>NC_080706.1:17770000-18970000 GCF_943734765.1 Anopheles ziemanni
AGTCGGTGACAAAAATGGACGAAAAATGAGTTCGCAAGTTCGACACCTCAGCGGGAACAAAACCAAACAACCCAACGAACAAACTGCAGGCAGGTGTCGAAGGCGGTTCCGGGTATGTTGGTGGACCGGGTTTTTTCTTAGTGCAGGCCAGTGTTGGTACAAAGGTCGGGTTTAGAGCAAAGCGATGCAGGTCTGCTAATGTTTTGGTTTGTTGTCACTCGGGGTAGCCCCCCTGGCGATATCGTTACGTGTTATCGGACTTGCACTGCAACCACGTGCTGAACTCACTACCTACCGCCGGAAGTATGCGTCACATGCAACGTGTTGATGACTATTCTATCACTTTGTACAACGGTGAAACATTTGTCGTGTCCTCAATGACAGTTCTAGGAGGTGTGTGTGTTTTTTTAAATAGATAAAACCAATACCATTCGCCAAACGACGAATTCCTCTGCCCGATGGCTTGCCGGCAGATCTTTGCGAGAACTTTGAACTAGGTATACACTAGCGTTTGCTTGCAAATTGACTTGAACGCATCTAATTGTAAGGAAACGCTACACACTTTTAACTGGGAGCTGAAACAAATATGTCGGGAGTGTGAAGCAGCGATAAAAATCATAAAAATACTATTACAAAAACGATAGTTAGAGTAAAAAATGTACGCATGCAAAAACTACTGCATTCAGATTTGCAAAAAACTTGTATAAAAACATTTCACTACGAGTCGGTCAGAGTTTTTATGCGTTAATCTGTAAAAAAAAACGAATTGATACGTAATACAGTGGAAGGGTTAGAAAAACATGTTTAGTCAACATAGAAAGACAACATGTATTGGATAGTTTTCGAAGGTACACTAGAAACGCTAAAATTAAATAAATCAATCCATGCTGATTAATTACCATAGGTTATGGTAGTTCGTTACTTCTGCTTGTTGCAGAACTATATTATTTTATAATACTTTTGACATTGAAACCAGTGAAAGGAAAAATAGAATATGAAAGTGATTAAAGTAATATTACCAATTACTACCAACCAGAAAACACACAGTTCCAAAAATAGCACAATATTTTAAAAAAAACAGGTCACAAGTTTTCCCCATTCACCACAACAACATCTTGGAGCACTGACCACGGAAGGGTATTTTTGTTTCCTCAAGTAGACACCAATCCAAAATCATCCCTCAACTAACCAAATAGTTCGTGACCGTATCTCATACAAATATTTCATCCATCCATAAAACCGAACCGGGTGGGACGATGATTTACCACATGCTTAAATTGCTATGGTCTGGTTTAAGTGGACCTTCGCCTTCTGGATCGGTGAAGACGGTTAATCAGCGTGTGGTAAGGTTGCATCGTTTCCTCCACGGAACGGTCCAACGAGCCCAAACGGATGTCACCGGCGAAGCGTGACTAAATGGTACCAATTGTACCTTCACTTCGTCGACTTGCTGATCAATAATTAGAACATTACGCTCCAGTAGATCGTACGCTAAGTGGTACCCGGCGGAGGATAACAAGGACGCAACCGTAGAATCTAAAACGGTATCGGTGGTGCATCGGAGCAAAGTTGTCATTGTACGAAATGGCGCACGAAACTCCATCCAACCCGGTCGTCCTTGAGACATTGTTGAGGGATCGATATGTCTTGCTTTGGTATCCTTACAAGCAAAAAAAAGGTGGAGGAAATCAGTTCAGGAAACGCGCTAAGCATTGCCTTCTGTCGCAATTCAACGTTCCAAAAATACTCCTAACAAATCAATATTTATGCCACGTGAAACAACCTTTTGGAGACCAAGGTATAATCAGGAGCCGGTGAAAAATTTTATTACGCCGTATCAATTGAAGAAAATTTACCCTTGAACTGTAAGTGTCTGGCAAGCCTGCGTCCTAGGCATTTCACTTTTAGTTTGGCAGGCTGAGAAGTATTTGTTTAGCAGTCTGACACTTGGAGTTGCACAAAATGGTCTTAAAGAAAAAAAAATGGGGTAATGATACCTACAAAATTGGCACAAAATAACTAACAGGACCAAAAAAACCAATCGGCTACGACTGTTGGAATCTATGAGCTACGTTGCTACGGAACCACCGTTTGCCGTTTGTGGTGCAATGTGGCCAAAAGCAAAAATCGATAGCATTTCAAAATTACGTAACGGCTTTGGTTTTGGTGCCAGCGTCAGGAAAAATCAAAAAGATTTTTCAAGAAATCGTAAGAAAATCATGCCAAAAAAACGTCACTTCTCGTACGTACCTGCAAAAGATCACCTTCGGAGATTTCCTCCTCCGGTTCCTCTTCCTCCTCGCTGTCGCGATCGTGCTCATGCTCGTGACCCTCTTCCTCACCCTCACCCTCACCGTCACCGTCGCCATCTCCGTCCCCGTCACCATCACCATCTAGATCGCCGTCCAGTGGATCACCATCGTCGATATCCTGCTCGTCGCCATCATCCGGATCCTCCATGGTACGCGTACGTTAAACCTACCGTTGATCCCGGAAAACCACGGCTTGTAGAAAGATCTTTTTCAAAGAAAAATCCACAATAGCACCCAATAAACACGTCCGCTCGAGTGAGCAGCTAACGGTGCAGTGAAAAATCGAATCGAATTCAACAAATCATCGACCCCGACTTGGATACCTGGTTGCCACAGTTTTCCATGGTCTTACCCAAGTAGCGGGTTTGGCAAAAACAGCTATCCTTCCTCGTCGTCTTAACGGGAAAACATCCGAACTGACGTCAAAATATCGGTACTGGTTCGAACCAATGCTTTCGGCGCAATCCCAGTTGTTAGACGATCCTGTTTTTTTCCGGTTGTTTAGACCGGATCAACAAGAAGTGCGCGTTGCGTGGCAATGGACAGACGTGGACGAGGAAAATTGCGTTTCAAACATTCGGATACAAGCAGTATTGTTACGACGTAATAATATCAGTACAACCATTGATACCATTGTTATAATTTTGTTTCGTAGATTCTAATTTTTTACATAGTTTTTGTTCGTATCAATCTGCTTGATTCCAAAATATTTCGCTTCTCTTAATACATAAAATCACATGATATTGTTTTGCCAGTTTCAAACAAGTTGAACAAATTGTAATTACGCGCAAAATAACATATTATCAAAGCATGAAACAATGGATTAAAAAATTATGTGGACTGACCCAAATTAGACATTCCATTTGAACATCAAAATTTAACGGTCAACTTTTCCACCACCTTAAAGTGTTTCCTAGTGTATACTCCTTACTTCCAACCTCCCTGCGGACGGAACCTGTCTGCTGATGGAGTTCTACCATCGAAACTTTAAACATCACACAATCGATAGCTAAAGGGGAAACATTACCACCTCAATGCAAAGTATCCTTAAGATACAGAAACCTCCATCTATGAGAACATCAACAGAAACTAACCGTGACCATGGCAACTTCTGTGCCGTTTTGTCTATTTTCCGAGCAAAATATCAACAAACCTAGGTAAAGGTCACTTGTTGAATGGTGGATGTATTTCGACACAAGGTTATTCCCAGGTTCATTCAAGCGTATCTTAAAGAAATGCGATTTCATTGATAAATAAAAATTCATTCATAGAAATGTATGCAACTAAAGTTCAACGCACTACGACTGATGTAAAACATTCCAACAGGTGGCACCTATTCATAACTATTGGGTAAGACACCCATTCATAACGAAATCTTTGTTTGATCAATATCCTTGAGACCATCTGATTGCAGTCACATGGTGTCTAGTTTGCCTTTTTTATTTCTCCTTCTATTCAACAGGCGCTTCCTATAATCAGACACCAACTTGTTGCCTTTGTTTGTCAACAATAAAGTAAGCCATTATTCAACTGGTGGAAATATTGATACAACAATATCATTGCACATTTTGTTTATGTTCATAAAACCATTCATGTTGCTATGGGACGTTAAAGGTAGCCTATTTCACATGGCAGCTGGTAAACAAACCGTACAAGAACGACAAAACTGTTTCTATTAGACTGGCTATTAACGGTTTGATTTTCAAAACATAATTCCCTACTGATTCCATAAAATCTGAAACTAAAGAAAATCTTGAATAAAATAATGAGTTTGACATTTTACGTTAATTCGTTTGATAACAAACAGAAGACCGAAACCACTCGACAATGCAAACTTTCCTTAAAGCCTTTCACCTCGCGAGCGAATCTTGCAGCACGGAATTCGAAATAACAAGCTACGACGCTGTGCGCCTGTTATGGATTCTCTTTCTGCTCATTTGCATTATGATTGATTGCGGGAGACGAAGCACCGCAAAAATTAATCTAAAATTTGTAGTCCGGAAATGTGCTGCTCGTCCACGTTTTCCCATTCTGTCTCGTTTCCAAATCATTCCGGCTCAACCATCCGTAGGTTGAGTTAAGTTATGGTTTTTGTTGCTGCTCGCTGCTTTCCTCCAGCATGATCCAATTAATTCTACGGACCACGCTGCGCCACTCCGATTAGTCACGTGAATGCTTTGCGTTCGTTCGCAATTCCGATGTGGCATAGAAATCCAAGCACCAACCTCACTTAAATGTGTCCCATTTTCGCGAGAAACAAGCAACAGGCGTAAAGTGTGGCTAACATCCTTTTCTGTAGAGCTTATCGATTCGCTTGGCATTTATTTTACTGCCGCCGGTCATCAATCCGGCCCAACGCCGATACGGATTGGTGGGGGGGCAAACGTTCTCCAACCGTAACATCGCCCTTGCCATTGCGCCCAAAATGGCATCGTCAACCGCTCCTCGCTTTCGCTGCGGAGGAAGGATATGGACAAAATTATCCAACCACTTTTGCGTACCAACGTGTTGATCTGTACACCTACGGTCGTTGCGCTTTCCCGGCGATCCCGTATTTTTCCTCGACCGAAACGTGAACATTATTCCCGTTTATGTTTATTTGCATATGATTTATTGGCCAACACGGTTTGAGGAAGGTGTGGATTCGGTTTACGACTTGCTTTTCACTCGCTGCTTTCATGAAATTTATTGTTTCGGATAAGACATACAAAAAGATAGACCGATACCGCATGGTGGCCTTTTTTTGCCGTCAACGTTTAAAGCTTAAGGTTTGAAAATAAAATTTAAAAACCCCTCTTAGGTTGGGTAGACGCGACATCTTGGATTTTTTAAATTCAACTATTTATTGATAAAATGTGAATCTAAACGCACGATTTACCATCGAACTGAACCAGCACAAACTTTAGTCTTCTATTTAGTCAAGCTTTATAATTCTCTTCCAATACTGGTGGATACGTTCTACGTTTCATTGGACTTGCCCGATTTTTGAAAGGTGTTAATAATTCAACAAAACACTTCAACCCCGCCTTCCGCTGTGTACACAGATTCAGATCTACGGCAAAGAACTTTCATTAACATCTTCTCGGTTCAACAAACAACACTTTCTCTCGCTTGACATCTTCATCGAAAACTGCTCAATAGACAATTCACCCGAAAACCTACTCGTTAGTCCGAAACAACTCATCCAGAACGGAAGATGAAACTGATGGTCATTTTTTTGCTTCCCATCGTGGCGACGGTTGGAGTGGTTTGTTCCGTCGGTCAATCGAGAGGATTGTTTCCCGCAATGACCACCCTACAGGTAGGTTCGTCTGATGACAGCTCAAATTTCAAGATCGTAATCAATCACCCCCGTCGTGAGAGAAAAGTGTTGTGACAATTCCGTTAATAGGCGCTTGCGTTCCCTTCCCCCACAGCTCACGATGTGCACCGTTACGAATGGACGTCTGTTCAAGCCTGAGAAAAAAGAGTACCCCGTCCGGCGACTTGGCATCAATTTGGGCTTCCAGGTCAACTACAATCTTCCGTTTCGGCTGCTGGACTTCTACAAGCCGGCCTACTGGGCCCGTGCTCTGGTCGGTGTGGTCAACGGGCAGTTCCGTCCGACGACCGTCGTTTCTGGGCGCAACTTCAAACGGGCCGTTACGCACAAGGATTCCGATCTGACCGCGGGCCAGTTGTACCGCGCGGCGGAGGAACTGATGCAGGCGATGCAGTTCGGCTCCGACTGCCTGGCGAAGAGTGTTTGCGAACTTGCCCACAGTCCATTTCATCGGGAAATTAATCAAGAGGATCTGCTGACAGATGTTGCACATTTTTTACTAACGTAAGTACACGAAGGCATTCGTTGAGGAGCTTCCCTTATTGGTAATTGACATATGCTTCACTTACAGGCCCTCCGTACATCGAGCGTTCGGCGAGACTGAATACCGTGATCGGAACATATATGAAATGGCCGAAAATCTTGGCGCAAGTGGGGCCGACTGCGAGCTTATTTATGAAAAATGTCCCAAATCGTTACTGGAGCACTATTCAAAATTTGATTAATCCAATACAGAAAACCAATCAGGCATATAAATTAAAAAAAAAAATCTCACATTAACGAGGTTAATAGATTAATAATATAGGAGGTTAATAGGTAATAGAAGGTTAACAATTTCATTAAAATAATTATTTAGATTTTTTTAGAATAATTCCGCTTATATCACTATAAACGCATGCTCAAAAATGCCATAGAATATTATGGAAAGTTGTACTAAATTTGATGGAGCTTTTGTTATCCTGATATCCAAGACTCTAAAATCATCAAAGGATGTTTATGGCACAAAAGACCTTTAAAAAATATCCTTTTTGCTGAAAAATCCCCGAAGGATTGGATTGTCCGAAGGACATTCTCTGGTTATGACAATGAGTTTTTAGAAATATGTTTATTCAAACATTAATGAACGATAAAAAATATGTGTTGGACCAAGTTTTCCCGACTTCGTCTTTCAGAGTCACGCGGTTACACTCCGGAAAGTGATGCCTCGTTAACCTTGGGGGACTCGGCGATTTACCTTTCGAGGTGATTGCTCGGGGCCGTTGTATGGAAGGAACGAGATCAGGTCCCGTAAGTAGTACTGCTGGGTTTCACCACACTATCAATCGTAGATAGCTGGCGGTGTTAACCAAAACTGTGCGAAAATATCTGCCCTACTCCGGAAAGTGGTTTCCTAGAGCCTAACTTGCAAATTGCGCAAAAACCTCAATCCATTGAGTGATGGATCCATTGATGTCCATTCGACATTCTACCCAGCGTTCGATTTGAGTAAACTTACATCAATTACATTGTCTCTAGATCGACTAGTTATGTGACTAATTCGACTCAAATCATTGTGAGTCGATTCAAACAGTTTAGGATCAAGTCAGAATCGAATCAAATCGAGTCCCAAACCAAATCTTTAGAATCTGTCAGATGGGACTCGAATCTTTAAAATCCGTCAAATGGGATTCGAATCTTTAGAATCCGTCTATGGATCGAATCTTCGAATCTTCCGAATCCCGATTCTGCCAACAACCCAGTCTCCCGAACACGTGCTTTTTCGATAAGCTTGTCGGCCGGGTTTTATTAAAAGCTCGGCGGCCGAAAAAACCGGCGTAGGCGGCCGAAAAAGGTGTCGGTTTTCAAGCGCTTCGGCGTGTCCCTTTAAAAAAAAAGTCTTGTAGGACAGCTGTCAACAGCTCCAATAAGAATTTCAACCCAAATTGGGAGAGAAAAAAAAAGAGTAGCACGCATGTTGCGACGTACGCGCGTTCTCTCCTTCTCTGTTATGCGGGTTCCATCTATTTCTGAGGGAACGTAGGAATCCGTATGATATTTTGTTTCAGTTTGCAGGTTGGAGTGTTTCTGGCAAGTCGTGTGTAGAGATCCAGTACAAGCGTGTTGAATTTCGTGAAACTTTTTATTAGTGCTGAAAGGAAAGTAAGTAGAGAAGTGTAATCGATGTATGATAGATTGTGGAATGTGATTTACCTTGATGTCGCGGTGATCCATATGCGCCACGGGTGCTTCTTTTAACATCAAAGTTTTGAGCTAATAAATATGATCCACGCAACGGTTACTACGCATGTTTATTTCTTTGGAATCCACGTTTTCTTTGGAATTATAGGCATCGTGAACTGATTGCATGATTACGGACTTTTTGCATGTGATGTTTTATTACTTGTTGAAAAGATGCAACGCTGATAAAAAAATGTAATGGAATGATTTTTATTGCAGAATATCATCGCATCATGTTTGGAGGAGAGTCTTTGGAGACCGATGGTACTGTGCTAGTAGAAATAGAAGATGCTGCAGCATTCGAGCGAATGCTTCGTCAGCAAGATGAGAGTCCATCAACAAGTTTACGTAAGTAAAATAACAATTTTATAAGTGTAATAGCATTAAATTTTCCTCTTTAGCATTTTCCCAGTGTTCCACAGTGTGTACAAGTAATGCATTGCCAAATCTGCCCACCAACCTGGACATAATAAATGAGATTAGGGCTCTTAAAAATTTGTTTAATGAGCGTGAAGAGGCCAGGGAGAAGCGGCTCTGCATTTTGGAAAAAGAGAACCGGGAATTGCGGACCGAACTACGACAGTGCAATGCCAAATTAGACGCAGTGTTAAGGAATACTGCACTGGCAAATGTAGCTTTAGAAGAAGTAGTCGCTGCAAGCTGTCCCCGTGGAGGCATAATGAGGCATACCAATTTTCAATTTTCACCCATTGACTGCGACGATGAATTGAAGCAGTTGAATGAGTCTCTAAAAGAAAATCCCGAATATAGAGAGAAATTTTTAAGTTTTTTGAAAAGCCGAGTAACCAGAACAGACCCGGCAAATCGATTGCACGATGCAATAGATTTAATTTTTACAAAACAGTTTTTTGCATCCATGAACTGGACAGGGTTCAGCATGAACCCTGAAGTTACAAAATTAGGATTAAAGCGTTTTAATGAGGTGGTAAGTATATTTAGAGAGGTGGGGGGAAATAATAATTTAGTATTAGATGTAAGTTATGTTAATACTTTTTTAAAGAAAAAACTACATCACGCCAGGGAACGAATTAATATTAAAGATGGAAAACGAACATCTAGTCATATGCAAAGGTAGTATATAATTTTTGATTAAGTTTTAGTAATATTCATATGTTTTCTTTCATATTTCACTTAACATTCATAGTTCAATATCCATAATCTTTTTAGTATTTTTATTGTACCATTATGGATTTTTTTCAATTGAATTTTGAGCAATGAAATTAGTGGTGTAATTTTTTCTTTAAAAATCACAGAGGGGAGAGTTTTTAGTGGGTAGTGGTCTTCGGACGAGTCCCACACACCGCTGCCATCGCACCCCTCGGCAGTGACGGTCCGTAAGAAGGATTTTCTCTCGTTAAAAAAAAAAAAAAAAAAACTTTGATACTAACTATCGATTTTATTTTTTATAATCTATGCCAATCTAATGTATGTACAAGAGGCACGAACACTAGATCTTCTGCAGTCCCTAATGGTACTCCAACTAATTTACATTTTATATTATCTAAGTTTATGTCCTCGTCCTCCAACAATCCACACGTTTCACATTTATAAATGTCCAAATCACTCGATTCTATTGGTTCTTCAAAGAAGTTTTCTTTTCCTAGCAGTTTACGGCCGCTTACTACGTAGCCACTGTCCGCACTCATGGTGCTTTTTTCATACCTCATAATGTTGTTGTCTTTTGTTAAAAACCAACAGTTTCTGCTATCATTCCGTAGCACAAAGTTCCTGCGAACACGTAGGATGGAAAACTTTCCATTTTCACGACAGAGAGGTGTGTTTGGTGCCATCGATTCCTTGTAAGAAGACATATGAAAATTGTCTAATTCGGACAATCGATTTATGGCCTGTTCCAAATTTTTGTTACCGCCACGCAAAAGACCTTTTAGATGCTGCAATTCGTTCTCGAAGGGGTACGTAGACAAGGACGGAAGGGGACCAAGACGAGCCACTTCTTCGTAGATGTGCTGCAGGTTGTGGACGTTGCTGCCTACGTAACGTTCACCATAGACCACACTGTACTGCGCTACAAATTGCTCCAGCAGTTGTCCGGCCAATGGCCACTTCCGACGGTACACTGAGGACGACAGAAGTGTCACTCCACAAAAAAATAGCAGAAAATGCTGATAGCAGTCTTGCGACACATGCTCCTTCAACACCACAATACTTGCGTAGTGTAAGAACGATGCAAACTCGGATCCTTTCCATCTTCCAGCGTACACGATAGGGCGCAGTGGTCGATGTATTTCAATGGGGAGTTTGATAATCCCCAAAGCTCCCGTAATCTGATCGCACTGTGTTGTTGACCAACGTTTCGTACCCAAGGAACCATCACGCCACCCAATTAGTAAGCGTTTCATTACACCTAGGTCAATAAGATGCAAGCGGTCCGCGACAATGACATCATTAATCATGTCGAAACCACGAAGATCTAGCAGCGGCGTCCGAACCTTACAATGTTTCGGGTATTCATGCTCCCGGAATCCCTGGTCTGTTCTTTTGGGTGCGTTTACGCCGGGAAACACAACAGTGCGGCCAGCTTTATTGTACTCCCCATGTACAGTGCACTTCATGCACCCTGCGTAGCCTGTATGTCCAACAATACCTGCGTCGAAAGGTAAAATTAATTAAATAAATTACTGTATATGCCACATAAATAATATATCCTTTTTGTAGTGCAGCTTACCTTTTACGAACGATCTGGCAGGAGTGTCCGCGATAATGGCCCGTAGTTTGATCGCTATGTTTTTTCCATTTATGACGATTCCATGCTCGATAAGGAAATTCATCTCCTCTATCATCGAACGCAGGTATTCTTCGACGTTTAGGGGCTTCGTGGATCCGTAAAAAATGGCAACCGTCATTACAGGCACTTGTGGTAACTCGTGTATATTTATAAGTATGGGCCAAAACTGCAAGGTAGTGCTATTGTGAAGAGGCAAGCCGTCGATTGACACGTTCAAAGAAAATGTGTTGCAGGGTGGTATAGATTTCCTACGATTATAGAAGAGAATATAACTTATTAAATAAGAATGTGCAATAACATAATTCAGTATTGTAAAAATATACTTGCCAGAAATGATTCAATAAACAATTTTGCACACCGTGGTACCAAAACTGCCCTCCACCAATTTCTGCGATCTGTGATGATGCGTTCGTGTTGGTTCCCAACAGGGTTGCGTAGGTGGTAGGAAATCGCATTCCGGTTCTATTCATCATATCAAGAACCATTTCTACGGAACAAATGGTTTGTTTGGTTGAAAGTGCCCAAAACCTGACAGAATCTATGAGGGGCATTTTTTTGAAGGGCGTGTTGTTTTCCTCCACAACACAGCGATCATGGCTGGCGTTGGAATCTTCATCGTCCGAGCCCAAATAATCCGTCAATACAGTTTCCGGCTTATCGGATGTATTGAATTCGGCCTCGTCCTGCACTTGCCAGTTCGATGGTACATCAGAAGCACCTCCAGCTTGCACTTCACTTGGATTACTTGCATCTTGCTGGGGAACTGGAAAAGGAAAATCGCTATATTCACTGAGCACTAGACTTCGAGTATTGTTTACTTACTTAATCCACTCGATCCTGCTTCATTTTCATCGGCATTGGCTGGCAAATCTACCACCATGTACTTGGCAATTCGGTGTTGCAAATTGCCAGTTTCCCGCATCCTTTTAATATTGTCAGACATTTTTCACTGATGTTTTCTAATGCACTTTATTTATCGAACCTTGCTGCTTGATAGTTGAACGAAAAGTAAATTAAACGCGCGAAACGAGCTGGCAACGAAGAGAGAACAGGTAAACAAAATCGCTTTAGGGCGAGGTACGCGGGGACACAACGTATGTGTGGTGTGCGGAGCGAGTTCTACCCGTTGGAAACGCACACACTCTCAGTTCGCCGTGCGCCACACACACTCTCAGCGCGAGTTGTCTACCCCCGTCCTAGTGTAAGCAGGATCGAATGTGAAACTTAGAGCGAGAGATCCGAGAGCTGGCCGAAAATTTTAGACTGGGAATAGTCCACAACATCAACAATCACGTTGTGGATTATTTTGTTGTTGGTCCCATGCTATGGGAAAAGTTTTGCTTACAATCAGGCGTGAAGAAACGTTTAGTTAAATATCATTCGGTTAACGTATGGTTTAAAGATGGCCAGTAAAACGATGGCAAAAGGGAGAAAGAATCCTTCCAGCGCGGTAGTGCCCAAGACCAAACAACATATGGATACAGAAAGTGATGAGCAAGAGGTATGTTTTGGGGCATTGGTCTACTTCCTGCCGTAAGCGGAAGCACGTTTTGTAACATATTATGCACTTGATTGCAGTACACAGCCCTCAGTCGCAAACTTCAAAGCAAGGTGGAAGCGTTGAAAATCCTACGGTACGAGCTGGAGAAATGCCGCACGGAACGGGACCAGTTCAAGCTGATGGCGGAAACGATACAGCTGCGCTACTCGGCCATCAAGAACAGCCTGAATTCGCCCGACTTTCAGGCGGCCGGCTTCGGGAACAGTTCCGCCGTCAGCCTGCTGGTCAAGCAAACGCGCGAGCGTAACGAAGCCCTCACGACGGAGCTGGAATCGCTTAAGCAGCGCCTGTACGATCTCGAGGGTGACATTAAAGTGGTGCGCGCCAGAAACGTGGAACTCCAGGACACGTGTGGCAAGCTGAAGGCAACGAACGAGTCACTGCTGTCGGTCGGCGGTGATAAGATGTGGCAGGAAGACAAATCAAGGCTAATAGCTCAGCTCGAGCAGTTCCGAAAGCGAAACGCCCAGCTGCAGTACGATTTCCGGTCCTTGCTAGATGAAAAAGAGGAAGCCATCACGGAGCGGGACGCGTACAAGTGTAAAGCCCACCGACTGAATCACGAACTGAACGTGGCCTTACGGGGTGGCGATGGTGGTGGTCCGCAGCCCCTGCTGGACATCGATGGACTGATACTGGAGAATAAATATCAGGCGGAGAAGATTACCAACATTGAAAACGAACTGGCCCTCGCACGGCAAGCGGCTAGCAAGTATAAGGTAAAATTAAATAAATTAGCTCTACCTAGACGACTAGTTATTAGTTAACTAACAAATACTAATTTTGCATATAGTCCATGCTGGAAACTAACCGGAAAAAGGGTATCATTAAGCTCGGCAACAACAACAATAACAAAACTATCATGTCTCATTCTCAAGGTTGGCGGAACGTAGCTAGCATTCGTTTATCGCAGAATGTTTTTCGATTAGAACTCTTCCTGAAACGATCGTTTTTACTTGCAGTTAAACATCTTCTCGAGAATGGAACCGTCGACGAATTGCCGTTGAAAGCAGCGACAATTTCTGACCTAAAGTCACTATGTCTAGCGCTTCTAGATAATGTGAACGATAAAAGCCTTGCCCTGGCCCACCAGAAAAAGACGAACAAGTAAGATTTTTGAAACTAAATACTTATTTTTTGGCCCTTTGTGTAAACATTTAAAATCGAATTGCAGGTTGTTAGGATCCAAAATTGCCGAGCTAGAGCAGCGTATTAAAATTATGGCTGGCTGTGGCGACCGGGCAACACTGTCGAGTTTGTCCCCCTCCCAGTACCTACTGAATGGGTACAGTTCGGCCACGGTGGACCAATACCCAGATCCGGAGGATATCATCAGCCATCGAAGTGATTCGAACGGTGACACCAACACTCCCCGGATCGTTACGACGCTAGAGGGTGCTCCCCCGGAAGGAACAAGTTCCAGCGGTCCGTCGCAGAGTGGAAATCGAACCGAGCCACTATCGTCGTGCTCAAACAAGAGTGGTGCGCTCAGCTATTCCGAAGAGGGCGATGATGATGACGGCGAAAACGATTGCGATGGAGACATAGACCACGCCACGGACGATAGTGCGGCAACGTCCGCTTCCAACACGGAAGAGCTCAAGGCAGCGATAGCACAGCTGGTGGCGTCGGTGGAACGAGATCTCAACGTGGATGAAAAGCTTCCCCAACTGCCGGACGATATAGCGGCACTCATAGAGCAGTTGAAAGATTCGGCCGATAAGGTGCAATGATTACGTTTTAGAATACGAATTGAGCGTTACTAATCCTCTCCTAGTGTGCAGGAAGGTGTGTAAGTGTACAACAGGAAAACAAACCTTCCGAATACAGGGAGGTCGTCATGTCTGTTTCGTTTTCCTCCTTCTCTTCCCACTATTTATAATCCACATTATATTCTATGGAGAAAACTTCATCTCTGTGCTAACTCCTTGGCAATCTTTGATCCCCCATACTCCCGTCAGGCGGTCGTGATCGAATCCGCCTGAAACTGATTATACCGCACGTCGTGACGACACACGTTGAGGCGAATCTGCGATCCGGTGCTCCCGGATCGCGAAGTGTTATGCAAAATAAACCAAATATCTTTAAAACCACACAAAACCGTGTTTGTTCGAACTGCTGCGAGACGCAGAGGGAGGTAGGTAAGTAACAGAGTTCTAGTCAATAGGAATAGGAGGACGGAACTCGTAGAAAAAACGAACCAACAAAGTGAGCCTTGTGACGGAGTAACCCATGCTGCTCTGTGACGTCCTCAAACAGCGGGGATTTATGCGCTGATCCTCCCCGTTTCCTTTCACCCGATCGTTGACACGAACCGTTGGTCCCGTGCGCTAATCTTGCACCATTGTGTCCCGTCTGGTGCCGAGGTGCGATCTCTCCCGGCGGATCGGCATGTTAGCGGTGCTGCGCTAAAACTCACCGCAACGCAACGGCACCGACGAAAAGTGTGAGTGGGGAGCCGCATTGTAGTACCGGCATTGATGGTGGGAATGGGGGAGAGGGGGGGGGGGGGGGAGTCAAGATTGATTTCTTATCGTCCTCGTCCGACCACCTCTTTCGCTTTCTGCCCCGATCAAAAGGGACAGCCTCACGGTATTTGGTTGGCCCAGTCTCTATATATATAAGACGCATCGGATCAGCCGCGAGCCCATATGGACTTACCGTCCACTGAGGTGTGTGTCAAGTGTCGTCCCCTGTGTGGTGTCCCTATCGCTGTGCGAATGGTTCGATCAAGTGCCTGCGCGAGCCTCTCTTCTGGGACGAGTGGAAAAAGTTAGTGCAACAAATTTTGGTTACGAACCCCGAGGTGCCTTGGAGCCTGAAGCTTCGTCACGGCAAACTACAAAGTGATCAACTGGGCGAAAGAAATTAAACTGTGGCCCAAAAGACCCCTTGTGCAACGGTTCGGGGTCGTTTTACATAAACACCGCCTAAACAAGTGGAACTAAGTGGATGTTAAACGATAAAATTGTGTTAAATAAATTATTATATTAGACGGTGAACGAATTACATTCCACCGACGGCCGAAAAATGGTGCGGCATGATGCCAAAGCTGGGACTGGGCAAGGGTTTGTTAACCCAACGGTCACCATATCGGACGAAGCTGTCGTGCTGGAGATGAATAATGGCAACGGAGACACCCGTGTACATCGCGATAGTTTGCTAGGATTGAGGTAAGGCTCAAGGCTGGTGGTTGGTAGAATGCGTTTTTCTTACCTACAACAAACGGCCTCAAATCAGATCAAGAGCACTAATGTTCTTATTTTAATTGCTTCGCCATTGCAAAGCTAATGAAGTCAACAGATTAATGCTTGATTTACGAATATAACATCAAATGGTTGTTATTAAAACGATAATTGATAAAAGTAACGTAAAGTGAAGCAAGAAGTTTAAAGATAGCGATTTAGCAAAATATTTAAAAAAAATATTTATTAGTAAAAATCATTCCTGAACAAAAATACGTTGGTTTCGATGAGTACAGTGGACTCCCAAATAACTACGATCATTCTGGTTGTTTTGCTTATTTAAAAAAAAAAGTCACAAGCTCCTTTACCGACTCGATCATAAAGTGAAAAACTTTTTAAAGCTACTAAATTTCATTACAAGTAGTGCTGACTGTTGAAATATCGCTTCATATATATCGAAATATCGAAAAAAAAACCTTGCTTTCTTATAGTATTCGTATCTCGCTATGATGTTTGGTTCAGTTGAAATTATGGTCGTTTGGGATACCAAACGATAAATAAATTTTTAAAAAACAACTTCTTTTCCCCGGTTAAATCTCCCTGGGTTTTATCCTAACGTTATAAAATATAATGGAAACATCTCAATAATCAACCTAAACAGGTGCCCTTCTTATCGCTCTATAGTATTTGTACGGCAAGTGAAAGGTTTGAAAAATGTGTGTGGAATAATATACCCTTATTCCGCAGCTTTGAAAAATATACAGCAAAACAAATATGAATCATAGAATGTTTTTAGAAAAGATTTGGTTCCAGGATTGTTCATTACAGTACGATCAGGTCGTAGATCAAACGATATCGCAACCACGCTCTCGGCATTGCTTTGACCAAAGGCAAGGCAAAATGTTAGAAGCGAGACTAAAAAAAACTAAAAATAATTTAATTAACACTCGATTCCGTTTACCGTACTCATTCGAGGGCTAATATTCGCTAACTAATGGTGTGAAATTTCCGAGCACCAGCTCAATCGTGACACGAGCGAACCTCGATGGCGACAATAACTTGATTGGGGTAAAGCCGATCGACACACCGGTACCTGCTCCGGTGACCGCGCTTGTCAGCCCTGATTTTTTTCCCAACTGCAAGCCGTCGTCAGCATGCGTCAGATTAATCGACAGCAATGCTGCTGCACCTTGAGCTGGGGGTCACCCTTCGTCACGGTCACTGGCAGTCAACGGATGGCTGTGAACCACCAATAGTCCCGTCCGCCCTAATCCCTGTCTAATCCTGTCCCTTTCGTGTGCACTCCCCCCGATAGTGAACCGCTACCTCGCTTGGATCATTACCGGGCCTCGCAGCGCAATGCGAAGCGTCCCTCAATCGGTGTGCTGCACGGTGATCGCGACTCCAAGGATGGCCAACCCGACGAACAGCTGGAGGAGGATACGAAGGCACCGGGACACGCCATCCGGCTGGGCTGGGTTCAGGGCGTCCTCACCCCGTGCCTGCTGAACATCTGGGGTGTTATGCTGTTCCTGCGTCTCAGCTGGGTCGTTGGCGAGGCGGGCATCATCCAGACGTTGATCATCATCGCACTGTCCTATCTGGTGTGCGTGATGACCACGCTCTCACTGTCCGCCCTCTGCACGAACGGGCAGATCAAGAGTGGCGGCCTGTACTACATCATATCGCGGTCGCTCGGGGCTGAGTTTGGCGCCTCGGTTGGCATTGTGTTCGCCTTTGCCAACTCGGTCAACGCGGCTATGAACACGATCGGTTTCTGCAGCTCTCTCAACGATCTACTGAGTAAGGCTCTAGCGTGCCGCACCTCCCTCTGCGGATATAGCTCAATCCCTGCTGTCCCTATTCCATCCCAACTTCCACAGAAAGTCTCGACACGAAGATCGTCGACGGTGGCGTGAACGATATCCGCATCGTGGGATCCATCTTTCTCCTGCTCATGATCATCATTTGCGCCATCGGAATGGACTGGGAGGTGAAGGCCCAGAACTTCCTGCTCGTGCTGATCGTAGTGGCGATCTTCAACTTCATTATCGGTGCGATCATCGGTCCGGGCGGCTCGGAGGAGGATATCGGCAAGGGTTTTCTCGGTATTTCGGGGGCATTGCTGGCCGCCAACATGGGACCGGGGTATACGATCATGAACGGGGTGCAGCAAAACTTCTTCAGCGTGTTCGCCATCTTCTTCCCGAGCGTGACCGGTATTCAGAGTGGAGCGAACATCTGTGGCGATCTGCGCGATCCCGCGTCGGCCATCCCGAAGGGTACGCTATGGGCTTGTCTCATCTCGGCCATCTCGTACGTGCTGTTCTCTTTCATGGCTGCTGGTTCCGCGGTGCGGGAAGCGTCTGGAAATGCTAGCGATTTGGTGGGCGTTACATTCGCCAGCTGTGCGGGAGGAGTAAGTAGAGCTGTTTTCCTTCGCCAAGTCCAACCCGTTTTATTGATTGCCCTCTTTATGGACCCTATGTCCGATGCAGAACTGTACCACCTATGGGTTGCTCAATGACTACACTGTCATGCAGCTGATCTCGCTCACCAGTGCGATCACATACGCCGGTTGCTGGGCGGCCACACTCAGCACGGCCCTGACGAACATCCTGTCCGTGCCGCGACTGATTCAGGCTCTCGGCATCGATCGCATCTACCCGGGGCTGATCTTCTTCTCCAAGGGCTACGGTAAGCACGGCGAACCGTACCGCGGCTACGGGTTGGTGTTCTTCGTGTCGCTCATCTTTATCCTGATCGCCGATCTGGACGCGATCGCTTCGCTCATCACCAACCTCTACCTGGCGTCGTATGCGTTCATCAACTTTTGCACGTTCCATGCGGCCACCGTGAAGCCTCTCGGCTGGCGACCAACCTTCCGCTACTACCATCCGTACGTCAGCCTGCTCGCTACCGTGCTGTGCGTGGCGATCATGTTCCTGATTTCGGTCGTCTCGTCCTTCGTCGCGATGGCGTTCATCTTCGTGCTGTACCTGGTGGTCGTGTACCGGAAGCCGGACGCCAACTGGGGTTCGTCGGTGCAGGCGCAAGCCTACAAGACGGCACTCAACTCGACGCTCAACCTCGAGGGTACTGGCGATCACGTGAAAAACTATCAGCCACAGATCCTCGCCATCGCCGGCGATCCCATGCAACGGCCGGCGCTCATCGATCTTGCCCATCTGATCACGAAGCACAGCGCGCTGATGGTGATTGGTAATATCATACCCCAGCGGTTGCCGTACAAGCGACGCCGTACCCTGTCCGATATGGGCAAGAGCTACCTGAAGGACTCCAACATTCGGGCGTTCTACAAGGTTGTCGACGGAGTGGACTTTGACCAGGGAGCCAGATCGTTGATACAGTCGACCGGCTTCGGTCGCCTAGCTCCCAATATTCTGATGCTTGGGTACAAAAACAATTGGCGTACTGCTGGACACAACCAGTTGAATGCCTACTACAATACACTGCAGTGAGTATGCCAAGTTCCCATCAATATCGGACGTACGCCATTCTACGTCATCCAATTCTCGTTCGTTCCCCCAACAGCACCGCATTCGACAACCGTCTCGCATTGCTGATCCTGCGTATGGGCAAGGGATTGGACATCTTCAAGGGGCTCTCGAGTACTGACCTCTACAATCCGGTACCATCGCCCCAGGAGACGGCCATTGCGGTCCCCAAGCGGATGATCGCCCGACGTTCGCTGATGCCGGTCAACTCGAACCTCGACCTGCACGAGCTGATGCAATCGACGCGCTCCAGCCAGACGTCACCGGCACCGACGTTCCATGCCGCTCCAGCCTTTGACTATCCGCCACCGCAGGTCACGGCCGAGCCGGAAGCGAACCTGTTCAAGCAGAAGCAACCGAAGGGCACCATCGATGTGTGGTGGTTGTACGACGACGGTGGTCTAACGATGCTCCTACCGTACATCATAACAACCCGCTCGAAGTGGGAAAAGTGTAAGATACGGGTGTTTGCGCTCTCGTCGGTCAACCTCCAGGAAGAGGAAAAGAAGTAAGTACGATCCATTGACGGCACCGAAAAGCGAAAAAAAAGGTTCTAAACATGTCCGCCTTTTGCGTTTGATGTTTGTCCCCTGTTATAGTCTGAAGATCCTGCTAGACAAGCTACGCATCAGCTACCTTAGCCTGACGATGGTCACGGTGACGGATAAACCGATGGAGTCGACAATCCTGGAACATCGTGAGGTGCTGCGTACCGTGACCGATAGCAACGACGATCTGCCCGTGCTGTCCGAGGCGGAGAAGCACCAGCTCGAGATCAAAACCAACCGCCAACTGCGCCTCCGGGAGTTGCTGCTGGAGCACTCGAAGTCGGCCACGCTTATCGTCATGTCCATGCCCGTCCCGCGACAGGTACGTTTAAGAGAAAAGAAAGGCGATGTAAACTGTGCGACGGAATTATGATTGTTTTTTCCTTGACCAACCTAGGACACCGTGTCGGCCGTTCTGTACATGTCCTGGCTGGAGATGTTAACCAAGGACATGCCACCGTTCCTGCTCGTGCGCGGTAACCAAACGGAAGTGCTCACGTTCTATTCTTAGAAACCAAAAAGCAAAACCATACATGTAATAATTCGACGGGTTCCAATCCCAACCAAACCCAACGGTGGTGGCCCACTCGGTCGCATCGGCAAATAAAATTCAACATCCAACGAATGATTTGTGCAGTGTGTCTTTACCAGCAGCTCCGCAATCAATCCCGTGGATGCTGCGTATCATACATTTAGCGCCGCCCCACGACATCCGACACGCGAATGTAAATTGGGAAGGCACACGGTGTTCCGGTGCTAATTGGATCATGCATGACGATGTTTTGCTCGATCGAAGGCGACGGTCATCAATCGAAACACCCTTTGCTTAGGCGGGGGTTTGCCCTTTTTCCGGTCCGGAGATCGGTGTGATCTCAACTCGATTGTGGAGGGATCGAGGGAAATAGTTAAATCGTGTGTCCCTTATTTGCTGGAGCACTTATGAACACAATCGGAACCATTATTTAAGAGGCTCGGTTGCTCATGAACCGATTTAAACCTGATGGATAAAACATACATCACAGAACGCTGGATAACATTTCCTTGTGTGAACTATACGGATGCAAACCAGCTGCAAATAGGGATTAAACAATCCAAGAGATTTGCGTGTTTCTAAGTTAATATTACACACATATTATGCAATTAGGGTGGATATCATATGTGGTATTTAGAAAACAATCGACTTATTAAGACCACCACTCCTATGAAAGTAACTTTTCTCTCGCTACAATGTCCATGTTTCTCCACGCAATTTTGTTTTTTAGTTGAAACGCTCTAGGGCCTCAACTGTAGTGAGAATAAATTCCAATCCAACGCCATTACCGCAAGACACCATTGACACAGTAATGGCACAAAATATCTACCGCATGTGTCAAGTATTCACTTTGTCGGTGCTGCTGGTCCGGGAATGGGTAAAGCGGCAAATTATTGCAGCTGTTTAAACCTACGCTAGCACGCGTCTTTATAGAAAGGCCTCACTGTGTGGAGTTAGAAAATAAATATTGTCCCCCGTTACGGGATATGGATCGAGGCTGGTCGACAGGTGCACCAGGGAAGGTACTCGAACCTGGAGGATTCTTAGTATCCTCGGAAATTCCATCGTTGGCGGGTGTGCGATTTGGCAAAATAAAAATTCTTGTGTTACCAGTGATCAGTACAACCCGAGGGAGGCAGGAGAGGGATATAATATTTTAAACGAAATCTGTTGAACAAAAGATGTGCCCAAATAGTGAAATTGTTTGCTGCAATACATACATATAAAACAAGTAAGATAAATTCAAAAGTAATTAAGCCAAGCAGAACCAACGATTTCAAACTCTTGGCACCTCTTCACTAAGTTACTCTAACTGAACGTTTTAAACTTTCAAAGATGAAAAAATAGTGTCATACTAACGACCAGTTCCGGTTAATATGATACGTGTCTCATTAATTATCCATCACATGCTATAATTTTTTTTACCGACAAATAAACAGCTTGAAACATTTCTTCGCAAATTTCCCGAACACAGAAGGTTCCATCCGGTTCAATCAACTGCAAACCGGTCGCTTCTCGTTTGATCGGGTGCCGACTGAAACAACCGTGTGAAGCTTACAAACACTAATTCATGTCCAAAGTGGCCCAAAAGTTTTATTTTCTTTTACAAAAACGGTACGAACAGATCGCACCTTGGCGCGACAATAATTAGCGAAAAAGTGAAAGTGTTTTCAAACGAATTCATCGTGCTAGGGGAAATATTTTAAACAATTCCGTTAAGTTACTAGGGAACATAAAGAGTATGTAAAAAACATTTTTTTTCGAATTATTTTCGTAAGTGAAAAAGAAGTACTATCGTCATTCACAGCACTTCAGACGGATGTGGACTGATAATTCAAAGGCATGCATCCAACTGCCTGTATTGAGTTATGTGTTGCGATAAAACATGTTAAACAAACAACTCCGTTACACATTACTCCCCATAAGCGTATTAGTTAGCTCCAGAGATGCTGGAAGCACACAATATTTTCGTTGTCTGAGCTGAATCGAACAGCTGATTGGTCTGTTTACAGTATCAATTTTCACCTCCTATTGAGCGCCGGATTCTGGTCCGGTTGGCATGCTTTTCGTGCTAATTCTTACTGCTAAAAATGGACCAATCCCTTCCATCCGTCCGGTCCGAAAAACATTGAAAACACTACATTGACTACACGACCAACGCGTTATGTGTTCTATGGGTTTGCGTTGTTTGTTTTCAAAGTTCCCAAAATGAATCTGTCGGTACCCGAGGGTACCACGGTTTGTTTCAACCTCAGTTCTCCGGACAGGGTTTCATTGATCGGTTGATAGTGTGAACACCGTAGAGCGGGCACAAATTTCAATCTATCGAAATCCTTCCACTTACCAGCGAAAGTTAAGTTGAAAGTAAAACAGATAAAAGTTCAATATAACAACAATCCAGCATGGTGTGGAGCCATCGTTTTCCACTGACGAGCTTCATCGATCGCATGGTGAGTGCGGTTCGGAGGGTGAAAACGGTGCAACCCGATGCAACCGACAGCAAAACCGACCACATTGTGCATCCGAAACCAACAGAAGCCCATACGACCACGTTGCCGAAGGTGGCCATCTTTACCGTCGAAGGCGAACCGACCGAACAGGAATGGACTTCGATCGATCTGGAGTCGGAATTCGACAATTCTATGCGTGACGAAGGTCATCCCGAGACAGATAATCACTTGGCAAGGTAAGTGACCTAACTAACGAGAACAAACCAGTCCATTGTTCGAAGGAGGCGCCTGGTGGTTTGTAGACTTTTTGAACGAATTGAAATAGTGTTGATATCTGGCATGACGGCCAACCGTAAAGGATGTTTCAAACGAGAATATCAACGCACAGAACATGGCTAGTGTTTTCGTTCGAGAAAGCTGTTCCTGCCATCTTAAACGAGTAAATCACGATCCAGCAGGAAACTCACAAACACTTGCGATGACATCAACGCTTTCAACGCAGCGCAGAGAATACAGTGTTGTGCATAACAACACAGCAGGAAAATAAAAGATCGTACACAAAACATACACAAAAGCTAATACAGAACAGATGATCGAACATGAAACGTACGGTCGACGATTGGACGAGTCGAATCGACCTCACGCTAATTATTTGACCCAACATTGTGTCTGAATTGTATCATCCATCGATTCTATTAGTAACAAATAATCAAATTATTGGACACGAGCGCATCCAGACAAAACTACTTTGAAAAACTTCATTATCCATTTTAACATTCTGTTCATTGAGCCAGAAACATAATTGCATAAATAATTGCATAAATATAAAAAAAAATCAAAACAAACTACTTACCGCTCAGCAATTCACATTCAAGTGGTTGATAACACTCCTTTCCACTTATCACCGTAGCGATCCGCTTCCGCGCCTGGAGCACTATCGAATGTCGCAGAAAGCCATTCGGCGTCCCTCGATAGGGGAACTGCACGGTGACCTGGACGAGCAGAGTTCGGTAAGTACTTTCCCTGGTTTTGACCTCCTTCACGGCCACGATGCTGTCACTTGAACTCTCAACCGATCACCCTCCTTCCGTGTAGGTGTCGAACGACAAGAATGACCAGCCGACGGGGGGCGGGGGACACGGAACGCGCTTTGGCTGGATACAGGGTGTGTTGATTCCGTGCCTGCTGAACATTTGGGGCGTAATGCTGTTTCTGCGGCTCAGCTGGATTGTGGCGCTGGCGGGTGTTCTGGAGACGCTGCTTATCATCGGCCTGTCGTACGTGGTGTGCGTCATCACGACCCTCTCGCTGTCGGCCATCTGCACCAATGGGCAGGTGAAGGGCGGTGGTATCTACTACCTGATCTCTCGCTCGCTCGGGCCCGAGTTTGGCGGTGCGGTGGGCATCGTGCTTGCGTTTGCCAACTCCGTCGCGGCATCGATGAACACGATCGGGTTCTGTAACTCACTGAACCAGCTGCTAGGTAAACAAGGGGCAATCGGGCACTTGACGGCGGGTCTTTTTAATCCATTCCATCCATGTGTTTTGTAGCGAGTTTCGGGGTAAAAATTGTCGATGGAGGACTGAACGACGTGCGCATCGTTGGCACGATCACGATCATCGTGATGGTGGTGATCTGCACCGTCGGCATGGATTGGGAGATAAAGGTGCAGAACTTTCTCGTGCTAGCTATCGTGATCGCCATCGGAAACTTTGTCGTCGGGGTGTTCGTCGGCCCCAGGACGGACGAACAGCTCGGGAAGGGTTTCTCGGGGTTGTCGGGCGATCGGCTGCTGGCTAACCTTGGCCCAGATTATCGCTACAGCGAGGGGATCGAGCAGAACTTCTTCAGCGTATTTGGTATCTTCTTCCCGAGCGTGACGGGTGTTCAGGCTGGAGCGAACATCTGTGGCGAGCTGAAGGATCCAGCTACAGCCATACCAAAGGGTACGCTGCTGGCGCTACTCATATCCGGTGTGTCTTATGTGTTGTTTGTGCTGCTTGCCGGTTCCGCAAGTCATCGCGATGCCACGGGTAGTCTGGAGGATCTAGTGAATGGGACATTCGTTGACCGTTGCCGGCGAGCGCTGACCACCGACGAACCGTGCCAGTACGGGCTGCACAACGACTACACCGTAATGCAACTGATGGCCGTTTCGGGGCTCCTTATCTACGCTGGTTGTTTCGCGGCCACTCTCTCGACCGCACTGACAAACCTCTTGTCGGTGCCACGGATCATTCAGGCGCTTGGAACCGATCGGCTCTACCCAGGCCTGATGTTCTTCGCTCGAGGATACGGCAAACGTCAAGAACCATACCGGGCGTATGCGCTGGTGCTCGCTGTTTCCGTCCTATTCGTACTGCTGGCGAAACTGAATCTAATCGCGCCTCTTATCACCAACTTCTACCTAGCGTCGTATGCCTTGATCAACTTCTGCACGTTTCACGCGGCCACGGTGAAACCGATCGGATGGCGTCCAACCTTCCGATTCTACCACCCTTGGGTGAGCCTGTTCGGAACGGTCCTGTGCGTGCTGATCGCCTTCCTGATCGACATCATCTCGACCGGTGTTACGATGGTGCTGATCACGGTACTTCACCTGACCGTGTTTTACCGTAAACCAAACGTTAACTGGGGCTCGACGACACAAGCACAGACGTACAAGTCTGCCCTTTCGGCCGCCTTCCGCCTGCAGTGCGTCGGCGATCACGTCAAGAACTATCACCCGTCGGTGCTGGTGTTGGCTGGGAAGGCATCCGCCCGACCACCGCTTATCGATCTGGCACATCAAATCACCAAAGGGCAGGCTCTGATGATCGTTGGTGACGTAGTGCCGAATCGTCTTTCCCATCGACGGCGAGAGCTGAGGGCTGTCGATAGCCAACGGTTCCTGAGGGAGCGCCATATCCGTGCGTTTTACCAGCAGCTCGATGGGATCGGATTTGGTGAGGGCGCGCGAGCGCTCATTCAGACTGCTGGCGTGGGGAAGCTTGCGCCAAACATTGCACTGATCGGGTACAAGTCCGACTGGATGCGGTGTTCCTTGGTGGACCTACAAACTTACTACAACGTGCTGAAGTGAGAATCTGCAATACAATAGAACGTCAGTTCGTGGGACAACTTACCAAAAAACATGTATTCCTCCTTTTCATAGTGACGTTTTCGACAACCGGATGGCGCTCGCTATTCTAAGGCTCCCCAATGGGCTAGACCTTACGCACCTTACTAACGAGCCCGGACCGGATGACAATCGCACGATGAGCGCCAACGAGTCCTTCGCTAGCCTACAGCACTTCACCGGCAATGTGTCCCCACGAAAGGCAATGAAGTGGCCGCGCAAGATTTCAATCATGAATAGCGAGGGCAGCCCGTCGAGAACTAGCCGTGAAAGCGTCCCATCAGTCTCACGGAGTGGTTCCTGGATACCGCGCGAGCTGCTCGACCGCTTGCAAGTGTTCCGGCGCAAACAGGCCTCCGGAACCATCGACGTCTGGTGGCTGTACGACGATGGTGGGCTGACGATGCTAATTCCGCACATCCTGTCGCTCCGATCGAAGTGGGCGCTGTGTAAAGTGCGCGTATTCGCCCTCACCAACAGGCAGAGTGCGCTAGAAGAGGACCGCAAAAAGTAAGTGACAACCAGAAAAGAACGTGAAGTGTGAAAAGGTGTGCGTAACCACTATTGCTTTTTTCCGTCAGTATGGCCAACCTTCTTGCGAAACTACGCATCGAATACGCCTCGCTTACCATGTTGCCGAATGTGGCGAAGCTTCCCCGGCCGGACACGGTCGCCATGCATCGACAGTTGTTGAAACATTTCGAACCATTCCCGATGCAGCTCAACCCACCAGAACTGAGCAATACGGAGCGGGCAGCGATGGACGTAAAAACTAACCGGCAGCTACGCCTACGCGAAATGATCCTGGAACACTCGCCGGAAGCGGCACTGATCGTTATGTCGATGCCCATGCCTCGATTGGTGAGCCCCACTTGAAAGACCAACTCAAAGTACGTTTATTGATATGCTTTTATCTTCGCCAGGGAACTGTGTCCGCTCCACTCTACATGTCCTGGCTGGAGATGCTTACCAAGGATATGCCCCCGATGCTGCTGGTACGAGGTAACCAAACGTCGGTACTCACGTTTTATTCGTAAGAAGTGGGGTCCGCGACAGCCGAGCGGTAGCGCCTGTTAGAAAATCGGCCCATGAGCGCCGGGGCTTATCACCTCGACGGCGTGGGTTCGAATCCCAACCGAGACCGGGCCCTCCTCCCCTCTACGAGAGGACAAACAAGTCTCGTAAGCCCTTAACGGGTAGGCATGACCAAGAGGTCGTTACGCCAAAAAGTGAAAACTCTTTCAATAAAGAAACAGATTTTATAGCAGAACAGAAGAGAATCAAGAAATTATAAATATATAATAAAACCCCTAGTTGGAATAATTTTTTCCACTTTCCGGCACTATTCGTGATACAACAAATAAATACGCCAAACACGTACGCACCAAACTACAGAGAGAGACATTATTGATCAAATTTATTATTTTTACACTTTTATCTTAATCTCGCGCGGATTGAACTCTATGAGAAAAGTACACTCGCTATTGTAATTTAGTCGCGTTTTTACATCGATATTGCATCCAACAAATGCCTTTTTCATTCAAAAATGAACAAAAAATAATGTGTTCTTCCAATTGCCGAAAGATGCCATTATTCCAACATTTTCATCCATCCAAAGAACACACAAATAGTACGTTCGTTTTGGGTTCGTTTTTTGCTACAGCTCAACTAAATTAAAACCGGAAATTGTCGGTAATGTAGGAATGAAAAAGGCATTTGTGGAACTTCTACCGATGGAATAACGCCCGATATTATTTTTTAATTTATGAACGGAAGTGGTAAGGGGTTTACAAACTAATGATTTACAGGAACCGGTTTTGGCCACTAACCGTCCCGCAAATGCTAGTGTTCTAGTTACGTCACTCCAACTCAACTGAAACATTTGCTCTACGACCGTCGACTACCCCGAAGGCCGTGCCTAGAACTCACAGCTACATCTCGGCGCCGCATCGACTCATCCCCCCCAATGCCATCCTCGTTCCGACGGCCGTCTACTCGTGAGTGGGACGATTTACGATGGTGTTCCCGGCTACGACTTCGCTGGCGCGGCGCAAGCCGTCCTTTCCCTACCGGAGACCGGGGGGCACGACCTCCATCGATACTACGTTGGGTCTCCTGCGAGCGCCCTCTTGTGATCCCTGCCGCAGACGACGCCTGTCTGGAAGCCATTCGGGCGCGCTTTTCTTCCAACACACCGTCGTCGGGACGGGCCGCGCTAGTCTCGTGTGGTCTTCTTCTGTCCAACCCATCCGTCCCATCGGGCTTTCGTCGATGCCGCCGGTCTGGACTGTCGGGAGATTTCGGTCGAGTGCGTGATGCGGGACGAGCACGTCTTGGATTCTCTGCTTCGCTGCTACTACCACTGCTGCTTCCACTTGAGTCTTCCTGCGATTCGGACGAGGAAGGCGTACGAGGTGGTTTCCGTGGTTCGCCATTAAAACGTCCCGAACGCTGCTGCGCCTCCCGTCGCGAAGACTCCCGTTGATCGGGAGACTTGCCTTCACGTCTGCGGTGTACTGGTGGTGGTGGTGGTGTTGTTGGCGGACGAATTTCCCTGCGCTTATGCCCGTTGCCGTGTGAGGCTGGTTCTGGATTTGTATGGTTTCTCGTACGCCTCTCGGGCACCTTACGACGATCATTCTGACGCTCCTCATCATCTTCGTCACTGTCTTCTTCGTCATCCTCGTCGTCGTCATCCTCCTCATCATCATCCTCTTCCTCCTCGTCATCGTCGTCGTCTTCCTCTTTATGATCCTCGGCCTCCTTAGCGCGGCGCTTCTTTTTCTCCCGTTCCTTGCGCACTTGCAGCTCCCTCTCCATTTGCTGTCGCAGCAGCCGCTCACGCACTTCCTCTTCGATTTCCTTTGTACTTTTAGAACCGAGCGTATCCGTTCGCACAATGATGCGATGTTTTTTGAACGATTCCGATACGACCGCCGGCTCCTCGTCTTCATCCCGGACGTTTCCGATGAGTGCACCCCCATTGTTATGCTCGGGAATGAACGGTGGTTCTGGTGGTGGCGGTAATTCGGGCGGTGATCTAGGCCCTATAGGACCCGGGATGAAGGGTTCTTCCTCCTGCTGATCCGGTTCGTTTGGCGCCTTAGGCTCAGCGGAGTCAGCACGCCGTGGCCGAGGGGAACGATGCCTTCGTGAAGATCGGTGTTTGTAGTTGGAGCGGGAACGCGAGTGCGACTTTGAACGGGAACGCGACCGGGAGTGGGAACGCGATCTGGTAGAGCCCCGAATGGTTGAAACCAAGTTTTTCGACGTCGGTTTCGACAATTGCACGGCAGGCTTCTTCGATCGCTCATCCGAGCGGGTGCGTGATCGAGAGCGGGTGCGTTTGCTCCGATGGTGGCTGTGCGAACGGGACCGCGATTTTGACCTACTACGGCTACGGTGCTCCGATTTGGACTTTCGGGAGCGTGAGCGCGATCGTGATCTGGAAGTCGTTCGGGAACTGGAACGCGAACGATGGCTGCGACTTCTACGACTGCGGCTTCGGCTGCGGCTTCTGCTACGGCTACTTCTCGAGCGTGACCGACGGCTTCGGCTTCGACTTGACCGCCGTCGATGCCGTGACCGGGATCGTGAGCGCGAATACGATCGACTACCCGTTCGGACGTAACCATCGTAATCGTCGCCACCACGGCCTCCCCGATAGTAGTCGTATCCGCCGCGGCCACGATAACCGCTGCCACGACCTCGCAAAACACCACCCGGACCACCGCGAGGATAGCGTGGTGGACCTCTGGTGGCCGTTCGGAACGGGCCTCGGTATGCCATCGAGCTCGCGTAGTACTGCGCATAGAACGGATCGTAAGCGTACGGGTAGCTCATACCGGCCGTCCAGTCCATCCCAGGGTACATGGCCGTCGGAGGATAGGCTGCTGCGGGATGCATCGGTGGTCCGTAACCCATTGCGCTTCGATCGTACGGCATGCCCTGAGCCGAAGGATACGGAGCCGAAGGATGTTGTTGCGCTTGAGGACCGTCCCGATTTTCTCGCTTTATTTTCTCCTCACCAGATAGCGGTTCCTCTTCCTCGTTCGACGATTCTTCCGAAGAGGACACATCCGAGTCACCGGACTTCTTGGAGGATGCCCGCGACTTGCGTTTCTTCTTCACCTTCGTCTGGGGCGTATCGCTAAGGATTGCATCGTCCGAGCTGATCGTGTTGATGCTCGGCGAACGGGACCGTTCCACCTTCACGCCGAGTCCCGAACTAAGCACCTTCTTCAGCACACTGCCATCCTTGGCCTGTTTCAAACGCACCCGCATCCTTTCCAGCTCCTTTTCCTGCGTAGCTTTCAGCTTGTTTGCCTTCTTCTTACGATCCTGCGTCGATGAAACGCTTACGTTATCATTCCCTTCGCCATCGCTCGATATGAGGCTTTTTTGTTTCCCTTTCTCGAGAGAGTGTTTCATCTGACGGGGTGGGAAATAAAATAAGACATTTTGAAACCCATTCTTTCCTGTGTAAATATGGAATGGAAAAAGCGCTAACCTTCATGCGTTCGAATAATGCATCCAATAGACGGATGCTCTCTAGCTTACGCTGCGCTTCGAGCAACTTTTTCTCCTCCAGCCTTATCTTTTGACTGATCTCATCCGACTCCTTTTGGCGTAATTTTTGCAGATGTTTTTCCTTACGCCGTTGTTCCCGCTGCAACTGCAACTCGATTTCGGCTTGACGCTTTTCTTCCTTTTGCTTTCTGCATGCGAAAACACACATGTGCATTAGTAATTCATTTGATTAACAAAAAATGTCTGTACGGTTGTAGAAAAGATAAATCAGAAACTAAAACATAATACTCTGGTAAAGTGGTAATATATCATCCAAACCTTTCCAGCTCCTTGCGCGCCTCCTCCTCAGCCAATCGTTTTTTCTCCTGTTCCTCCTTCTCCCGATCGACAGCGATCAAACGATCGCGTACGACCTGACGTTTCTTCACCGACGCGTCGCTTAGATGCTTGGTCTGATCGAAGTCCACCGCAATCGTAACCGCCAGGTTACGTTCGCCCTCCTTGCGCACCAGCTTCATGCCACGAAACTCGTCCATCGCCTTCACAAACCCGACGTATTCGGAAAACTGCACGTACCTACACCCGGTGTGATTGCAGTTGTGGAAGAAAGCAAACAAACGGAGACAAAAAAGGAGAGAAGAAAAAGAACAAACACATTGCGAAACGGAGACCAACAACTTGGACGAACTTTAAACACACGCACACACGATCGACAGACGATTGGTTCTTTATGTAAAATCAACCGCTCCATCATCCTGCGTCCCAAAATCATTCATATACTATCAGCTGCCCTGCCAGGCGTAACATACCCTTCGAAGTACATCTCCTGGTCGAAGCTAAACTTCTTCATACCGGACATGTGCGCTTTCATCTGCGACCGGTACGGATCGCAGATCGGTATGTCCACCGCGCGCACCTCACCGAACTTCTCGAAGATGCGCTTGAAGATGTTCTCACTCGGTTTGGCGTTGTCGTCGTTTTCGGCGTGCCGTGGGCAGAACCACTTGATCGGCAGGTTGCTGAAATGGATCGTATCGGGCCGCTCGCCCGCCTTCATCTCGTCCATGTTGCGGGCATCGCGGAAAAACGAATCCCAATCGTGCCGGGTCGGGAAATCGTCCTTCGCCTCCGATGCTCGCACCTTCACCGATTCGTCAAACCCGGCCAACCGCAACGGGCGACCGTCGAGCCGGGACAGGACGGCTTTCAGTTTGCCTCGGTCCTCGAGCTCCCCTTCAAACCGTATGAAGCCAACGGTGCTTTTCGAGACCTGAGATGATAGTAAAGGGGTCAGAGAGGGTGATCAATCTTTGAACCAATTTTGGACTACTTACCTTCAACAGGGAGAACCGATCCGGCAGTATCATCTGGCGCATCTTCTCCATGACGTCAAAGTTGGAGATGGTCTTGCCCGTAATCGTAGCAGGCAGCGCGACCGAGATGTTGAACTTGGCCAGCGGCTTGAGGTACAAGCTGTGCGGCAGATAGAGCGGCACGCAATCGTTGACATCTTGTATAGTCTGTATCATTTTGGCCAATCGTCGTTCCCCCGAGCAAAATGAAGTCACAAATCACACAAAAAACAACCCCACAACACAATCCAAGCCGACGAAAAAGATGCAAAGCTCACCAGGCAGTTTTTGGTAGTTTTGCGTTTAGTTTTTCACCAGAAACATCACCAGCACATTTTCACAATTTTACGTTTCGTTCAATCATTGCCAGTTTGGTAGTTGTCCATTTTTTGGCAATTCAACGATTGAGTATTTTATGTTGGCATTCATTATGTTTTAACAATTTTCGTTTTTCAGCACACCATTTGTGTGTGTGTGAGCACGCGAAAATATAGAAAGAAGAAAGAAGAATCAAGTTAGCTGAGTAACAAATTTACGACGGGACGTCTGGTGCAATGGTGGATGGACGAAGAGTACTGCAAAACCGACGCTCCTCCTCCGCGCTATCCCACTAAAGAAAAATCCCTGGAAATAGACACACCACCGCACCACACCGTTGCACGATCGCAAATAGGGGCCCGCTTTCTAGGGACGCCCGGAATCGATGATTTTGCCGATGAAAAGTCGTCCGATAAATTTTCCGATGTGCTCTTTTTTGCCTTTTCCCGAAAGAGTTGATGTGAGCTTTTTTTCTTTTTGGCCTCCTCGCCCAATCCTCGGGGAAGTGGGAAAAGGTCACACCATCGCTGCTAGGTGATTAAGGCTTAAAATCGTCTCGCACTTGCGACAAATCGCATCTCCTCGGGCACCAGGGTCAGCAGTTGATATGCCAGTAGACCTTTTGTGTTAATTTTAAAGGATTCTTTCAGTGCAAATGGTAGATTTTTCACTTTATTCTCGGTGCCACAAATTGCTCGTTCGTCAGAGTGACTAGTGCTGTGCAAAGGTTTGATAGCTTCGGTTCGTTGACAGAATGTTTTGACAGAAGCATCTTTACCTGCGCCATGTTGGAAATTATTTTGGAACAAACTTATTTGGCTCATAAAGTAATTACTTTTACTTTAGCCGGGTTTCATTAAATTGTGTGGCGAATTAGAACGATGTTTAAACTACTTCCGATGGGGAACTAAGAGTAAATTTTTCATTTTCTTTTCGATACTTTCAGCTGGTCTGGTTTTCGAAAATCGCTTGTTGTGACAGTTATGTTCGACGTTTTCGAACATTTCAACACCAGAAATAAAAGTCGCAGCCGACTGAATGCACCAGTTTGTAATCAGCGTTTCTACGTAAAACATCGGCAGATTATCTAGTGTTAAAAAAGTAAGTAACTTTTTAAAATGCATCTGATTTTGGGAACTACTTCTGTGATAAACATGCTAATGAAGCAATTAAAGATGTTAATATAAGTTAAACTACGTAAAAGAAAGCCGGCACCAAACGATTAACGTTTGTGATGCGTAGCTGTTTTGGTTTCGCCGATTTGTGAATCAGCAAATTTTTTGTTGAAAAAAGCGAAAACGAATGTCGCGTTAACAAAAACTGCAGTTTATTTTCATCCTATCGTGTGTGTTTTCTTTCTTGGCTTTATTTTTGTTTCGTAAAGGTAACTGTAATATCATTTGAAGCCGTAGATTGGGACGAAAATATACAAAATGGCTCAAAAACTGGCGGTCGCCATCGTTTTACTAGCGTTGGCCATACTTGGGAATGCCGATTTCGTAAGGTAAGTCCATCATCTCTTGGAACATTCGCGTATTATTTTACTCGCTAGACTTGTAATCTAATTATTCATCATTGTCCTATGTAATTTGAAACGGTAAGCGTTCGTTTTTTCCCTTTTCACCTGCATTGACCTGCGAAGTTCTAGCGTATAACAAAGAACGGTCCGGTTCAAACATGTCTGACTCATCCTACAGCTGTATTATGGCTTCGTGTTTACGTTGATTGATAAATCGCTATCGTGCGCGATTGTTTCGCGTTATTTTGATGGCCTTTCTGGCCCCCATACAGGAGAGTTCACATCTCATCGCTTAGGGCGAACTACTGGTTGATAACGAGAATTTTTGTTGTTGTTGTTTTTGAAGAAATGCATATTATGGTTTCTTTCAACCGAATCTTCTTTTTCTACGTCGTTCAGAGTACCGCTGCATAAGGCCCCGTCGGCCCGGGATCATTTCCGTAGCGTTGGAACCGAAGTCAGGCAGCTCCGTCTGAAGTATGGAGATACGACTGGGCCGGTTCCGGAGCCATTGTCGAACTATCTCGATGTAAGTTGAACAAAAATGTCTCTATCCGTTGGTAATGGATGGTATTAATTCTTCTGCTTTTGCATACCCTACGCTAGGCTCAATACTTTGGTGCTATTTCGATCGGAACACCACCGCAAAGCTTCAAGGTGGTTTTCGACACGGGTTCGTCCAACCTCTGGGTACCGTCGAAGGAGTGTTCATTCACGAACATTGCCTGCCTGATGCACAACAAGTATAACGCTAAGAAGTCATCCACCTTCGAAAAGAACGGTACGGCGTTCCACATTCAATACGGCACCGGGAGCTTGACCGGATACCTGTCAACCGATACCGTCACCGTGGGAGGCGTTGCGGTCGAGAAGCAAACGTTTGCCGAGGCGATCCAGGAGCCGGGTCTGGTGTTTGTGGCCGCCAAGTTCGATGGCATCCTCGGGCTGGCGTACAAATCGATCTCGGTGGACGGCGTGGTGCCCGTGTTCTACAACATGTTCAATCAGAACAAGATTGATTCGCCCGTCTTCTCGTTCTACCTGAACCGCGATCCAAGTGCGGCCGAGGGTGGCGAGATTATTTTCGGAGGTTCCGACCCGCAGCACTACACGGGCGACTTCACGTACCTGAGCGTGGACCGTAAGGCGTACTGGCAGTTTAAGATGGATGCGGTCTCGGTTGGCGACAGCCAGTTCTGCAATAATGGCTGCGAAGCGATTGCCGACACGGGCACCAGCCTCATTGCGGGACCGGTCGAAGAAGTGACGGCCATTAACAAGGCCATCGGAGGCACCCCGATCCTGAACGGTGAGTACATGGTGGACTGCTCGTTGATCCCGAGCCTGCCGAAGATTACCTTCACCCTGGCTGGCAAATCGTTTGTGCTGGAGGGGGCCGACTATATCCTACGCATCGCTCAGATGGGCAAGACGATCTGTCTGTCCGGTTTCATGGGCATTGATATTCCGCCACCGAATGGACCGCTGTGGATTCTGGGAGATGTCTTTATTGGCAAATACTATACCGAGTTCGACATGGGTAACGACCGTGTGGGCTTCGCTACGGCTGTCTAAAGCCTAAAAACCAAAGCAGCAGCTAATTTGCCGAAAGACAAACACTTTTTAAACATGTGGTTTTTTATAGACCTAGAAAAATGAATTACAAAATCAGCTAATAATTAATGCATTTTTATTACCGTTGAACAATTACTGTACGAAAGAAATTAAACTGTTGTTGCTTTTCTACATGCACACTCATCCGACAGAAACACTTTGGTATAACCAAATGTGACGACCAAGTAAATTAGTGCTAAACGAATTTATTAGAGTAGGCGCCGAGATCAAAGAAGACAGCTGATCGTATGTAAACGAATATAAAAGTAAGGCAGTTAAGAAAACCAGGCCAGGGAAGCAACTCTAATTTTAAAAGTGGCTTATAAGGAGACAGAATGTTTAATTCCGAAAATTCTCTCGAGCTCAAATGATATGCTGATTAAATGTTGAATGATACAAGATTTCGGGTAACATGGAAATCATTCGATAAGTCGATCTTGTGTTTTTGTTGTTCTTGTAAGCATTTCTAGTTTTTATTTTGTACCACCTCTCCCAGTCGGTGTTTGAAAAGGTTACACCGCTTGGTGGGTTAATTGCTTTTTGTACGATCGATACATTTTATATCAGGCAGGCATGGCAGTATTTTAAGCACACACAAATTCGCTCACTTTCGAAGGCTGTTCCGAAGCCTGTTTACAATTCTGTTTGCACACACGATTACAATATGATATGATGGAAGGTATATTTCGTTTAAAATCTGACGCTATCCTAACGCCATTATTTATCTAGGTTTATGCTCTTTTCATTTGATTTCGTAGATTTCTTCATAGTATATTCTAGATGAATATGAGCAGTTTATTTCCCCGACTGTTTTGCAACTAGTATCAGAGAAAATCACAGTTTTTGTCTGGAATTTTGTTACATGTTTTGCCTCAGCTGAATCTGTTTCCTAAAATCAGGAGTTTTTTTTTTAATTTAAAGTCGGTGTTTTGAAATATTTTCTATATTTTTACTAAATTTTGACCTGAGCATTTTGAGTTGTGATGTGTGTGTGTGTTTTTTAATATGCCTTAACTGATATGAATTTCGTATAATTTTGGAACCGCTACACATTATATGACATTATGCTAGCAAGATATGTTCGGGATGTAAGCTTAAAAACTTCAATCTTCCACACAGTTGCAACTGCAAAGCACCATTCGATTTTGCTAAGGGAAATGGCTAGCTTGATTTACTTTTGAGAAATTCTCTATTCCGGCATTATGCCTCCTAGTTGTACCTAACCTACCTACACTTTTGTTTTCTCACTGTCTCACAAGTGTGATCGTCGGTTGATCATGCAAAGGCAAAGTGAAAGCTAGAGGCGTTTTGAGCAGCAGCGTGTCATAGATAAAATTCAACCGACACTGGCGCGTGTGCATTAGAGATTCTTCGTAGTTTTACTTAAAGCTAGGCAAACTTAAAAAGAAACAGCTTTTAAAAACGAACCAGTTTAGGATAACAATTTGAGCAGTTCTAGTACTAAGCATCACACACGTTGCACACAGAAGAAGCGTTATTACGAGAGGAATCTCGCTCTCGGTATCTCCGTCCGCCAGAATTTCCTTTTCCGGTTAGAATAAAATCGGTGAGATCGGGTTATCTAGATTCGGTAGAGATTCATACTTTCGCGCGTTCAGTTCTGTTCCGTTAATGGCTTCCTTTCGAGGTTTACAAATTGCCAGAGTTGTGCCGTTGAAGAACACTGTTAATTTTCATCCTCAGTGGTGAAAGATCGATCTTGCCGAAGCGAGGCAACGAACCGAACCGCCGGCTACTTGTAACCGGTGTAGTCGTTATTGCTGGGATCGGACCGAACTCGACGGATGAACCATCCACCTCCGGCTTCGACCTGGCAGAATACTTGCTGGGGGAAGTGATTCTCGCTAGGGTCGCATACTTTTGGTACAATTTCGGAGACGACTCACGGCTGCCGGAGCTTTCCGGTGCGGATTCGGCTGCCGTGTGTTCAGGTAGTTGAAGAACGTTTCGAGGGTATGCCCGCCGGTTGCAGGCGGCTTTTGGTGTACGGAAAGTGGCATGGATTCGATCCTGCATTGCAGTTGTACTATCGGCTGGCGCACGTTGAACCGATTTGATCGTACGGGGCAATGTGGTCGCTACCGGGGTTGAAATCGGTGTCACAATTTTATCCCGCGTCTGACTGGGAGAACGCTTTACATCAACAGACGACTTATGGTTCGGAGTTCGAACAAAATCTTCATTGGGGTAGTAAGAAGGGATCTTATCGTCCACCGAGTTCCGATATTTTGTGGAACCTTCGGTTAGGGTGCTATGGTCACTCGCACTGCTAACGCCGCTGCTGCTGCTGCTACTACTACTTGTGGAACTCGATCGAATCGGTTCCGGCAGCTTTCCCGTACCGTCCATCGACATGTAGATCGACTCTTCGATCACTTTGGGACCTAAATCTACTGCTCCACATGGAGTACTAGCATTTTGTAACGGTTGGTTGCGATATATAACCTCATCCAGCTTCTGACGATTGAAACCCGTTCCGACTGGACCCATCTCCAGATATCCCACCATATCTGCATCGCTGAGCGGTGCCGGGGAAACTCGCGTTGGGTTTGAGTCCGGTTCGATGGTCTCTTCTATAGTCGACGTGTTGCAACCGGCTCCAGCCTCATCCAACTTCTGGCGATTGAAACCCGTTCCGACTGGACCCATCTCCAGATATCCCACCATATCTGCATCGCTGAGCGGTGCCGGGGGAACTCGCGTTGGGCTAGAGTCCGGTTCGATGATCTCTTCTATAGTCGACGTGTTGCAACCGGCTCCAACGAGATTCACCGTGGAGGAATTCATCGAACGATTGAAGCTTTCGAAGATCCGCTCCGATATGTTCAAGCGACGGAAGTCACGCAAAGGATCCAGCTCATCCTGCTCGTGGCGCCGTTCGAATTCACCCGAGTTCGCCGCTCCCAGGGACGACGTGGTGGACATGTTGATAAACTCCGAGGACGCAAAATCCTCCTCGATGAAGTCGATGTCGTGCTGTGGAGCGTAAAACTCTGACGTACACGACCCGTCACCTTCGGAGAGGTTCTCGAACGATTCGTCACACACCCGTTCGACTCCTGGTTCATGCTGCTGGGTGTCGTCTATTTTAAGCCGGCTTAAATCCGGACTGGAAAAGCTGTTCCGTTTATTCTCCGCCAATCGCAACCGCGAGACCTTGCCTCGATGGATTACGACTTCTGGTGCATCCTTTCTCGCTGTTTCTGCCATTCTTTCTTCGGAGGAGAGTAGTTTTGGTCGCCCTTTCCCATCCTTCGAGCTACAGCAACGCTTTTTGCTCGTGCCGGAACCCTGCGAATCAGTGCTTGTGGTGCGCCTTCGCCCGAACATCGTATCCAACCGCAGCCAGTGGCGCTTTTTCTTCATCAGATCCACCTCGGGAGTTGTGAAGGAACGTTGCAGGTCAAAGTCTTCGTTGGTGTTCGATCGCGGTCGAGGTGGAAGGGGCGGTGGTGGAGAATCGGACACATTTTCATTGACCTGCGTTGGGTTTGAAGTTGAAGTGTCCTTCCCATCAACCACCAGTTTCATTTCCTCGTAGATGCCGGAGGCAATCGATACTCTCGAAAGGCGCGGATGATCGCGAATTTCCTCGTATATTCCCGACATTCCGGAGACGCGTCGCGAACAATTGACACTGCCATTTCCATCAGCTCTATCCGTCGCTGGCGGTACGCTTGGCAGTGGGCCAAGAATATCCTGCAGTCCCATAATGTTTTGCGTGTTGTCCAGATTCTGGTAGATTCCCATGTCGTCCCAGATAACGTTTGCTGGTGACCCCACCGAGCCGTGTACCGGATCGATCGGTTGCATTTCCTGCCGTATCTCGTACAACGGTGTCCGGCTGGCTCGCCGCAACTGCATCATCTCCTGCCGGTACAGTTCGAGGTTGCGGATGGACTTTTTCATCCAACGCAGGTGACGTTCGCAAAGTAGCTGCGTTTCGAGCGCAAAGTAGGCGCAGCACCGTTTGCGATTGTTCTTCCAGAACAGACCGTACGAGTGTTGTTTCGTGCGCGACGTGGCCATCTGCACCGTTAGACCGGGAATGTTGATGCGCACGATCAGATCGGTCGTCAGGTCAGTGGGGGAGGAGAAAAATGAGATTCGCATGTAGCACGGAAAACATTTCACGGCCTCCACTCGCACAAAGTATCGCGACCAGGACTAAAAGGGATGGAAAAAATGTTATGCGTCATTTGGGCAAACTTACTACTTTGGCATTTTTCTAGCCTTTAGCTTACCTTCATGTGTGAAAATTCCAGCTTCCTCTCGCGTATGTCCAACTTAACATCCATAAACATGCTTATGATGCTGTCCTCCATTTTTGCTGCGGGTATTAGTTAAAGGTTGATCGTTGAAAAAGGATATTGCTATAGGAAAGAAACCGAAAAATTGATTTTAATGGAACAAGTTACGTTATGTGGTTAACGATCACAGTGTAAACCATCCCAACTACGTATCTACTAACTGAACCACGTTCTAGCAAAGCACCTACTGACCCTTTATCTCGTTTATCGTTGCCCTTTTTTACTTGCTCTAAACGTCGGCCCGACCTTGGTGGAAGATAGTTCCGTTCCTCCTGATGCGATGTGATCGTGCTCACCAGCAACACATCGATTTGCTTCGCGAGTTAAGATTGTTTATGCACAGGTGGTGCTTGCGGCTGGGCAAACGCGTGAAGGACCTTCGAATAATTCTAACCGCCAACACGCGCCATGGTGCGAGACGTAGTACGCCAAGTGTGTTGACTCGAAAAAAAAAAAATTATGCGCGAAATAAAACCGACCATTGCAAACCGTTTGACGCGAGCTGTAACGACAACGGCAAACGTTCTTTCCGCCATCCGACCTGCGTGCTTGCGTCACTAAACATCGAAGAATGATTCCATCAAGGTGTGGTATTTTTTTGTTTTCCAGATGAATCGACGTGCGTTTGTAGTTCCTTTGCATATAGGCAGGTTTTTGGTCAAACAAGGGTTTGGGGATTTTTATTTCGGTTGCCTATCTTCGACCATACAATTGGGCTCAGTTATGGAAACTTTAATATATTAGTTTATCAATAATGGATTGCGTGGACATATTGAGCAGTGTTTCATTATACAAATTATGAGACAAATGGTTTCATATGCGTTTTGTGGAAGAAATTCATGCATTTAGAAATCCCGCCAAATTCACTCAACCTCATTTTTCACGGAACTTACCAGAGAAGTTGTCTTCTGCTTCAATTTCCAGGCTGCTTAGATTCAATCTTTTCCAATCATAGCTGGATGACCTGATTGATGATGAATGTGATTCTCGCACTAAATTATCGATGATCTTTCTTTGATGAAATTGTGATCTAGCGCCGTCTTTTATCATAGCCTCAACACCTTCAGACACACAGCATGCTTCGCAAGCATGTGCTCCCAGCATCCACAGGGCAACGCAGCTAACTGCTACGTCTACCCAGTGCACCGCCACTTGCACGAGGGTAAATTGAACTTGCAAATTAATGATGCCTTTTTTCGATCAACCGGTGCAAGCTGCATCACTATTCTATTGACGTTGGTCGACTGTATGCACAATTGGTACGCTAAACTGCATTCAGCAACACACTCGCCTGCCCGGAATGGAATGGAGCGGACGCACGTCCGACCACAGAACAGCGGAAAATCGTATTGGGGGATGGCGAACAAAATGGAGCATTCGCAGTAGAAGCCCCTATACCCGGAGTACACAAACGGAATACAATCGAACGGGTTCAATGTGCCATCCGGTCGAAGTAACGGGGAACACAACGGGGCAAGATGCGAGGTGCGATTAGAAAACGCATAACGAAAGACACGCCAAAGCGCACAGAGGCAAACGAAGGAAGGAACCAAGTTTGCACTGTTTACCACACCCTCCACGCGCAGCAAAGGCAAAACTGGCAAAACAAAACTCTTGAGGAAACCAGGAAGCTGGTTTTCACTGCAGTGCAACCTTCCTTGTCCGGGTTTGGTGCATCTCGGTCAGTTTTCCATTTGATAATTTGAAATTACTGCTGAGAATGCTAAGATGTTTCAAATTCTTCATAATTTTTTTTTTTTTCCCGAGACTCGGATAATTCAGAAATCCAGAGTGCCCGGACCAATGAGCGTCTACTGTACTATACCTGCGCTTGTCACATGTCGTTGAGATGCGAGTGTTTGTGAAATAGCGACGAAAAACGCAAATGCCGTGTTGTCAATTGGTTTATGTTTCGGAATAAAATTTTGCGCTTCAAAAGTAAAAAATTGTAATGACAAAAGAAACGAGTACCTTGTTTATGAACAAGATTGTAAAATAATATTTCCATTTGCTTTTTTTCATTTACAATTTCTCGAATCAAGCATTCATATTTACTAGCAATCGCAAGGTCTCCAGGACTGACGTTCAATGTCATTTTTACGCTTTTGTTTACATGCCGAGCTGCCGACGTGAACAGTGGTTAGAATATCGTATGTTTTAAACAATGGCTTCAAAAGAATTAAAGGCTGCCCTGAAGGAGGCCCGCGAGGCAGTCAAGAACAAGAAATTCTCCGAAGCAATCAAATTGTGCAATGTGAGTCGTGCAATCCCAGTCTCAGCGCTCCTTCCTTGCTTCCATATGATCAACCGGTGTTTAATGTGGATTTGTTTGGTCTGGTGCAAACATCGGACGGCGTTTTTTTCTTACCTTTACTACATAGAAAATATTGAAAGAGCAAAATGATAATTACATGGCATTGCTCCTGCTCGGGGCATCATATCAAGACAGTGATAAAAAGGAAGCGGCCACGCACTTGAGGCGAGCCATAACCTGCACCAACGAGCCACTGGTGGCCCTACAAGGACTGTCCACCTGTGCCGAAGACGCGGAGCTGCCTGAAGTATGTGAAAAGTTGCTCGCCCTTACGCCGGACAAGTATGCGGAGCTTCACGCTAAGCTGCTCGGCGTCGCTACGCGAGGAATAATCGCGCCGGTGTTACGGATTCTGGAAAAAGAGATCGAGTGCGACACGGAGGCACGGCAACTGTCCGCCTACGAGTGTTTGGGGAAAATTGTCACCCAGAATCCGGAGCTGGAGGAAACGGAGGCGGCGTTGGTAATAGACGGATTGCACTGATTACTTTGATTGTTTTAATAAATCATCTCCCCCCGACTCTTCCCAGGTTTCCAAAGTGTTGGAAAGGGAGATTCAAAACAACGATGACCTGTACCAGCGCGATAAGTTCCGACGGTACCTCAGACTACTGCACCAAGGAAACCGGTTCGACCGTTTGGCATCGGTGGCCGCGGCCATGCACGAACGCTTCCCGAACGATATCTATCCGCTCGAGTGGATATGCAAACTGTACGCCGAAGGAATCGTTGCCGCGAACCTTCTGCCCTCGCTGCTGAACCATGACCTTTCGCATTACATCGAGCGGGCCGTGGAAGTGGCACCAAACTCGGCCGTAGCGCTCTTGGCGAAAGGAAAGCTACACTTTAGCGCTGACCAGCTCACGGAGGCGGAACGAGCGCTGAAACGTGCCAGCGAAGTGCAGCCCCTTTGGGGTCCGTGTCTGGAGCTGCTAGCGGAGATCTATTTCCGCCAAAAGGCGTACGGTTTGGCGGAAAATCTTTACCGCAACATGAAGGTAGCTAACGTGAACTATGCCGTCTCGTTACTGGAGGATGAGAGCGTGGATAAGCTTAAAGAAGCCGACCAGTGCTTTGCCACCCTGCACGAGAAGGATCGATCGGTTGAGCTGCTGTTCTACTGGTGCAAGACACTGTTGCTACTCGGAGATGTGGTCCGTGCGGAGAAAATATTCGAAGAACTTAAAACAACCGAGGGCATCACGAGCGACCGTTTGGACTATCTCCAAGCGTTGCGGGAAAAGATGGCCGGTAACATCGGTAAGGTGATCGAATTGCTATCCCCGCACGAAGGTTCCAGCTACTGCCAGCTGGAACTTTCCAAGGTTCTAAGTGGCGTGGTGGGCAAGCGAGAGGAATGCTTCTTTGCCGCACTGAAAGCGACAAAGTTGGATCCGAACAATGCCGCATGCTACCATTGGCTAGGCAAGCTCTACCTCGAGCAGGACGATCCGTTGCGCGCCCGCAAGTGCCTGGAGAAAAGCGTTCATCTTAGCCCGGCCTCCCGGAATGCGGTGGTTCTACTGAGCGGGCTCTATCGACGCTACGGCGAGTGGGATGCCAATGCTACCCTTCTGTCCACCACCTTTGCCCTCTGCTCGGGTGCAGCTTGGGCCCAACTGCAGCTTGGACTGCACCATCTTGGCCGGCAGGAGTACGACGAAGCGATTGGTGCGTTTCGGACGGTGCTGCGGTACGAGGTGGATAATGAGACCGCCTGGGAAGGGCTGGCGGATGCGTATCTGGGCCGTGGGTCATACTCCTCCGCGATGAAGGTGTTCGAAAAGATTACTGAGCGAGATCCTGAGAATCCTTACCCGGTGTTGCAGTTGGCAAATATTAAAAATGTAAGAAACATCCGATGGTACATTCAAAAATGAAACGGAGCTTTAATCAGACTTATTTTCAATTTTGATCCTCCCCTTAGGTCGTAAAACTTTATACGGAAGGATTGGCACTATTCGAGCAGCTTTTAGCTCGGCATGAAAATTATTTTCCCGCAATTAAGGGAATCGCGGATTCGCAAATGGGACTGTGTTACTCTCGGCTTGGTCAACGGCGTCTCGGTAGTAGTCGCGAGCATGCTCAGCTGTGTGTAGAGTACTTAACTAAGTATGTTAGGCACTAGCGATCATGTGAAGATTAAAACACGTGCTTAATGGTTCTCACATTTCTTTTTTTCAGAGCCATCAAAATTAAGCCCAACTTCACGTGTCTGTGGCATCAGCTGGCGAAGATCCTGGACACGGTCTCGATGTTTCCATCGAGTCACTCGTACCTGCAAGTTGAGGGTAGTTTGGCGGGACGCGAATATCGTCGCTTTGCACTGCTCAAGGAGCGACAATTGTCTGAGCTTGCGGGAAGATGCTATGGCCGCATCATTAAACAGGCACCGGACAACAGCATCCTCTGGTACGAGCTATCGAGGAATTATTTTCATCGTGCATCGATTTCTAAGGAAGCGGAACGAGTGAGCTTTCTTTCGATGGCGCTCGAAATGGCGAAGCATTCAGTGAAGCTGGATTCCGGTCGGTGGCAAAATTGGAATCTTCTCGGCGTGATTAGTGCCACGAAGGAGGTGAACAATTTGGCACTCGCGCAACACTGCTTCGTGGAAGCGGTGACGATCGATCGAAAGACGGCAGCGGCCGCCTGGTCCAACCTGGGTGTGCTGTACCTTGCCAACAATCAGATCGGGCTGGCAAACAAAGCCTTCAGTCGGGCGCAAGAGTGCGATCTCACCTTTATGAACGCCTGGATCGGCCAGGCAATGATTGCAGAGAGCGTTGGGATGGCGGACGAAGCGATGGATCTGTTCCGGCACTGCACGCAAATCGGTTACCATCGGGAATCGTCGCTCGGCTACGCGCACTGGGTGTGCACGATTGTCAACGAGGACAACTACCACGAGCACGAGCGCTACCGGTTTGCGGTGGAAGAAATGGCGGCGCTTCCGGTATCGCACGATTCCATCACCTGGCACTGTGCGGATTTGGGCGAGCGTGCGTCCTTACCGGCCTTACGCTTTCTCGGCAACATTAGCAGCCGGTTGGGGCTTTGGCGTACGGCTACCGAGGCCTACCAGCGTGCCTTGCAGGTGAACGGTGGGTTGCCCGAGTCGGTAGGGGATGAAATCCGGTGCGACCTTGGCCACTGCCTGATGAAGCAACAACGCTATGAAGAAGCGGTGCAGTGCTATGAGGGTATGCGCGGGGAAGCGTCCTACCGTGCTTCCATTGGCCGAGCGCAAGCGTACTTCCGTGCGGCACAGTACGAGCAATCGTACGCCGAGTACGAGCAGGCACTGAACTATCTGGCCCAAACCGATCTCGAGAAGGCGTACGTGTTGATTGCAATGTCGGCGATGGTGTACGCGTTCCAAGGAGAGGGCGATGCTAAGACAATTCTTTTCCAATGGTAATGAAGCGCCTTCTGTGGTGTGATTAAATTTCAAATTAAATAATATGCCCCTATAATTCTTCCCTCACAGCATCACACTTCCCGAGCCACCGATTGAAGCACTGTTCTCGGCGTGTGCTTTGGGATTGCTACACAAGGACGGCGAGCTGACGGAGGCGGTCATAAAAGAGTTGCGCAAGCACGAGGACCATCCCGTCCATGGTCATCACGTGGTTTTCCTCGTTTCCGAATTTTACTGGCAAAATGTGAGGCCGAAACATCCTGCTTTATCTTTCCCCGAATGTAAGGTTGATGTTTTTCTCCCGATTTTTCATTACTCATCCTCAGAAACAAAAATCCAAATGTCGCTCGTACCTGCTCTCCCAGCTACACCGTTACCCGAACCGACCGAAGTTGTGGCAAATGCTTGCCATGGCGCTTGTGAAGCACTTCCGTACCCCTAAAACTAACTTACGCCTGGCGTGCAGCGTGGCTCAGGGTGCCGTGGTGCTCGATCTGGCCGATCGACGTCATCGGACGCGCGCGGTAGATGCTGCCCGCTGGATGGCGGTAGCTAGCGAAGCAATTCGCCCGTTGGACGAACGGAAGCGTCGTGTGTTGGCCCAGAAGGCGCTCCATCTGGATCCGACCAGCCGTGAGGCATGGGGTGCGTTCCTGCGTGCCGTGAATCCGCCGGCTCGTGCGTGAGCCTACAGTTTTGTACCAGCCTTTTTGTAAATATACGCAATTGCTTGATTTTATGCCTTATGGTTTGTATCTTTACCATTGATTTCAATTCATATGTTTCTATATTTCATGTAATATCAATTCAAATTATGTCTCAAAAATATGTACATTTGTCACTGTTTTATGATTCACTCCAAATCTACCTACTTTCGGTACATTTGTATCGGCCGTTGGAAGCCTTTTGCCGAATGACTCGAAACAGGAATCTCCGTGCACTCCCTAAACCCAACCTCATCGCTCAGCAGATACCGCTGAAACATTGCCGGTAGGAATTTGATCTTAGCAAAATTGGCCGCTATCGTTTCGGTTAGTTTTTTGCGTCGTTTGTAGCTGCTCCATGGTTGTGCCTCTAGCACGAGTAGCCCACCAGGGTGTAGCTGGCGAAACATGCGCCTGAAAGCCAACCGCAGCCCATCGTCACCGAAGTTGAGCTGCATCCACTTCGTTACCGAGAGGCACAGGACCACATCGAACTGGGGCTTCTCCAGATCCAAGAGCGTTGGATCGCCGTAAATGTAGTTCGCCCTTTTGAATTCGACCATGTTCGGGTTGGCGATACGGCTATTGTCGTCCTCTGCCTTGGCGTTGTTGATCTGTGCCAATTGCCAGTGTTTGCGGGCTTGCGTGATTAGGCCACCGTCGATGTCGATGCCAACGATCGATGCCGGACGACACGCCATGGCCAGCTGTATCGTGAGGGATCCGTTGTTGCACCCAATGTCGATGATACGTTTACCGTGGAATAGTTCCCGACGTTGTACGAACGCTTCCAGTCTGCAGTCCTCCGCCGGAGTTGCATTGAAGTTCCTGTAGCCATAATAACGATCGTAGTTACCGTAAGGAAACACTTTCTTCGGACGTTTGGAATCCTTTGCTTCGTGTTGATGCAGTGGTGGATCGGTACTGGATATTTTACGTTTTCCCAGTTGTGTAGTGGGGTCTTCTGTTTGGTTTGATATAGATACAGCCTGCAAATTTTCAAATAACGTGCATTGAGTAAGAGTGATTCATTTAAAAAAGTTGGCTTTATTTACCTTTTGATCTGCTTCATTTTCCGGCGACTTTGAGATACTCTTCACTTCAGCAACACCTTTTGGGGTTATATTTTCTGTTGACTGCAGCATTGTGTGAACTCCATTTAATTTGTTCGGATGATGCGTTTTGGAATCAATGTTAACAAAGAATTATTCAGATTTCTCAACTTCTGATCGAAGTTTTATGTTTGAAACCGGCTACTTTATAAACAATCTCTGACAATCTTCACAAGGATGCGCGCATATCAGGTTGGCGGAAAGCGAATTGCGGTTTTCGTTAGCAAGAAAATAATAAAATAATATGGCACATGGTGTTCAGATATCATTTATATTATAGAAAAATCTGCTATTGGCATCTTAACACGATTTTGATTAATTTTGTTTCCTTTTGTTCAAGTACGTTGCTGAAATTTGTGAGTATCGATGTGTCAAATCGCTCTGTACAATGCTACCTTCCCATGTGAGCACTTTGTGGATGGATTGATCACCCGAAATTACTGCTTGTAACTAGTAAAACTAATTAAATTCATCTAACTTTCTTGATGTTTAACATTCAATGGAAATACTTTACAATTTGACGTCAGATAAAATTCGAAACGGCGGAGCAGTGGACTAGCATAAGTTGGATTCGCATCAAATCGAGTACCATACGAAACAGATCTCATGCGAATCAATCCTTGAGAATCCGTCCCGGGAGCGAGTCTTTGAATCACCCGAATCCCTACTCGGCCAACACTAGTTAGCGGACGTCGTCGTGCGAGATCGGAGGTGCATGGCGTGCTGGCGTACTAGAACTCGATTTTCCCCGTGAAAACCCGCCTATTTGCGGTGAAAGTGTAGCAGAACAGTTTGCTTAACACCGCCACCGAACGATTGTGCCTCTTCCGTGTGCCAAATGGTATCTGCAGGGTGTGAAAAGTCGCTCGGAAAAAGTGTCTAGCAAAGTGGCAATTCCGCGCGAGGTGTGCGTGCGTGTGTGAATGTGTGTCGCGTTTGTGTGTGGTTCTTCGTAAGGAAAACGCATTCGTTGCTCTTCTCACGCTCACCAACCACGCCTCACACGCATGTGTGAATGCTCGTCGAGTGGCCCCAGCAAGTGGGAAGTGTGAGCCGCTGGAGGATCGAACGCTGCGGCCCGTCGTGGCCATCTCGGGGACCAGTCGACCGTCTCAAGCTGCCGTGCCTGAACGTCACCAAAAAAGAAAAAAACGGCTGACCCCGCGCAGAGGCCCCAGAGGTGAGGCCACGGTCTGCCCCGATGTGAGGCCGTCGAACCGTGAGCAGCGACCGGGGAAGGGAAGCAGCCGTCGACTTCCGCAATCGAACAGCGTGCCACCATGATGGCCGTTCGTGCGTGAAACACAGCACCGAGTGCACGTCGTCTTTTCGAAGTGAATAAATGGTCGCTTGCTTCGTGTGTCAGCAAAAGGTAAAAATCTACATCCATGTTTGGTGTTAGGTGCATAGGAAGTGATATAATCTTATACTTCCCATTCACATCTGGCATGTTAACGAGAAGAAGTTACGGGTGCTGTGTTATTTTTTGCGCGTGAGATCCACAACCGAAAGTGCTGCAGACAAGCGCGCTGCCCCAGCGGAAAGTAGGAAAAGTCGTCCATCAAACTTGTTTTGATCCTACGGCTGCCCCTAGGTCTTAATCAAGAAGTCAGCCATCTCTCCTCGAAAAGGTTATGTGACCAACCCTTCCTCCTAGCACAGAAGAGTGGAAGAAGACAACTGCTCGGTGAAAACTATATCGTAGGATTCGCGTTGCTACAGGAAGTGGTGAAACGTTTTGATAACCGTATTCTTTCTCTGGTGGGAAGCGAGTGTGTTTCTTTCATATCACGTTACGATGGTTCTATATGCGGCCATTTTTGTTTTCTTCAGGTATACATTCTGTCGTAACGTCATGGCTATTGTTGATTGTTTCAATTTCAATAAAATAATCACTTGGTGAACAAGGAATACGTTCAAATGTTAAAATTATTCTTTATCGTTGTAAGTGTATCATTAATTTGATGTGGTTGATTGGAAGTGGTGCTGATATTTCGTATTCGGGCGTAGTTTCCGGTTTACCAAACGACTTTGACAGTATTTAAACCTGTTAAATGCATCATTAGTGTTTTCACAAAAAATAGTGGTAGCTTCTATTTCAGCTTTATTTGCACTGGCAAACGAACTACCATCATTATTCCGTATTGTCGTGAAGTAAACCCACTAGGCGGAGGGCGAAGTGAGCTGTGTGTTATGTGTGAGCTGGCTTGGCGAGGGATTGCTGGTGAGCTGAGCGTGTGTGTGGCAAAAGTCGGTGACCGCACGGGCAAATATCATAGGCCCATCCGATGGTGTGCGTGTGTTTGTGTGAAGCGTTGTGTGGCCCGCCGCGTTCCTCAGTGAAGAAGATAGAGGTGCGTCCCCGCGCCGGAGCAGCTTCTGCCGTGCCTTCACCTCCCCTCCCCTTCGTCGGTGGCGCGATTTCCTTCCTCCTTTGGGATCGTTAAAAGTTGTTTTTCTTTTTTGTTCGCTTTATAAATGGAGTAAAAGCAATCTTCTATCGGCAAGGCACGGAAATAAAACGGGAGAAACAGAGAGAGCAAGAGAGAAAGGGGCCTCCCGTGGGCTGGGCGGCTCGTAGGCACGGGGCTCGCCCGCCACCTGGAAGCATTAGAAGCATTAGAGGACAAAGTGTGTGCGTGTGTGTGTGTATGTCGAGTTAGTGAAAAAAATAAACATAGTACAGCGACAGTAGTGTGCGGAATAGTGGCACCGCGGGCCCGCGAAGTCGCGAAACGAAGGTAGAGAGAAAAAACGTCCGAACGAGCGGGGTTGAAGTGGCTCGGGGGTAAAGAAAAAGGGCACAGGCTGGCCTTTTTCCGCGCGCATGGCCAAAGGGACGGTGCACGACGTGAAAAGCGCGAGGAAGATGGGGTGTGTACGTGCTCGAGAGGTGGCTATGGTGATAATATCGTGTTACACGGTGCTACCTCCAGTGTCGCCTTTTTTTTTATCAACCTTCCAAGCAACAAAATATAAGTGAGCCCTATTTTGGAAATGAAAATCAGCACTTTTCCACAACGGTTCACCGTGTTCAGCCTTGGGATTGCAAGAGTTTTGAAGTGTGACTGAAGGGATTGAGCCGAGCTAGATGAATATATAGAATAATAATAATAACGAACGAATTGTTCGAAATTATAAACGAATGAATTTGGAATGCGAGGCAACGAAAAATATAAAAATTAAATCATTCGCTTGATAGTTGGCAACGAAAATTGGAAGAGCCATGGCCTACTACTGAACCGAGATGGATCTGCATATTGAAAAAGATGGAACAAAGTAGACATTGAGAAACGAAAAGGATTAAACCATCAGTCTTGTGATTGATTTTGACGAGAGTGGATAAAGAAGATTAAGGTAATAGTTGAACTTGGAAGTTGAAGTATATTGAAATAGCGAAATGATTCGTGAAATCACGACAGTGACCTCGGCACAAAACATGCAGTTATTAAAACTAACAAGCAGGAAAAGGAGCCAGTACATTGCGAAAACAATCTTCAAATGTTGCTCCTGGAAGTTAGCCATAATGACAAATGCTAGCGAAACATGGTCTTATCCCGCATATGGTTGACTGTTTCGTGAAATAGTGCACAACATGCAATGCCAACATAATAGTTGCCAAAATAACGGACTTTTACATCTTCCATTTGGACTGTAATTCAACTCTTTCTCGTTTTACAACCAACGCCGTTTCGGTTATAAAACGTTCGCTTGTATCATGCGCCGGTCCTGGCCGTTTGCATTTATTTTCATTAAAGGCTTACGTCTACGGGAGGTCACGGCTACATTTTATCACAGCGAGGGCCTCCCATCGTGACGAAAGGAACCTTGGTAGAGGCTGGGAAAAGAAAGCGACAACGGTTGTGGTTGCAAGGGAGCGGGTGAAAAATGAAAATAAAAATGCCTCGTCAGGCCCTGCGTTGGGCTGCCAATTTTAGCCGCTTTTTACCACCCGCGTTAGCATAGACCGTTGGGTTTGGTGTTTGGTATAAAAATTCCGAAAGTAAAAGGTACACACTGCAGTAATGCACACGCCCTTTTAAGCTGATGTTATAAAAGTTTATTTCCGGTACAAATATTGTTTGCTAGTAGGGATTATCACTATTCAAGTCTAAACCCTCTAAAATCAAACATATTGATGACATTTGTGCTGGAGTTTCCAGTCATTTTCAACAAACCGGTAAATGTTTTGGGTTTTCAGCTTTAACAAAATGTTTATACGTTGAAATTTTTTTGAAAAGGGTGTATTGATATTGAAGTTGTAAAACGTTGGTATTTCTCCCACTTTTTGTATCTGTCGATCAGAGGACAACTTAATTCTAATGAGTTTCTGAAATCACGCAGTATTTTTTTAAATGTTTTGCTTAAAACAAAGTTGTTTAAACATTTTCTGTTGTTGTTATTAGTTAATAAATGATTTTCGAAAATTAATGTAATCTCAATGACTTTTCCTTGCTAGGTGCACGGTTGATGCTCATACTCATCATCGTAGTGCTTTTGGTTACTTAGATTTTATATTTATTTTTATTATTTTGACGATTCTTCTGAATTATTTAAAACCTTTTTGTGTATTGTTGGTACCGAAAAATGTTGAATTAAAATGGGTCCAACAAAAATATTGATGAAAAACGTTATTCTGTTCGAAGTGGTAACTTTGAGTTGAAAGGAATACTGAAATTGATAAAAAATAAAAGTATTACAAGTTTCAGTTCAAAAACAGGTGAAAAAAGGTGGTGTTGTACATGCGAACATTCGTAACTATTTTATGGTGTCCTCCATATAAAGATTGTACCTAATCGGGCTACATTCGTGTTGTTTATGTGCCGCTAAAAATAACCAAACGCTCGTTAATTATGTCGTCCAATCGATAGTCGGAGAAACAGGTAGATGGGCGAGAGTTAAAACGCGCCGTATGATGTGTCGGATTAGGCTAGCAATGATTTTTCGGGTGTTGGGGGATGAGGTTTGCTAAATTTAGGTATGTAGGTCACTTTCCGTCCTCCACATTGGAGCCATAAAACATGATACGTCGGTTGTGATGTCTGTGTTGTGATTTTTATGTTACAATCAACCCTCAGGCCGTTTATCGACACGGCAAAAGGGGTTTTTAATAGTTTGACATAGCATCTGGATAGTGGCTTTTGATTTCGCGGTTCATGAAGTTTGAGATATGTTTTTTTGCTGACATTTTTTCTTCCCCCCGGAGACACGGAAAGGGTATGATAAACGCTTTTTCTAGTAAATTTCGTCAATTCAACTTCATAGTAAACGTTGGGTGCATCGCTATCCATTCATTCGGTTCCAGCTGTTCGATAATGAGAATCTTATTATTTTTGTTTATTGTTTGAGTGAAAAAAAATTGGGAGTTCAATGAAATCGTGCGGTTGCTATCAAAACAAACAAAACACCGATTGTTATTCTCAGTCCGAAAGGGAGGAAAAAAGAGTGTGCAATTTTTGGAACGCGACGCCTCGGAATAGCTCATAACTCCCGGAGCGTGAATGAGTTTGAAGGGTTGTGTTGGGGCGGGAGGGAGGAATGCTCCCACCGCGAGTCACGAGAAGTGAGATCGACGGAGACCCTGACCTCCCCAGAAGGGTGAGGTAAGTGTGCAATGGTCAACATCGGGTAGTGGTTTTACGTTATTTTCTACCCACCTTTTTTCGAACGCTGTAAATACAGTTCCCTCGCCGGCCGGTTGGTGGCGCTGGCATCCGATTATGCGAGATGATTTGTTTTCATATCAGCATCATATTCGTGTGAGATGGATTTGGGATGGTGTTGGGGGTGGTAGAGGGTAGAGATAGCATAAGACTGCTTTGTTGTGGCTTCCCCCGAAACTGGCTTCAAGAAGCTGCGCTGTGCAGCAAAACGATTTATGCCATCTTTTCCAACCTTCACGCTACCAGCGCCCGGTTGGCATTTCTGTGGCACGGTATAATCGCGGAAAGTGGGACGAGAAGCTAAAGGGAAAGGGAATTTGAGGGGGAGTGGAAGTTGTTCGCTGTCGAGGTCTCGTGTGGAAACGAAACCTCACTTGATTACACTGGTACAGCCAGCGTAGTGGCCGTGGTTGGAGGCCGTGATCGAATATGTGTGCACACAAAGGGTTGCCCATCGCATGGCTCCCCTTCCCCCACACCGCCCGCCCACTTAACTTACACACAAACACACTCTCCTGGCGGCGATGTGTGCGTTTCTTACCCCCCCCCAACCCTCCTCCCAACAGCGCGCGTCAGAAGGCTGCCGCACGAGATGTAAGGCGTGAGACATGGGTGAGATGAGCTGAGTGGCATCGCGTGAGCAGTGAGTTTGTAAAGTGAGTCGCATGGCGTGTTTTGTGTGGAGCTGAAAATAAAACAAGACCAATCGATCGATCCGCTAAGGGGGGAGCGGGTTGTAAGATGTAGTTGGCGGTGAAGAAACAACGGTAGCTCCCCCACCCCCCTCTCATCTGGCCCCACACACCTCCCATTTCACGCTTCGGCGTGCAACGCATGTCTCGTCCGTCGGCGGTGGAGTTCGTGCGCCACACTATTTTTATAGCGGGTCTATCTGTCTATTCCGCTATCCATCCCGCTCTGGACACCGGTATTGGCCGATTTTGTGGAGCACGGGATGGAGGAGATGAAATTCAAGTACATTTCCCTTTTCCTCTGCCCCCAGCCTTCGTCTGCTGTTTTATGCACTATCATCACTTTGCTGCTCTGGGGATCGGATCGTGTTATATCGTGGAGCCTGCGAGAGTGTTGTGGAGTGTCGTTTGGAAACTCCTAAGAATAACATGTCGTCGGCCTCCTTCTTTTCCTTCCAATTACAAACACACACACATACTCTTTGCAGCCAGTTTTCTTCGGATGCTTTCAATTGCAGACGCGCTCGCGCGCCTAGCCGCTGGATGGAGTAAAAAACAAAAAAATCTTGGGGAGCCATCTTGTGTCGGCTGCACATACATACAGTACGCGCGCGAGAGCTATGCTTTATGCTGCTAAGCTATTAAACTAGTTTTTTTTTTCGTCTTTTCCAATGCCAACACCCGCACAAACATATAAACTCTAAAGCATGAACACAGTAGTGTGTCTCCTCCGTGGGTAACGACGAAAAGTTCCTTCAATTTCTGACGCTGCTTCTTTGCTGTTGTTTGTGGTGTTTTTTACTTTACAGAATGTTTGCGTGTTTTTTTGGGTTTAAATGGTTTAATTTATGGTCGGAACAATTATTTATAACAACTCACATCGGGCCGAAGTGAGTGGAATGTTCTATGTTCCATCCTTGGAGCAGCACCGTTGCGTTCTTATTCTTGCACCAGTCATTTTGGCACATTCGATGTAGGAAATGTTACAACACAACTGTTTAAAATATTCAACCGGAATGTTGTGTTTTTACTGCTTTTTTTCTCTTTTTCTGTCGCTCTGGCAATCCGTCCAACGTTGAACCGTTGTGCGCATAGCCGGTCGTTGTAACGGTGTCTACCCGGGGCGCGAGGGTATTTGGTCGATAAGTTCCAGACGAATTTTACATCTGAGTGATGGTTCCCTAAAGAATTGCGGAATGTTTGTGTAGAATATTTTGTTTCAATATTTGCCAACAATGATTTGTAAGTGTATGTTCCTCAATAAATTAATCTTTGTTATCACAATGTAGATCACGTGGTAGATGAAAATCATGGGTATAGGTTAATATCATATCAAGAATTTAGATGATGTGCTTAGAAACTATCCTTTACAATGACATTAAAATTAGTTAATTGTAAACTTCTCGGGAAGCTATTTTGATAATCAAACAAAAGAGGAACATCTACAAATAGAATTCTGTAGGTTTATCTCAAATGCTGTATGAAATTTCTACAAAAAAGATTCTATTAATTTTTTTTCTTTCCCGGCATAATAAATTAGTTCCTGCTCCAAATTTAGGTTTCATAAAATTCATCAAAAAGATTAAAAGAACTTATCAATCGCGCACAACGGCGAGCAGGGAAGGTTTATGCCGATCAGTCGCCAGGAAAACATCAGTTTTTCCTCGGTTTCTCTTTCACTCTGCCCTTTGGATTGTGCGATGACCGACAGCATAATCACATCGCTCTGGCTGCAACGCTGCGGGAACGTGTTTTCATGCTCCAGGGATGCCCGTCCATCCCGTTTCATCTTTTCCGCACCCGACTGCGGTCTTCCTCGCCCTCTGGTCTCATCATCCTTTGCTGGGTAGAGGAAATCAACAACAGCATAGAACCATTTAAGCGTGGTGTTTACTGTGTTTACGTGTGTGTGTGTGGGTGGGTGTTGTTTATGGTGGTGGTGGTATGCACGTGCTGCGTTATTATGGGTGCGCTTGTTCTTTCCCGTGCGAGGGCGTCCTGTCTGCCGTCTCGCTCCTGTGCCCGTGGGAAATGGGGATCAATATTTATCGATTTTCCTTCCGGAAGCAGAACCAGCGGCAAGGAATGGCCGGGAATGGTGGTAGCGAATGGAGCTTTCCCAAGGCACGCGCTCCTTTCCCGCTTGCCTGCCTGATATGCTCCACACTTGAGGTGGTGGGAGGGCTTGGGGTCCGTATGTACTGACGTCTGGCGAAGAGGGCGGGTGGTTTTGAAGGGAATTTATTTTCGATTCGAATTTCCGTTCACCGAGCGGATCATGATTCGATTCAATTTTCAACGTACGAAGAACACTGTGTTGTTAAGAGAATATCTTGAAATTTATGTATCTGAGAGATTGTAATATGCGCAATATTTAAGTTGTCGAATAAATAAGCAATATAGATAAAGCAATCTCGACAATTAAAGTGACTGTAAAATGTTTGATGTTACATTTGCGTTTGTGTTTTACAAGTATTTTTGCTTTTTGTTAAATACCATAAAGACCAGCATCCCTTGGATGTTACTTTTTTCTTGAAAAAGTCACAGATGTTCTGCAATTTCCAGAGCATCAATTCGAAATCGCATCTACCGCTGCATGTATGCTCGGAAACTGCCAACGCGACGAGTTGCCCCAGCCGGTGGGAAAATCGATAAAAGCAAACGCCCTAAATATGTAGGCCTTTCCCGAAGCCGAGGGCCGACGAGCTTCCAGAGTTGAGCTGCTGCGGCTTGTTGCCTTCCTGCCTGCCTCCCTGCCTATGTTGTCGACAACCCCGGGCGAGGATTTTCCTTTCCTCTTTTGATACCGAACCCGTGGTGACGTAAATGCGTTTATCCTTTCGTCTAGGCGTTGGCGTGTTGTAGAAGAGGATACTTTTCCGAACACTAAAATATAACGCGATTTTATTGGATTTATCACAAGTTGAGTGATGAGTTTCTTCTGATGATATTCGCGAGGTAGAGTTTTTCATGCCAGAAAAGCACCTAAACGGTTGGAAAGATGCAGTATCTCAAACCTGTTAGGGATTCGATGAAATGTTCCACCTTATTTCCAATTGTGCTATTCATGTTTCGAGTGGACGTACATTTGTACGCGCGCGCATATATATTTTTGGGACGTTTACATACCTTCGATATCAATATGAAAGAATCCTGGGACGTGAAAAATAGGTTGATGCATTTTATCATTAGCTCAACAATCGAATTCCGACTTCGTATTCGTACTGTTATTAAGTGAAACACATTACTTGAAATGGTGACTGCAATTTACTGTTGGTTTTTGCCTGCTCAAGGTCTTATAAACTGGATGCCCAATATGTTTACCAACCGCAGGGCCTTCAAATAGCGCCAGCACGTTGGCATTGACTTTTTACATCGTTTCGTTTTTCTTTTCTGTGTTTTTGTGATTTTTCTCGCTACTGATACCAGTGGTTGGTTGCGCGCTGTGGCCAACCATGGATGCAGTTTCATTGCGATTTAAATTGCGTCCGTTTCGAGAAATGCTGTCCCCCGGTGTCCTTGACATGTCCGTGTGCGCTCGCTGGCGGAAACGTTCCTCCCGACGAGTGCGCCTCGGAATGTTTACGGAAGCATAAAAATCTGCCCGACATCTCTGGGTACAGTTTCATGGCTTTGTTTTTATGTGTCGGCGAAAATGTAATAGCTAGAAAAAAAAAATCATGACACATTTCACATTGACCTTGTTAAGGGCATTGTTGATTTCCAAAAACCCTGTCTACCTGAAGTTTACCAGCTTATCGAACATAATAATAAGGTTGTTTTTTCAAGCCCTGTTCTCACTTTAATGAATCATTTTAATGACACTGAAACGACGATTTCGTTTTTACTAAATTAACATGAAAGAAGTGGCCATATTCGGCTTGAATTAAGCTACTCAAAATTTTCCCATTCAAATTAAAGGCGTGTGTTCGTTGATGGGGAAAAAAATAAAAATAAAAGTTCTAATTTTCATAACAGAACAATTTCCCTCGAAGCATGATGTTTCGCCCGGTGCGCCCTTCGAGAAGGGATGCTGCGTGAATTTGTGTCTCGCTCAGTGAAGGCTTATCGATTTTTCCGAACATTTTCCAACGCTCCCAGCTGCGGCCGGTCGGTTCTGGGTTGGCCGTTCGTTCGTTCGTTCGGTCGTGGGAGAAAAATGGAACCTGCTTTTGCTGCTGTCGCTCTTAAAATGTGTGCCCAGTTTTCTTTCCGCACTTTTGTGTGTGTGTGTGTGAGTGTTTTTTTTTTAAATATTTTTTTTTAGTTTTCTCTTTCGCTTCGCCGCCAATCCGATCCGATGGTCTTGTTTTGATAAATTTATCATCATGCTGTTGGTGGATGGAGCCAGCATCATCCTCCCGTTGGTGGGGCGGGGAGGGCACCAAAAGATGGCGCTATATATTGTCTTTCGTTCTCTCCAAGGGCATAGAGAGAAAGAATGAGAGAGAGAGAGAGCGACCCGCGGCCAATTTAATGGGATTTTGGTTTTTCCTTGTTTGCCGGCTAGGTTCTACTTTTCTGTTTCCCACTTTCTTCTCTAAGGTTTTCATCGCCCCCCCCTCAACCATTCATACCCCCCTTTGCACCGCTTTCGCAGAATTTCATCATTTGCACAAACGCCCGCAAATTCGTTTTCTTGCCCGGCCCCGTTTCGGGGTGGCCCAAGGAAGGAAAGCTTCCGATGGAGTTTCCCGTTGGATGCTGGAGCGAAGGGCTCTCGGTTTATGACGCAAAAAGAGAGAATAAGACGAAGCGAGCGCGTTAGCCTGTGGAGGACATGACGGCGGACGAACGGTCGCGGGTGGTGAGCGAGGAAAATTCGCAGAGAGAAGCGTGCCAGCGTTGAATTTCTTTTCCATTTTCGGCCTCAAGCACTCAAGCGGAGGCTGCGGCACGAGAAGAGGTTGCTCGCGTTGGAACTGCTCCTCCTGGAAAGATGCTACCTTTTTCCGGAAGCCTGGCTTCGCTGGTGTGTCGTCAGGTGCTGGGAGCGGAAACAGGCGCGTAACATAAAACATAATGCCGCATAATGGAGGCTGTGTTTATGTGCTTTTTTTCCACTTCTCGTTTACACAGTGGAGACCTTAAATAACGCATTTCTTTAACTTACAGTTGGGACCATACATTTGTTATAAGAAAAGCATAATGAATTAAAGGATGGGCTCTCCCATCTGGCTTGCTTTAGGGCCAACAAAAGACATTGGCTTAGAAAATAAATAAAATTAAACCAGTGTTTGTAAACCGTGGAACAAAAAGAAAGCGAGAGTTTGTTGTGGACGGGCGTTTGGAGCGTTTGGGGAGCGTAAAGCGATTGAAAATTGACACCCAGATGAAGATCTCCCACTTTGCCAATCGCTTTGCCCAATAGCACAACACTTTTTTCGCTCCCCTCAAAAGATGAGGCACCGAGATGGAAAAATCCAGGCCAGCAGCCGAGAAGGGCTTTGGTTGGCCTTCGGAATGTATTTTATTTTTTGTTATTTCCGTGCGGGTGTGTTTGTTTCTTCGTGTGTCCTTCCTCTGAATGGCGGAAGGACACATCAGTGCACATCATCATCGTCATTATCTTTCGTGCTGAAAAAGTGGATTCCATTTTCCTACGTTTTCCACCACCAGCGAGCATTCGAGATGAATTTTCCTCTTTTTCGTGTACGTCTTTACAATTTCCGACGAAAGCAAAACAAGCTTTCGGTGACGCGGGATTCGGCTGTCGAGTTTGAAAACAAGCTCAAAATAATGCTACCGGCGTCAGCACAATCTTTCCCAACCGTGCGACACGAGGATACAATCTGAAGCCAGAAATTTCGCTGCCATCATTAAGCACACACCCGCATTTGGTGTTTGGTGGCCTGTGGAAAAGGCTTCCCAACCGGGCTCCGCTTTTTTGGGAAACGGTATCAGGAGAATTATCGATCCGAGTTTTCCTTCGGCCTCAGCATCTATCGTCATCTCCGGGCTCGGGGTTTCTCTCGGAACCGGCTGCGTGGGCTCGGTTGTGGCTGTTGGAAACTCATTTCCATCGGCAGCCGGGGGCTGTACTTTAAAGAGGCTGGTTGGAGTGGCCCTTTGGATTCTGTTTTGCTTAAGCCGTTCCCGAGAGAGGTTCCATTAATAGTTCACAGATTAGTTCATTATCTTTTCCGGCTAGATTAATCCATTTGTTTTTCGTTATTCAGTTGTTGACATTTATGCCCAAAATTGAAGGTTGACTCAAAAACGGGTTTGTGTCGTGTTACAATGCTTAATTATTTTCCCGCTATTACTTCACATTTTCCATAACACCTTTCTATCGACCGATTCGATCGGCGTGATTTAAAATCTCACAACCGACTGAGTTTACAGGGCGACCCTTCAAAACTCCGGTACCGGATGGAAAGTGCCTCTTTAAGATGAGATGATGATTGCGCTGGTTGTTCTCCGGGTTTGGTGGCCCCTTGCCTGGCATGGGAAAAACTCTCTTTCGCTACCCTTGACATGGTGGTGGCAGTCGTTTTCCCGGGCCACTCGTCCCGATCATCTCGCACGCTTTTGATGGTGGTGGGACGGTGGATGGGTGGGTGGAGGGATTTTCCAACCTTCGCTCTCCCTCGCCGCAGCATTGGTTTTTTGCAGTGTAAAGCAAAAGGAAAACCGGACCACAGATCCGGAGCAGTACTGGATGATGAGGGTCCAAGGGGGAAATGAAAATGGGTGAAAAGTTGTGGAGTGAGTTTCGAGATCTCGACAAAGGGGAGAGAGAGAGAAAGAGAGAGAAGCAGACGAGACTGGCTGATGGGATGGGAACGCGTTATTTTCCAAGCGAATTAAAGTGATTAAAGTTGCTAATTCAATGACAATAACGTGAATCGATGAAGCGGAACCGGATTTTCTCCGGCGACCAACCACCGTGATCGGCCACGCATTGGGACATTGTTGAGCAGCATCTTGAAAGAGAGAGTGACTCCGGAGAGCATTGATCTGTGCAGGTGAAAATTCCTGCAATTTCCATCACGCCTTCATGTGGTGTTCCCGTTTTTGTGTGTTTTACAGTAATTGTTATGGTCATGTCTATTTGAATTTTATTTCATTTCTCAAATTCAAATGTTATTCCCAAAGTTTTTGGTAATTTTTTTAAAATCTAAAGATTGTTTCATTTTAGTACAAAGAGAACATCAGATTTAATAACATTCTCAGTTTTAAATTTACTATTGCTATTTGCTTTAAATTTTATCAACGTGCAATAATGAAACCCTTAGAGGATTCATTCAGCAGATAGTCGAAAAAGCATAGAAAACATAAACATGAAACATAGAGAGTATTTTATTTATATGTGCATCACTCCTCCACCCCTCTGCTAGCCGCCGTTGGCCAGTGGTAATGGAATTCATTTCATTCTGCGAATAATTTAACCTAACGGCATTTGTAATTGCTATCGATTGCGCAACTTTCCTCCCCGGTGACACGGGTTTTCCCTCCAGCATGTGTTTTCTCTCTCTCTCTCTCTCTCTCTCTCTCAACGATCCACTGGCTCTTTCAGTCTGTGGCTATCCCGTTTTCCACCCTCCGACCACGACCTACTGGCGCACCACCATTCCTGTGAAAATGTTATCACATCAAATTAAGTTAAGCATGACGGCTTTTTTCCGCTCCGCTCCAACCTTCCGCTCCACCGTGGGAAGGAAAACTGTCCGGACGCATACATTCGCCCGTTGGTAGGAGCGGAGAATTTCAGGACCGAAAGGACGATCGATATTTTGGATTATTTTGGGACCGTAACTAACCATTTCCATTATCGTGCTCACACTTCTCCCATCTTCCCAGCCGAGGAAGGACATTTTTTGTGTGTCCTTCCTTTCGGGCAGGAAGCCGTGTTGCAAGGATGATTTCTCTTTCCGGAATTTGCTTAACGTAAATGGATGTGGAATTGTGGCTTTCGGAATGTTTACAAAAGCTTAAGTAATTGGCTTTCTAAAGCTATCCATATCTTTTGGGGAATAATAAACATCTTAAAGAATCGATAACACCCAAAAGCGTTAAAAATAGGAATCAATCAATGGCCTACAAAATGGCGCCTTTGGGGCTGGCGATGATCATTCTGGTTACATCTTCGATATTTATTCAATTATAATTAATCTAGCGAACACGTGTGCAAATATTGACCATTTTAATTAACAACTCTGGCCGCCGCGTGCAATCGCAGTTCGACGCATCAAATATTCGCGCTCGTCAATGATTCTATGCCCTTACGGGGTATGCGCCGCCGTATGTTGGCATAACACAGTGTTTGCAATTGATTCTGTCCGCAAACTGACCTACTTTTCTCCCGTTCCATCAGCCAGCAGCACGCTCGTCGAATAATGGCAAGCAAGGAAGACAATCTGGTTCAATTGGAGGAAAAGGGAGTGGATGTTGATGAGGGACGCAAGAATAGAATAGGCAGAGATGAGAACAGAAAATAAACATAACCATGGCGATCTGGTCCACATCCCTGTGCATCTGTCTTACGGTTCCATTTTCCCTTGAATTACTGTTGATTTTTGTGTGCTCGTGAATGTTTGTATGAATTATGAATAAATTGTTACTATTTTCAATTAGTTTTGCAGAATGTTTCTTTCTCATTTTGTTCTGCACAATATTGATGCAATAAATTGGCGCTTCTCTTCTACTTGCTGGATCGTGTTCCTTTCCCATTTGCGTCAACATGTTCGCGATGGAAATTATTTCCGTCTGTTGCCTGCCAGGCGAGGAGTTTCAAATGGTTCATTTTTCGAATGCATTCCTCAAATGCCGACGAAGAAGTCGAGAACAATGGGCACTGAGTCTGGAGGAAGGTGAAGCAGGTCATCAATTTGAGCGAATATTTGGTTTTGGAACTCGATTCCATTCCACGGTGCGGCCACGTTTCAGCTACATTTTCCAGCGTCGGGAGGGTGTTACGGGTCGGAAAAGCGCATTTCTGCGCTATTTTTAGCCTGTTCGGCGAAACCAAAATGCACCGCGCCACATGGATCGAATGAGTGGATGGCCAAAGAGGGAGGAAAGGAGACTGTTTGCGGCCGAGTACTGCAACTGCTGCATTCAGTTGGCGCACCACACAAAATGGCGTTGAGTGTGCACGGGGGTGTTGAAGGGTGGGTGGGTGCTGTCTGGGTGGGGGAGACGGGAAGGAAGTTTCTATGTTTGACCTACATTTTCGCGACCAACGTTTTTCCTCGCTGCTGCCGGTGTTCCCGGCAATTCAGTTTGTGTGCATGGCCCTTGTTTTTTTATTTTGCTTCAGTTTTGCTTCCCCATCGACGTCGACGTCGACGTCTGCAATGATTTTATGTTTTTTTTTTCATTCGTTTTAGCGAGCAAAGTGAATTGCAAGTGAGATGCGCGCCTAATGATGGCGCGATCGATGATTGTTTGAACAACTGCGAAAACACGATGTGATTTTTATTTTCAATCGATTTTTCTTGATGTTGTTTATGGCCGGCTCAGTGGCCTTCGTTGGTCAGTCGACGTCGACGTCTGCAATGATTTTATGTTTTTTTTTTCATTCGTTTTAGCGAGCAAAGTGAATTGCAAGTGAGATGCGCGCCTAATGATGGCGCGATCGATGATTGTTTGAACAACTGCGAAAACACGATGTGATTTTTATTTTCAATCGATTTTTCTTGATGTTGTTTATGGCCGGCTCAGTGGCCTTCGTTGGTCAGTGGAAAAATTGATACACAACACAATGTGGACCGATGCAACGATGCGAAGGTTGATAACAGGATTGAACAAAATGCATGAAAATCATTCATTCATAAACTACGAAAACAATCATTTATGTATACGACACTAGCATATGCTGGGACAACATTCCAAGCCCCTCTTCCACTTCTAAGATAACATGTTTTGTATTGCCTCAGCAGAACATTCCTTAGTTTTTTAATTTAAATCAAATTCAACAATCTACGCTCAAGCGGTGACGATTGGTGAAATGGTTTAAATGTTGTAGGTGTTGAAATATATTAAAATACATTTTTATACAAAACTTATTATAATAAAATCAATACCTGTTTCACTATCATGTGTAAGAATGTTTTTGTTGTTGTTTTGTAAGTCATTTTTACAATTTTTTTTTGTCATTTTATTTTATTTGAAATAATTATGTTATAATAATCTATCAATGTCAACGATGTGTCTGTGTTGTCATAGGAAAGGTAATATGGGTACCGGTTGAACACGTGGTTGTTGGGCAGCGTGTATTTGCCTGCGCTTTTCCGGCGTGGCACGAAAAATCGATACTGCAATGGCGTCGCCAGCCGTCGGTCGTCTGGTTGGTGCGTGTGAGTGCACACCATCTCACATCGGTATACTCGTACACACTCTCCTTTGGACGATAGTGAAAGCACGGCAGTAGTTTTGTGTGCCTGTCTGGCAAGAGCTCCGCCTGATGCACCAATCGTTGATGCAATTAGAGTGACACGATCTGGTCTGGCCGGGCCGTACATTATTCCAGCGAACGTGTGTCGTCTAGGCTGGGCGAAACATACCTGGAGCGACGAGATTTGTAGACTTGTGTGTTTGCTGTGGACCGGAGGGTGGAGGGTGGAAAATAAATGCCATTGCCAAAACACTTTCCTTTCCCGGTCGGTCGAACTGTATAATGTACACGTCAGGCCCGGCGGGAGGCGACCTTCCGGGCGAAGTGAGACACAATTGGGTCTGAAAAAAAGAAGAGATCATTTCCGTCCCGGTCATACGCGACCACTTGTCATGTTTTTATACGCTCCTGCTCACCACGTGATGTGCACGATTAGCACGTGCTGTCATGTTAAATAGCGACATCATTCAAACAGTAAAGTGTGACGATCGCTACTGCTCACCACACTACTCGGCCTTTCGCTCTGTTTAACATCGCGTGATGCAATGCTAATGATGGAAGAGGGACACACACACTCCCAAGCAAGCTCGAAGACCTGTTGTAACGTTGGTTTATTTGATTTTAAACCGACAAGGCTAGACACAGGTAGGCTATCTTGAATAAATAGACAACTTACTATATCGCTTTTAGTTTTAGCTCACCGAAGGGAACCTTGTATCGATGGGGATTAGTGCTTAGCAGTAGAACAACATCAACCGGTATTAGGTTTAAGAACGAGCTGTAGCGAGTCGTAGATCGAATACTCGATTAGCCGATACTTAAAGGGGCCGATCTCAAAGGGGAAATTTAATTTTGGTGCTTCTCAGAAGTTTCTGACCTGGAAAACAACACATGTCTAAAGATATTTCTTTCATATGCATACGTTTGGAATAATATAAATTTATTTACTGATAAACATATGTTTCCCCTCTTTCAGAACAAACCACCCCGACACCGCCCGCGACGATGCATTCTTTCCACTGGAAATCGAAGCATCACCAGAAGAAGCAGCAGCTGAAGCCGCAGGGGAAGTCCAGGAAGCTGAAGGCATCCTTCTTGATAGCAGCCGGCGCTCCGCAGCAGCTTTTGCAGCATCTGGCCGGCGTAACGCGACCGGCACGTCGCCACACCAAACGTCTTTTGCAGCTTCAGCAAAGTCAGCACTACTCGGCGAGGATTTTAACGCCCCCCGGACAGCATCGGTACGATCAGCAGCAACGGGAGGGGCAACAACGGACGCAATGCTCTTTGAGCTATAGAAATTTACGTTCAAAGTGAAGTGTCCGCTTTATATGCTGGTGGAAGCGCAATCAAGTGTGAAGGGATCACGTGAAGGGATTCATCTGAGAGTTTGAGGGAAAAACAAAAGTAAAAGAACAACAGTGGAGGGGGCGCGCGGAGTGTGTAGTATAATAGTGTAATTTTAGTGCAAATAGTAGCTGTAAGTAACGGTTAATATAGCACAACGCATAAGCGCAACCATCTCGATAACAACAAAAGGGGCAAAATTGTCACCGCTCGGTACGAAGTATAGCTAGCCAAAAGTGAGCTCCTCAACTGTACCGTATAACTACTACCTCGTGTAAGTGAAGACTACCGACCGGTGACTAAACAGCTACGTCAATTGATCGTTCTCGTGCGCTACTAGGTGCGTGTGGTAGTCGTTAGTCGGGAGAAAGAGAAACCGTTGCAGTACGCCGAACCCCGGCAACATCGTGGATTAGTGAGGCGGGCAAAGTAGCAAGGCCATCGCGATGGCAACGCCAAACTATAAGGAGCTGAAGCTTCAGTCACCGGCCGGCGCGGAACCGTTTCTGTATAACTGGCCGTTCTCGATCGGCACCGGGCACGATTCCGGCATCGAGCTGATCGAGAATGTGCGCTGGGTGTGCGAGGACATGCCGGAGATCAAGTCCGCCATCGAGGAGATCGATCTGAACAAGCTCGATACGGGGGACTACGATGCGATGAAGAATCTGTGCGACCGGTTTAACCGGGCGATCGATAGCGTGGCGGCACTGGTAAGTTTCGAAGTTGAACGTTAGATGATCAGAAAGGTTTAGGTTGACTGTACTCTATGTTTGTTTTGTTGTGTTTTAGCAAAAAGGCACGTCACTATCGAATCAAAGGTTCACCTATCCGTCGCGGGGGCTCCTGAAGCACATCATACAGCAGGTGTACAACCAGGCGGTGGTGGAACCGGAAAAGCTTAACCAGTACGAGCCCTTCTCGCCGGAGGTGTACGGTGAAACGTCGTTCGATCTGATCTGCCAGATGATCGACCAGGTGAAGATCACCGCGGACGATGTGTTCGTCGATCTCGGGTCGGGCGTCGGGCAGGTGGTGCTGCAGATGGCCGCTTCGACGCCGGTGAAGGTGTGCTTCGGCATCGAGAAGGCGGACGTGCCGTCCAAGTACGCCGAGGGAATGAACACCACGTTCAAGCTGTGGATGCGGTGGTTCGGCAAGAAGTACGGCGACTACGAGCTGATCAAGGGCGATTTTTTGGCCGACGAGCACCGGGAAAAGATCACCTCGGCGACGATCGTGTTCGTGAACAACTTTGCGTTTGGTCCGAACGTTGATCATCAGTTGAAGGAGCGGTTTGCGGATTTGCGCGACGGCGCCCGCATCGTCTCGTCGAAGAGCTTCTGTCCGCTGAACTTTCGGATAACCGATCGCAATTTGAGCGACATCGGGACGATCATGCACGTGAGTGAAATGAGTCCGCTTAGGGGATCGGTGTCGTGGACGGGTAAACCGGTGTCGTACTACCTGCACATCATTGATCGGACCAAGCTGGAGCGGTACTTCCAGCGGTTGAAGACGAAAGGCACGGAAAACCATGACGGATCGCTTGGTGCGGGGGGTGGTGGAAGTGGATCGCACTCGACGCGTGCCTCTCGGTCGCGCAAGGACAACAGCCACCATCACCAGAAGGCGATCACGCACGACGACAGCACGTCCGAGAGCGATGCGGACGTGGTGGTGCCGTCGGCACGCAAAACCTGGTCCGACTGGAACAGCAGTAAGGAAGGCAAGACGAGCCCATCGGAAGAGGAGAACAACAACTCGCCGGTGCTGCGCAACGGGCGCATCCCGGTGGCCACCAAGAAGCGGCGCAAGATTACCCGCAACAAGGTACCGGTCAAGAAATCGGATCTCGCAGCTGCAGCCTCTTCGGCGGCGGCGGCAGGCACTATTGCGGTCGCACAGAGTAACGCTGCGATGGAGGGGGTGGCTGCTGCAGCCGTGGCCGTCGCGGCCATGGTGGGTGGTAAGAAGCGGGGGCGCGTCAAGAAGGGACGCCAGCGAAGGCCGCTCAATATTGCCGGGTTGGATCTGCTGCATAACGAAACGCTGCTCAGCACGTCGGATCAGATGATCGGCAAGCGGCTACCGCCGGCACCGGGCTGCGTGGACCAGCAGCTCACCTCGTTGGCGGGCGACATGCAGCATAACGAGCTGGACATTCCCGAGGCCCCATCGGAGACGCCGTACGCGTTGCAGATACTGCTCGATCTTTACAAGTAAGTTGTCCTGCAAGGTTTATAATGCGAGTTATTTTACGTAGATCTATTGAATTTTCAGGCATTGACTTTTGATTTGATACATCTTATCAAATATGGGGAAAGATTTACATATTTTCGCGTGTATAATGTCACCTTTATCCAACACTACCACAGTATTTTTGACCAGGTTTCGGAAAAAATATTTTGTTAGCGATTCTTGTTTTCAAAGAATTTCAATTTCTTTAATTAAAAAAAAAAAATTATTACTTTTTAATGTGAAAACATTGTGTTAAAATTTTGAAGTAATTTTTAAATTGCTTGGGAACTCTTTTGCGGATGGTGTTTAGTGGTGAACAAAAGTAACATTTAAAATTTAAGATATTTGAACTAAAAGATTCGTTTGAATGACAACAACTACAGTAATTAGTGCAGAAAAACTACATCAGAAACAAAGTAATGTTGATGCACCGAGCTTATGTAATCACTGACCGTTAATAGAAGGCAGAAAGGGATCGGTTTTGTATACCTATACATTTAAATATTATGCTTCTCTATTACAGAACTCAATTCATGAAGGCAATCGAAGCGATGCGCAAACCCACGTACAAGGACAACGTCCACCAGCAGATCGAGCGGGAAAAGGAACGCAACCAGTGGCTGCTGAACCGGGCCGGGCAGCTGGAGAAACAGATCAAGGTACTGATCGACGACAGCGTGGCGTTGTTGAAAGCGCGCATGAACGAGCTGGGCATCAGCACGACGAGCCAGAACGATCTGCTGTGCAAGGCGAAGGAGATCGTCGGCCGGCACAAGGAGCTGCAAGGTATGGCGGCCCGGTTGCAGAACCAGGTGAACGCGATAGAACAGGACCAGAAGCGGCTTGTCCTGCAGCACGTCTCCAAATTGACCACCGACCAGCACCACCAATCGCTGCAACACCCGCAGCAGCAGCAGCCGTTCATCAAGACGGAAGACATCGAGCTGACACCGTCGAGTTCCAGCGAGGTGGTACTAAAAGCGATCGCAAACACGTTAGCGCAGCGTAAGAAGCTCAACGCGCAGGTGTCAAACTTGGAGAACGAGCTGAACCTGATCGAGAAGATGACCGAGGAGCGCAAGACGATGGCGGCAATGCAAACGGCAATGGTTACCAGCAGCGCCAACATCAGTAGCAGCAGCAGTAGCGGTGTTTCAACGGCCACTTCGACGATTATATCCGTTGCCCGTGCTACGGAAGTGCGTGAACACGTACTGGTCCATCCGGCCCACTCAACCGGGCACCATCCGCGAGACCATCATCATCCGATGGAAAGTGGTGGTATTGGTGTAGGAAAGCAGCAGCATAATACCCAATCCGATTCCGCTTCGCACGGGGTCGGCCACCGTGGTTCATCGGGTTCCGTTCACGTGCCGCCACTACAACCACCCCCGCCGGCAGCCGCACTACCGCCGGTGACGGTAACGGTTCACACGACGAAGCAGAGTTCCGGTTCGTCGCGCTCGTCGCAGCGAAAGTCTCGGGAGCACCGTACGCGTTCGCAAGAGTGGCCCGAAATTCCCGACATTGGCAAGATCGAGGAAAACAATCCGGAGATACTGGCGCAGAAGATCCTCGAAACGGGCCGGCAGATCGAGGCGGGAAAGCTGCTGGCGGCCGGAAAACATTCTTCCAAGGAGCGTGGTGGCGGTGGTGGTGATGGCGGCAAGCATTCGATGCAAGCAACAACAGTAGCAGGAGGAGCTTCGGGCGCGCCACTACCACCACCACCACCATCACAGGCGGTGGCTGGCCCTCAACAACCTCCTCCCGTGAGTCAATCCGGAGCAGTTGGCTCGGTGCCGTCGGCTTACCATCAGGTGCACCCTGCCCACCATCCTCATCTGCATCATCCAGATGCGGCACTGATGCCCGCTCCTGCATCGACGATCAACAAAGGACATCATCATCATCGCAGCAACAGTGCTGGATCGTCAGGTGTCCCATCGGGTGTTGTTCCGAACTCGGGCGGTGGAGGGAACAGCGTTAGTAGCGGTGGCGGTGGCGGTGGTCTTCCAAAATGCTATGTACCTGGATCTTCGGCGATCGATCTTCACAGTGGCGCACGGAGCGAGAGTGGTGGACGGGGAAGTGGGAAACTGCACGACTCGCATAAGGTGGTTAACTTTGAGGATCGTCTCAAGAGCATTATCACATCCGTGCTGCAAGGACCGTCGAAAAGCGGATCTAGCTCCTCAAATGCTTCGAATGGCGCCGCCCCATCGGGAGCGGGTGGTTCGGGGAGTGCTTCATCCGGTGGTGGACAGCGTGAGGTGAATCACCATCGTAGTGGCAGTGGTGGTCATCCACAGCCCATGATGATGGTGGATCCGATGGGATCGTCGCCTATAAAGTCGAGATCGGCTGAAGGCTACGGACCGCCGGGGAGTGGTGGAAAAACAACCGTCTACCTACAGTCTTCCGGCGCTCATCATCATCCTTCAATGGTGGTGCCTCACGACATGTCCTCACGATCTCCTTCTTCCGGTGGTCCAAGTCCAACGGCACATCATCTGTCGCATCCGTCGCACCTGCAGCAGCAGCAGCATCATCACCATCAGGGACCGATGAGTCAGCAGCAGCAGCAGCAGCTTTTACACCACGGTCATCCACCTCATTCTCAACATGCCCTACAACAGCACCATCAGCAATATCAGCTTCAGCAGCAGCAGCAACAGGGCATGTTGAACGTCATCACCAGCGCGACGCACCATCTAAACTCGAGCACCACAATAACGACCTCGCCAGTGCCAACGTCGCCGTACAAAATGCATCCCACCGGGCCACCACCGCCGACGTCGATGAGCGATCGATCGAAGATCTCACCGAGTTCCAAGTACTACACGCCGAAGGGAGGACCAGCTGGCACCAGTTCACACCTGCACTCGCCCGGCTCGTCTTCCGGGGTCAGCACACATCAGCAACTGCTCGCGCTACAGGAACGCGAGCTGCGCGAGCGGGAGCGGGCAATGATGTACGCGGCTGCCGCGGCATCGGGCAGTGGTTTACCGCTCGAAGCGCACCACCTGCATCATCATCCCTCCGCTCATCACCAGCGGGCGAGTTCCGCAGCATCAGCCATGGTCGACGGTGGCAAGATGATGGAGTTTAAGGCGCCGGAAAACTTCCGCTACGATCCCCGAGCTGCTGCCGGTGGCCCCCCTCCGTCGGCACTCGATGTGTCCACCTCCGTTGCGCTGCAGAGTCATTCGCGCAGTTCATCGACGAGCTCGCTCGACGGCATTCCGGCGGATTATGGACCACCGCCAAATTCCGGTGGCGGAGCTGTTCGGTACATCGCGATAAACAGTGGCGGAGGGCAACAGCAACAACCGATACCACTGGTCACCCATTCGCCCGGTGTGTCATCGCAAGGAGGAGGTGGAGGAGGAGGAGGAGGATCCTCTTCGTCGCAACACGGTGGTAATAATTCGCGCCCCGGATCATCCTCATCGCAGCCAGACTACACGCAAGTGTCACCGGCAAAGATGGCCCTCCGGCGGCACCTTTCGCAGGAGAAGCTAACCCATCCTTCCGCTGGCGGTGGAGCCGGACCACCAGGTGCCGCCGCCGGTGGAGGAGGAGCCAGTGGTATGGCGAAAACGATCGGTGATCTGGTGAACGGTGAAATCGAACGTACACTCGAGATATCGAACCAGTCGATTATAAACGCGGCGATAAATATGTCCGCCCAGCAGCAGCAGCCGACAGTGACGCCGCCTGGTGCGAACAACGCATCGGTAGTGGCCGGTAGTGGTGGTCCACCGCCATCCTCCGCCAGCCATACGGTGATCAACACGAACGTCCAGCGCCCGGAACGTGTCAGCATCCGGGTGCTAGAGGACGGTGGACAGGTGGCCGTCGGACCACCGCCGGGAACGTACAGTCCCATTTCGCGCCCGGGAAGCGTCGGCGAGCCGAGTAAATCACCCGTGCACCTGCACGGTCAGAACAATCTCGCCACACTGTCGCAGGTCGTTGCGTACAATGCGAAAGCACCGGCCACCGCACACAAGGGATCGTCTTCGGGAGGAGGAGTACCTTCGACGGGAGCGATCGTGTCGCCGCGCGGAGCAGTGGTTGCCACGCAGCAGCAATATTCACCGGCCTCCTCGGGGCCTGTTGGTGGAGGAGGCCCCCCCGGTTCGTCCAGCAGTGTCTACCAGCAGCAGGCACCTTCGGCCCGCCACGAGCGACATCCCGGCGAACCGATGCCGTACATGGCACTGCCCCGGGCGGACATGAAGCCCTACCTGGAGTCGTACTTCACCGACGAGCACAAGCGACAGCAGTTGCAACATCAGCAACAGCAGCAACACCAACTCCAACATCAACATCATCACCTCCAGCATCCCGTGCAATCTCCGTCGCCATCCAGCATGGGACATCCGGGGCAGCAGCAGCACCACCACCACCCGGCACACGGTATGCATCATCGCGGTGTACATCCGATTGATTTGCATCGTGGGCCGGCAGTAGCGATGACCGAGGCCGGAATGATGTCTCGATCGCGCGAGATGCTCATGATGGAGGAAAGTCGAATGGAACGGATCAATGGTGGCCCTCCGCTGGAAGGTAAGTGATGCTGGCTCAGTTCATTCGGATAAGATTTGCAAAGCGCATTCGAGCATGATTCCAAAGCATTATAGTCTAGTGTTAGAGGCAATGTTGAAGAGATGTTCTTTATACTAAATCTTCTATCCCATTTGCTCGTAGGTCTGGCTGCTTCATTGCAGGCACGTGTTATAGCAACACTCAAGATCAAGGAGGAAGATGAGGAGCGTCATCGGCGGGATTTGGGCATCCATCATAGCGCTTCCGCGGCACCCACCAGCAGCAACAATAGTAGTAGTAGTATTAGTAATAATAGCAATATCCACGGTGGAAGCCTTCCGATAGTACAAACTGCACACATAAAGTCTGAAAGTATGTCTCGACCAACAATCGAATCAACCTTGTTGCTGTGCCCATTAATCTAATTTGATTTTGTATTTTCAGAATACACCTCATCCTCGTCTTCATCATCCACCTCGTCCTCGTCGTCCTCGTCCTCGTCGCTGGCTTTGAAACGAACCTCACCGATCGTGGAACATCCACCCGGCACCCGTCCGCCCAAGATGCTCTACACATCTTCGTCGGCTTCGGTAGTCAGCGCGTCCGATTGTTCCGATGCAATGATTGCCGGCAATCCTGAACTGCTGCAGCACGTGTCCCGAGGTGGTGGTGCTGCACCGAACAGTGCCCCAACCGGTGCCGTCGTTGGTCGCGGCGGGCTACTCGTAGCGCCACCGCTAGTGATGAGCCCGGAAATAAACTCCGTGGTGGACGATGGGGGTCGCCATCATCTCCACCATCAGATGCACGCCATACGCCACCATAACCACCATCATCATCATCATTCACGGAACGACGTTGACGGTAAGCATGGTGTGGTTGGAACGGAAACTTAACCGCCTTCCGACTGAAATTGCCACCCTAACGTGGAACTTTTTTAACATAATTTTTAAGTCGATCTTTCTTTTTGTCTTGTAGTGCTACAGTTCTTGTTTTGTTAATTAAACTCCTCTAACGTTTATGACCTCTCATGGTCGTGGTTCGTCGTTGTAGATTCTCTTGTTTTGTTTGTTAGAAAATTTTGAACATTTTCAACGCTTGACTTAAATCAGAATGGAAAACTTTTTGAAATTATTTCAATGTTCTTTTGCGTTGGTACATTCATTCTCGTTTTGTTTCCTCACATCGTTCCTCTGTCGAACTATTGCATACGACAAGCAAAGATTGTCATTGATTTTTCAAATCCCTGGTCATGGTTGACCATTGCTACTCTCAATACTTCAAAGAATGACGACAGTAGAAAGTTACGATCGTTATTGTATGATAAGTGTATTCTAGTGCTTTTGCTAACCGTAGTTTTAAAAGTTAAGAATATTCCTTCTGTTCTTATTGCGTGACTACCCTATACTGAACGGATCTGTTGTACTTCCTTTCTTTGGCTTGAAGTTCCTGTATGCTGCATAGATTTGAGTTGTTTGTAACATTGTAGACATTGTTTCTATTAATATATTCCCTTTTCACCTTAAGTTCCTTTTTGGTGCTACTCCCTTTCGGCATAACATTTCTAGTGTCTCATTCAACATTCGTGGTCTTCGTCTTCGTGAACAACCATCGTTTTTTACGTGTTGCCTTTAACATTACTGTCGGGCATGGGTAAATGGAAAATTCAGCTGGGGTTCGGAGGAATTTATGCGATCGTTGCCTGGAACATAAACCAGGTTAAAGTTGGTACATTAATGTACACCGATGCGAGGCGGCCAGTATGATAGAACGTTACTAAGATCGTTTTTCTTCTATTTCGTTTACTCTTTATCACGTTCCAGACGGAACTACTACCGCCTACTACCATTAGGTGTGCCTCCTATTAGCCACGATAGTGCACGCGATCGTTAGTGAGCGATTAGATCGACTCCAACCCATCTCACTTTATCTCTCTCTCTACCCCCCTTCGTCTGTCTCCCATCCGCAGTAGGTACAATGTCGTGTGAGTGAGTTTGATCTGGTGTGTGTTTTCCTGTGTTTTGTTCGTTTTTTTTCTTTTTTCGTGCGCTTCCAAATTCACTCTCGCTTTTCCGATCTCTCTTCTTTTTGCGTTGGAGTGCTTTTCGTTTTGGGTTTTCTAACGAAATTAAACCGTTTCATTGCACATGTTTCATGGACTTTTGTGTGTGTGTGTGCCACTAAAATCCCACTGAAATGAAAAGACTGAATCAGTGTAGTTTTATCATGTGAGATTTTTTACATCACACAAAACGGCAAGTAAGTGGAGGCGAAGTGGAATCTCCATTGTTGCTGCACCAGAACCACGGTTGAACCACGCTTTTAGAAGAGCGCACCGAAATCTTAAAAATAAAATACACGAACACACATACAAAGAACCACGCACGATGTACAATATGCGTCAATCATAGTGAAATATGGTTATGATTTTATTTTAAGTTAAATCTGTTCAAAATGTGTCGTAATGAATAAACCGAAATTCTAAGTAGGACCACTATTGGGTATCAAGCGCCCATTAAGTATCGCATTTCCTCCGAACCACATCTGATCACTTCCATATTCCACTATCCTGTCTGGTATCATATTTTCTTTGCTCTTTACGTAGCTCATTGTTATCACCCTTATTTGTGTTGTGTCCTGCTTTCGTAGATAGTTTCATTTGTTGTTTCGCTGGTGCGATTTATCCTTTTCTGTTTTACGTTCTGTTGTGGTGAATGTACAACTGCAACTAAATCTTCAGTTCCGTTTACTGAAAACATAATTTATTGTGATTTTATTTCTTTACTTCTGCAAACTTTTTCCTAGTTTGAAAGGTTGATCGGGGTATTTTCAAACCCCCCTAAGATTATTTTAGTTTTCCTTCCTTACATTTGTTTTAAATAGTTTACCGAACAGTTGTGGTCTAAATTTAATTGTAAAAAGAAGAGATTATTTAACGGTAGAAGATTAGACGTGCTAAGAATTTTCAATTAAGAAATATCGAAATTGTCTAACACTAAGGAGAGTTAGGCTGAATCATAGATCATAGAAGTCTGAAGGAAATAAGTCCGGTCACTGATGTGTTGTCTGAGAAGTTGAGAGATCAAGTCTCCGAAGCTGGTTTTCTGTCCCATTCTGTCGTTCTCATTGCTTGTTCTCTTGTGAATGTTCTTAAAAAAACCAAATCGAAAATCTATCTTTCTTTTGCTTTTACCATCATCGTTGCTCGCTAGCAACACAATCTGCTGTTCGATGTAGCGCTAAACCAAGTCTACCGAGAGAGGGGGAGGGTCTGGAGGGGATTAGGGCGCGTTTGCTCTTGTCGAGGGTGCATCTAATGTAACATAAGCATTGCTTCCACATCTCTCCTCGCTCGTACAATGGGGGTTTGGGCTAAGATAGATCGATGATAAAAAAAAAGATGCAGCAATCAAATATAACAGTTTCTGTAGTGTGCAACCTGTATAAACAAACCTGTGTGTATATTGGTCTTAGGCCACGGTACTCATCTGAGCTCAGCCACTACTACCAATACTACTACCTCTACCTCTGCTACTACCACGGATACTACTTCAACCTTCAATACCACCGGTGGTAGTCCTTCCTTCACTACTAGCAACGAATCAACTACTTCAGCTAATACTTCCACCACGGCGGTCGGTCACAGTGGAAAGCCGGTAGCGATGGTGGAGTGTCCGGTGACTGCGCCGGAGCCTCGCAATGGATGCGTCTCGCAGCCGCAACCGGTCCAGGCAACTAACAGCAACGTAACTACCACTATCATAATCAACAGCGTGACTGGCACGATCGAGTGCACGACGGGGGGCTCGGCCGGTGGGACGGTCACGATAAATGCTTGCGAAACGCCCCGCCCGGGAACCCGGTCCTCGCTGGCACTGGCAGCTGTCGAGCCGGCGGTGTTCAAAATTCTCAGCACAATGAAGCAACCGCATCCTCCGGCGGGTCGAAAGTTATCGGTGGTCGGGCTTGAGAAGAACATTGGAGGAGGAGAAAATGGAGGCGCCCGGTGCGCTGGTGGTGGCGTGCAGGTCAAACCATTGCATAGCCGTACCGTGGCCTCTATTGCTGCTGGTGGTGGTGGTAGCATATCGACAGTGTGCAGTTCGCTGGGTCCTGTCGTCGTTGGCCCTGCGGCCGGTGATAGCGTGAAAAAGAACGCCATCGGGGCGCGGGTGAAAAAGGCAGTCAAAGTTATCACCGTACCCGGTGGTCAGTATCGGGACGTAGTTGTCGGCCACGTGAGCGCGCCCAGCTCGACGAAGGCCTATCAGCAAGGGACAGGAACAAAGAGTTTAGAAGAGGCTTCGGTGGTGGAACTAGCACCTTCATCACAACTACCACCGGCACGGAAGACTTCCCAAGAAGTGCTGCAACCAGTAGTGCAATCTCCTCCATCTACTACTTCCTCCTTCCCTCAGCCAACGGCGGCCCTCACGAACGGCGACGGAATCGCATCGGTTAGAGCTGACGAAGGCAACGATGCTCGAACATGATCCTCCCTCCTCCGACCGCTGTTCTCCGTTTTCGGGCAGCTTACACGGGAAGAATGACGGGAGGGGGAGGGAGAGAATGGACCCTATGGCCCACTGTAATGTGGCTAGTCCGAAATAAACCATCTCACTAAACATTCCACCACAGGTAAGTTTTCTAGGCTAGGGTGCACAGACACAGAAAAGTGGAAGCAGATTCCACGTCCACGTTTGATCATTTGCAATATGCGAGATAGCAGAACATAATCTTAAAAGGTTAGGGAACGAACTCAAACATACAAAAATCATCATCCGAGTATATGCACACATTCTCATTTTATCTCCTTCAACAACAACAACAACACACCAAACAGTAGGGCGTCATCGATTGAGGCAAATCCAGCGCTAAAAGTATAAAGCATATTATTGTCGAAAATGTTTGAAAAAAGAAATACTAACGATTGGATGAATTTAAAGAATCAATTTCGACGTTGACAAGCGTTGGATCGGAATCGCTTTTCGCGAGAACAAATCGAGGATTACTACGATTGCACTCGTTCTGCTTGACGTTAGCTTGGTGTGTGGCAAGTGTTTCGCGTGTATTGGCGATCAGTAAAGTCAGCATTGCTTCGTGTTTGTTTTCCATCTACTCACATACGGCGTTTATTCTCCGTACCTGCTGATTCTTAGTTCGAGCTTAGTGTTCTTCTAAACAGAATATAGGACCATTTTTGAAACATGCTAACATACAGAGGCTCCCATCTATCATCATTCAACGAAAACACAACAATTACATCCACTAGCAAAGGGGTTCTAATAAATGAGAGGATATAAATAATAAAAAAGGGTGACCAGAGGATTATAATAATGCTCTATAACAAACCAGCGGCCTGGACTGTGTAAAGCGGAGATAAGTTGATAAGGATGTGATGGTGGTATAAGAAACTCTAGAAGTTCAAAGTGGTATAGAAAAACAATTAAACTCATCATATAACAGCGTGTTGAACAAGCATTTGTTTTTCTAACCTTCTCTTAGTTTCCATGATCTAAATATTTTTCATTAATAACTTGTTTTGGTTTTTCTTTCTAACAAAACAATTGTTTTAATATAGTCTCAAAATCAAAATAAGTTAAGTTGTTGCAAATGTAAATAGTAAAAGCAGAGGAAAAATTGTAAGAAAATTGACTATCAAAGCAGAAAATCAACTACTGAAAATATACCAAAATCATGAGCCGATAACGTTTACTAACAAAACAATGGTTAAAAACGACAGAAAAAAGAAACCAGCAACGAAAAAACTCATACAATTGCTGCGAAATGTGTATATAAAAGGGAAAAATATAATATAAGGAACTACTAAACAAAAGCGCAGCAGAATTGTGGATAGTAAATTGGACACCCTGGGACCGCCCTTCAATACTTCGTGGAAGGAACAAGCAACAGTTTAGTTTTATAAGACCCTTAATTCAATTTTTCTCTTGAGAAATGTATGTACTGGACCATGGAATCCTTGCTCAAAGTCCTTGCAGCGCCAAACAAGCTCCGGAGAAAACTATCTTCACTGTTCGATTCTCTTTCGGTTCACTCCAGCTGTCCATAAACTGGCCGAAACATTGTCACTAATGGTTTCAACCTGTCAAATACATCCAATGCAGCAGCGGCACCCATCTATTGTACTGTATCACTTGCATGTTTTTGATCGTGTTACTTATTTCGTGTTTCCTGTCTTATCTAATATTGTAAAATGGAAGTTTTTTCATTATTACCGGCACAAAATGTACATTTCCACAATCTATCCAGCAATTGGCAGGCGTGAAATGCAAGCACTTTTAATTTATCATTTATTAGGTACACTTGTGTTGCGTGTGTTTTGTTGTACTCATAATTATTGTTATTATCGGTTGTGGTTTTTGGTAGATTTGTTCACTTTCCCGTTAGTGCTTATAAGGCACTCACTGTATTAGATATAGAATACATATAATTGTCGTGTAGTAGAAGATTTTAGTACTTGCGTTAATTTGATTTTTTTTAGAATCTAGGCTAAGTTCACTGCTGCCATTGTTTGGTTGTTGGGTTATCGTGTGTTGTTTTAATTGAAACTGACCCCTTCTTTTTTGCAATTTTATGGTGGTGGTTTTCTTTCTGTATAACATAAAGTTATTGTTGTGTTTCTCGTTGTCGTTGACCTTATCATGCATATCATTTAGCTATATTTTAGGGAAGAGAAAAGGTTTTTTTTTCGTAATATTCTTTTTAGTTTTCTCAAATTTGTTATCAGTTTATTTCGATTTTGTCTTACGTTCACATTTTATTCATTACACGGCGTAAGTGTAATGCCAGTTGTAATAGTGGAACGATTTGAAGTGGTTTGATTGAGTTAAAGGATCTTTTCCGTTCGCTTAATAATATTGTTTTACGATTTGGTTTTCAAGTGTATGAATTTTATTTGTGACGTGCTTCAACAAGAATGAGATTGAGCGGGCTGTATCTTCTAATTCAATTCATTTCCATCCTTAACCCCTCCTAGATGACGTGGTTGGTGACGACGAGTCAAGTTGGCATGATCGCGTTAGTTCCGGGTTTGATCGGCTGGTTGCATTTGCCTCGACCGAGCTGGACAAAACACGCCGCTCGAACGAAGATGCGCCACCGTCCTCAACCAGTTGCACCACATCACCGGACAGTGGAATCAACCAGAGTGATCACAGCAGTCGGACGTTCTTGTCGTCGTCCTCGTCGTCCTCGCAGCTCGATGTGCCACCGAGCAGTGCTAGTGCTGGCAGCAGCAGCAGCAGCCTAAGCAGCAACAGTAGCAACAGCAGCAGCAGCAGCAGCAGCAGCAGCACCGGCAGCATCATCAGTGGTTTGGTCGGTTCCGGGGGTAACGCTGGCGGGGCACCGCACGGTGGTGGAGGCAACGGTGTCGGTGGCGTTGGCGGGCTAATGATGAAACACATGGTACCGATCATCAAATCATCGCCGGCCGAACCGGTCGACAGTCCGCCACTGTCGGACGTGGGTCTTCCGCGGACACCGAGCCCATCCTCGAGTCCGCCACTGCTCTTTGGCCATCCAACAGTGTCGACGATCGCGACCGGAGTCACAACCTCCGTTGTACAACCGTCCCAGTTGCATCCAACAAGTAGTACCGGTGGCGCTACAAGTACCACCAGCAGCACTGTTATGGCAGCAGGAAACTCCAACAGCAACAGCAGCAACAGCAGTAGCCTCGGTATACCCCTCAAGTATCAACGTCAATCGAAGTCGTCTTCATCCTCTTCCGAGAAGCACTACAAGAAGAAGTTCCGCGAACGCAACTGGGAAGAGTACGAGGAGAGTCTGAGCGGTGGCCGGAACAGTGCGATCAGTGGTGGTGAACCAGCCGATGGAGGCGAAATCGTCAACGTAGGAACGTCCGCTTCCGGAAATGTTTCAAACGTCGTAGGTGCTGATGGCAAGATCGGTAATGCAGATCATCACCAGGGAATACCGCAACAACAACAGCAACAACAACAGCAACAACAGCAACAGCAACAACAACAACAGCAACAGCAACAACAACAACAGCAGCAGCAACAGCAGCAGCAACAGCAACAACAACAACAACAGCAACAGCAGCACAAGCACAAATCGGCCAAATTTCGACCGAAAGGCAAGGATTGGAACTGGGACGACGAACATTCAAACGCGTCGTCCGGTTCGGCTACGTCCTCTCGGACGGGTCGCTCGGCGGGTGCAAGCGGTAACACTAATTGATTGATCGTGCAGTAGTAATGACACCATCTTGTTGTTTTTTTCCTGCGATCATGTTGTTTCCTTTAATCTGTCGATCTCTAGGCCAGAGGATCAATAATGGATTTTGTTTCACGTGTTCAGTTCCTTCACAGAACTTCCAAAACGTCTCTAGTTGTACTTTCTAAAACCGCAGTCGATAATTATTTAGGCTAGATCTTGTTTTTTTTTTTTGTAGAATTTATTCAATTTCGCGGTCGAAACGTTTTGCTCAATTAATAATTAATTTCAATGCGATGAACGTCTTTGAACTGAATTACGAAATTCGAGGCATTTTTTTTTCTACTAACATTAGAAGCTTGGAAAAACATTATGGAAGTATCATAAATTTGTCCTAAAATCAACGTAACAACACACACCACCATAATGACGGTTAATTGAAAAGAAATAATGTGACATGCAACAAAAGCTTTTGTTATTTCGTTTTTTTGCGCATATCAAGTTTTTAACATGAAATTATTTGTGAGAATTAGAAAGGATGAAATTGTGAAGTTTTGGTACAACAGTCGATTGTAATTTTCTTACTTTCTATTAAAGGATAAAAGCGTGACATATTTTTGCAAAGAAGTTGTCATTTCATATTCAATCGTACCAGTACCCTGTATGCAACGACGATAGGAGTTAGGTTTCTTTTTACTGCCACAAATAATTCCGATGCTTCCTTGGGCAGTAACAAAAAAGGAAACACACAAAACGAAACGTGTAGCGGCCGCGACTAAGACTGATTTGAATTGTTTCACTTGTTAACTGCCAACTTATTCTTTTAAACGAGTCATATTACTCCATCCTGCCACTTTCGCGAAGAGTTAGGCTGTGTTTTTAGGTTTCGATTTTTCGGAGGGAACACTAAACTTATCCCGGAGACACGGAACAGGCCGGTAGTAAAGTTAAATTTATTCCTTTGAAACTTTTGAACCAAACATCTAGTGCATCGTCAAGCATTTATCCTAAAACCTCTTTGAAGTCGTTCCGAAGTCGTCGAACAGCGAATTCTTCCCGCATACTAAACGCTCCATCAAATGCTTACGTTTCCGTTCTTGTTGGGGATACACACACACACAGTTTAGCTGAATAAAGAAAGAAAATGTTTACTTAAGGAAATTAAAACATCAAATGGGCACCTGCACAAAATGCGAAGAAAATACTTCACAACAACACCCGGAAACAAGAAGCAAATGATAAACCTCATTCGTGTTATAGCAGGTACTATTTTTTAGCACAACACAGCGGCACACGATAGCGAATGCAATAGAATGGAACGGAGATCGAATACAAAAAACGGAATAAATGCAACATTACGGTAGTAAGGTGCAGCTGTGCAGACGATATTGAAATGAAAACAGAGGAATATATATTTCTAGTACTGATACTGAAGCACTCCGTACATGTTGGTGGAATGAAAAGGGAAACCCAGGGAAACCGGTGGTTGCTTCGATTATAACCAGGCCAAAATAGTAGATGTTTGTCCTGTGAATTTTCCTTCAGAGACGGTACGGGAGCATGGTAGGCCACGTCACAACATTAAGTTGTCCTTTTTTTTCTTTATCTTTTTACTTCGTTTTCGTTTATTCTCCCAATGTTTTCTTTTCCATTTGTTCTTACTTTTTATCTGTTAAACCTCCGTGTGTCTTTTATCGTTGGTTCCGTTGAGTTCGAAAAATGTGTTTTAAGTTGTTCATCGGCATCGGTATTGCCGATGAGCGGCTGGCATATGATGTTATGTTGGTAGTGTGAACACTTAGTTCTTAAGTAGCCAATTGTAAATCACGATCTGCGCGTCTGCGGAGTCTGCACTTTTAAGCGTTTGTAAGGAGAGAAGGGCACGGTTTTTTTTCGTATCGTACTCTTATGTTATACATAAGCAATTAGTAAACCTAGAGCAAAGCAGAGTAAGGCATAGTTAAATAGCAAATCAAGCCCGTACCGACTTTTCACGACACCGGTTAGAGACAAGGTAGTCTTTTAGACCAGCAACGAAAAGCAAGAACTGAATGAGAATTGTCAAACTGTGTTTGAAATAATTTCGAAATTAAAATTCATTTTCTTAATAATTTTATTTATTCCTTTTTTATTTTATTTGAGTTTGAGTTCAACGATTTTCTAACATCATCCTGGTTTTGTCTGGTTTGGCTGTATTCGAAAATTGCGCCCCATCCGCTATCGAAAATCGTTTTCCATCTGTTATGCGCCTTTCACACACATCATAACATTTTTCGTGGAACCATAGAGCATCCATCTGATGCATCGTTTTGGGATTCTTAAATAGAAGAGGAGGGAAAAGCAAAATATGCCAAAATTATACCTACAAAACTCTAGTACGTACTACCACTTAGGGGGAGGCATTTGTAGAAACGTCTAGCTCATCCGCGAGCCCCCGCGTACCTGAGGCGTCCAGCATCATCGGCGGGGGTTATCGTTCTTTCAAGCTTTTACGGAAGCTTTTTTAAAATACGAACCATTACAAAATAACAAATTACAGGTATTACCCATACGCAATGTAGAAATATATCTCTCTCTCTCTCTCACGTTGGCTAGTGGACGGTAGTGGGATGAAACAGAAGAGGAAAACGAAAGAAAAAACATAGAAAAAATGGGGCATGGATGTGCACGCTCAGCACTATGGATACAAAAGTGAATAGAAAGAAAGGAAAATAAAGGGTATTTGTAATACACACTTGTTTGACCAAGAAATAACAAAACAGCAAACGAATGCAATAGTAGAGGTACACCAAAAACCCCCCAATTCGCATGAACCTCGTACGATCACAGGAAACATTAGTAGCAGAGAACAAAATGGATGGATGAGGAAACAATCTTAACGGAAAACCGCGTATATTAGTCGGACGTGGCATCTTTGGGTGAGAAAATGTTTTAAACAACCTCGTCCGATGTCGAGCAAATGTGTAATTTTATGTAAACTATATTCATTTGCTCCTTTTTTTTTTTATTGCGTTGCGCTTACCGCAAAAGGGCTTTAGTTCCATTTTACGTTACGAATTAGTTAACTTTCCCTCCGGCTCAACGATGAGCGCGTAGAGCACACAAATGTGTAAATCAATCGTGTTTATAATATAAATCCTAATACCCTCAAGCGAGATGGGATACACTTAGTGTAGTAGAATATTGTTTACCGATAGGGGTAACGTAAAATCGCTCGGACGTTGTAAAAATTGTATTTAAATTATACACATTTTATCATTTTTTTCGTATCCCGTCGAGTTTCGTCACGTGTTTTTTTCTTAATAAATGATCTCTGGTAACGTAAACAACCATCTCGGCTTGGATTTTGGCGTATGGTTTTGTACTGCTAATTATAGGTAAAATTAAGTTAGCCGAAACGTAATGATCCGTGGCGCAACGAACTTCCTGAAACTTATTGGCCCCGTGGCTCACCGCTGAACTTTGTTCGTTTGGTTTGTGAACGTTGCAGAAGCGTAATAAAGCCCAGGAGCAAACGAAAGAAACGGGCAGACAAAGCATAAGTTTTAGCGCGTAGACCACTAGTCGTAGCATTGAGGAGATGCATTTATGAGTGTATTCTCGTAGAAATTTACAAAACGAACACAAAAACAATGCAAAACAAAACGAACGTAACATCAAGTAGAGCGAAACACTCACTTCGAGAGACAACTACAACAACAAGGGAAAGCATTAAAACAAACTACATAAATTATTAGAACGTAATCGATATAGAGCTGGCGCAGATTAGGGCTGCGGAAAACAAATACAAACAAAAAATCTTATCCGTAAGTAATCTTATTTGGAGGAAAAATAATAATTATTATAATATTAAAACCTGAAAATATAAACATTCTACAAAAATATTAACATTTTGTTTGTGTGTCGTGTTTTCATGGTTAGAAACATTGAATCGTGTTTTACGATTTTTTCTTAATTTTATTGAATGTCATCATGCAGCTTAAAATAATATCAACCAGAAGGAAAGAACACGAAGAAAAGTTGTTGTTTTGTAACTTATGTATTTACATTACCATTTGTTACAAATGGTTGTTATTTGTTTACTCTCCAAAGACAACATCCACAACCACAATATCGGTATTCAAACACAGTTTATGATCTTTTATTTTTTTTGGTTTTTTGGTCGGAATACAATCTACTTCAAGGGCTGTCGGTTTGTATGGATCTATAAACTTTTCACAACTTCTAGCATCGATTGTTTACTTTTATTTCTGATTCATGGACACCCTCTTGGCACGCAGTAACAGTTCTAATCGGGTTTCATTTAAACCTTACGCAACATTATATATTTGCTACACATGTTATATCATCCTACGCTTATCTCCTCTTGTATTTGATCACATCGTTACATCTTGCTATAGTAGTTAAAACTTACAACGCTACATACAAACATACAGTCGCAACGGTGTGCTTTACAAACGATGTTGCTCCTACGGGCGTTTGAATCGGAGTTTTCCGCTATCTTGCCAATAATGTAGTACCCATCTATTGGTTCGCGCTCTAGTGTCGTGTTACACAGATTAATTACATTTATTTACCGGTAGTACAATTTCTATCATCTCTGTTAGAACACGGCATTAATCACACGTACACATACAAAAGATTATATTTCTTTATACTGCCACAAACTTCCTACCTTTCAACTACTTCCTCTAAATTACTTTGTACAGACAAGTTGACCAGTTGCATGCTTACAGTACGCTAAATGTTGATCCTTTTTACAATACAAACCGTCATCACCACCTGTACCCATCTTCAGTTGTTTGATTCTACGAATCTCAACAGCGATCGTCCTTTCCCGATAACAGCACCGTGAGCTTTTTGTGTTTATCAGTGTTCAGTACACTGAGAAAAGAAAAAAAGGAGATAGTCTTCCAGGAGGACACTACACCTATGCCGCCTTCGTTTGGCGTAACCCTCAGTACATTGGGAGGTGTAATCCTTGAATACATAGATCGTTGACAAATTTAAGTACCCTTTCGTTTTACCTACCGTCCGGTAGCGGATGATGATTATGCTGATGCGGTGCCCGCTTTACAAAGTATGCTTCAAAGCAGCGATTGTGCATTAGTTTTTCTCAGGAACTGATGACTCTAGCTTTGCAACTGTGATCACTACTTGATTATTTTACTTGTCCGAACGCCATTGCACGCGTTTATGCGAACTCTATGATACGAACTACTTTTATCTTGGTTTGTAAACTTTATTTCTTGAACGTTCAGGATTTTTACAATGGACACGATACATCTACCGTGGCTTTCGATAGAATTTTCAGAAAATCTCCATATTGCCTCCGGCTGGACAAGTGTTGCACTGGTTTAAAGGAAAAACAATCTATTCTAAACAAAACTGGCACATCATCAACGGAATGCTGCTATAAAAGGTAAATTGGAAGCAAAGTGTACAAATCATGCTATGGAACAATCGTTCTACCTTTTGTTCGAAATACTTTGGTTTGAGTTCCGGTGCAAAAACTAACCCAACATTTCAATTTACATTGTAGATGAGTCTTTGCTAGAAACGCACAGCTAAAATTTTCTGCATGCCACATCGTAGTAAATCAGTTTCTCGGCGTAGGATCAAAGTGAGGATTTATTAAAATATGCCACGTTTTGCGTTAAAAACAACATTATGGAACATATCTCCGCCGAGGTTGGTTTTTAAAAACATACTTTTTGGCATCATTGCTGTGTCAAACGAACGAAAACGCAAGGAGGATCTGCAACTCGAGAGCTGTCGGGCCATCATTTCACGGAAAACCCTCTATCACTTGTTTTATTTAACGGCAACCGGCTGCAGGAGGAAATACAATTACATCTGTTTGTGGCTACAGCTTTACAGATGGCCTCCCCGCCGACAGGCGGACTCGGATTCGGTTGCCGCTGATTGCGATGTCGTACCATACATCTTCATTTGGGGCGTGTTTTGCTTCGAGTCGAATGATTCAGCATCCCTTTCGTCCGACCGTTGCGTTTTGTCCTTCATTAGCCTTCGCCTAGCTACCGGTTGCAATTTTTCTTCATTTCCGTGTTTGTCTACCCCTTCCGGCTTTCCGGTAGCGCTGGCGTCCGAAAAGGGACCGTTCCCTAGTTGAGATATGATGTGTCTCGCTTGTCTTGGTGACTCTTCCCACAACCTAGCACGAGTTTAATCACCGGGTTTGCCATCGGTTCAGGTGAGCAACGGTTGCGTAACGCTGTTGTTGGCTGCCGATTTCGTTACCCCACCCGCCCCCATTCCACTGCCTCCCCCGCCACAGAATGGTTCAACTTCCGGTGGCGGAAGGGAACCGACGCTGCTGGCACCACTCGCCACCGACGGTGAACGCTCGGACACGTGCACCAGCTTCGCCTTCGCCACTGGCGGAGCTTTCGCGAAGCTGTACGTAACGCTGTTGAGCTTTTTGGCGCTAGGCGTAACGCCGGCGCCTGCTATGGCGTTACTATGGCAGCTGTTGTTGTTATTGTTGATGTTGGACGAGTTGGCGCCGGCGGTTGCCGCGGTGTTGTTGTTGCTCCGATGCGGATTGTTGTTGTTGAAGCTGCACAGCGTGTTGTTGTTGTTGAGGTTGTGATGATGAAGGTGATGATGGTGGTGCAGGTGATGGCCGCCGTGATGGCTGTTGGTGAGGATGCCGGTCGGTGCGGACCCGTTCAGCGTGGCCGGAGGGCTGCCGGGCGACTGGGCGGTGTCGGAGGGGGCAGTCGTGCCGACCACGACCGCGGCCAGTGCCGCTGCCGCCGTTCCAACGCCGTCCGTCGCCAGCAACCTCCCGAGCTGACCGTTGGTGCCGTTGGTGGACGGCTTCAGCAGACCGTTCGGGAGTGGGGGCGCGAGGGGTTCGAGGGCCGGTCGCTCGCCGTTCAGCCAGTAGGTGAGCATCTCGCCCTTGCCCTTCATCGGCACCAGGCCCCGCTCGGTCAGGTCGAACGTCCCGAACGTGTCCAGCAGCGTCTTGGTGGTGTGGCTGACGTGTATCTTGAGTGCTTCGCCGTTCGACTCCATCCGGCTGGCCGTGTTGACCGTGTCCCCGAACAGGCAGTACCGGGGCATCTTCAGCCCGACGACTCCGGCCACACAGGGCCCTGTGTTTTGGTTTTTCAGCGCATCGGAAAACAGGCGGAAACAAGAGAGATTGTTAATTAAAAAAGGATCAACCGATCGATAGGTGGGGCTGGGACGGACTAAAGGAACACAAATTGAACCGCTTTGCATCTACTTTTCCTGTTCAACGGGAGCCTTTAGTTCCACTGACTTGTTTGCCAGATTGAAATGCACAATCGATGAGATTCAATAGGAGGTTAGCCTGTTTTCTCAATCATTAACAACTCTCCATTTTGCTTGCACCAACAGCTTTGTCTTGATAAAAAAGGATAATTTCAATTAATGTGCATTCAAACAGATATTTTGTTTGTGCCAGGAATACTTTCACGATTTCATATTATGGAACAGCAAGAAAAAATGTGTAAAATACAACATTCGCTTTGAAAATGGCTAAAAAACAGTTTGTTTGATGTTCTTCGATTTTTCTTTGTTTTTCTTTTGAGAAAAAAGGTTTAATTTACAAAACGTTGTATGAAAAATGTAATTATAAAAAAATTACCTAGCAAATGTATCCAAACCGGTCTCTGAAAAATTGTTTGATCAGTTGGATCACCAAATCACTTTTATAAATTAATATCTGACTCAGACTGGCTAACCACGTAATTAAAAACATGGAAAAAGTCTAGTAAGCCCTTATCGGGTAGCCAGTACCAAGACAACGGTCGTTACGCCAAGAAGAAGAAGAAGAAGAAGAAGATTGCTTTCGTGGTGCTGATAACTGACGGACAATTGGACCTTCCAGCGAACCGTTTGCTGCCCACTCGGGCGGGGGGCGGAGGTTCTCTTTTCAATTACTGTCCCCAACAAACAATGTTGGCCGCTGTTGTGCGAGACTTTACGTGGAGGAAAATAAAAACGGTGTCCTTCGTGTCGCGATGGCAGGGGCGGATGTTAACTTTCCACCTGCCAGCTTCACGAATCCCACCAGCAGTCCGAGAGAGGGTGCAGACGGTTGTGTTGACAATTACTCTTCAAAACTGTGATTGGGAGTGGAGGAAGGCGCGTCCCACTTACCGCTGTGGAGTCCGATCCGCAACCGGAGCTGCTCGTTGGGCCTGTGGCGGATGGTGAACTTGTAGACGGCGGCCAGCAGTCGCAGGGCCATGCGGGAAATTTCACGTGCATGCAGATTTCCGTTTCGCACCGGCAGCCCCGACACGACCATGTACGCGTCGCCGATCGTTTCGACCTGCAAGTGGGGGGAATTGTACGTTTTCTTTTTCGTTAGCAAGCGTTTTCATTCCAATTGTGTTTCCAAGCTAAATCGCGTCACACAACAACTTTTCCATCCCTTTTCCCGAAAGGTTATGAGCTGTTCGGGAAATCGTATCGCATCGTAACAAATGTTGTTGTTTAACTTTTCTAGATGATTTGTAAGGAAAAATGTACAAAATGTACAACCCTGCTATCGTTTCTCTGATTTTAAAATATGCACCCTGGGTTAAGTAGCAATGGTTAGGTGGAAAAATATTTATACCTAAAATTTACCGTTGTTTGTTCGGTACAAAGAAAGCCCGGGCTTGGTGAGGAAAAGTTTAAAAGTTGCCAAACATTCAACAATCGCGAGTGCGAGCAAAAGTTCTGAGTCATTTTCGGTGCGCAATCGGTGTCGCCCCGGTTCAGATTTGAGTGCTTTTCGTGCTCGGAAAAGTTCCGTGTGTACGTAGAAAAAAATAAAATTGACTTTGACATCCTCCTGCCCATGGAAGGGGGGGGAGGGGGAGGAATTTGATTTCGAGTGACGAAAATTGTCTGAAAAACATATTTGTGTCGCACGCACTTCCTTTTCCACGGCCGGAGGAAACAAGTAAGTCACAAAGTTGAAACATCCAATATGTAGGTACGGTATTTTTTTTTTTTACTCTTTTGTCAGTCATAAGCCACCTACGGACGTGGGAGCATGAATGTACAAGATTTGGGCCCGGCGTGACTGATGAGTTTGCTTTTCTCAAGCGTCGAGCGAAAGGGGGACGAAAGTCACGCCCCGAGGGTGGAAACGAACTCTGGAAAGCAAAGGGCTCACACTGGCATTCGCGACAAAAGTCGCACGCAATCAAGCATTCCAGGCTCGAGAAAAACGAAAATTAATTGCTCTTCGTCGATTTTTTCTCCCACTCATCGATCGCATCGTTGCGTTTTGGGGGGATCTTTTGGGCTTCCTGGGGTTGAGGGGATGGATGAACGGTGCGAACGGTGGAAGGTGAACATTCTTTGCCAATTGGTGAAGAGTAACCAAAATTCTACACTGCCACTCAAGTTTTAATTGCCATGGAAAGGTATTTTTCAACAACAGGCAAAGTCAAATACGTGCTTTGAATTCATTTGAATTGAATCACGGAGTGAATGAATAACGCGCACATATCATTTGGACATGGTATAAATTAAAACCAGGGAGAAAAAGGAAATGATTGGAAAAGTTGACTGACTAAACTGAACACTGGAACATACGACAACATGATAATCGATCAATATAGTTTAAATTTGTATTAAATACATATTTAATCTTCCAAGCAGTGAGAGTAACCATTCCAATAGTTCATTCATTTTTGACAATTCAATTAGAGAGGGAAAATGTGCATGTAAAGCTTGCTCGGACTAACCTTGTAGACGTCAAAGTTCTCGACGATCGAGTCGAAGCAGGTGTAGAGATCGTTCAGCAGATCGACGACCTGCATCGGGGTGCTTTGCGCTGAAATGGAGGTGAAGCCGACAATATCGCTAAAATAAATAGTTACTTGATCATACGTTTCCGCTATCACAGATTTGCCCACGATCAGCTGCGCCGCCACGGATCTGGAATGGGGGGAAATAAATGGAAATCGGAAAAGTTAAATCACAGTAAATGTCAATGACAGTCAGTTCTTCCGGTAATCGATTCCACCGAACCAGCTGTCGTGGAATTTAAATGGCTGGCCATATGACTCACTTGGGCAGCAGCTGGTACAACAACTCCTCGCATTTGCGCTTTTCCTCGAAGTAGTCCTGCGTCCGCTCGTCCACGAGAGCCTCCAGGTTGTTCGCGTACTGTTCCATGCGTTGCAATAAATTATCTAATATGTTACCAGATTCATTTTCTCTGCAAAAGAAAGACGACAAAACGGTCACAGTGATGGTTTTCGGGAAAATATTCGGGCCAGAAGCTTTCAGCCGTCCCCGGAGAACGTAAGAACAAACATAAAGCTAAGTGTAATGGTTTTCACACATTGAACCAGTCTTTACGGTTCAATGGCAGTTGTAATCTCCCTGGGAAGTACAACAGTGTTTGCACACTCCATGGACCACCGGTCAAGACAAGAGCATGGAAAATGAGAAAAAACTTTTGCGAAAGTGGTCACGAAACGGTGTGCTTTTCCCAGACGGAAGGAGGAAACTTTTTCGGGATACTGGAATGGGTGATAGTATGTTTTTCAACCTTGGCTGCTAATTAAATCGTTTTGTCCGTAGTTTTCCAGCAAACTTTCACCCGTGCCGGTTCGAGAACGAAGTTGGAAACTGATGGTTTTGCATTTATTTCAATTTCTACAAGTTTAACATTTGTTTCCTCCTTTTTTTTTATTCTCGGAGCTTCAAAATGGGACTACAGAATTTATAATGTGCCTTTTTGTTTGTTCATTTTATGTGAATGATAAAAAGAAACCTTTCCCTTTCTAGATTGCCGGCTTTTGAAATAAAAACACCCTTGTGGGTATTTTAATATACCGATGGAAAACCCTTCGGCAGCATCAACCTGTTGTTTGTAGAGGTTTGGCACCAACTTTGGGAAGGGGCAATTTGAGCTGGTTGTAATAGAATACCGTACTTAGATGGTGTGAAATAAAGTCTCTGGCCAAGCCGAAAAAGGTGTTAATTATGTGGCCCTAACCGTTTGATCCGATACTCATCAGAAGTCAAAACGGTTTCCCCGAAGGGCTCGCACTTCTGCTGATTGGCATTCTCACTGCCACTGACAATTTGATGCCGGTCCTGTTGGTTCCGGAGTGATGTAATTACACGCCCGGGCAGGGATGGCACGTGTTGGCCTTTGATGTCTCAGTTGCTTGGTTCCGTTTAGGTCGGGAGCGCTCGGGAAAGTTTACTCCAACACCGTTCGTATGGCAAATAGTGAAGGCGATAGGTAGAACTTGCGAAAAGTGAAACTGCCTGCACTTAGTAGTGGGAATGGGGTGGGAAATTGAGTTGAAATGTAATTTGGTGGAACTTTGCAAGCAAGAAAATGATCATTCCGTTGAGTGAATGTAATTGTGTCTGGGATATTTTAGCTCTATGCCTATTATCACTCCGTGTTTTCTTCAGTTTTATGTGTCCTAATCAACAGTAAGCAATCATCTGACGGAAGGTGGTCTTAACACGACAGAAATTAATGACATTTTCTTAACTGGATTGAACCAAATCGTTAAAGGAAAGCTCGCCTGTAGTGCAACACAGAGAAAGAACGCAGGAGTAGAAAAAGACCGCTTGTATGCTGTTCGGGTAAGGAAAATCTTATTTGTTTCAAATGAATTTTAAATTTCATTTACCTCGTTAGCCTTTCACTCCGAACAATGTCTCCCTGTGCTGCAGAATATTTACATTTTAGTTTCTTTATACCTCTTGTGGTTCGCATGTGCCACACGATTTGCTATGTGCCAGGTATTTTTTCTACCGCATCAAGTTTCTCTATGCGGTGTAGACGCTTTAGCTGGTTGTCTTTGTTACTAGTTGCGAGCTTTAATAGCACCAAAAACCCTTTTCAATGTGTTTCAATTTCCCAACCCGTGCGGTGTTCCTTATTGTTGATCTACGGTAGATTGATATTTATTTGACCAAAAAACGAGAAAAAAAACCTATGTAGCTTTTATGCCTACGGTGAATTGGCTCAAGTCTTTAGTGTGAAGGGAAAGAAAACAACCGGCTTCATTCGATCACGTGAAATGAAGAAAGGAAAACATTTTTTATACATTCGTTTCGGAAAATTGAGTTTCCGTTGCGACGGAGTCTGGAACGGTGTGACGACGCCGTGTCGATAGAAAGGAAGTAAAAGGTAGAGCACAAGCGTGACCCTTTCCTGGGAAACATTTTAACAGGCATTGTGACGAAAGTTGCGTTTGGGTCTCGGCGTGTTGCCGGTGAATGATGGAGTAGAATTGATTTCAGTTCGAATGATAAGGGAACTGTTCGCTTGCATTATACGGAAGATAGAATTCTTGATTTATGGGTCTAGATTTTAGAGTACTTCGAAAGAGGTATGATCGTATAATGCATTGTTCTATTCCTTTTATTCGAAATCGAATTTCGACAATTTCAAACGATTTTATCAATTTTGGGTAAATTTTAAAATAAACGAATGGGCTTTTAATCTCAACATTAATCAATTAATCGCCTCGCGTCTGATGTTTAAATTTCGGCAAAGACAAAAACTTGAATTCCCCGCGAAAGGTTTTCGGGAAATGATAAATTAAAATAATCGTTTTTCGTGAACATGCAGTTGAACGCTCCGCTGGAAGAAACATCCAAGCGAATGGAGCGTCTAAGAACTGACAAATTGACAACGATTTGACACAATTTCGTACGAAGGTCTTGGCCGAAAGCCCTGGAGGTGGGGTGGAAAAGGCAAATACGCCGTCGGCAATAAGCGAACAGATTTTCATCATTAGCCTTCGATGCCGGGTGTAAAGGAAGGCGGCATATGGTACCTTTAAAGGGGCACATCTTGAACGTGGCTTGTTTCACTTTTTCGCAATTGAGGCGATGGGTGGCGAAGAGAGAGAGAGTTCCCATGGAACGGTGGCGAACGGCTTTCCCTCGCTTATCTATGAACGTCCAATAAAATTGGCAAGCGCCGAGGATGCTCAAGACGAGACCGGTTCGTGAGCATCATCAATATTGCGCAATTTGGGATGGGAGTACTTTCGTTCGAGGAAAAAACACGTCTGGTTGTAATAAATTCTCGCTTGCCTGCTATCGCTTTCACTGATTGGAGCCCTTCATCGAACTGCCAATGGAGCAGAGCGGCGGGAGTTGATTGCATCTGTTGCCCACTTAATTATATTTGAGTTGCTGCAGAATTGCTTCGGTGTTTTACTTCCGCTCGATACAATATTTGGAATCCCGCTCAATTGTAGATCAACGATCATAAATTAACCATGAATGTTTCTGATAGAAACGTCTTTTTTTTTTTTTAACTTTCTGCCATTTTGTTACTTACTTGTTGATTTTCCTGATGATAGTTTTCAGCCCCCCGAAGTCGGGTCGATCCGAGGGTTCCTCGGCCCAGCACTTCACCATTATGTTGTTCACGTCCTCGTAGGACGATTCGTCCACCTTTGGCCGGAAGGGTACGCCCAGCACCCCCGGTCCGTCTCTGACTAGTTTGATGATTTCTGGAACAAGTTCGGAGAAAGACCAAACATATTAGTCCCGTGAAAAGGATGCGGAAAAAGTTATATCGAAGTTGGCTGTGTTGACACATCTAGTGTCAGGAAAAGGAGAGATTATTTTGAATGTCAACTAAATTGCTAGTGTGTTGGTGGAGTTTTGTGGCTTGAGGAAAGATGTCGTCCAAGAAGCGTGGTAAAACTGTCACAATACAGCTGAGACCACTGGAAGCTGCAGGAACATCGGACGACCCCCGTGGATCCGATCGGTCACGAACTTCCATAGTGCAGAGACCTCCGGTCCAGCCGGTAGCCACGAAGTCGCGCTACAAAATCTACGAAATACCGCGAAAGTCGGAGTTTTCCGAGTATCTGGAACGTATTCGCCGCGAGCAGGAAGCCGAACGGGAAGTGGAAGCTCCCAGGAGGACGTCGCAGGGAATGGACCAGGGTCCTAGTCGGGCGGTTGAGTTGTTGCAGAAGGTACCACTGTTCGATAAGCCACTGAACGATCGCATCCAGGCCGGCGGCAGCATCACCGAGTTCCGCCTGAAGCGACGACATCCGTTCAAGGAGCTGGTCAGTGACTACTTTCGGCGCCGTACGCTGCCGAAGCAAACGATACGCCTGTACAAGATTCCAATCATCGAAAGCTGGGAGCAAGCGATCGAGTACTCATTGCAGCGGTTTCGAGAGGAGCGTCCGGGGGAGGACCAACGGTGGAAGCCGTCCCGGTTGCAGTGGTTGGAGGCGTTGGAGGAAGCGAATCGTAAGCTCCCCGAACCGAACCGGAGTGAGGAGGGCTTCGATCCGTCGATCTGTTGCTTTCCTATGTTTCGGCGACGGGCGCGACGTGTCGGGTCTTAGGAGGAAGGGAAAGTAAGTATCCGTACCTTTGGGAGATTTCTCCTCAGTGCCCAGATAGAACGGTCCCTGCCGGGAAACGATCTCCTGGATGATGATGCCGAACGAGTAGACGTCACCCTTTTGGGATCCCGCCGGGGGACACTGGGGATGCCTCAGCAATTCCGGTGCGGTCCATAGTAGCTCTGCGGGTTGGAATATGGAATTAGGTTGAAGTGATGGTGGAGGAGACCTAGTATGGAGGAGTAAACTTACTCTTCCAATACGCGTAGCTCTCGACATCTGAGTCCTCGCAGTTACGGCGCAACTGGTGCAACCCGAAGTCGGTGATCTTCAGCACGAAGCGCGAGTCCACGACGCAGTTGGACGACTTGAGCGCACCGTGCGAGTGCAGATCGGTCGAGTGCAGGAACGCCATCCCCTTGACGATGTCGTGCATGAGCGAGATCTTGAACATCCAGTCCAGCTTGATCGTCTCGTTCTCGAGGATGTCCTGCAGCGAACCCTTCGGGCAGTACTCGGTCAGGATGAACGGCTCCGGCTGTGGATCGAGACAGGCACCGTAGAACCGCACCAGATGGTCGTGCTGGATGTCCTTGAGGCGCTTGAACTCGAGCATCAGCGACCGGTTGAGGCTGATGTTCTGCACGTTAATCTTCTTGATCGCCACATTGCAGCCCTTGTAGAAGCCGAAGTGTATGTAGATCTGACGGTCGCCGGGCAGCGAGTTGAGATCCTCCGAGTAGATCGTCTGCAATGGAAGGGGAGGGACTATCGATTGGTTTTCACGATTGCCGGGCGGTCGGAACCGGTCCTCGGTGCTTACGGCTTGGCTGCCCCGCTTCACCATCGAGTGCAGGCTGCCCCGGTGGCCGCGGCTCGGATTGCACGACAGCACGTCGTTCGGGTTCACCTTCCACGTCATGGAGTTGATTTCCGCCTCGAGCTTGTAGTGCCGGTAGCCGACGAACGACGCGATGCCCATGCAGACAACGCACACGCCGAGTACCAGCGACAGGATGGCGTACCCCGGAATTGCTGCAGGAGGAACAACGCGTTAAGTACTGCCACTTACTGTTAAGAGGATGGTACTTACAGTTGTCCGGACAGAGTGACCCATCGAAGCCGCAGGTTGGCCTATCCGGTGGCGCCTTCTTGCGATCCCCGGCCCAGTGGATGGCCTTACCCTCGACAAACTGCAGTCCCCCACCGTAGTAGTAGTTCGCCACGACCTGCGATCGAAATTTCAACACCGTTAGTTCCACCAGCCGAACACCGCTCCAGCTATTCTGGTGCCTACCTCGAAGAGTCCCGTCTCCGGATTGAGATCGAGCAGCGAGTAGTTCGAGATGCGATCACCGTTCGAATCGATCGTGACATTCCCGGTGATACCCTTGAAGCTGCGGCCCCACATCAGCTGCGCCAAATGAGTTCCGTTGATCGGATGCTTAAGGGCTCGCTGTTCGCCCAGCTGCGCTATACTGTCATTGAGGGCATAGGCGTACAGCAACACCGCATCGTAGAACGCCGTCACGAACGTCGACACCGGTTCGTCCTCGGCGTACGTGTACTGGTACTTCGTCCGGGTGAGTTCTTTCACCTAACAACGGAAGGGCAACGTTCGGAAAGTCAGAGAAATACACGGAAACCTCTCCCTCAAACGGCGGCCATTTTTCAGCGAATGAACTGTGTGACGTCCGGGGGGGACAAAATAAAACATCTAATCTCATTCAAGTCGAACAAAAACCCCGGTCGGATTATAGCGGGAAGCAATTTTCCATCGCATTTCCTAACTAGAATTACGTCCACGACCAGTTCTCACCGCTCGCAGGCTTAAGTTGCTATTCTCGTCACGTACTCTCCACCCGCCCGGATTGGATCGGAGGACCATTGGACAATTTTTACCCCAACGCTTGTGCCGGAGCAAACGGACGTTTTGCCACGTCGTGCCAGGATAACACGCCGGCGGATCGAAGAAAACAGGATTTTAAACTACTTCATTTCGATGCGGACGCGGAGATTTTCCTCGCCCCGAGGGTTGGAAAATCGGTTTCCGGTAATGAGCCGGAATCGCTGGAGGCGGAACGCGACCGGTGGAAGGATGTCATCACGGGCCATCGGTTGGACGGATTGGCCTCGCCAAAGGGACAGGGAAGCCCTTTCCGAGCATTAGATTCATTAAAGTTGATTGTGTTATTTGAACGGTTGCGAAAGGTGTTGGCAGGGATTTGACGAACGTCTTTATAAATGTAGCCAGGACTAATAAACCTAATGGCGCTTAACTCTGACTATGGTGGACGTGAAGTTTTGTGGGGTTTTAGTTGACTCAAGGTGAGGCCATCGCTACGATTAAATTTAATAATATTCCTTAGAAATGATATCAAATCAAATTACCCATTGGTTGAAGCACAAGCCCACACTTACAAAAGACTGGGTGCCTCCATTTCCCACACCGCAAAACCGGTCTCGTGGGTATGAAACACTACCCAAGGTGAAGGATAAATCAGCTCCTAAAGGTACGGGGGTTGGTTGAAAGTTTGTAAACAAAAAATTAAGACTTCGGTTGAAAGTGCCCATAATGGGTGCAAAATGTTACCTCAGCCCGTTCAATTTACGATCCGGCACGGGCAAGTGGTGCTCGTGATTGAAATTTTACTACCGAGCTCATGATCGTGCAAGTGCATTTTAACGTCCGCAAACATTCCTCCAAACTCGGTGAAAACAATTTCCCTATTTATTACCCGCGAACCCGGTGGTGAGAGATCGACGGAAGTTTTCGTTCGCACCACGAAGGCAAGTTCGGGTCCGAAGGGTGGCGTGAAAATACCAACACACTGCCCCCTTTCCGTGCTGTACTTCCGGCCCCGGAATTCAGGAATGGTTTGGTGGAAGAATGCTATAACTTTCGCAAAAAAAAACAAGCTAAAATAAAACCTCCACGTCTTTGCAGTAAAATTCCTCTCGCTCAACCGGAAGAACTATATGGGTTGGAAAAATTAAACCAACTACCCGTCAATGGCCAAAGTTTTACCGCCAACAAGCATCCTGGTGACATTTGTCATTCATGCGCTTTGCTGAACACGAGCTGGGCGGACCGGTCTGATGGTCTGGGGGCGGGGCAAAACTTTTCCCAATGCCAGCGGGAGAATGCGGGTGACCTTTTTGCTGGTCAGCTTGGGATCCGCCGGGTTTTACAGATCATGCCGGTCAATCTAGGATTCCGGGCCGGTTCGAATGTCCAGGGATTCTTCCATGATCACTGTTATGCGGAGTAATTGAAACTATTCTCCTCCCACTAAAGCCTTGGGGAGTCATTCTTTTTCTCCCCCTTTAATTGTACGCCACGATGAATCCTTCCCCAGTCGAGCTGAGTGCTGAATAGCGCCGTATGGAAGTTGGCTCGGGTCGGATGCTCACTTACCTCCTGCGAGAACTGACGATACTCGTCGTCTTCCGGTTCGCGGGCGACCACCTGTAGCAGGGCGGAGTACGCTTCCTTCGCCTTCTGGTTCCGCTCGTCGGTATCGTTCTTGGAGTACCAGGGTGGCTGCTTTGTTGCCGTCATGCTGTGAAAAAAAACCACCCCCCAAATCCGGAGGAAAGTCAAAAGTCGCATCAGACACGAATAAAAACAAACAACACTTTACTTAAACAAGAGCAAACACAAAATAAAACAACGTCAACGCTGGGAGGAGGGAACACATTTGAATATGCGATAAACGGTAACCGACCGATTGGGCGGTCGGTTCGGTCGGGGAGAAACGGGAAAATGAGAAACGACGCGCGGTCGGTGAGATATTTAAATGAGATGAAAGGCGCACTTTTCCTTTCCCTCCTCGGGGGGCGATGGGGGCGCCTGGTTTTTTTTTGGTTTCTCGTACCCCCATCTAAGCCCCCTCCAGCAATAGGGCTCATCTCATAGATCGCCCTTGCTAGAGCCGGTTGAATGAAAATATGCAAAAAAAAACCCCAGTGGCACTCGTCCGCCGACGGAGGCACTTTTAGTGGAGGCTTCAAGTGGAACGTACACTGAAAGCGTCGTCTTCTCGGGAGGACGAACGCGTTTTCGCTAGCACACAAGCTAGAACGGAACGTTGAAGCATAATTTCGCATAGAGGACTAATCTAGTCTGGTCGGGCTGGTAGAACAAACGAAAAACGGAGCACGACGAAAGCATTTTTCATATTTCTCTCGCTCGTTTTTCCTACACTATTTGCTCATCTCATTTGCGCGGAACGGTGGGTTAGCTTTTTAGCAAATTACCAACTATGTGCTACACTGTGCCGGTTGAAGTCGAAAAGGTGGATCGTTCGTGTGTAGTTGAAAGGGATGAAAACCAAGGTAAAATAACGGCAAGGGTGGGTTTATGTAGGTTGCGATTAAATAACATCCTAAGGGTTCGTTTAAGCTTACTTGGGGTCTTATTTGCTACAACTTTCCCAGTGGATGGTATCTCTTTAAAAATGGTTAGCAATTTACGATTTTCCTCATGCATGATTCTAGCTTTTCTCCCACAAACAATTGATTTCAAAACGAAGCCTGCATACCTTCCGTATATTTCGATGTTGAAGAAAACGTACTCCCCACTGCTGACCATGTTGAGCTCGGCGGCCGCCAGCATAATTTCCCGAATCGTCGAAGGGCTGGCGCACATGATCACGACTGTAAAGATTCGAGAGGAAGAGAAAGAAGAGTAGTGAAAGGAATCAGTAATTCTGCGCCGTAAGCTGAAAGGAAGGCACATGTGGGTTGGGATGGGAAGTAAATAAAAGAAACAATGAGTAGGAAAGAACACATAGTTACAGGCAGGCGACTAATTGTGATACGAAACGGAGTGTGGAAGGATGTTCAGTTCGATGGCGTCGCTTTCCGGTCATTTGCGAGCAGGGGGTGAACGGTGATAAGTGTTTCTATGTAAGTGAATGTTTTTTGGTGAAGAAAAAAGGAGAAAAGAAGAGCACTAAATGATGATTCTGATACAGACGGCGTATTGATTTTTCCATGCTTTTTTATTTTCTACTTTTTTCGGGTGTTGAAAACGAAGTCCATTTGTTTTCCTTATATCAGCACGACGACACAACCGGAGGTGAAATTAATAGTTGTTTCATCCCGGAAGCGAAGCGCAACCGAGTTGATCCCAGATAATCCGGCCGTCATTGTACTTTGCAATAGATTTTTCATGGCCAATTTTCGAAACGCTGCTTCACGGAGTGCACCGTCTTATCCTTCTCCATCGGTTACGAAGGGTGGGTGGGTGGATAAAAATAGAATCACTTCTCAAACGATGGCGCACAAGACCTAAAACCGTGACGCTTCCGCGCGCTGTATTTGGCCAGAAAGATGTTTACGGCAGCTGTTTGGGGGATGGTTTGTTTGCTAACCTATCTGGCCCAACACATGAGTTGGGGATGAACTTGCTGGATACTTTGCCGGTGCAAATTCGAGACTATGTACAGGGATGTTTGTGGGCATATATGTGTGTGTATACATACGAAGGGAAGGTTTTACGGATAATAATGCAGGAAAATAAACGAGATTCGAAACGAAAAACGATACGCTGTAAATAATAACAATAAATGGAACTGTAATACAAGTTATCAGCATAAAGCCATTTTCCCAAGTATTTTTGTTCTCTCTTTCCAAGTATCCCAAGGATTGATGCGCTTCCAATCAAAGTGAAGCAATTCGCAGGAAAAGAATATTGCTCTTTCGAGGTCGATGATTATCAACAAAGTTACATTTACAACGCGAAAGTAAATAACACAATTTGTCCCGTGCAGATGGTTATCTGCAACAGAATAAGACGTTAAAAAGAGGAGTTTTAAATTGGATATTCAACTCTTCTCGAAGGCCTGCCCATGACAATGTTGCACCCGAGCCTGGTTTTCCCGCGAGTGAACGAAAAAAAAAACACACGTTTCCTGCAGTATTTGCGGGAGAAGGATTGTGGTGAAAATTATTAAAATATATCCCTCCCGGTGCGGAGGGTCCTTGTTTACGAACCTTATTTGAATAAGGATGTACGACCAATTTGCCCGGGTGTATTCGGTTCTACTGCCGGGAAAACAATGATTTTTTATTTGAGTTTTGTTTTTAATATCCGCGTGAAAGATTACTTTATGCATCCACGCGGCATTCCGTCGTGCGCCGGATTGTTTTTGGTTTGTAAAAGTAATAACAAACAAGCGGTTTTCTGCAACATTCCAGCGTCATCCCCCGGTCTGACTGATCGGTTGGTTGGAATGTTTTTGATAAAGCATGCACCAGCACGAAGCGAATGGTCGGCCATGGCCGCATAACGCCACGGCATAGGCAGTGCATAAAGAGTGTAAAATGTTCACTGCTTATCCTACGTGCAGTAGCAACCATGCTGCCAACCGTTTCTGGCTGGCCGAAAAGTTGCATCGTTGCGAACAAACCTCTCCAAGCCAAACAAAATCAAGCACCGCTGGAAATGATGAAAGGAGCGTTAAACTTTTCGCAACATAACAGCAACAACGAAAGGAAAGTGTTACGCCGCTGGTTTCCGAAATGCTTCCCAACGGATTGTTTGTTTAGCATGTGTTCCAACACTGTTGCTAGGGATTTTGTTTTTAGCTCTCCCCAAAATGCTTTGAAAAAGTATGCTCGTAAACACATTCCTGGGAGCAATTTAAATGGCTAGAACGCTTGGAAAAGCTTTTTTGTGCAATGCTTGCAGGGCAAAAGTTTCATCTCGTTTACGATTTGCTTTCCACTTCCCGTAAAACTATCACCTTGCATAAATAACGTTTGCAGAATTTGCAACTTTTCGTAATTTTTCGAGACTGTTTTTTTTCTTTTGTGCGACTAACATTTAAAACAATATTTAAACACGAAGGGTTTTGCAAGAGTAACAAAAAAGTACCGTATATTACTCAAAATAATACGCTACCGAGCCGCAAAACAACAGCGACGACCTGTGAAAGTGAACACATAAATATGGACGGTTGGTTGGTTGGTTCGAGATTGCGGTTTCACCGAAAAACAAAAGGAATCACACCAAACGTCGGCGGCGTAAAACCCAAAATTATCCTTTTTCACGCCCGATTCGAATCCATTCAGCCGAAAAGCTGGTCCGCCACCGCCCACGGCCCACGCTAGAGGCCCATAAGTTTGCCGCTCATTCAAGGAGCCGAGAAATTAATAAATGGCCAGACAGCGGACAATCAGTTTTTGAGCAGGCGGACCATAAGTTTTCATCACACCAACGCCTTCTGCTTGGGAGACGCACGATATGGGGTTGTCGTTTGGTTTTTACTCCCGTAAAGGATGCCTGTGTTTTTTGTGAGTTGATTTTTTTTGTTGTACCATTGGAAGGGATCGCTTCCGGTGTCAGCACGAAAGCGACTTAGGCAAACGAAGAACGATACCAAGAATCAACGAGAAAAACGCTGGTGTTTACATAAACGGATCCGTGTGTCAGGTTAGGGATAGTGTTTTTCTTTGCCACCGACCACCAGACCTGCAACCTTTCCTGGCTTTCCTAGTTAGTTTCGCGTTCTATTTTCTACGCCCTGGAAGCAAAACAAAACACCGGAGACATGCCCTCCATTCAGATAATCTTCAACCCGGCCCTAAGGCAGCCAGCCGTGCGTGGGTAGCGAGAATGAGCGAGTTTTCCGTGGCTTGTGGAAGATTTTCCCCCGGCCGAAATCTGCCGGCAAAGCAATCCGGATAGGAGCAATGTTTATGTTTCACGCGGCGTGAGATTGCGGCGTGTTCCGTGCCTTCAAGGATGCCGTTGTTTTGGGTTAAATGAGGCCAAGCTCTCTCGGGTGGCTTGGTTGGCAAAAAGCGCCACGGGAAAGGTGATGATTTATGGGAGATACTCTCTGGAAATGTCTTTAAAGCACGGTGGACATGGAAAAACATGCAACTGTATGGTTTCATTTACAAATCTCACAAAGGAGAAACCACAGCTCAAGGGAGAATCAGTAAGGGTTGTTTACCAAGGAATATTATTAGTTTCTCTAGAAATATTTCTAAGTTAAATAAGTGTTAGCCAATTCTTATTTTCTTACGTTGAGTTAAAAAAAAGGTGACAATATGAATACACAGATAAAAGGTGTAGATTTTACTTATGTCAGTGCCTTGTGCATTTAGAGCCTCATCGTTCTATAAAAGCGCATTTAAATGGACAGAAAGGACATTTAATAATCCGAACTCGTTTGAAAAATATTCAAAGAAAACAGAAAAAACAAATTTAAATAGCAAGCAAACGAATTCTACGTAGAAGGGTAAGATAGAAGTGAAAAAATTCCAAAATATATGCACGACGATTTGTTTGTTATGTCATTTTCAAAACCACAGGGATGAAACGAAACGAATTTGACTGCCCCGGCGTATGATTATCTTTTCCATCAACATGGAAATGTAATTTCCTTCCGTGTGATAGATGAAACTTCTTTCACTAGGAATTTCATCCTTCCTTCCAGATGCCGGTGCGGGAGGATGTTGATTTCTGAACAAAAACAATTTGTTCGCAGTGTCACCTTTCACTACCTGCGATGCTGTGGATGCCATTTCCTGTTGTCGGCAAGAATCAAATGACAAGGTTCTTCGAAGAATTGTTCCAGAAATGACTGCAGTATACTTCTATGAGATTGAAATACCAGTTTGCTGTAAAAGAAAGCCAGCTTATCATTTTGTTCTGCAATATGCTATATTACTATTATAATTCAGGATTCAGAATTCGAAAACCGAAACCTTTCCCAGTGGTTTTAGTATGAGAAACAGTTTGCCGGGCTTACAAGTGCTAACGTACAACCCATGTAGTGATTTTTAATTAAACCCACTTCATCCATTATGGAGTTTCACATCGGTTGCACCATTTTGCTAACCAATTTAATCATCGCAGCTGTATTTTTCTGTCCCATTACGCTTTTCCGACGCAACCATGCACAGACGAGCACAATGCAGCGAAACACGGACAGCAAGAAGCAGGAAAGTTTCCGACACCGTCCTCTTAAGAGCTTTAATTTATGATCGTCCACACGTGCCTGAAGCGGAATGCGTCAGTGCAGGTCACCATCGTGGATCGTGCCGAAGTGCAAAAAGTATTCCTTTCATGGTTCAGCTTTGAGACTCCGTGTTGAGAGGTGAAGCAGAATTCCTTCCGACCATCTTAACCTTAACCGACCTTACTTAGAAACTCTTAACGCGAGTGGTGAAATTGGAATTAAACCGATGTTATATGACTTACTTTAGGATGATACAAATATGATTTGGTTAAGGAAGTATAACATTATTTACTATACAGTTTTAAAAGAAAAAGGTTTTGAAAAACTTTTACTTTACTGTACAGAAAATAAAAACAGCTACTATAAAAACTATCTCAACAGTATTTCTGTAAAACGATTTCAAATTTTTCGGCAAATTTGCTACCCAACAAACATCGTGCCGGAAATGTCGGAGGTGTCAATTAAAAATCATTAATGGTACGCTAACAAATAAGCAGACCAAACATGGTGAAAGGGATAAAAATAGCATAGAATGTTTCATTGTTGTAAAAGGTATCAAAAGGAGAGCAGGCAAAAAAAAACAACAAATATAAATCTGAAAGAAAATCATATTGTTTTCCATCCAGGATGTTTCCGGAATGTACGGAGCAGAGGGATGGATGGAGGTAAGACAATGACATTGTGTTGGCTGGCGTTCTGTCGGCTCGCCTGCCGGGCATCTTAAACTAGTTGTTTGCTATGAAGTTCATTCTATTTGTTTCCTCCGTTTCGTCTACCGGAGGGAACACAATTTCAGACTTTCCACCAGCAAATGAAAAAAAAAATTGACGGGAAATTCTTGCCAATTCCGTTGTTAAGACTGAAAGATTTTCCACTCCCAACAGACAGAGGTTTTGCGAGATGGTTATTACTTTTTTTTTTAATATCTTTTGTCCGTTAGTTCGATGTCTGCTCGTTTGTGGGCACGGAATAGCATAATCTGTATTTTAAACAAGTTTTACTCAGACGCACAAGACGCAAAGCAAACTTTCTCACCCATTGAAAACTAATTTTAACCACCAATCCGGCTTAAGTTTGGGGATTAAAAAAGAAGATAAACCATTCCATCGCTATTTCGGTGCAACCCGAAACTAATCCTCTAAAGGCAAACAATCAAACTCCTCCGTTTTCGTGGAAGGCATTTACTCGAGACAAGCTATTCTTCAAAAAAAAAAGTGTACAGGATAGTTTTTCACACAAGAAATAGTTTGCCTTTTGTATGGTAAGAATGGATAGATTAAAATGGAGGTTTTCATTTTAAGAGGATTAACTTCAAGTTTAGCAACCAAGTGTTTCAGTTGATTATTTCTAGCTATTTCCAATCCATGTGGAGAAGGTTCCCCCCACTGTTCGATTTGAAGAAAAGCATTCGATCAAAGTGGATTTAAAACTTTTACCTTTATAGGTTGATGAGCGAATGGGTGGAAAGATTTGTTCAAGTGATAATCGTTTAAATTAATCGTTTAGTATATAATATAACATTTTATGATTTGCTGAATGACTATCTACTATGAGTTCTAACTTCCAATTGTTTCAAAACAAAATAATGGAATAATGGTAAAAGAAACTACTTGAATTACTTGTTCACACGCCAATTGTTGGTTTCAAATACTACTTTTGATTAATTAAAAAACGAAATGTCACGCACCTACCAAATGCCGATGATAGAAACGATCTGCATGAAAGCGCAAACGGTGTGAAATGAGAAAAAGGAAATCATGATCAAGTGGTGAATAAATGTTGTAATTTGAAATAAGGCTGGCGAAGGGATTGAAATTGGATTTTCGATAAAAAGTACCGCATGTGTTCAAAAGGACAGTGAATAAGATAATCTAGAATAAAACGCCCAGGGCATTAAAGTTTGGAATCCCATTTTATAAAAAAAAGAGTAGTGAGGTTTTTCGCCAGTATGAAAAGTCGTGCATGCATATTGTGTATGATGAAAACGGGAATAGCCTGTTCGGGTAGAGGATTCGGTGCGCGAGGAAAGCTGGCTCGGCCCGGAACTACCATAAACCGCAGACAATCATCGTCAATCCATAAATCACGGCTACATAATGGATCGAAAGGGTGAGCTTGTTCTTTGGTGAGTTTCATAATTTGCGCACGATTTTACAGTGCTTTGAGTGATGCTGACGTGGCAACGGCTTTCTGGCACATGCGGAAGCATTTGGCTCTGGCAGTTGGATAATTCCTTCCCTCTGTGCTCCGCATGATGTGAACTCGTTTCAAGTCAGTTCCTTTCCCCACTCGTAGGGATTGTGTAGTGGCCAGGATTTACGCCCGATTGCGGCTCTGAATGCGGATGTTCGATCTGGCTCATTCCGACATGGGGCTTCACATTCCATACCTCAGCGTCAGCTTCCGAAGGCCACAAAAGCACCGGAAAAGGATCATCGATTACCACCCACCTTCTCGGTCTCGTTCGAACGTTCGGATACCGATAGGGCACACGTTTACTCACACTCGTCAAACGTGTCGTCAAGACGAGCCGACCATTCGATTGCTTTTGTTATATTTTGCGGCTTCATCGGAAACCCACCCCATGAGGATGGGACTGGGTGAGATTGAGTGTTGGGGATGCACCCACCCTGTTTTTCATCTGTCATTATTCACTCGAAATAAGAGGATAATTTCAACCGCAGGATCCTTTAGATCACTTGCTGTGGTGGTGTGCAGAAATCCTCGTTAGATGTGATCTGGCTCTCGAATGCAGTGAGTGCCTGCTCCGTGCCGATCTCCTCAAGACAGTACGTGACGCCGGCTGAAAACCCGTCATATGGCCTTGTTGTTTCGCCAGAAAGGATACTGCTCAATAATTGTTTAGTTGTTGTTGAGTTGACTTCACAGAAGACATTTCATCAAGCAACATTTCTAATCAACATTATGGTGTTATCAAACAAAAAGTATCAAACTCACCACCAGCAAGATTGTTAGTTGCGTTAAATTTTGTTTGAAAAATAAACGTTTTTTAGCAAAACAAATAAGTAAAAAGAGCTGAAAACTGCTTTCATGCAACGAAAGTTTTCTGCACCACTTTTCATCAGCGTTTGAAAGCAAACTAAGGATGATTGATTCAAACGGTCATCCGGTTTTTCTCATTCTCCTCGTCGTCGGAATACCTTTTTGTGGCCAATCGAACGCCAATACCCCAACAGAGGTACATCGTTTTTTGGCAGGCATCGACATGGGAAATGCACCTCGTGTGCACTATCGACCGCATATAAAAAAAAAGTGGTGCACTCACCAGTTGGTGGTAAAAATACTCCACAATAACTCATAGAGGGTTCAAAAAAAAAAAACTAAAAACGAAAGAGTGTAATTGCAACCACGTTCGATTTTCGAATATTACTTTCAACCAACTGGTCTGGTGTGTTGGTTTGGGTTTTCACATGGTTTTTGTGTTTTTACTACCACAAACTACTACATGCACTCTGTGGTAATTTTTAGCCGCCAGTCCACGGTTGTGTCTGTGGATATTTTGCACGGTTTTAGCGGAACGGAATCCGATTCCATTACCCGAGCACGGTACCATCCGAGGAACTGTCGAATGCAATTTGACCGCTAACCATTTTCGACAATTATGTCCGGTGCGGTTAAAAGTGACTCCTTTCGCTACGGTTGTAATAAATCATGACGATGGGGGAACTCTTAGGCCGCCATGTTGACAGGCGCAAAGTACAAAAAAGGGCTCAAAATTTTATCGTTTCGTTAATTGAAACGGAACAATTTGTTGACGAAAACTGGTAAGGTGTAATTTGAATGACTGTCCAATCAACCGGCGGAACACCTTCACCACGCACAATGCCGGCCGCATCGGTCCGGCCACCTTTTCCGCCGATCGTGAATGCATTTATGGTGCAATAAAATTATGATCTTAACCTTGGCATTCCCCGGGGGGGAGAACCGATGGTAGGGACCTTCAAGACCCAAATTGCCAGCAAAAGGACCAAGGAGAAACCAACCGCCTGTCGATTGTGGGGCTCGCTATACCGCTTCGGCAAGGTCGCCCGGGTGGGCGATAAAGATGGCGTCCTGCGTACCCGACCCGATCCCTGGGAACGCACACCCCCTTTCTAGGGCGGCGACCACGTGGCCACCATACTTACTTCTGGCCCGCGTCTCGATCTTGCGCAGCAGCTCCAGGTAGTCGTCGTACTTGGCGGTATCCTCGTCGAACACCCTGGGTATCGTGTCGTTGCTGTTGATCGCCCGCATGATGGAATTGATGGCCATCGAGCAGTCGGTGAAGCCGCGGCCGGCCTTCTCGTCCCACTCGTGGTACAGGTACGACTGGATCGTCCAGTTGTAGTGCTGCATCAGCTCGCGCATCACCTCGCCGAACTCGTGGTAGTTGCCGGCCATGCGCGTCAGCGTCCGGTAGTTCGGTTCCTTCAGCGTGAACGCCTCCGTCATGCCGCCGGTCGTGATGAGCGGGATGCCCCAGACCGAGCTGTACCGGGCGACCGGGGCGATGGCGTAGTCGCAGATCGGCCCGAAGAACACATCTGCGCGTCGGGGAGGACGGGAGGGAGGTGTTGAGTAGGTGGCGGGGTAGCCTGCCCAGAATGTCGCCCCCTTTCGTTACTGCCCAGCCTCAATCAGTTCAATCAGGAATCAAATCGATTACGTTCATTTTGCATGATTTTTAAATTTGGTGATTTTAACTATTTTTTAAATTTGATGACTCGTTTTATTTGTACTGACAGAACTAATACTTGGGTTGATTTTAAACTGTTTACCGCTGTATAACCGCTTTTGATAGATTGTTCATCCATGTTACTTATCTTTAAATATTTTTTGAAAACGAAATCGACTTTAAACCGATAAATCTGTTCGCTTCTGTCATGGTAAACTTATTTACTGCAATCCCGGTTGAATTACTTATTTTTTATTGTTTTTTTTCACTTCAACCGGCAATCAAATAAATGCCCAATTAATAATACATTTACTAGTATGAACGCTTTGTACACACATTGTGCTCTAGCTGTGATCCAGATCCGCTTCGGTGGAACCATAAAAATACGTCTACGACTGTTACTGCACCGCGCTACTGACCATGAGATACTTTTTAGTGAACCCCCTCCATCGTACTCTGAGTACCCTCACAAGAATCGGCACCGTGAAAATAATACCCGTGACCTCTTTCGGGAGCATCCTTCCGGTTTCGGTAAAAGTTTCGCAGGATCAAGTGTGTCCTTTCGAACAATTTATGTCACCAATAATGGGATCTCCGGCGACCATCCAAGGAATTGGAGTGTGTCGCTTGCTTTTCCTCCATCGCGCGTTCGAAATGGGATGGGTGACGACGAGCAGGCGAGCAACATTCTGAATTTATTACAATCGACCGATGCTTTCTATTTAATTCAATTTATTTGTATGTAAAACAAAACCAAACGCTGCCGAAAGGCTTGCGTGATAACCGGGGCCCGGGTGAAAGTGCGATCCGTGAGCGAGAGAAAGTACGGTGCTACCGATTTCGGGGGAAATAAAAAGAGGCAGAATAAATATTGGGATAGTGAAAAATGTCCGTTCCGACGATAGTGGTGACAGGGGCAGCTTTCGAAAGGACACCTTGCCTTACGGGGTCTTTAATTTATTGCATTGTTTTCCTTTTACAGGCGAGCGTCGCCCACAGGAAATGCCGCGAATCAAGCAGTTGGCGGTGAAATTCGATGGGAACCGTATCGGGAAGCTGTAATCTAAACCCAACAAGGCTTTCCTCGGCCAATGTCCGGGCGAGACCGCGCTTACCAGCTTGCTCTACATTCTTCTTCCCGCGTACGATCTCTGGTGTTCTCACTTCCAGTGCAAGGCCAAACCCGCCGTTACGGGTCGACCATTACTGGGGGGAGGGAACTTTGTATCCTTCTGGGGCTTCGTGGTGGTGCGACACGCACGGCACACGGGTTCACATCACCATTCAATTACCGGATTTTAAGTGGAAACTGGTCCAGCGCTCGAGCCCTTCTTATCCAGCCGCCACACGTAGGAGGAAAGTAAAAGTCTCCACTAGGATCCGGGCACAAAATGTTCGGAGCTGTGGAGTCCAAAAAGAGACCAAGAACAATTTCCATTGCCGACCCCGGGCGCCGGTATTGGAATTCGAAAGGATCGTTGCAGACCGTTCCGGCACGCACATGCGAGGAGCTGAGAACTGTCGGTTTATATTTGGAGATACCCGGTTTCCATTCGGTCACCGTTACATCGGCCGCTCGTGAAAGGATATTTATGTCTTCGGGTTAAAAATAGTTCCCTTGGATGGCGCGCAGTTACATACAAACCGGTAGAACTTTATCGACCTCCTTATTAACTCGGACCGGTAAAGGAGTGAAGGGCACTATGTTTTTTGAGTTAAGCTCTTCCACAGGGGGAGCGGAGTGAATTAAAATTGTTCAGTTGGAAAATATCTTCCCGGTTTGAACTCAGCTTTGGTTTTTGAGAACCTAGCATAATTAGCGGATGCACATATTTGGGCCAAAGAGGTAACGTTAAATATATGGAAGCGGCAGTGTTAATGTTGTTTCGTGACGAATGTAAGTGTCGACGAAGCATTGGGAGGTCGAGCCCACCAAGGGTTAACAGAGGCGGAAAAGCAGAACCCCCGGTCCTCGGTGGCCTTTCGTAACTTAACCTTCCGTGGGCTTGTATCACCTTTCACTTTCGCCACCGGGCCAAGACGACACGACCTGTTGCCGCATGGTGGGTTTTTTTTCGGTTCGGTGCTCTGTTTTTATTTCTCGCTGAAACTCATAGTCTGGTTTTGGGATTGCGGTTTTGGCTTCACTTCCAAGTTGGACGTTCTTCCACCACGTTTCTTCTACAGATCTACATACGGTTGGTTGCAGAAGGGATCCTGGTGTCGACAATTTGGACCACAGCCGAGGTGATCAAGGAAGATGGTAGAAAGTGAACATCGTTTCGTAATGGTCAGTTTCCGAATAAAAATAAATCCCTGCTAAGAAGAGCTGGTACAGCTAAGTTTTGAAATTACAATGCTCTTGTGAACGCTTTTGAGAGAACAAGCTTCTATGTCTCGAATGTAATTTTCTGCAAGTGTTGGCATATTTTATTATAATATCTTAATTTTTGTGTAAAACACTGTTTGTTTATACTATCTATTCCTCCTTTGTGTGATCTTTCTACATATCATGGTGGAACGGTACAATTTTAGACAATCACAAATTCAATTTTTTTATTTTACTTTTGCTTTGGATCCTGTTAAATATCGTTGACAAAATTTAATTCGCTTTAGAACTGGTTAAAGGTCACTTATACAAATCCCTCTTGATTGGTTACAATAATCCTAACTCCGACCTAGGACCATTCGTAAATACGATCCACTTTTCACCACTTCTCGCTGCAGGCAGGAGTTAATCAGAACTTCGTAGATTAATCATCAAATTGGTTTCGTTTGTTTCGTTTGTTCAAACGCATTTCACAAAGCTCCCGCTGACTTGGGCATTATTATCTACAGAAAAATCCATCAGTTTTTAAGCCCATCGATCTATCAAGTGAACGAGCCCGATTGATCCGCCGGTGAAATGGGCCAGACGCTGTGGGCAAAGAGAGGCTCAGCATTAGCTTGGTATTATCGGTTGAGTTCTGATTTCAATCCGCTCTCTTTCGACTGAAAGCATAATGTTCAGCGTTGTTGATTTGGTTTGGATATTTTTCCAATCAATAAACCTATTTTTTTTTCTAAAATCAGATCCTCTTCAGAAAATAATTTTGTCATATGAGCGTAATTTTATTTTTTTAGTATTGAAAACTATCTGCTCCTTTTAAAAAAACATTTGTTATGTCTTGATTGATTATTTGTTTCCTTCTTTTTTCATGCATCCTCGTTAACCATTCTACTCCAAAACTAATACCCGATGTCATTGGAGGCACGCACTTTGGGCTTCCTGAAAGTTTGCCCTTGTCGGAGACCAACCAAACGACCGATTCCAATGGAATGGAACAGGTTCTGGATGGCCATTATGTAAAGCAACGCGCTAACTCAGCAGCATAGCGAGATCCAGCGGTTCGATAAACATCGTTTCCTGTGCGAGTGGTCATAAAGAGGAGCCTCATTTGTTAAGTTCCTTGTTTACATGGTTTTTAGTGGTTTAGTTTAAATCAATTTATTACCGTACCAAGATAAAACTTGATACTCTTCTGTCGTTATTGGTGGGGGGTTTTCTGGTTAAAAGATTCTCAATTTATTTTGAAAACGTCAGCCATCTAACTTTTTTTAACAGTTAAATTATAAAAATCTCTCACAGTAATGTCATGTTTATAAATTTTCTTTGATTTGATTCCTGGAAACTAAATTCAGCCATATTTAAATCAGTTCTTCGGGCAGTAACGAAATCGTCGGCGAAACCAATCAAACAATCGCACGGGAGTTATCTTTCGTCACCTGGTTTTCGGTTGAGATAAATATCGAACGCCCCGAGCGCCCCGTGTGTGGACGAGCACTGCGTGTCACGGTGGTCGATTTCGATGCGAAAGTTTTCCAGCAGCCCGCCGGGAGCGGTCACCATCTGCGTGGCCTGCTCGATCATTGGCAGCACCGTCGACAGGATACGTATGTCGCGCCGCTTGCTCGGCTTCTCCGGCAGGAGGATGGCAAACTTGAGAAACTTGCCCCCCATCGACTGGTCCTGCTGTCCACCGTCGCTGGAGTTGGACGGCTGATCGGTACAGTTCTGCTGGTTCCGCGTAGATCGGCTCACCACGTTTCCAAACGGTTTGGCGGGCAGCGGCGACTCCGTTTCGAGCTGCTGGTGGCGTACTCCGGCCGGGGAACTGTCCACCGACGCGTACACCACCGATGTCCTGTCGTGGCCCGGGCCGACCCAACACAGGAGTAACGCCAACACCGTACATCGCACCATGGCACGCGTTAAATCGTTCACTCGCCCCAACATATCCACGCCACGTGGCCTATTTCAAATCGGGCTGTTATTATTCTGTTAATTACCCCACCTGTTTTAACCGACACTATTGCATCACTCGCGAACCACTGACCCCGCACGAACACGCACACTCACGGGGATCAACAATTGTACCGTTGTTTTATCTGTTTGTTCACTCCATCGATCCATCGCCATCACAATTACTTCCCCCTGGAGCACGTAACGAATGATTTAAATGGTAGGATTAGCCGTATGCATACTTTCACGCTGCACATTGTGGAATGAATTGCACAAGCAGACACAAATTAAAGAAAAATAAATCAAAATCCATGTTTAAACTGACGTATGACCGTAATCGGATTTAATCTCGCCAGCGCACACTGGGAGCATTTCTGCACAATTTATCCGGCTAGCAATGGTTTATGGTGCACGCTTCACTGCTTCACCGACTGCTGCTCCATTATGGTCGATTACGATCTTTCGGCGGCGCGTTCTGGTTTGTTTTACTGGTGTTTGTTCATTTCGATTTTTTTTGGCTACGACTGGGGTGGAGGGTTTGTTTTTCGGGGGTGGGTACAACTACTAGCAAACGACTACTATTGGCCAAGGTCGACCGAAGTCTGCAGCGAGCTCGAGGGTAGCCAACTGGTTGTCAACTGAGGTACTAGGTAGAAATAACATGATTATGGTGCTCGGTGCTTCCTTTTCGGTGGCGACGGACACGCTCGACTGGAGGACCGTTTAGTACGTGTTTTCATGTGTTTATGTGCGTATGTGTGTGCATGTGATTTACGATTGGACCCCTGTTCTGGGTGGCGGGGAGAATTTCATTCCATTTCTTGTCTTGCAACGCGTTACGAAAACTACCGGGAAAAAGGCGGAAGTGGCCGACGCTGAGCTGAGATGCTGTCAGAAACACTTTCCATCAAAGTGCGAATGCGTGAGTGATTTTTGAAATCACAAAAAATCCCTATCGTCTTCAAAGAGCAGTTTTGGTGGGAAGGAGAATGTTTTACGGTGTTACGTCAAGCCAAAGCATCTTATGATGCTTTTTTATTCGAACCATACAAGTTGAACGAAAGTGGTTGAGACGTAGATGGAAAGGAAATTTAAACTAAAACTGGTGACAGCAATCACCTGATTCGTTGAAAGAGAATATAAAAACCAAAACCGACGACAAGTATAAGCGACGAAATTTTGTTCCCGAACAGTTTAAATTCGCCATCACGTGGCTTTGGCTAAAATTAGCAGTCGCTCCAAGTGGTTGCTGTCTGACGGTCCATTGCTCTTGTGACTTTTTGTTTTTTTAAATATGCTATTTATGTTTTTGCAAGGTATCACCCAGACGGCCAATCTGTCAGGCGATTAACTGTGTTGGCTGTCAAAATTGTAAGCAGCACAAAAAACGAAGGCGCGCATGTAGTATGTAAAATTTATTCGGTAACTTTTTGACTGATTGCTTCGTGGCACTGCTGGGGGTCACAAAGAGAGACACACACGCACACACACGCAGACGATCACATGAAAAATTTAATAAAAAAAACTCCACGCTTCTGTTCACGCATTCCTTTCAAGGTAAAAAAGCTGTCGTTGGACCCGGCAGAGTTTCTTAATTGATACCGGCCGCTAACGAACGACTTTTGCTTCCACCACCGAATGGCCGTTGAATATCGTCAGACTGTTTTTTGCTTGGTCCACTTATATAACCATTTTTTCTAAGTCTACTATTTGGTGGATTAATGACCAGATGATGGTTTTTTTCCATTTGATTTAATTTTGCGAACCAATTCGTGGTCGCTTCTTTGTGTAAATTGTTTTTTTTTCCCCCATTTTGTTTGATGTTCGTCTTTGAACACCGAATCTAGTGTAGGGTAGTTCGATTGCCACTGTTAGAAACAGGTCCGGGTGACCAGAAACACGCCTGCCGCATCAAACGAAGCCGCCTCGAGAAAATTGCCGCCTAAGTAAAATTTGTCCCGATTGCCAGCAACATTGTAATTGATATGGAACGACCATCTTCTACATCGGAAGCGCTCGGATGATTTATTTATTTACTTATTTACTTATTTCTGCTGATAATGGTTAACGGGTCGGGTCAAATGGAAATGTACTACGGTGGGAATAAATAATGATTAGCTTAATCGCGTCGGGGTAACAAGCTTTGCCTTCTCCCGGTTTGACCTCCCGAGCGGCCTGCTGGCGCTTGCGTAACACTCTGTCCCAAACGGATTCACGCCACAGTTTGAGATCATAAATCAGGGACACACGAGGTCCCAAATTTCTACCGGCCATTTTTGCAGCTTTGCCGATCATCCGCCGGGATGTTTTTATCTCTAGCGGGTCGATAGAAATATACTGTCCAAGTTTTGCTGAAATTTTATCATCAGTTGCTATTGATTATTGTATCATAGAAGAAGGAAAAGGATAGAAATCTCTTGCAGCTTTCGTTTCTTTTATGTTTGTGTTTTCTATTCGTGTCTCCGAACACCTCTTCAGAAAAGGAAAAAAAGGACATAGAAAGAATTGGAAAATTATTCCTGGCGTTTTTGTTGTACAACAAGACCAAAAGAAAAGCTTTTTGACACACCGAAACCATTTTTCAACGGAGCCGAAATAAAATCCAACCCCGCGCATTATAATTCGCAACTTTAAATGCCAAACCAGGCATACCGGGCGCACCGTACCGCACAATTCTCACACAAAAAAGGTTAGAGCAAAGGCCGAAAGTTTGCAAAGTTTGATCGCTTTTAATTTTTTTGATCGTTAGATTTTTATGACCACATAAAGGAAGTGATGTATTAGCTATGAATAATATTAATATATCGTGGCGCATTGGGCCTTTTTGTTTTGATCCTCCACCGTGCAGTTATGCAGCGTTGAATGCCATAAGGCAATGAACCCAATCTCATTAGTTGGGTGAACATGGGACAAGTTTTGAAAATGTATTCCAAATGGTCCCGAAAGGAAACTCGATGCCATTAGGACTAGGCACGATGCTCAGTTTGCTAGTTTACTGGCATAATTTATCGTGCTGAATGTGATGCAAGATAGACAAGAATCATTTCCAAAACAAGCTTTGAAATTTCCATTTTAAATGTGCAAAGGAAATGTTGTGTGGCTTTTTGGAGGTTGGTTTTCCAGTCAAAGTTGCTGAGGTTAGTTTTTTCCCGATTCTATGACTGAACCCTTCGGATCCACATAGATTATCTACGTTTATTGAGTACGATTACTCGATATTTCTATATGACGATGTTCTCAGTGACATAGAAAAAGGAATCAATGGTCGTTTAAATAAAACCAATGCTAAAATTACCCGCGAGGGTTTAGCGCATCCAACATCCTTATCGAACCGCCGTATCGTAAGCGTGGCGCTAAACGGAAATGAAAACACATCGCCGGCCGGACGGTGATCGGGTCCGGGAACGAGAATATCCTGTTCCACGATCCATTGTGCAACCGCGATTGACCGACCCGGCTGGCGAACAACATGGCATCGAATTAGTTCAGCATCGCGCATTAGTCGTCCAGCATTTATCAACCCTACTTATCGCGATGTATGCATACATAAATGCACATGGCTCGTGACGGCTTTCTGTCTCCTTCACCCCGCCGGAAGGCCACCAAGGGGAGAGCAAAACGAAAAGCAAGCAAACCCACCGAGAGTGAAATGAATCGTTCAAACGGTTTTATTTCACTTTCGATTCATCGCACCAGGACGATGGAAACAGGTTTCGATCGGTTTATCGGTTATGTGGTTGGAGGATATATTTGTTTTAAAATTAACCACGACCGACCGTTGAAAGGAATCTTTATGGTACAAATTAAGGGTGAATGGAGGGGGTGTAGCTTGATTTAGGGGAGGTGTTTGGCGGGATAGTAAATTGAATCTGCTGCAAATTTACATCCCATTGACCACCAAAATCTGCTAATCAGCATATTCATGATCGTCAACCATGAGAGAACTATCTCGTGTGTGTGTTTTTTTAATTGTGTTACCCGAGGACTCCTTGCTGCTTCTTTTCGAGCTACTATTGGCTTTTCACGCGGGTTATCTTATCTTCGATCTTCCACGGCCATTAAAGTGGCACCCATCGCAACCTTAGGCTGAATTGAGTTTGCCGATGGTTTTGCAGTTTGTTTTTATTCCCCTGAAATTAGGTCCATAAGTAGGTGAAAAAAACACTCGCAACAAATGAACACAAACGACAAATAGCTGGAGACATTAAAAATCAAATCTTTTTGCGGTTTGAATTTGTCACTGCTACATTCAGACATTGACGATAGTATTTTTAGTTGTAAAACTGGAACTGGAACTCACAACGCGGGAAACATAATATGTGCAATTTAATACCAAACACCTTCGAAGTGAAAAAAAGCGTGGAAAACGAGCTAATGAAATGGTCACGATTTGGTTGGTGGTTTAAAAAACAATCGTTAGGCTTTGTAGTAGCTTGCGTTACGTTTTGTTTTTGTGTAGAAAAACGGTAACTTATGATCACACCTACCCATTCTGTCGGGTACAAACCCCAAAGGGGTTTTAAATAAAATAAAAATAAAGGAAAGGATATTATCACTATAAACCGAGAGTTATAAAAAAGCAACACCGATCGTGAGATTGTTACGTGTATCTCGAAGGATACACGTCAAACAAACATAATCGAACGAATCGGAGAAGGCAAAGATCGTGATAAATTTGGCGCTTTGTATCAAACCACTTAGACGCGAAAAGAATCACCGAAAAGGGAAGGCTTGCGAGTGGATTGATTCCATTTATAGAAAATGCAAATGTTGGGACATAAAATCCCTCCGATCGAGCAGTCGAAGCATCGGGCGAAAGGAAATTGAAGATTATGCGAAGTTTATTTTTGGAATGCCGCCGGTTCGTCGGAACACATTAATTTGTCGATGAGCCGAACTAACTAGGGCTTTCGATGTGTGTGTGTGTGTGTGTGTGTGTGTGTGTGTGTGTGTGTGTGTGTGTGTGTGTGTGTGTGTGTGTGTGTGTGTGTGTGTGTGTGCTTATGAGATTAGCTATCAGTTGGCCATTAAAAGAGGACCATATACTGTACTGCCAAATGGGATTTATAACAACCATACACACAATCACACACATCCACGCATACATAGAGTAAAAGGCATACCTAATGTGTAGATTGTTTGTGTAATTTTTGAAATGGCAATTTGAATTGCAAACGGATTTTGCAACCGTAAACCTGAGGCGAACATAAACTTACGACATAAGAAGAAAACATTAAGATAACGATGATGTTGTTTGCGCTGCTAAGCGTGGCTCGTAATAAGGAGCGTGTCGTTGGGTTCGAGGACAGGATCGTTACACTGGGCAGGAATGGTAGGTTCACGAAAATGGTCACCTATAATATGTGTTTCTACGAAATTTCAACCATATTCCCACGCTTCCACAACCCGTGGCTCGCCCGGCCAAGGAGCCCCACTCATCAAGCAGGGACGTGACGTGTGTAACGCCTTAGTTTCGGCGTCTTTCCCGGCCACGTGGCGGTGTAAAACCTACTCACTTAGCTGCCGACAGGTCCGGTGGGCCGTAGGTTCGCATTCGATTAGCATTTGCCAAACAGCACGCCATCACGGTGGGCCGGACGGTTTTGCATTGTTTTGCATGCAGCTTGCCCTAGACGAGCCCCACAACCGACGGCGGACACGGATGCAACACGGGGCGAATGGTTGGACGCGAGGTGGGGACTTTATATTTCTATGTCGTCCGTTGTAACACCCGCTAATTGGTGCCCGGAATGTCACGAAACCGCTCGGGGAGCGAGTACATTTAATAATCGCTACAGCTACAGTTGCTTCAATCGTCACCACGACAACATCTTGTCCACCTCCCCTCCTGCGTGGCCCGCGTAAACAACGTTTCCGTACGACGTTCCTCGCACAGCATCCACCGACCCGTCCCTTGCGGTCAATCGAGTGGCACGCGTTTATGTAAATGTGTCGCGCGAAACCATCATCAAGCTGAGTATCTCGCTTCTCGATCCGCCGGAACGAGTCGCCGGGTTTACGGGAGAGACGCCCTTTCGACGACAGGCATCCGTCAAGCGACAAACTGCACCGTGGTTAATTTGTCAAGCGCGGGGTCGTACGGCAGACCTACGGCGTTGTCGGGACACCGTCGTCCTCTCGCGCGGCCAGAACCGTACGTAGAATGACTCACGTTAATGGGGGGAAGAACGAAAACGAAAACTCGTCTCGGTCAGGTTTTAGGTCCCCAACATCCAGCTGAGAGTGTGTAATAAAATCTTTCATTTTTAATTTAAAGAGACATTTTCATGAGATAGATAGATAATGTGTTTTTTTTTTCATTTAACAGGCAATTTGTCGCCAAAAGTCACTTCTCCGGGAAATTAGTCCTTGTACGAGCAGATGCGCAGACCAAAAGGCGTACGAAAAAGAATCTTCCACGAAGTGACCATCGAGAGCGGTTTTATGTCCAGTTTTTATGGTCAGGTTTATCTTGGAATCAAAAATATGTTTTACTCCTCTTTTTTGTCATTTCACACAGTAGAACTTAGGACTTGTTCTTGGAATATAAGCTTTGTCTCTTCGGCTTTCTGCACCACCCCAAGCCGCCTTACTTGTTTAATTGCCAGCCGCTTGTATGCAAACGTTAAACCTTCCAGCTTGGTAAAGCTACAACCTTTTGCCCCTTTCCGGTTTCTAGGGGTGCAAACGAATGGGCCCCCCCACCATAACAAATCCAGCCGAACACACATTATCGTAGTCCGAATCTTAGTCGCACGGGGCCGTTTAAGATTTTAAAGGAACGATTTTTGGCAAATGGAATTTCGCTGTCGGAATCTCCATAATTTTCTCATTTCTCACCGCGTCGCGAGTTTCGCAATCCCGTCGGCCCAGCAGCTAGACGGTTCCGTGGCATCCGTTCCGGTATCGAGTGAGGTGCTTATTTTTAGCCGTAGCTTTCTGCCACCTAAGGACCTGCTAGAGTTTCGGACACATAGCCACCATCTATTTTGCGACCGTAAGCCTATTTTTTTGATGGGTTTTACTGTGTTTCCTACGTCAACTTAACCAACCACTCGGCAGCAACTGGAAATGTCTATCTTTTCCGCGCCAAACTATGGGGTGGAGAAGAGTGGTCGGACACGTGATAGGACGCGGTATGTTTAAATACACCGGCAGGCACTGTTTAGACAGCTGAGTTTGTTCGCTACGGTGTTGAACTGCTGACTACACGTGGGTTATGCAGACTGGGACTATCGTTTATGTAAAATTGTTCTAAAAATATCTTGCAACATTGCAGGGAAGTTAGGCTGAAGAGTGTTTCTACTTTTATCTTTCTTCTGAGCTTTGACTTTTTTGTAATCACATCTGTTTCCCATTTTATGTTGTGTTTAAGTGTATTTTAGAGATCCTTTCATACTTTTTTTAGGTTGTCCAACCAGCAGTTTCCGGTGGCTTTATAGCTGTTGATTCTAGAAGCTATGTTGGGCATTGAAACAAAATAACAAATACGTGTGGTTGCAGATGTCAATTAAATTGATGCCATGTCACCCAAAAGTGGGTGACAGTTCTAAAAATTTCTAAAAAGTTTTTTGTCTATAAACAAATGAAAATGCAACATAAAAATTATAATAATATTTTTTGTCAATTCTTTGAGTAGCAAAATGTTTGCTTAGCCTGCAAAAATCGTTGGTTTAATAAATGTTTTAAGCAAATTTTATTAAAAAAGATTGTTCTAAAAAAGTGTGCTAAAAACGCTTGGCAGTCAACGTGTTAAATCAATTTTAATGAAAGCGTCATCGAAAATTGACCAACGTTACCAAACTCCAAATAATAACCACAAAACTAGCTTTCAAATTCGGTACCAACGGAGGAAGAAATGAAAAAGCGAAGTATTCTTCAATGAACACACATTGATTTTGATCGGAATGATGTTCTCACTCCACAGTTTTTTGCGGTTTAATTTCACCAAACGTGCAAGCGTGAACACATGTTACGCAGTAAGTTTTTCGTTCAAGCAAATTAAATTTATTTAATTAGCAGTCATTTGATCTGTGGCGCGCTTTTCTCAATGCCATTGACATAAAAGCAAGGCAACAACCACCTGATTACTCGATGGAATACTGCTCAGAAGCCTCGTGCAGGTAAAATCGGCTTTCCTGGAAGTACCAAGCTACAGCTACAGCTTCTTCGCGCCTTCCGCCAAGCGCCGCATTTGCGGTTTTTCGGCAATCGTTGGAGCCTTTTTCCCGGCGGTAGTAGAATTTCGCTCGTTTTCCCCGTTGATTACGCCGGCGGGCTACCGGCGAAACTTGCCCGAACATCAAAGCGGGCGCGACAGGATATTTAAATTCAGATTGGGTGGTAAAGAGAAATATTTTTTAATTATCACACGAGCAACAATTTTATTGCCGGGTTTCGTTTGATGGCAATTTGCAAAAATGATAGCACTCGATTGAATTTATTTCTACAAGCCATAGAGCATGGCTTGCTTGTTTACAAATCATTGTGGATAATTAATATGTACCCGATTCTTAATCGCATAACTCATCGAAGACGTAACAAAACGTCGTTAAATCATGTCGTAGGTGTCTGTAATCCTAGAGCTTCCCAGTAACAATACGTTGTGAATGGAATTGACTGATTAATCGATCATTCATTCATTCCATGAGGTAGCTAAAATTGATGAACCTCAACGAACGAACCTACAACAGGATGCAACCGACAGCCAGCGTCCCCCGCCCCGGGGAGCATCCAGTTAATTTAACAACAATGTAACGAAGACGACGTCCAGCCGTCTCGCGCTCGGTCCGGCGGCGTCGGTGTCGCGTCCAATCTGCCAATAAATCAACAGCTGCTTGCAAACCGACCGCGTTGTTGGCTTACTGATGGGAGGCGCGAACGGTTGCCGATCGGATCGACGATAGCTTTTGATGCATTGCGCCAGTCGGATGATCGGAATGGGGCAGCCGGTGTAGGATATGCGGTATGTGGGCGCACACGGTATAGTTATTATCAACCCGGTCGCGGGGTGCAAACAAATTGCGCTTTCCCATCTAATAACGCAATATCCCATATGGTGGCGCACGTTTTCGCTCGCTCGTGGTTGTGGCGGTGTGAAACGTACAGCACATTCCCGCTAGATGCAGCACGCCGGTTTCGTTTGGGCAACCACAATCATTCGAACGCATCGGCGCGAATGCTTTCCATCTCGAAAGATTCCTTGCCCCCTCTACGAGGAAACCGACGGACAATACATTGTTGTGAGGTGTCGTTATTTAGATTGGCTAATTACAAGCGATTATCACGTCGTGATCGAAGGACGGCCCATAAGCCACAAGAAGCTAACAAAATAGAATTATTATTGTCTACAAATTGATATGTTACATAGTTTAAGGGCGTGTACTACTATATTTAATTCAATACAAACGTTCAAAATTCCATTAGGTCCGTCCTCATGGCTTACTAAAAGAATATTTTTAAAAATGTGGAATCTATTTTTGATTTTTCAGTTTTTGAAAATTAAATTTAAAACTGTGGTAAACAATTTAAAGGGATTTAAAGGTTAAAGGGTTGAGGGGTGAGTTTTTCAATTGACGAATCCAGAATGTGTCCGATTTAGCTACGGACGACTGATTCGATTGGAAATATTCTCAGTTGGTTTTGATATGCGAACCAATAAATAAGTCAGGTGTGCAGTTATGCATGACCAATTTGCATTTTCACTGTCCACGTGAAGGAGCAATGAAAAGGAAACTAATTATAATCGAATATCTTTGATCAACCATACCGCTTGTTGATGCAATTGAATCACGCTGGTTGAGTAATACCTATTTTTGCATCAATCATTTTTAAATAACGCTATCAAAGCCAAATGGTTTTAATGTTTTCCAGGAAATGGCCCTTCTGCTAAATTGACGGTGGAATAGTGAAAATTCAAAGCATCCCATGAGGTGGCAAAAATAAATTTAATAGTTTCATGTTTGCTTTTCTATCAAACGTCGTCAAATCACGAATATTCGTTGAACGACACGCCACCTCTACGGTTTCCGAGAGTTGTCTTAGGTGTCTTGAACAAACTCATTTCACGCTAAAAACATTCTCCCCACCTCCCGCAGCTTCCATTTCCACCTTCCCAACGTTTACTCGTTACTGCGTGGATCGATTGAATCGTTATTAATTTTGAATGTTTTTCCGAGTGCGCACACTTACACACACACATACACTCAAATGGATCTTGCACCAAGATCAATTTTCGCCCTGCGGATGGAAATATTGCACCTTCCCACCTCCATGTATTTTGCAGGCCTCGCGTACCCGGATTAGTTTGGCTGGTCGAAAGACGCGCCAACAGCGCACCGTAATAGAGCGTACGTGCGGGATGTTTGCTTATTTTTGAAGGCAGGTTTTCCGCCCGAAGGAAAATGTCTAATTTGGGCCGGCTCATTTGCAGCGTACCGATCGTGTCCGGCGGATCGGTTTACCCGGGCCGGGTTGAATTTAAGGGACACGAACAGCGAACGAAACGGTGGTCAAGTTGAAGGTTCGGAAAATTCATTGGGCTGCCCATTTTACCCGCTCTGATTCGGAGGCATTTTCCGTCGGTGCAGTTGGGTTCCTGGCATCCCAGAGTAACGGTACATAGTTGCCGGTTTTGGGGAAAAACAGAAGACACACTACAGTACAGTTGATTTATGGCATTCGTTTAGTGTGGGGTCGTAAGAAATAATACGCTTTCATTCGCCATCAGCACCTTCAGCGGTGCCTGTACTATGGCTCCCCAAATATGATTCATTTTTCCCTAAATGTCATAACCGTCATAGAATCTCCTGATTTTTATCCAATCCAAATTTATGGCGGAAAAAATGCTACGGACATGAGTAGATACAGCGTACGAATCATGTAATGAACGGATAAAAAATTCATACCATAAAAGCATGACACTTTCCAGAACTGTGCGCCCAGTTTGCCGAAGGCAAAGTCATTTTATCCCGCAGGATTTCCATTTATCACGGGGGAGAAATCGCTACGAGGAAGCTGTAGACAGTCTCAAGCGAATAATTAGTATATCGTCGGACGGTGCACAAACACTGGAATGGATGCGAGGAACAGAAAATTTAACATCCCTCGATGAAAGATTATGTTTGCTTTCGCTGGATGTCGGTGACACGGTGATAATTGATGACACGATTTCATTCGATCCTTTTTTAAAAAGGGGTAATGCGAAAAAGTTGGCAAAAGTTTGCGGGTAAGTTTGTGTAAATTGATCCCATCGAATGGATGGAAGGGATATGAAGGGAAGGAAAAACGTTAAGCTGATTGCCACAGGATACGGGGTATTTTATTCATGTTAATTTTACTTTGAACCATAATCCAGACCAAGGGAATAAATTAAGCAGGGATATCAAATAACGCCGCAGTGCGTCACTGAAATGAACACATCTTCTTCAAGCCTTTCGTATGAAGGGCGGGGAAAATTATCATCAATGAAGTCTAAGAAGTTACGCCAGAAAATTGCAAGTGTCTAATGCATTCCTGGGACAGCATCCCGTACGAGCTCGGTTGCATCACATAACGGTTATCGATCCTGGATAAAGACATCATCACCTTCGGAGTATGTAAATCAATCCTCTTCCAATTCAACGCAGTAAAAAGCGACACACATTGAGTAAGATTTAGTTTTTGCCAGTACCACGCAATCAGGTCACATCACGTGTAGGGCGTGTAGAAATAATTAAATCGCATTGGGAGAAGGTGGTGCGAAGTGAAGAGAAATAAAAATGCCATACAGTGCCGCCTCGGACGGTTGCAAAGTGCAAAGGGCATCTCGGGCCTGCATCGTGATGGATGACAGTATTGGATTACATCGTTATCAAATCCCATTGGTGGAACAAACTGCACTCGTCTCATTCGAGGAATCGGCATTCCCTCGAACTCGTGCGTCCCACACGGAACGTTCGCAGACAAGAGGAACAATGGAGGGCGAAGTTGTTTTATCGCGAGAACATAAATAGGCACCCATTTCAAGCATAAATCGAGCCAACAGGCGTAGAAATGACTCATTCTGTCACTTGATTATGATTTTGTTCTATATCTGCTCGGGTTGGATCATTTTTCCTTGCCTGACCAAGTGTTGGAAGCGCACTAGAAACTTCAAGGTTATTGAATTGAATGAATTAGGAGAGCATAAATATGAGGAAATAGTTTTGGCGCTCGTTCAGTGTTGTCCACTGCAAGATCGACGTCCAGCTCAAATGGTGGCAAAATCCAATCTAAATCCCAAGTTTCAATCAAAAAGGAAAAAGTATCGAAGATGGGAAAAAAATTCAGCCATTGAGCCGGGTGGAGCTGAAACAAAAACGTACAAAAAATGCAATATAGCATAAAATAGGACACACGCCTGAGTTGGCACAAAAGGTGGCCACACTTCCGGGTTCGGCGGACGGATTATGGTACGTTCTTGCTTCCTTTCGGGTGTCGAATGATCGGGTACTTCAATAGGTTCAATTTCTTTAACGCAAACGCTAGCAATTTGGCAGAGTGAGTAAGCATCCAGCGCATCAAATTCGGTAACAAAAAATACGTGCAACGAGTTATTTCGATTTTTAATAATAAACCGCATGATGGCAAAACGAAACGCCGATCGAAATGATGAAATGTGCGGAAAAACTTTTTTTAAAGGTGAAACCCACAGTAGTAAAACAGAATTAACTCCCGTCTGCTGGAAATAAAATGGATATCAAGTCGTTAAAACGGGTGACAATTAAGACGATAAAAATAGAGCGGCATTTAGAAACTTGTTTTTGTTTTAGATTTCGAGGATGTTAAAATTGATGCATAACTCCGAGGTAGACGCTGAACAGATTTAAGCTCCGCAGGGTGGCATGGAAAGAGGAAAAGAAAACAACTAAGGCTGTCTGGCATGATAAGAAGATCGGGGTGGAAATAAAAACTATTCGGCGGTTTAGCAGATAGTCTCTGCAGAATGCGAGTCTGAAGACTGACTCATAGATTGGTTGACTAATTAGCAATTTAAATTGCCAATAGTCTAGAACTGATGACATGTTTGCACTCATGATTTATAACGCGATCAACACTGTAATAAACTATTTTGGAAATCTAGCTTTTGTAATCAGGTTTCTACCGTTTCATAATTTCAATTTGAATATTCCAAAATCCACTCCCGCCATGTTTCTCATACATAAAAAAAGTAAAATAAAGCATTCATAGGGAAGGTTAAGTGTATATTCATAGTATTCATGTATTCTCACAAAAAGGTGGCTAGAATTGAAGTGTTGAGTTTGCGATTACAACTTCAACAATCGAGTAGGCTATAGTTATATAGTAGACTGTGATGAAGATGAAGCAAGGTTTTTTTCTTTGTCTGTCTATTAGTCACGTCGTATGTAATCTGTTTTTCTGTTCTGTACGTGTAATAAAAGCAGAGTGGCGCAGTGGAAGCAAATTAATTAACCAATATGCAGTAGCTTTATTTAATGTTGTTTGATCGTTAATGACAGATAGTTTTTGATCCAAATTGTTTTTTTGAGGCTCATGGTATTTAAAAAGTCGCGAAAGATTCGGAGTATATCAAGGGAATCAAACATTAATATGTCTACAAATACCAACGTTTATCCCTAAATGCAAAAGCCGTACTATTTTATGTCCCGAAGTGTGTGAATTTTTTAAGTACCGTTTATTTTAAGTCTGATCTTATTCAACTGATCTGTTTCCCTACTCTGCCGAATCTGCTACATTCAACCAGCTTTCCCAGCAGCATGGGTCACCTTCAACTAAAGCTGTCGAAGGAGCAGTCAAATGGATACACTCGGCTTAACTGTGTTCACCACTCAACAATCCGTTCCTTCGGCAAAGATCAGAAAAGGTGAGTTCTAATCCAGAAATGTTGGGGAAATATTTACATAACCTTTTCGTAAGCCAAAGGATTACGTTCTTTCCATCGAGGTTGTTTACCGCGTGGCGATGGTACAAATTGGCGTGTGTTTTACATTCAGCAACACTTTTCTCAAACGGTTCGGTTAGGTGCATTAGTGCGACGTTGGAGGGTTTGAATCTGGCGCGTCAGAGATTACTTTGTTGTTTTCCGTCCGCTGTCTTCGATGCATGTCATGCAAGCGGTGTAAGCGTCAAAACAACCGCGGTAGGAGTGCTCGTTTGTTGTTTGGCTCTGGTTAGAGGCGAGAGTGTAATTTGTTTTGTTTGGAAACTATCGGAACAAGCTGTTCAATAGTACGAAGGCAAGTACAAACTTTTAAATGAAAGCTATTTATAAATAGTACAGCTTTGGTTCCTTATCCTATGAATATGAACTTGTATTGTGTCTTGATGTGTAATTGCACACCATTCCCACAAAAAAAAAAAACTCAACCAATTTCATACTCCTCTGGCAACTTTCTCAGTCCATTAGTCCGTTCCCCGTTTGCCATTCGAAATCTATTTCCGTTCTTCGTGAGAGTTGATTCGGTTTGAATTGAATATTTTATCGGCACGTACTGCGAGTAAATGGATTTTCTCCATTCTCATTGCTTAAAAATACATACAGTTCCCAAGATGGGAATTTCAAAGCTGTCTATGGCGTTGCAAAACTAATAAGATTAATTGACCGGAAGATCGTAAAGATCGCATACAGGACGGAAGGGTTCCATTTTGCTTACATTCCGTTTTACTTTTGCAGAACTGTTGAAAAGCGATTGGTGCAATTTCTAAACAGTTTAGTTTAGTTAAATATACCTACGTACACAATGCATTGGAAATGCTTCATAGGAAAACGTCAAAGACTATTGTTTTCTGTAGGAAAATAATTTAAAGGGGATTAAAATCAGATTTACGTCAAAAACACAGGATATTTCTTCCTTTCACTTGCTGTCGTTTCCCGTTCCTTGTGCTACCACTAATTTCAGCAGTTTCCCCGGATATTGCAACCGGCGAATGGTTTTCTGTAGAGAAAACGCATCCAACCGAAACAAGCCAGGATGGTGCCACGACGCTGTACCGCCGGTTGTCGGTATTTTCTCCTACACCGTAATCCGTCTTAAGGCGCACACATGGCCGGTGTTACGTAAATCACACCCGTCCACACCACTCGGCTATGCTAGCTAGTGGCTTCTTTTATCATCTCTTCGTTAGTGCCTAGTCGGGTCTAATCCTTTCGGTGGCAGGATTCGAGATGGGAAATGGCACGTGCAGTGCAACAGTGGTTGTCGGAACCAATAGGTGGCAGGTGCACCGGATGGAAATGCACCCCGGGCTTACGCGGACTGTGACGGCTTCGGTAGATGAAGCAGCAGACAATCGTCCCGTTCTTCTCCGAAATCCCACTTCATTCCGTTCTATAGGGACCGGTGCAATTTTATGTTATTTTCGAGAGGATTTCATGGTCGTTCTTCGCAGCGTGCGGTATGTCCAAGGCTGTACAAGTTCGCTTACATTTGGATTTTCGTTGATGGTGTAGAAATGATGTGAAATTAAATGAAACCGAACCGGTTAGCGACGCTGAAAGTCAGTTGAAATAGAGCTGTTCATTTTTAATAATAAAAATCCCCATCATTTTTGTGGTTAAACGTGTGAAGTGCGAATTTTAATGGACAAAAACAGAAATGCCAAAAGCACAGCCAAAACCAAAAAATTGCGTCACGTCTCTAACGATAATTTTAGCAAACCCGCTTCGTCGAATAATCTGTTGCGAATGGGAACGAGTTTCTTATGCAGGTTGGAGCAGAAAAGCTTCTTTGCCAACAACCACCTGTGCATATAACTCGGTTGATGGGTCTCTCGTCCCCGCACCCCATCCCCTCCCTCCACCACCCGGTGCAACAGGTTGCGAAAATGAAAGAAACCACAATCCATCCCACGTTGCACCTCCCTCCGCGCGAAGGCCACGCGGTGGATAAAATGGAGTATTATTTCTGTATCGCGTGCTACTACTTATTCTTTTCGGCGTCGAGTTCTTGCATCCTGCGGCAACTCCTGTGCGGTCGCTTTCATCAGCAAACCTGAAGCTTAGCAAAGCTCGATTCTTCTGCGTTTGCTGATGTGTTTGTGAGAGTGGTATTTAGTTGCTTTTTTGGGGTGGGAGGTTTTGATGGACATTAGCAAAACGCTGCGGGGAACCCGATGCTCGAGGAAGGACCCACCACCGTTCCGCTGAAGGTGAGCGAGGTGATGAGGTCGATTTAAGTTTCGGTAGCATCCGAAGACTTGCATCACACAGAAGCGCAACCAAACTGTACAATTCCCACGACGTTTACCGGGACCGCCCCGTGCCACCCCAGTGTCGGTTTAATGTTTCGGAAGGTAATTGGTTGCTAATTTGCCGCGGGAAGCATCTGTTGCGAGTGTTTCGAGTGGTTAATTGGTTTCCATCGGTTTGTTTGCTTTGGTATGGATGAGTTTTCCAGCATCAGAACGTTTCTTTTCGCTTCATCGTTACTAAATGTATGCGGACACGGTCAAAGGACAGCGGAATGCGTTCAACTAAATTATTTGAAAACAAGTCGTGAACTGTATGCTAACCAAAGAATCAAAAAGTATAACGACTATTTTGCTGCCCCGACATATTACACCAGCGTGCTTATGTTGATCGTCGTTACGACGACAGCGAAGCGAATCTCAAGTACCTTTATGACGCTTACTAATGCACTCTTCAATTCAAATGTCTTTAGACTTATTACTCTGTTTTAGAACGAAAATATCGGGATTGTAATGTGAGAACATTATAAAACGTTTGTTAACATACATTTTTTAAGTTATAAAATACTTCAAAAAAACAAAATTTCCCTTTAAGAACCACAACAACGTACACGTAACGTGCTGTTGAAAAATACACAGCTTGTTTTAAAATCATCAAAATATGAGAAACAAACTTGAATGTAAAATCCTTGCCAGCTTAGGACAGTGAAGACGTGACAAGTTCATTCATAAAAATGCATCCAAAGTCGGTGGCAACAGTTGTCAACCATGTTTCCATGTGGACGCTCGTCTTGACCGTCTTCTGTTTCATGTAAATTCGTGGTCTTTATTTGCTTGGTTTGTGATTCGATTTCCTCCCATCCGCACCTGAAGATTTATTCCAAAAAGCAGAATGAATAAAAGAGAGAACGTCCATGGAGCGTTCGTAAGTTAACGACAGCGCGCTCAAGTTTTCCAACAAACGCGCAGAATTTGAATTGAAATTGGAATTGGACGTCGGCAGATAAGACCACCGATTTGTCTCGGTTGTCGTGCGAACAGATCGCCGAGATGTCGCCCCGATGCTAATGCAGATGTACTGCAGCGGCCGGCGGGGGCGGTGAATCTCGCCGCCCGCAGGTTCTGTCTCACCGGTTCCAACCCCCCTCTCATCATCACTTTCCTCGCCCGCATCGGCCAGAGAAGCGGTGGGCAATGAAGGAACGGAGAAGACGCGAGTGATCTCGAAAGAAAATGATCGACTTTCGAGAGCCGCCACCGGTAAACTGCGAGCGAAACGACGACCGAAATCGGGGTCCAGGTCGGTCCAGTCGGATTGGACCGGTGGCATTGGAAGCTAAAATTATCATCCCGAGGCCAAAGCTTGCCGTTGGCGGTGGAAATGGGGGGGGATGTTTTGCCTTTTGCATTCGGCAACTGTGTTGGTTGCCCCTCGGTTGATTTTTTATTCTCCTCTGTTTGGTCACCATTTTTTTTTGTTTGTTTCCACGTCCATGCTCGATTTAAACACTCAACAGACCCGGTTTTTCTGATTTCTTCCCCGATGGTTTGCGGATTTCTGTAGACCGCGAATCTGTGGAAGGGGGTTATCGGATTGACATTGCCGAACAACTTAATAGCAGCGGAGTAAAGGTGAAGAGTCGTTTGCGCGGACGTAGATGTTTTCGGTTGGCGCTGACCATTTGCCTGGCTTTCGGTAGGTTAATCGGAGTGTCAGCGAAGTTCGCCCAGGGTAAGCATGAGATGGGACGCAATTGATATGGCATCGATCCATCCAGCGCTGGCCGTAAATTTGAGAATTTTTCTGGAAGTTTTATTGGTTTTGACTTTTGAAAGTCGTTACCACACTTCTTCGTGTGGAATACGAAAACAGAAGATTATTAAAATGGATTTTAAAGCACAATTCGTTAAAGGATTCAACAACTCAATTAATAATATAATTCAAATTTTGTGAGTCAGGTAGTAGGAGTGATGATTTAACAAAAAATCAAAATAATAGTTTTGTTCCATATGACAAATACTTGCGCCGGTTATGGGACAAGAACCAGAATACAGATCCTTCACAGTTTTCAACAAATTGTTGATGGATTAACCTTCATTGGAGAGCAAGGAAATTGATTTATATTTGTATCAACATTTAGACAAAACCATCACACAATTGAACGATCTGTTTTTTAAGATTGAATTGTGTCTTTCAAGTTTATCAAGGGTTGGAGAATAGTTCCATTCAAATGTGGCATATGATAATTATAATAATTTAAACATAATTTGAACTTTGCATCTAAATTACATTTTATGAAATTATGTTGGATTAATAGGAAATCCCCTGAATACGTCGCGACGTGTGCCGGCCGTCTAGCAGTCAGCTAAGATTATGGTATTGATTACTTTTCAGGCAGGTCATGTCGAAGCAAATCACTGCAGCGAATCCTTCCTCAGGCATTGTGCGTTCTACTGCGAATCTCTTGTTGAGATTAATACACTCCCCGATGACTTCGGTTGACTACAATCCCGGAACACGGCGTCGTGCGACGTGGCAGATAACCCGGTTGCAGCAGTCCGGCAAACTGTGTCTGAGTGTGTGCACCACCGTAGCGTTAGCCACTTTGCAAATCCGGCCAGTTTGCGTGCAAGAAACGCCGGCTTTCCGGGTACCGTTGGCAAAACGGGTGTAAAATATTGTCACATTGCCACATGCCGCACCGTCGGGTGGTGCACCCCGGGCGGTGGCATCTCGTTTGCATCTTATTTTCCGCCATGCATCTGTGTATGAGTGTGCGCCAGTGTGCATACCTTTTGAGACGTGCATCGTCAGGTCACCCGTTAGCCACCCAAATCGCCCACGTTTTGCAAAACAACGCGGAACCAACTCGGCCGGGGTGTAATTGCCCCGCTGGCACGCCGGAGCATATGCAAATGGGGAATGGGGAGGAGCATGTAGCCGTCGGTTGGTGTTAGTCATCAATCTGTGTCATGTTTCGGGATGACTTGTCGGGATGACAACGTGCGCCAGAACTGTGATTGAATCAAACCCGGTGTAAGGAACGAGGAAAGTCTTGGGCTGCGATGGAAAACAACACGGTGTTTCCTTTCATGGAATGGATTTTTTTCTGGACCGTTTCGGTTTGCTCTTCGGACCCAATAAAGGGTATGAAATGTGAGAATGAAAGCAGATAAAATGCTCGATGGTACCGTAAATAATTGGCTAGATCCCTTTCAGTTCAACCCGTACAACCGAGAGAACCTAGAGATGATCGAAACGGAGAAAGAATTCGTTCCCTTCGAAATTTTGATCCAACGAAATTAACTCAATACGATCCGCGGGAACGATTCGGGCGGGACAAGACAAGAAAACCCATCCATTTTGCCAATTTTCACCCCTTTGATAGCGATAACGACCGAACCGAAGCGGAGCTATTGAAATATGAACTGTCAGGGTTTATTTTGGACGCAGTTTTTCTTCTCTTTCTAGAGCAATGACAATGGCCATAAATTGTCTTCGATAAATCTCTACCTAGCACCTCGTAAAGGAATCGTTAAATTGTATGTTGCGCTGACAAACAGAAAAAAACAAGATACTATCTTCGATTTGCGATATCATGTGCGATGGACCATAAAAAAAGATATATTACGTCATAAATATTTGAACAGTCTTTGAATAAACCACACTGCAGCGAAGTATCGTTGCAGTTGTCAATAAGTGTCTCCAGGGAACGATCGGTGGGAAAAACACGCCGTTTTCCCTCCACGCTTTTCTTTTATTCCGAGAAAAAAAAATGGCAGAAACTTTTATCGAGCAACCTTCATGCTTCAAATCTAGCCGAGTGCTTTTCCGTAGAAAAGAACATCTTATCTATTGTGCCGTTTCGTGTCGCCACGAAATTGGTCGCGAGAGCCACACTTCTTTGCCGCTTGCGTCAACTTTCGGGACCAGATATTGGGACTTCGACTGGTCCATTTTCGACCATTCCTACATGAAATGCCAATGGACGCTACTAAGCGTGGGTGAGGCTTATGTCGACTATTTGATGAGTGTCAAATTCAATACAGACTTGAGCAAAAGAGATTGAAAATGTTATATAAACAATACAAATCGTTTATCTTATTCGTCTTCTCCAAGCGATTTGTTTGAAAACCGCAAAGACCTTTAGCTGTGTTCAGCAGAACCTATAAAAAATAATTTTATATCAGTCCTCAATGTCTTCAATATATTCAAAGATAATAACAAACTGCTCAGTTCAAATGTTAAAAAGAGGCAAACATTTAATCGCTGTTGTTTAATTGTTGGTCCCATTTTAATTACGCTTCTGCCCGATTAGAAATTATTTTAAATGCAACTTATGTTACCCGACAACGGACAAAATTAACAGTCATAAATTGGATGATCCGTTTTGGAACGGTGTGATGGATTTGGAACGGAAAAAAGTAAATCAAAACATCAAACTTTTAAGCCTCTACTAACAGTATGGCATGATAATTGGAGCCTTGTTCCAGCTACTTTCACTCAAGACGTCATTCGTTAGGCGGCGGTACATTTTTACGATGTTTTTATCAACCCGTCGTTGGCCCGTTTGATAACGAATGCTGGTTATTTAAAGAGTCAATGCCAGCGCGTGAACATGAAATTAACTGCTCCAGCAGCTCTTCGATTAGATAGGCGGAAGCAAGCGAAAAGAGGAAGACAAGGAAAAAAATGAAACAATCGACGTGCAGAAATAGAACACTCAATCACCACTTCAATACGCGGTTGGGGTCGCCTCCGATCGGGGTCAAGCCCGCCCTGACCCAGACGGAATGGTTTCGTTTGCCGAAATTCACCGTTCGATCTTGCGCCCGAAGTGCGCACTTCACTCTCACTCACTCACTGTGCGATCGTTTGGCTCACTGGCCGAGCGGGGCGCAACAAACAAGGGGGATGCTGCGAGGATGAACGCGCGCGGTGGTGATAGCCACAATCAAAAGCCACCGCCGCTCGGGCAGAGGTAATCTGTTTCTTCCCCTTTCCCCGTCCCATTGCAATGCACACCCGTCCAAGTCCCACCGTTCGCCTGCTGGAGGATCAAAGGATCTCGCTGGGTCGCGCCATTTCGATTTATACATTCGCCTCTGCCCTGTGTTCCCCGTGCCCCTATTATCACTCGCAAATAAAATTGGCATTCGAATTCGCGGTCGGCGCGCTCGACAACAGGAGCTCCTGGTTGGGGTCACGTTTTAAGATCCGCGCGGTCAAGGCGAACTACGCGTACACACGCACACACACACACTGGCACACATACAAGGTGGGGGTACGGAAGGAGTCGTCAATCCTTCGCCATGGTTCGCACGCACTGAACTCACCGCGAGTTCACACTCCGAACAAAAAAAAAACCCAAATCGCAGTGAGCTGCGGATTACGATCGAAGTTGGCGATCTGTCAACCCGACGGCGCTCTTGTCTGGCACGTGCCAGACTCCGTCGCGGGACCAGATTGATGACAGCCCACTCCGACCGGGGCTCCGACACTGATTACCTACACAGCATACACTTGACAATCCCGAGCAAACAGGCGTCGCGTGAAACTCTTGTACGTGTTGTTATCACTCCCCTAGTCAGTCACACGCCAATGTTGGGGATAGGGCTGGGGTTGACTGGTACGGGGGGGGGGTGTTGTGGTTTAAGCTTTGTTTCTATTTGCTTCCAGCGGACCACTCCGCGGCACTACCTTCCCCGTGGCACCCCTTCCGGCGGGGCGCTGGTGGAAGGAACTAAACTACGAACACTCACATCAGCCTCCACACACCGACCAAAAATACGCGCCGAGATGCGTTGCCCACGTGCGAGACGAAAATAATTCACGGTCGAAAGAGTGTGTGTTTTGTTGTTGGTTGTTGGGTTTTTTTTTCTTTTCGGCCCGTGTGTCACCACGGCGTGTGTACTGGTTCCGATTGCGATCACTGCGATCACTGCGCGAGAGAGAGGCCAAACCGTCGCTGTCGAGCGTTCGAACAACACTGACCTGTACCGCCGCTGCACCGTTTAGTGTGTGCTGCCGGCTTAGTGTTCAGGATGAAGTTATTCGCCGAACCCGAAGCCGAAGCGTTCGCGACCATCTCGCGTATATGTGCTCTCGCGCAGGAATGAACGCGGAGGTCGCGCTTATCGCGACATATTTCGGTGGAAAAACGGTGGACACAATAGCGAAGAGAGAGAGAGAGAAAAGGATAGAAAGGAAGCGGGAAGGAGAGACAGGACACGCATTGTTTTAAGTTTGTCTCGGCACACACGTAACGCCTTCATTGAGCTTCATTGAAAGCTTTCGTTCGGGATGAAACGAAGATGAACGCCATCCGATGAACACCAAGCGCCTTTGGACGGGAGAGCGAGACGCTGTTCGTTTTATGTTTATGCTATCAAGGCCAGCCACGTGCGCGACGATGGTCAATATGCGGTCGTTCCGTGGAGCGTATTTTATCCTCTTAGTAGTAGCATTTGTTTTCTTATACCGGTTTCCTTATTAGTTAACTCTCAAGGAACTGAAGCTGGGGATCTTTACCTAAGATGCAACAAATGAGATGCATCGGGTTTTTACTACCAAACCACCCGGTGCATTACGATACTTTGCCACTTTTGAATACGAAAAAAAAAAAAACGTTCAAGATCTCCCTGCAGAAGGCCAACCACGGTTCATTGGGTTTACAGGAAAGCAAAACTGGTTTTAAGGGGGCTCGGTTTTACACCGTCGAAAATGACAGTGGATTGACAGGAATGGCGCAATGAAACACCGTTATACTTTTAAGTTGTTCGCAGGCTCATATTCTGTTGTTGCGGTGTAATATAGAAATCTGAGGGCTTATCTGTGTAAAACTTATTAGGTTACGATTTTATTTAACTTTAAAAATCGAAAACTACTTTTACTTATTCGACGCATGGCGATGTTTCGTAGTGAAAGTACCGATTGTGAAAAACGAAAGATAATTGAAGTAATGATGTCGTGAGGAATTATTCGATTTTGAAAAGACCAGCAATACACTAATGTTTCAATAAGGTACATAATTTAGCTTGTGAAAGTATGTAGCGTAAATTATCTCTTTCGTTTACATGACGCATGAAAACTAAAATAAAATAAAGCATACGCAATTTCACGACTTTAGGCATAATGCAAGCTGTATATGCAACATAAAAAAATAAAATAAATCGAAAATGTTTTTTTAGTACGTAATTACCGTTCACTTTTTAGTTCATCGTGTTTGACATCTTTTTAACGACCAACAGGTAACATGAAAATTTATACGTTCTGTTCTTTCAGTTCGTTTTGTTTTGGGGAGTGGATTTTTATGTAAACTAATTAAACTTGCAAGTAAAACGCGAGCGCTACTTTCAAAAAGACTGATGCTCCCTAAAAAACTTTTCAAGTTCATGCATCCACAACCACTCTTCGCCAACCAGTCTGCTTCCTGGCATTTAAAGAAACTGAGCTGAAGAAGACTGAACCGTTTACCTCGCCCGCAAGAAACTTTCCAAGAAAGTTTTCTTATGATCTGAGGCTCTGAGTGGGTGCAATGTGCAGCGCTGAAATGCATCCCAGAGAAGCAGAACCTAATTGTTCAATTGATTGCAGTCGTCGGATGTCAGATGACGGTGAACGTTTTGATATACTTGGTAAAGTATTTTGTTCAAACGATTTGCTTCGGCAAAAGTTGAGGGGTCTTTTTGTACTTGTTTGTGGCCGCAAATGATGGTACAAAACGGCACCTTCTTGAAAATATATCTTTTTGTTGAAGTAGTGATAATAGCGAAGGTGTGTTTAGTGTTTATCTATTTCAACGTTCAATCATTTTCTTTGTACTATTTATAGTCGGTACAAAGAGAATTCTTTATAAGTTCCATTTGATCATGATATTTCTCCTTCCTCCACAAAGTATAATAAAAAATATCTTTCAACAATATAGTAGCGGGAAAATGCTTTCATTGCGGACATTTCAATTTGAAATTGCCTCGTAGTTTCTCTACCGCGCTGAAGTCGATCATAATCTTTTGATAAGGAAAATATACTTTTTGCTGATTGTAATTGAAGAGGTGATTGAATTCCAGTAGCGCACGTATTTAAGATAAAAAAACTCCAAAGAAGAGACTAAAAGTAAAAGGTGATAACTGGAATATGAAATAAAATTATCTTGGTTCTGCAGTAACAAAACCTTTTTGAAACCCCCAACATTAAAAATTTACAGTTTCTTGACGACTTTGATAAGTAGAGAGAGAAAGGGAGATAAGGTTAATTATTGAAGAATATTTTTCTGGCAATGACTTTGCTTCTGTTCACAAAAATGGTGTTGAAGTTCCGTTTCATCATCAATTTACCATTAGTAGCGATGACGGTTTCATTCATTGTTATTATTATTATTACTATTATTATTATTAGTATTACATACCAGCTGGGTGAACGAATAAAGTGTACGGCGAAGGGTTATAAATTAGGAATGATTGGACTGGGGAAAGTAAATTAACAGCTTGCAGAAGGAACTTTTTAACGAAGGTTGACATCTACTGTTTTAAAGCTTACCTAGAATGATAGAGAAAAAGAAGGAGAGAAAAATGAGTTGATTTTTGTTTCAATCTGCAATTCTTATCGAAAAGTGTTCTGAATATTATAATCATGATTAACCTAGTGATTTGTATTACTTGTTTGCAAAACAACCTGCGCTCAGTAAAGTGTAAACTGCAAAAGGAATCATAATTTCGTTGGCTTAAGAAAATAATTGGCAGAGTTTTTAGTACCTTTTAAGCACCTATTCGTATCCGAACGAGTATTTCGCGAAATGTGGATTAACAAAACCGCCCGCACCTACTGCCAATCAAGTTGAGCGGTCGTAAAAGTGACGACATTTGGGCAATGCACGTGGTATAAAGGAAAACAGCCCAGCTGCAAACGGAAAGAGAAGCAAAGCCGCCAATAGAGTGTGCACTTCGGAACGGCGCCCCCGAGGAAATGCGGATCAGTTATTCAGCGGCCGTATCTGTACCGCGACACATGCGCTCGTAAAACGTCTTTTCGTTTTCACTTATCTTGCTGCACTTCCTTCTGCTGGGGTTTTTATTCTCTCACTAGATTGTTTTTTTTTTCTTTTCACGCCACTTGACCGATGTGCCGCATGTTAACATGCATGTTTTGTGCATGCGTCCCGTTTTAATGTTGATAATAATACGGTTTTATTGTTTGCCCACGAGAGCCCCCCGGAAACGGGGATTCGATTTCATTTACGTGCGCATTAAACGATCGTAAAACCCTTTTGCGTCCGATCGGTTCGTATTGTCGCGCCTTTGTGTCCAGTGTTACCCGGGATGTACAGATTTTGTTAAAGCAAAAAACAAAAACATTTATTACCTTTAAATAGACATGTAAGTAAGTGGTTTCAAATTGGGACAAATAAAACCATCACTTTTCGAGGTTTAAAAATACAAGCAAATGTGTTCATCATACTCGCGTGGGAAAGTCGAGCGGGACCATTCAATTTGCGATGCGGCAGAACATAACGGCTCGACAAATGGCAGCATAAAACACAGATGGGTGGCACGCGCACAACATTACCACCAGAAGCCCACCCAACCAGTCCTTGACCACTTGCCAGCTGGACTGGACACGGAGAGGATTCATGGCAAAATTACGCTGTCCGAGGCAGGTCTGCACGATATGTCCACCGAAGGACCAGAAACCGAACCGACGCTGACAACTATGGAATGCGAAGTATCAAAAAGTGGACAACTCTCTACACAACAAGCGGGAAACGGGAAAAATGTGACAGAGAGCGCCAGTGTCCGACCAAGCGTCACGAAACTGCAATGCTTGAGGTATCCAATTCCATACTTGGCTGCCCACCGAGCGAGCGCTTTCTGCGGAGCGTTGTGAATCGAAGCAAATCATAAAAAAGGAGGTACCGGGTTGACCGGAATTTTTGAATCCATGAAACATTTCCCAAGCACGCCATCATTCGCAATGCTTGAGCAGCTCACTTCCAACTGTGTTGCTTCAGATGCGGAAGTAAAGAAGGTGGCAGGAAGAAAACAGCACCGAGTGCAGCTTCTTGGGCATGTCCTTTCTATTCGAGGTGAAAGGCGAGCGCAGGCGAGAGTGATAGCAAACTTGTGCGCCCCCTTCCCGGAGGGGTCCCGGGGGATGAAAGACCGCGTGGCAGAACACGTGATGGTGGACAGTAAAACAGCATGCCAAATGTAAAACATCGCTGTCGCATCGAAAGGGAAAAAAGGTTCTGTTGGCTGCTGGTTTCGCAACATTGGAAATGCCAGCCGGGAATGGTCACGCCAGTCGGAATGTGTGCGGGTCGTAAATGAGGTCGTCTTGTTGGAGCAGGACATTGGGAAAGTTTGACGAAATGAATGTCGACGGGTAAATATTATAGAGAAAAAAATCGTTGGTATTGTATGACATAAGAAAACCACAGGAAAAGTATTATTTAATATTAAAGTATGGTGGAACGAGGTTGATTTATCGGTTCTCATACTTATTCTATGGAAAGCTAATGCTGAGGGTAGCAATATTTACCGTTCAGAAACTATTGAAACCACCGGTTGAATAATAATGTGTCCTAACAGACGCTAAAGTAAATATTTGAAAAACAAACAAATAAAAAGTCTGAAGGTCGTAAAACGCAGTCGGATTGTATTTGAACAACATCACACGTGACCACAATCGATCATATCGTTCGAAAATCACGGATATCGATTAGCGCTCGAATCCGATTTCGTGGAGTGTTTCCAGCTCATCTAACATTCTACACCTAACGGCGACTGCGCACCACACTCATCAGCCCGCCTTCGGAGGACCAATTCGTTGGCCATTGTGTTTTATGGTAAATAAACGTTTTATTGGTGCACTCGTAATCCCGACCTGGAGCTCCCGTGCGCGTCAACCTTGTGCTCCAAAAATCGTTCCAACTCAAAATTCCTCACGCGCAGCAGCATTCGGTAGGTCAGGGCATTTCGACAAACCATTTAACGCTATTTTATACCCCCGAAAAGTTGTCCCTCCATTCGACCCAGTGCTCGTCCATCCTTCTACATGTTGCTCTAATCCTGTTCGGAGGGTTTATGATTAAGTGGTTTTGCGGCGCCAAACCAAACCTACGCTGCCTCTAATCGCATTCCATCCAGGTAGTTGCAGTCGAAGGAACCCGCGAGACGAGGGGGAAGGCGGCTGTGGCGTGTGGCCCTGAAGGTCTGGAGTGTAAAATTAGACCTCAGGTTCAAGTTCAGCGCCACACCTGCGGCTCCACTCCCGCACGCGATGGCGTCCGGCCAGTAGTCTGCTTGCGTAGTCCACGCGCATCGCAACGGCCGGAGACGTGCGGTATCGGATGGCGCAAGCGTTACTTCGGCGCGCTCCATACTGGCGACAGACGCACCGACGAGGGACCTTCTGCTGCTGCTGCTGCTGCTGCTGTTGTCGTCGTTTCTATTGCTGACTTTGTGGGGTTAAAATTGATCCCACAATCAACAGCGAGGTACAAAAAAAAACGAAGTAATTGACATTCCTTCGAACATGATGGACACGGCACGATAAACTCCACTTCGATGCGATGCGGATTTCCCAATCCCCTCCCCCTCCCCTCCCCTTCCCAACGGCCGGCAAACCCATCAGAGCAGGGTGGTCCAAGCTCCAAACCGAACCGAGTCCGGCGACCGATGGCCATCGGGCCATCCATCGGAATCGTTTACGTCCATCGAAAGACAAATGCAAATAAATTTTAATTCCATCCAAATGGACCGGCGTGGCCGCCGCACGGTTTAATCTTTATTCCGTGTGCGCCATCGTAGATTCGCGGCGATGCCGACAGGGATTTGGTACGTTCGGGGCGGCGGGAGGGGCCGGAGGGTTGGCGCGGCTACGGAGGACGCAGATATGATTTATTTTAATGGCAATAGACACCGGCTGGTACGGTACGGGTATTATCGCGGACTGATTCCGTCTTGAAATGAAAATGACACAACCTCTGGGGATTCCGTAAGTACTATTTTAGTTTGCAGTGTTTATGATCGACCGTTTCGCTTTCAGTTGTGATGAGTAGAGTTTTCTGTTTTCATTATAATTGCTGAGTATGTTCATTGCTATTTATAGCGTAGCGGGAACGCTTACTATCTACGCTTAAGTGATTAGATTAATGCTAGGTTTACATGAAGCGCCAGGCAATCGTTGCAAGCTGTAGAATGCTATCAGCCGGTCAGTAGACTATTAAAATAAGAGGAAAATTTGTTTACCGGTTGGCGTGTGTGCTAACAACGCTTTGCAAAAATCCGTGCCCCTGGTTTAAGCACGAAGCATTGTTATTTACGATTATGTATAATTTTGGTTGATAAGATTTCAGTGTGTCTACACGAATCATAAAAACTGATTTCAGCGTGTCTTTGCAGTCTTTTTCGTTTCATGCAAATCGAGTATAGCATGTTCGTAGCTATTGGCCATTTTTTTCACTGGAAAATTGAAAGTATTTTGTATTTAATTGTATTTACTGGTTTACAATTTGTTTTTATTGGTAGTTTGCTATTGAAATAAAATTATTTTACCACTCCAAGAATTTTTCATTTGGCTAATTGTAAAGCTTGATATTTCAGTACCCAGAGTAAACTTTTCAATAACTCTTAATTTTATAACACACACAGTTTTTACATAGATTTGGTTTTGCAAAATCTTGTTCTGAAACATAGGCAGAAGCTTGTAAAGGTAGCAATGTAAAGGGTGCTTCAAATAATCAAAAAGCTTTTCACAGTGACTTTATCCTGCTGAAGTTCGCCCGTGTCCCAATCAAATGGAATGTCGCACACGCGCCCGCATACTTCTGCAAAGTAATATTAGCATTCATCGGCCACAGATGGGAGTTTATTATTTTTGTCCAAAAATCAACCGTGTTCCAATGCGTCCAAAGAAAATGTAAAACGCGACACGTGACAGCCGGTGCCGGGGCCAAAATTGGGTGGGGTCACCAAACAATAATTTGGTGCGCCCCAAGGCATTGTTTAGAATTTCTCCAATGGGGTGGTTTTTGCGGGGGTTCTGGGGTGGGGTCCGTTTCCGGGATTACGATCACGTTTCAGCGAATTTCACTCACTTATGACGCGCATGTAATGCATTAGCAGCTGGAAGCGCCAAACGAAGAGGTGGTTGGGATGTATCGGTCCGTGTGGTAATTAAGCTTAGGTGTGTTTATTATATTTATTTGATGGTATGCAGTATCAGCTATCAACAAGGGATATCTTTTTAAAAACTTGTTGCTCAATAGACAACACAACGTTAACAACATCATAAAGCTCCAATCGAGATAGGAAGATCCAAAGTTACGATTTACCCTGCAGGTTAATCGTCTTGACCACAGCCAGCCGCTGCTTAACAGTGTGTGTCGACTTAACATTGCGTCATCAAGCCGCAGAACACACTTGAGGCTTTCTCTCCACCGTCGCCGAAGCGGCTGAGGTGTCAGAAGACTAAAACAACGAAAGGAAAGTAAAGTAACTAAATACCTCTAATCGCATCTATCCATTAGCTTTCTTTGCACATTTTGATTTTTCTTCTTCGGAACCCCTTGGTCGGAGCAGGTGACTAAGACCCCCAAGGCTCGCCGGTTTCATGTATGTGAGGTGTTAAAGTGTCAACCGTAACGTTCCGCCTGCCGAACATCTGAGAGCAAGACGCCGTTAAAGACGAGGGGTTTGGTTTTACTGTTTAACTTTTCTGATATCTTTTTTTTGTTCCTAGCTGAACGAGGTGCGATACAGAAGATTTCAAAAGAGCCGTAACGCAGACGGAGTTGCTCGGTGGAAGACGCACATACGTTTGTGTATTCCTTCGCCGTCGGTCGCTTTTGACATTTTCATCGATCTCGGCCGACCGTTCCGGCGGCGTTCGTGGCGATTTGATTGATACGACGAGGTGAGTCGTTGGACCAGGAGGATGCAAGCAGCTGGGGGAGGATGAAACGAGGTTTATTCAACGAAGAATGCATGCACCGGCGGGTGGCATGCGTTACACGGGAGAAGGTTAGCTTATCGCAAATACATTTGTCAGAAAATTAGCTACGTGCAGCGCCTGGCTTAATCGTTTTGCCACTATTCCTTCCACCTGGCGGACATCCACACGCTACTGTTCGGCCACCGGCCATTAGTATCGAGTTGTGAGGGGTCTTTTTTCAAACACACACACATTGCACATTCGACCAATAGAGCCGATGCATTCGCCATGCATCATTTGCATTCGCTGGTGCGACCTTCTTCACACTTTTTCGCCGCGCTGTTTCGCAACGCAGCGACTCGTCGTCACAGTTTTCTTCCCGTTTGGTTTCGGGTCCGTCATTTGTTTCTTATACATCTTTCTCGGGTTGGCAGACAATTTCCAGCCCCGCTGAAGGATCGTCTTTCCTTGAAGTATTACGTTCAGCGATCGAGGGAGGTAGTTTGGAGGGTGGAAGGGCGTGTATCGGGAAGGAGTAGCAGCGATCGCAAAGACGTTCGCGAGGTTGCGTTGTAGTGTAGGGTGACGCTTCGGGGTGCGCTAAAAATAGACTCTGGACAGCGGGAGCGTGCTGGCGAGGTTGGATGAGGTGAGAATTTGTTTACTGCCAAGCCGCCGCGATACAGTGAGCTTCAGTCTTCGTCACTTCACAGGCTTTGCTGATTAGAATATGTTTTGTAATATTGTTATAGATTTTTTTAAAATCTTCATCTTTTATATTAAGCTAAACTGTTTGGGCTTTTTCTCGAAAGTTTATGCTAATTGGTTTAATGTTTCAATGCGTGATACCTACTAAAAGTATTAACTGTTATGATATATTAGTGGGTTATTTATTATCCACTATTATTTTTAGTTTCAAAATTGCGAATTAACTATTCCTTAAACAGCCTACTATAATATGTTTTATCAATTGTTTTTAAACCCCTTACCTAAATAAAGGTTTCATAAATTGTTAAAAAAAGTCGTATAGTTAAAATCGTAACGTGACTGTAATACTGCACGCTTACTTCCACTTCACCACCACCGCGAGTGGTTTCCAATACTCACTTGCATAGTTGAGGCCGACCTTTTCCTTCAGGCTCTCGGTGAGGTTGGTGCGGGCCGAGTCGGTCGAGAACGGCGAGTAGGTGATGTTTTCGTGGCGGAAAAACTCCGCCATCGTGTTCATCAGCAGGTGCCCCGTCTGCGGGCCGGCCACGTTGTAGTAGCTCTGCCGCTCGTAGAAGTAGACCACGCGGTTCCACTTGAAGCTGCAACGACACGAAACGGGACCGGAGAAGGGTAAAAGAGGGTGGTAAACAAACGCTCGAAGGGACAAACTTTAAACATTCACCGTAAATTGAATCAACTTACGATGTTGATGAATGGTAGAATACATTGATTCCAATCTAGCAACCATAATTACTACTAGGAAAATTCAGCCCGGCCATAGATTGAGTTTTGATTTTAACAAAATCGCAAGCTTCCGTCGATGTTGTTTGGTTAGATTGTTTTAATTATTTCTCCGAAGCGTCAAAAGTGTTGCTCTGAATACCATTATGATTCATTGTAGGAAGAATCTTGCAAACTGTCCTAAAAGTTTCCGCGTGCTAAAATGAAGCACAGTGCTTCGCGGAAGAGCCAGAGCGTTTGACCCATTCATAACGGTTTCGAGAATCGAGATGAACAAATCCGCCGACTCACCGGGATCGATAAACCGATTTCGATCCGTCGAATAGGGTAGGACGGGATGAAAATTCGGATGAAAAAAAAAGAAAGCGGATCAAAGATTCTTTCCCGTAACTTTTGATTAAATGACAGAAGGATGTGACGGTTAATGCGGTCAATAACTTAGCTGACCCAGCGCAGGCGGGTTATCCTTCCTCGGGAAAGATGTTTTTACTTTTTGACAAAAGGGTGAGTGTAGGAAATGACTGTCATAATTTAGAAAGGGTGAAAGGAAAATTGATGATTGGTGATTTATGCAAAACGAGGATGGGTTCGAGTTAGTTCCATATTTTTCCATGCGGTAAAGTTTGCAGCTTTTTCTTTAGGGCTTAGGGTGCTCCTAAGCACGGGTGTAGATACTTACTGGCGAATCAGGTCTATCATGAAGAAGGCCATCCGCTTGAAGCTGACCAAGCCGGTGCGAAAGAGCATGTGAAATTCGTTCTCGCAATGCGTCTTCGGTTCCTCGAAGTCAAACGTGTATCCGGCGCCGGTTATCACCGGAATGCCGTCGTTGTAAATATACCGGGCGATCCGTGCAACAGGCGCTATTAAGTTACAGAATGAGAGAGAGAGAGAATGAGTGAGAGAGAGAGAGAGAGAGAGAGAGAATGTGAAAGAGAGAGAAAAATAAAGAGAAAGTTATAAAAGATTCATTCGTTTCCATTCATCGCGTAGTAACGCATCTTCGCGAATGTTTTCGTAACGGCGTTACATCTAACGGGTGGATGTCCTGGATTGAAAGCCACAAAAGTGAGCTTTAGCTACGTTACGCTGCGTTACCGGGGAAAACAACTCCCGATGGAGACGCATGATGGTTCTCGCGCAGCAAAACAGATGCCGCCTGGTCGAACCCACACATGATGGGAAAATCGTTTATTTGATTGCTTTAAATTGCGGCGAAGTAGATTTTATGGGACGCTTCGCTTTTATTGCTTCACTAGCGAAACATACAAGCACAATTGAGTTGAGGAAATGGCAGGCAGATTGTTTCTCTTCCTTTCCTCTTCCTCTTCCTGCTCCCGAGGGACCGTTCAATGAACCGTTTTCCGATTTTATGGCACCCGTCGTTCCGGTTGGACTCGAGAGGCGTTTTATGAGTTTCGTTGAATCTTGGCCGATGGTTTGATTCCGACAACTTGTTGGAATTTACAATCAAGCGAGACTTGCAAGGTCTGCAGAGTTGAATGCAAGGAGAGCAGAGTTGAGAACAGCACAAACATGTTATAAACATTGTAAAACATTTAACTTTTTAACAAAATTACCAAGTTGGCGTTAGCTTTCAAAAAAGCAATTTTTTACGGGTTCTATCCTTCAATAACTCACCCAGTTGAAAATGATGAAAACATCTGGTTGTGATAATAAATATCTATTTCCAACACAACGTACGAAAGCGAACGTTAACAACGTTTCAATAGCGTTGCTGGCTAATATGATTCAATTTAAGGAAGGCTCACTCCCATGTGGTTGTGCAGTATTTATTCGCTTGATTACGCCAGCAGGTTGAACAAATAAGAGATAATGAACTTCCTAACGGCATTCGGTAGCATCATCGGGACGATATTGTTTTGGTTGCTAATCGACAGCCCTAAACCCGGAAGGCACGGTATGTTTCTCGATGTGGATATCGCGTGTGTGTAAATAGTGCATCGTAAAATATGACTTGGTGGTTTTCGGATTCGGTATTGCCTGTACGTTACTGAATTCGGTAGGCATCGATTGTTATGTTTAATATACAAGCAGTTATGATTTAACTGCCAATACGCGCGCATCCTGGAGACATTCTTAATTATACTTTAGGGGCCGCTTACCAAGTGCAAAATCACAGCTCGGCCCAAGGATGACGTGACCGCAGGAGCTGCTTCCGGTGCCATCCATCGCCATCACCGTCGCCCGCGCCTGCTCGCACCGGTCGTCGAACGAAATCCACTTGATCTTGATGGCGGGCGGAATGATGCCTTCCCGACGGATAAATTCCTCCGCCTTGTCGAGGACGGGCTGAACGCGCGGCAGCGACGCCTCGACGCTGGTGTTGGCCGGCATTATAACCACGACCCGCAGCTCGCACATCCACCCCGAGGTGCCCGCCGCACCCTCCGCCACGCCCGTCGCATTCGCTCCCGCGACGCTGCTCCGGTCGACGGCGCTCGTTGTTCGAACGCAAATCGCCTCGCACGGTTTCTGCTCCAACCGACGGCAACCCGCCTCGACCAGCGACGGTGGCACGACGAACTCGAGCCCGAGCAGCAGAGCCGCCAGCAGGAGCAGCCGCACCAGCCCGTCCGGCACCCTCCCGCCCGGCAAGAACCCTGGCCTGGCGCACATGTCACGGGCGGGATCGTCGTCGTGGTCCACCGCTTAATGCGTTTTTCTCGTATGTATATTTTATTTCGGCGTCGTTACGACTCGTCCATTTTTTCTTCTCTTCGCTCACTTGTGCTTTTCCCCCACCCCCCCTTTTTGTTTTGCTCTTCACTTTTCGCACTCACCCTCACATCGATTCGGCATTGATTCGCTTCGCGGCACAAACAAACACACGCACATCACCCGTTGAGGCACTCTCCTTTCAGTCGATCACTTCTTGGCAGCGAACCTTCAGCGAACGGCGGATTAAGGCAGTGGGCGGAAGAGAAAGATAAGACGTTAACCTACCACGGAATGGCACTGATGGGTGTGATTTTTGTTTTTCCAAATTTCCATCCGCCGGAGTGGAGCATGGAAACTGGGAGACCCTTCCAAGAAAATGCTTATTTGCGCAAAACCCTTACGGAAATGGCCGATAAGTGGTTCGTTCGTATGGGAAAGCGTAACGGTCTGGCAGAGTGGAGTAGAATGTAACAAATCAAATCGAAAAAGAACACCCCCCCCCCCCTCCCCCTCCCACACTGTGTCTGCGTGTGTGCAGTATAAACGTTTTCTTGAAATCAATAAATAATCGTAAAATTATATATTTTTCTTCGAACCCAAATATTTCCTCCCTCCATGTCACCTTCCTCGAATCTTTTTCTTGGACCATGTTTATTTTTTCCGACCTGTTTTCTTTTCCATCGAGGGTATCATATTTCAGGAGTAAATTCACCCATAAAACACACCTTGAATCGATTTCAATTTATTTACCCTCCGTCTTTGACACCTGATGGCAGACATTTCCCCAACCCGGGCAGCGGCACAAGGGGCAGGTCAGGAGGAGTTTCCACGTTACGTAAATTGAAACCGAAATGAAACCATACGGAAAAAGAGAAAGTGTGCTAAACTGGTACGTTTGGTTTGGCCACATGCTCGGCGATGCTTTTTTCCATCCGGTATATTTATTTGCGTTTTGAGGTTTGCTATTTTTTCCACATTTTAACAGCCTGCGAAGCGCATTTGTTGCCACATTTGTGCACACACATATTTACACTAACACGTAGTTTATGGGAATGATAAAACTTTTTCTTACAACTTTCCGCCGCTGATAAAACCGGTTTTACTTTTCTCACATATGATATTCATGGAAATCACCGTATCGCTTCACTTGATTGCTTCACTGCGTGAAAATTTAGGGGTGAAGTAAACGTTCGACCGTAACGTTCTTCCCACTCACTTTCTCACTCTGATTGAAAGCTGCCCGATCGCCGTTTAATCGTGATAAAGGTGCACCATAAACGGAAGCCGATTGCTCATTCAGGATGTTTTTCGCTCGTTTTCCAACACGACCTTCCGGCTCCTTTTACTCCAGCGGCGCCGGTTGTAGCGGATTGATGTGGAACCCAATCAGGCCCTTCATTCACGAACGGAAAGTCAGTCCGCATCGATTCCGGCTAATTAAATACTCGAAGATAAATTACACTTCCGAAGGCATCGGGCCTTCAATAATGGCAATGCGAAAGTCTGGGAAAAACTCTCGCCTTTCCTTACGCTGGCATTGTTCATCTCTCCGCTTCACTTCGAGCTGGGAGCAGCTCAGGCTTTGTTCGGGTTGCGGTTGGTTGGTTGATTGGTCGGGAAATATGCTTCAACCGTTGATCGAAGGATGATTTTATCTGCAACGAAAGGAGGAAGGAAAGGATATTTCATCTGTTTTTTTCCCTCTTCGCGTCGATGGGGAGAAAAACGCGTTGATTGACTACGGTTGCGTGCCTTTAAGAATCAATTTCGGTGAAGAAATATCACTATAATAGTGGGCGATACAACCGTGTGTTTTGCTTTCCCTCTTGAAAGATAAATTACAGTGCATTTGTTTTAGCAGCGCACATTTATTAATTGAATAATCGCTGTCATAAGAATTAATTTTGCTTCAGTCTCAAATTGAGATGGAAAAACGCCTCATCAACATTTACCATCCCAAAACAAGTGTGGTTGATTTATTTAAATTCTCCGAAACGCAATGGAGTATGCAAAACTGAGTCGAAAATGGTTGGCCCGTGTCAAGCACGTGACAAAAATGACCAACCACGTGGAAGCGAGTGACAAACCACCGATGTCAATGGCACTTCATTTCGTTCAAGTGTGGATTTTTTTCCGGGAAATACGGAGCCGTTGCCCCGGGGTAAAGTAGAGCTTTAAGATGAGTGGCATCCGAAATCCACCTCCACGCCCGGCAGGCAGTGTATGATTCGTCGGAAGGGACGTCTCGCTTGACAAAGCGAGAGTGGACTGAATCTAATTTCACATCACAGGAAAATTGATTGCTCAGCTTAGTTGTCATCTTTTCGGTATCAATTACTGGTGGGAAAGGGATTCTATTTGGTGTACAAATTGGATCCAACGCCATGGCACTTTTCCGGCTCCGGATGAAATGGACCTGGAGCATCAAGTTGTGCTATTTATTCTGGCGTGTTTTTACGTCTTCGCTTTAATTTGAAGCGGCTTCGATACTCATAACGGGCCTCCCTCTACCTCGGTTGATGGATGTTTTGGACGAAAGATGCCGTCGGACGAGGTTTTTCTAGCCCTGCGAAGTTTTCCATATTACGAAGTTCCCTGTCACGTACACATTCTTTACCAGCGTCAAGGGCAACTCTCTTAGAATTTCCTCGCAGTAGGAAAAGCTAAGACCAGTTCGGAACATAACTTCCACCATAGCTTGAATGTTTCTTGAGTGGATCCTTGCCCCCGAACTAGCCCCACTTGAGATAGGACTGTACGAAAAGCGGACTATAATTCTCCACTCGGAAAATGAACCTTCCTTACAACCCGTTGCTACCTTCCCGAGACTCGCCCTCACCAAGCCGAAAGCGACGTTTGAGGGACGCAAAGATAAACACTTCATTTGGATAGCCTTCCGCAGGTGTACGTGGTCAGTGTGTTGTTGAGTTCCGCTGCAAAAAGCGGCACGTTAATTAAACGTCAGAATGCCTCGAACCGGTAAACAAACCGGCTCGGAGCGCTACAAGAGCTAGCCAACATCGCCAGCAAACCTGCCAACGAACGTTTGGTTAGATAAATCAAGCGGCGCCTCGAAGAATGGACGCACCCGGGCAGACTGTGCCGGGTTAGCAAAATTCGCGCCACCAAACTCCAACACCACCGCCATTCGGCACCCATTGTTTACGGCATTCCAATAAATAACACTTCAAACGGGAGTAAGGCATGCATCAAACGCCCGGTTCACACTTTCACCGGTCCGAAACCGAGCACCATCACCGGGGAAACATCGGCCGACATCGATCATGGTGCTTTGAAGTCCACCCTGGACACCTCGGAAGATTCACTCAATTAAAATCATGATATGCTCCCGATAGAAAAACCAACCGAAAACGCGCAACAGTGTATAAAACCATCAAGCGAAATGTTTATTTGATGGTTCAAAGAAAACAACCTGAGCTTGAAACGATGCCCCCGTTGTTGACCTTTTGCTTGAATGCGAACATTTGGACAGTGTGTTTGATTTTCTTTGTCTTCCAATATCGGCACAGATTTTCCACGTCCATTTCAATAAACTCATTACATAATGCTACCCTTGCCCACAGAAGGCAATCAACAAAAGATTTCTATCTCCCAGCGAAAAATAACGGATGATTACGATAATCTATAAATGTCGAACTTGTTATCTAACTCGATTTCCCACAAACTCCTCCGCGTTGTCCTCTGCGAACGGAAGGTGGGACGCTGGGAACGTTGTGTAAGTCTCGCCACCCTCGGTCTCGGCGTACCAATAATCGGTTGAACTTGACTGACTTTTTAGTGGCAGTCTGAAGTGAAGGGGTCTTGGTGGCTTTCTGCCGACGCTAACTTTTCTCAAGCCCTTTTTCACCCATCCGTGTCCCCGATGAATCATCGAGCGGACGGATAATAAAAACTGGCCGAACCCGTCCGGGAACTTTCGACGAAATAACTTGCCGTGTGGCAAATTGATTAAAGTTGCATTAAAGTAAAACGTGCTGATGAAAAATTTACGGTGGAAAACTGTTGATTGTTGGGGGGGGGGGGGGGGTTTTTTATTTCGAACCCGGACGAAAATTATAAAATGACAATGGAAGAAGCATTTTCCAGGTCTACCGGGCGCTGTTATTAGAGCCATTTCAAGTTGTTTGGTTTGGTTCTCATTGACAGATATTTTTCTTGGTAAAGAATTTATCAATTTTTTAAACATATTTTGGTCTACTTTATAAAGTGGCCCCTAATAAATGAATAATTATCAGTAACAATGCAAAATGAACACCGTCGTGAAAAGTTTTAATTAGCACCGAGGTATTAGTAAAGTAAAGTGGCGTAACTTTATTAAGGAGCAGCAAATAAGCGAAGCGATCCTAAATAACTTTGATGGGGTGGATGAAAAGTAAGGCAAAATAATCTCGTTAGAAAAGGTTACTCAATTAGCAGAATAATAATTACTTCAATTTAAATATGAGCCACCCTGTGGAGCTTGGTTTTGTATGGAGAACCTTCCATTTTTTTTAAATTAAGCTTCCCGTCCTTAGTTGAAAACAATCGACCTTAATGGTGCAAAAACTTTCAAACGGAAGGCACCGAAATTGACCTGCTTATTGTGATCCGAATTATTTTGATACGAAGTTGGCAAGCGCGCCGTTTTAGGAAAACATCGTTTTATCACTGTCAACGGCATACAACCCACAGGGAGGGTTTAAAATAGGCTTTTCCGAAAATAGTTTTTTTTAATGCGCACAGTGTTCGTTGAAATACGGAGCGAGGAAGCTTTTCTGGTAAATATTTTTTCATTCGCCATTCGTGATCATAAATCTTCTACCCAGCATAAACAGCACAAACAAGATACGTTCGTTCATTGACGAATTTGACTGCGAGCACGGTGGGGAAACATCTTTTTTAACGTGGCTTTATCGGTTATTTACTCAAGCAACCGTTAGCTATCGCTCCGTGGTGGAATGCTCGTAACTGCGCGACAAAGTGGAACATTTTTCCGAATCTCCAAACACCGGTAAAAGATTATTCGGGCAGAAGTTTGCCTGGAATGTGACGTGCGGGATAAGGCTATCCGTCAAACTGGAAACTCCGACAACACGGTCTGAAGTTTGACACTGTCAGTTTGGAGTGTGCTCGAGCAACGTTCCTTGAAACGCCTTCCCCGGGAAGAGGTACTATTTATATTATTTTGGGGAAGAAAAAATGTAGTACGCCGACACCCCCTTGCGAAGACACATATTGGATGTGGCTGATTGGAAATACTTCGACCATCATCATGGAGCCATTTTTCACACCAACGTGAAAGTGCCTTTTGGGGGGGCAGGAGGGAAAAATTTAGTGACTATTCTCGATCGGACCATCATCTATTTACTTCCAAAAGATTGGGAGGAATAAAAAAGGAGATACCTAACATCGAACGTTCACCAGATGAAAGCAGCTCCGCGCTGGGGCAAACATAAAACTTTACGACCGCTCCCTCTCGTGCGCCTTTGACGTCAGCGCAGGGTTGGTAAATTTGGTGGAAAACTGCAACCAAAACCCACTCCACTGGCTCCAATACCTGTTGCTTTGCTAGACCGGGCGCACTTCAAGAGCTACAGTAGGACTTGGGATTATCTTAATGGTAGCTGGAAACCGAGCAAAATAACCGTTCGGAAGCAACAAGTAGCAGCAATTGCCCGTGGGGCAATTATGTGCTCCATTTAAGCCTGAAATTACATCTCCAGCATGAGTTGGATCCGGATTGCAGCCGGGATGTACCAAAGTTTTGTTTATCGTCGCTTATCCTATCACCCGTTTCTGTTCTGGTTTTAAGACCTTACCGACACGTCAGTTATGGTGAGATTGCAATGCGATTACATTGTCCGAGCAACAAACAAACAAACGCTTCGCCAGGGAGATGCAATACTTTGCAAACGACTGTGGTCACGGTGCGGAAGCTTCCAGATAGACAATCTTGCCCTGGTATGGTCGTTCCCTAGTTTAGGAGTCTCTTTGGCTAGATTATGTGGCACGTGCCCGAATGTAGGAAGTAAGCAATCAAGGGTTGAAGTGCATTCACTCTGTGGTTATCACTGAGCTTGACAAGGTTAGGGTTGGTAGCAGTGAGGGAAATAGGTTTCTGATAGCAACATTAATAGTACTTTGGGGAAATGAACCAGAAGGACTACAATTTAAGGCTTAACTAAACATGTTTTGTCGATATGCAAATCATGTTACAAGAATTAACGCGCAATTTCGACATGCACGATTTTAGGTTCGGTTGAAACCCAAATAGTGCACTGCTTCACTCCACCAACTGACTATTTATTTAGTTCATCCATGCGACAAGCTGCCGGGCACGGAACAAGCAAAAACACTCCACTCAGATAAGGCCACCATTCCCAAATCGTCTAGATGCGAAGCGATTTGATCCACTTTCGGATTGGTGTCCAAGAAGCTCGTGTTAGATTTCCCAAGACAGCACAGCACGTCTTCCCAAGATACGGCAATCTATCCTTGAGACGTAAACCCCGGAAGAATAGGAATAGGGTGGTCGACCGATCCACTCTCAGCGTTGATTACTTCTTTCCGTTGCGGACAAAGCACCTGGAAGGGGAAATGACGAATGTTTGAGCGAACGTTTTTCGTCTTTCCGGCCAAAAAGGGATCATAAAACAAGGGCGGTAAGTAATCGCTCGAAGGGATCATTCTTCTCCTCCACCTATGGACCTCGGAGCTTTTGGAAACGGGGGTAAGGACGTGCAATTCATCGCACGCTGGATGGCGCAATCCGCAGGGAAACATCAATTTCCGGTGTGACCGTTTCATCACAAGTAATGTCTCATCATTTTTACCCTCCTTGCAGGTTCCTTTCGGTGCACGGGTTACGGTTGAAAAATGGACTTTCCTTAGTTTGGCACACTACTTTCACGCCCTTATCGCAATAGCGCATTGTGGCTTGGGTTGTTTGTTTGGCGTTAAGAGCATTAAAAAGTTATAGCAAAGCCGCTTGAGGTGTGGAAAACGTTGGAGCAATCGGAACTAACGCCAGGAATTGCGGAACAGTTAATACTGTTTTTCTGCGCCACTACCGTTGCTTGCCCCTTTTTTTTGTACTTCCACTTCCGCCCGACGGGTGGCTTTTGATTGGACAGTAATGGACCGTACACTGTGGCAGCAAACCGTAAACTCTGGAACCTGTAGGACGATAGAAACGAACATGCATCCTGTAGCAGAGGAAGGAAAATAAGGACGTGGAAAATAAAAGGAAAAATCAACTTCCTCGGCGCGTGAACCGCACGCGTAAACATGTCGTTGCTGATGCCATCGGGAAGATAGTGGTGTCCACTGGAGGAGGAAAAAAAAGCAACATGCAGTTACCCTTTGACGGTTGGGACGTCGGTAGGGAAAACGGAAAATAAACTATCGTCGGAAACCTCGGCGAGGATCACTGGCGTGGACGTGATTGAGACGGCTTCATCCGCACGTGTTTGTTTCAAGGGAGCAATTTTAATGCACCCCTTAAAGAGGGAGTGGGGGGGGGGAGGGGCAGCCGTGCTCCCTCTCGGTTGAAAAATTGCAGCCATCGTTAATGAAATACGCAACGGAATTGATTTGATTGCGATCATCATCATCGAGGTATCAACGTGCAGCAATCGGGAAAAGGACTCGTTCATACTTGGATTAGCGTCTCGTTATCGGACGGAGATTGGAGCAGACAAACTCTTTATTAGTCCGCTACACACGCCACATGCTGTCGGGCGTTATTGGGTCAGTCATGTTACGGACCTCCGTGATCTCCTCAGTGGGTGCTGCGTCACCGTCCGTCATGGACCGGGATCTAGGATGGGATGCTTTTGGGATTAGCCAGCTGCTGGTCGTCAAAGGAGTATTTGCGTGATTTAGAGCATGAAAAGCTACGCATGTGGGATTAAATGGGAGATTGAAAAAGGTTTCCAACTTTGCTTTGTATACTATATGCATTGTATATTTGTTTGAATCTTTACATACAATCCAATAAATTCTTTTAGGTTTACTAGTTTTTTAGAAGCATTTAATTTATCCTTTTATGTTTCGTCTATCAAGTGGTTATGATAGCATGAAGATGATTTTAATATAAGTTGCCGTATTTTTACGTGAATTAACCTACTTGGTTTTGAAAAGTTGTTTTTGAACAATTTTGTTTTATTTGGAAAAGTATGTCGTACTTGTTTATTATAATATTAGTCCTATTGCTTCGTATAACGTTTAACAAACTTTACTGTTGTTTCGATTTTATTTATTTTATTTTTTATTTTTTTATTTAGACATGCTTTATTTACATTTATTTTACTTCGCTTTAGGCCAAATTGTCCTTTTAAGATATGATTTCATTTTGCAAAAGATATGGTGATAAGGGTGATGATGATGGCGATAAACGTGGTCTTAGGCAAATTTAACTACCATCATTCTTGTTAAAAAAAATGCTTGAACATAGGTTGAAAGTATATGTCATATACTTTAAATGGTAAATAGGTAAATTCATTTAAATAAAAAGAAGGCAAAACAAGCTGTTAGCCATGAACATAACTTTCCCTATGGTTTCAAGTGTTTTGCAGATTGTGGAACACTTCCGAGAACTATTACCTTGCTTCACGACGTTTTTTATTTTCAACTGCCCAATTTCTTCCCCGACTCCAGACAAAATAAAATAAAATCAGGGGTCACCAGGCGTTACCACGGGTCGTTGAATTGAATGCCTTAGTGATGGGGCTCCTTCCAAGTAATTCACCAAAAAGAAAACGCAACGGTATATGCGGTACTTGAAATGCGGAACGCTTGCGTCGAGGTTGGATAACTCAATCGACGCAATTTCGGCCTTGGCACGCAATTGCGGTGGTGACGAGAGGGAAAGATTTTTCGCTTTCCTTTACTTTTCCGACCCACCCGGCACCGGACAAGAAGGACTTCTAGCAAATTCAATAGATAAAGCTCGTTAAGGATATTCCCTCGAGGGGCAGCTTGGTTTCGATTTAGTGAACGACATTTTTCGGGGCGCAGGGCGAAGGTATGAATGAACGTAACGAAGGACGAATCAAGAAGATAAAGGAAAAAACATACTCGATTATTGAAGGTGAAAGGCAGAAACATGTTTGTCATGAAAAGCTCCTTGAATGAGAAGCAAGTTAGCAGGAAGGCTCCAAAAATGGTCATTTACAAATCGCAACGACACACAAGCTGTGGGTGGGAATGGACAAAAAATTGCACATAACACCTCTATTGAGTGGATCTTTTCAAATGATTTTAATGTTTTTTTGTCCTTTGGCCACTGTTACACAAATAGCTTGATAGAAGGCAAGAAAGTGAAAGGTCACGATTATCGTATGGTTAGTTCGTTCTAGGTGACCAGTATGGCATGACAAACATTTTACAGTGGGAAAATATTGTTTCGAAAAGTTTGTAAAAGTTTTTATATAAAGAAATCCATTCGCGATCGAGGAACAGCAGCGAATCTTGGTGACGAAGGGAAACAAGGTTACGTTTTAAAATATTAATTTATTCACATTCCACTTTTCTCTCGCTTTCACTGACTTTTTAGCAAAGACAATTGGAAAGAAAGGATGTGTGCGTGTCAGGTAAAGTGACTCGCTTAATTTGTCTCAAAAGTTGGTTCACAGTCGAGACGGCTAGAAGACAATGCGTATGATTAAAAATTCATGAACATCGGGTACGTCGGGCAAGGGTATAATGCATTTTTGGTTGACAGAAAGGTTGACTTCCACTTGACATTTCAAACATGTTGTCGCCCTTTTCTGATGACACCAACAGGAGAGCCTCTTGCCGTTGATGAAGACTTCAAATCGTCTCATATTTATCCCTTATCTGTGCTTTAAATTAGAAACAGCAAAGGCAGAACACCTAACCGTAGCAATTAAAAGATTCTCTCGTGGAACCTTTGTAGTAGGATGAAGTTAATCAAATCATAGCCATCTCGAAGAGCGACGGGTCGACTAGCGATCCGTCACATTCAACATCCATATGTACCGTTTCAGTTTTCCCATCCCTCCCCCCCTCTCCTATCCCATCGTATTATAAACCATCTCGTCCCAGGGCCAAGCAAGTGCCATCATTTTCCGGAAGGATTAGCCCGGAGGGATTTTCCCCGCCGGCACATGTCCTTTTCGGACGGTAAACACAGAGAACCCTCAAATTACGCCGAAACGGCCACAAGTGGGTGTCCTTCACTGTCTCGACATTTCGGGCCAAATTAGATTACCGCGAAAGACTGGCGAAGGCGGGTTTCTGTTTGTTTTCGAAAGTAGAGGAAAAACGTTGGGTTTTAAAGACCCTTATTTGGTTTTCAGTTGGTGTAGTATGTGTTTTTCTCTAAAGCTGAAATGTTGATACCGTTTCTGTTTAGCTCTTTATCTTAAAGCTGTGTAGGATAAGGCTTCTTATAAAATATGTTCACTTCACACAAAAACAATATTCTAGCACAATTTTCTTCCATCCAGCAGTGAATGCGAATTTGTTTACAATTCAATTGATTTAAAACTAACTCGAAAGCTGGGATTGATGTTTATTTTCCACTTCCAGTGCATCAGAACAAGTTATTAAGTTAAATAACTCCCCCATCTGATCTTCTTTCCTCCCTCCCCCATCCTCTCCCAATTAATCGTTAACATTTCCGCCGAAACTGTTCCACCTGAGTGAACGACCGAGGCGATTTTACGCAGATCTATCGGTAATTTAAACAAACCATCTTCACAGAAGGTCACGTAACCGGGGCATTTTCCTCCCGGTGGGGTTGCCCAAAACGGGCACGTCAAAAAAAAAACCACTCTCCACCGTATCGATTGACGAATTTTTCACTGTTACTGTCCACTTTTCTTTAGCCGCACAATTTTCATTCATCGCGGTTTGATTGTTTGCCAACGCCCGCCCCGGCTTTTCGGTTGGGGAAAACTGTTTCCCATTCCACTTGCTTAAGGATAATTTCACCAATTCAGTCGATCCATTTGAAGTCACGCTCGCTCTCGGCATGGGGCTTCAGCGTCATCGTTGGCTTAAACGTTGCCTCAAATATTCCCAGCCTTGCCCTTCCGGTGGCGTAAATATAGCGTGCACAGATTGACTGTAATTTATTTACATGCGCCAGGTGGGAGGGATTTTTCTCGGCTGGCGTGAGTTTTTGCAGGAAGCGAACCGGTCGGAATCGATTTTTTTGCTCCCTTCTAGTGATCTGCTTTTGCCACGCTCGTTAATCCTAATCGAACGAAGCCGGGGGTTAGAGGAAAAAGCGGGTAAAGGTTGGGGCAAATGTTTTGCTTCGGCACCCGCAAGACGGGCTGTTTTCTTCGGCATTTGTGGCGCGAAAGCTGTTTACTTTCGAGTTCGGAGATTAAATTTTGGGTGGTTTACTTAATGTAGCACAGCTTTGGATGGATTTGAATTTGTGTGTTGCTAAAAATATTCAACCCAAAAGGAATATTGTGCGTTACTCTCAACAAGGCTGTTCACTTTTAGACTTACGTTTAGCATTTTCCAATGCTGCAACACGAGAGGAAGACGAAAATAATCTTTGCCGCTTCATTTTTTCAATCGCCACCACTTCTCGAGTGTTGTTTTCAATCAATTATCGATTCCGAGGCGCATTGGCGTCACGAACCAACCAACACCCGTTGCGGTCCGTTGGAAGAGAGATAAGATAAGCGCCAAGTGCAGTGGAAAACTATTTATTATTGCTCGACCGAATCGCTTCTTGGCTATGTTGTTCTAAACAACGTGGTTTTGGGAATGGGAGGTCTGAATACATCTCCCTTAAGTCACTTTGCATAACTTTAAGTCATTCACCAATGACTTTCAATGGAACCGATATCTGGCGTGATAAGAAGTGATTCGCATTTTTCCCCCGAACAATCTCATGACGTTTTTGAACGACGCAATGAAATACAAAAATTAGTTTTGATTCATCATGAACCTTCTCACAAACTCAACAAAAGTCAGCTGAGCGGGCAATTATATCACACTCGGCCCTTCAAGGGACAAATTAGCCACGCTTGCTATCAACATATTTTACAGCACGAGCGCTAATCTGGGAAACAAATAGAGCGAGCGAGCGCTTAAGTACGCTTTACTTTTGGGGACAAAATAAACAAAGCAAATTAGCCGTTTTGGCCAACCGGTCATTCGTTCGTCCGATAAGATTTTTACCTCTCGCGTACCGACGCCACATATTGATGGTGAAATCAACACCTGGGTGAGCATTTGTGTCGGTGTTGTTCTCAGAAAATTAATCACGCGGACATCGACTAGGATTTGGTAAAGTGCAGTGTTTTTGCAATCGAATTTATTTAATATCAAAGAATGTGCATTAATATGGGCTATAAAAATGTCATTTGAAACGAAGTAGGTATTTTAGAGTATTGAATTGAATAGCTTTAAGAAACAAGAACTGTATTTTCATATAGACACAATTATACTGAAAAACATCCAATTGTATTTACAAACTAAAATAAAACGATTGAACAAAGTTAGGATAATCCTCGAAGAATATGCTTAAGCTAGTGGGATGCCCTATCTTTGTTAAGAATTGTACGTTGACAGCTCCAACAGCCTTTAGATAAATCTTTGTACTGCCAAATTTATGTCCATTGGTAAAGAAAAAAAGAAAGAGTGCGCCAACGGAAAGAAATCGAAAAGTCTGTCAATGTACACGTAACGTTTGGGCGTTCCGTTCCGCTCCGCTGCCCTCGCTATGATTAGAAGCTGTTGATATCTTATCAACCATTTCGCACACCGTTGCGATCGAGTTCCAGACACTCCACGGTGGAGGCTTGATAAGACGACTCGGTTTCGGTGCACCCTCTGCTGCTTGCTTTCTTGTGCTTTTTCTCGGGCGTCGGTGCTCACCTGGTGCCGGGGCGTATTTCGTCTTTCGGCCGCCTTTGCGCGGGTTTTCTCGGACATTTTGCCCAAAAAGGGAATGGCCAGCGACGTGGAACACTGCACGCGGTCGAGCCTAAGCCCGGGGAATGTGTTTTGCCAAAAACTCTGGTTGACATACACATTCAAAAGCCGAGCTGGAAATTGAGCGGGGGCTTGAATGTCTGCGTGGTTTCGGTTGAAAGGTACACAGAGTTGATTAGCCAAGCATCGAATGTTATCTTTGACGAAATTTGACGTTTCGAAACGTACCTAACGTACGTCATCGTTCGTTATCAACCGGGCATGCAGCAATGGTGTCTGCAATTTTTCGTTGCCATCGACAAAGCGAAGCAATGCGCTGATGGTGATGAGGCGAAACGGGGGGGGGGATCATTTTATGTTTATCAATACACGGCCGATGGTTGGCTAATAAAATTTGACTCCGTGTTCTTGAGCTACCATCGGAGGGGACCCGATTGAATTGATTAAGCTCGTCCGATAGTGTCGGCTTTACCAGCTGGATGGCGTAAAAAAAACGTGTCTCTCCTGCTAAGGAAACACAAATTGTTTCTAGGAGAATTTTATGGCGTGCTCGTTTAAGCCAAACTGCCGAACTACCTACGTACCGAAACGCATTAAACACGAGTGACGGTTCCATTATACTCGTGAGAGATAATTATCCTTGAGCCAAATGGTGCTTTGAAACAATAAACACATTCAAACATGTTGTTTGTGAAATTGATTTTGAGGCGGTAGTTTGATCCTTCTGTGTGAAAGAATGTATGCAAATTGTGCTTTTCAATATCCTTATGTCTTATAACCCATCGTTTTGATCGTCTCATTTCTTCTAAATCCATTTCAATGTATCGCAAAACCTTATGCACTTTAGTAAATCTTACTAATCTTACTAATCAGTGTAGTTAGCAAAGAGCTCGGTTCAAATTATTTCACTTTCTCTGTGCGACGCTCAATTAATTATGCTTTACCACGGAGAGTCACCTACAAACTGCCATTAAAAGATCATTAGACTGAGAGCGAGGAAAGAATAATCTTATATCATGAAAACATTCTGAATGAACCAGCTTTATACTCTAGCCGTCTTACACGTAAAACACGGAGCTTTAAGTAGGAAATCTCATAATCGTTCTTTCGTCGTGAACGTTCAGCTATTCGTTAAAATTGTCGGAAGTGAGGAAGCTCTAGATTGCTGTCCAGAACACCGCAGCGAATGGCTTTGACGACAAGTTCTTTATTTCGTAGATTAGTTGTGATTAGTTTATAAATTGTTTAGACGAGCGGCTAAGAATGCTGGTGGGAAGTTAAAGACTTCGTTTTTCCCTCCAACGAGTTCATCGTTCTATCGGTCCCTTCTGCCTTTCAGGTAAATAATCTTTTGAGACGGTGAATTTTGTCGAAATATCATTTTAATTTTGCGATAGATTTTTAAAAAACAAAGCAAATGATTTACTTGTTTCGTACGTTTGAAAATTTTGAATAATGAAATTTGTATGATAAATATAATAATGACTGTTTAAGTATATTTCGGGATGAATCTATCAATTGTTTCGCGTTGAAAACTTTGCCCACACCATACTTTTCTGCAACTTCAAATTTCCGGTCTACAACCTACTCATTCTCACACGGAATGTAACTTCCTGTGTTTGCGTCTTTACTTTACAATGGTAAAGTGAACTTTAAAGGAAAGTAAAAAGACGATTTACAATTTTCGACATTTAAGAACTAGTCCCTCCACAAAGAACGATCCTCCGTCAGCACAGACAAACATCCCCGAGCCACAGACACGCACGAACAAATTGTGGTTAAATTATATTCCCGCTCCAGCCGGCCGAACCACTTCTGGCCATGGTCAGCGCCAGCGGCAACGGAGAACGAGTGAGTGCAAACAGTGGAAAAACGAAGTTCCCAAATAGATAATAAATTTTCACGCGCCACTCGACGCGGTTTCCGCACGCACACGCCGTGTTTCGCGGCCAACAGTCTTGGGTGGGAAAAGAATTTTCGAAATCACAAACACGTATCCGCACACTCGGGAAAATCCGTGACTGGCGTCGCGATTGTGGCGAGTGGTTTTTTGATTCGGTTACAGTTTGGGGATTGGCTTTATGCTGCCGTGGTGGTGTTTTTGTGTTTTCGCTTCTCTGTTTCACCTTCCTATTTTTGTTTACGCAATATTTTTCCTCGCACGCCACATACATCTCGCACACTTTTGGTTTACGTTAAGCCTTCCCCCCCGGGGGCGCAACATGTTTCTCTTCGCCGCAACATGTTTCGTTTTTGCCCTATTGAATCAATTGAAACTTTTTCAAAGCGAGAAGAAGTCGGCACACTTCCGTCACAAGATTTGCCTTTGCTTTCGACCACAATGCAACCAGTGTTACAGAAATGCCGAACTGTTCCCGATCGGTTTCGTTACTGCGCGTTCGCTCAAGGAACTCCACCGGGCTGCGACCGGTTTTGGTGCTTTGGTTCAAATTCAAAATTTATAAATAGCAAATATTTATCTTCTCCGTACCGACCGGCCGTTATCACCACCAGCTTTGGATAAAATGGTAATGGTGGACCGACAGTATACCTTAATATCGGACGGCGAGACCTTACTGCATTTTCGGAGACCGCGTGAGTTGATTATTTTCGCTTTTAGTTTGTTTGCTTTTTTTCGACCGTACACTGCATTGTGATCTATTTTTAGCATGTTAAACAGGCAGTATTTATAGATAGTGTGCTTGTGGGGGATGTAATCAGTAAACGGAAGGGATAGGTCAACCGTCAGCAGTTGGGGCCCACTTTGAAAGGTTATCATTTATCGAACAAATTTTGGTTACATAAGGCTGCCTGTAGCACTTTATTTTGTTTTTTTGTTCGCTATCAGTTATCTTTGGTACAGTGTTTCGAACTTGAAGACTTATTTGATTATCAAACAAGCAGAAAGTCAAAACAAAACTAATGGAATCTGATGCATTATGTAAACGTTTAAAAAAAATTATGTCATACTAAACTTGGGCAGGATTTCTTATTTCTTCTCGATTATATTTTATTTAACACTCGTTAAATCAAAAATTGGTCACGGTCAAAACCAAACTTATGCCACAAGTTCGAAAAACAGGATCGAAAACTCGCAAATGACCGAATCGAAATCATTTCAAACAAATCCATCGCCTGGTCTCACTCAACCGCTTGTTACGGGGGAAATTGGAAAACATGAACGCAGCATGGAAGAAAATGTTGCACGCTCAGCCGAGTTCAGTGGGTCGACCACGGGGCGGACAGTTTTGCATTTTCCATCGCTCGCCCATTGGTCGTTTTCCAGCGCAGACCGAGTGAAAGTTTACTCACGAAAGAGGAGTTCAAGTTTGAGGTTGGGCAATTATTTTAAAACCACAACCGTCTCCCGAGGTGTAGGATGGACGTTTTGGAAGCACCCGAATCGATCGACCACATTTTGCATCGGTTGTAGTTTGTTTTGCTCCCACTATTTTTGAGTCGACCATGAATGATGCTTGCTAGATACGGAAAAGAGTAAATGATTTGTTTGGTAGTCAAACAAAGCACGCACACATGTTCAGGTGAGAAAAGATCATTACGGAAACATGATTTCAGACCAGTTTTTAAGTGCAATTAGTTGTTACTTGGCGCTCTTTTCAAGCAAGTGTTTTTCTCCCCTTGTTAGCAGATGATTATACTCGAAAGACGTTTGCTATCTTGTCTTGAAAATAGGTCACTGTCAATGGCAACAGTCTAAACCTTCACATCAAATGTTTTCCAATACCATACCATAACGATCAACAGTAATATTCTTTTTATAGAAAATATTGCAAATCACCAGTTTAACAAACTCTTACCTATGAATCTCACCCAATAGGGAAGCGAAGAGTTACCCCATTTCTTAACATTTAAAAACACACTATTTTAAATATCTTGAGCTGCTGTTTTAAAACAGGGTTCATTCACTTTCTACGCTTGCTAACAATGTTTATGTTGCATGATCGATTTTGTTTTACTTTACCACCTTTTTTTGTCGGCTTTTCTCACTGCATGCAATGTGATTTCCAATGATAAATATGTTCAAATACGATGGCCAAGAAAAAAGATTAAGATAACACGCGGTACTGATGGAACACTAAGCACAATTTCGGTTTAAAGACGCACACTTGCGCACGAACGTTAGCATAGATTTAACACTTCCCCTCTCTACCCTTTCAGTGATCACGGTACACGATGGCCAGAAAGCGCCGTGGGCACGTCTGGTCTTGGCAGAAGCAACCTATGTGGGCAAAATTTTGGAGCGAATGGCTCGAATGTTTGCACTAAAAATAATACCTTTAGACGTTGTCGGCACCGTTGCTTCGTAACGAATAACCGTATTCCGGAGGCGACCGAAACCGGGCACTTTTCTATCGTTTATTTTTGCGAAAGAAACTGCCTCAAACAAGAACACACCTTCTATTCTACTGTAACGTCACTTTGGGCGATCGTGAAACAAAAAAAATCTCCACACACGCGCGCGCGAATCTCGAAAACGTCTTCCAAGGCGTGTTACGGCGTCAAACGCGCCTCGCTAGAAGAGGTGTAGTATGTTTTCCCGGTCCGATTCGACGCACGGCTGACGGTAGACTGACGGCCCTAGCGAACGACGAACGCTCGCCAACCTTCGTTCACATCCGCGTTTCGGGCTGCGAGTGTATTGGTATGCCGGCAGTGAGGAAACTTATGCTACACCAATGGCAACCGTCCGGAGGAAGCATATTCGGTTCGGAGTTGCTGATGGCGTGGAGATGAAGGGCAAGGCAAGCAGTGGGGAGGGGGAGGGGGTGTAACGTCACGATCGTTGTTCTGAACTAGACAAGGCAGGTGAGTTCGGGCGAATGGGGGACCGAGATGATTGGACCGGATTGGATATTGTGTCTGGTCGGTGGGACAAAATGATTCCAGTTGCTCATTGTGCTTAGACGGTGTTGCCGGTGACGTAACGACAATGCAGTGTCAAGTCACTCGCCGGGTTTCACGAGATGAGCCGGTTTTTCACTCGCTCTTTAGCATTGAGCTGGCATTGTCGTTAAATCGTTTCGCGGAGTTTTCCTCTGCCTCGTGTCGCTTTGGGTTCGTGGAAAAAGGGGGCGCCCGCGTCGAGTCGTCGAGTGGAAACCGGATACTTGCAAACGCCGGCATGGGTGTAGGGAGGATGAGGGATAAAATGTCACTGTGACACACTTGTTGAATGTCGATGTTCGCGGGGAAAACCGGACCGGTACGATCCTACGCCAATAACGTTGATGACAACGACCATAGACGTCGAGTTTTGGGTTACACCGGCTGAAGAGGTGTGACTGGAGCGGGTCGGTAGTACTCACACGTAACGTAGTATCGGATGGAAAAAAGGTAAAGCGCATTCCTTCGGGTTTACATTTCCACCAAATTACGCAACATAGCGTGATTATTTTCTTTGAAAATCAAATCTGGTAGGTGTCTGCTCTGAGGGGTTTACATTCATAAAGTGTTCTACACCTATGTTCGTATGTAAAACATTTCCCTCACGTGTTACACAACATCAAGTACGCAGCCAGTTCCTTACTATGAGCGGCCAGGCGCCTCCATCGTGCAGTGGAAATTACCGTCCAGCCAAGCGGAAAATCATCCAACCGACATGGACATGTTTGTGGAAGGGTAAACGATCAACGGATGACCTTTATTCGGAAGAACCTCGTTCCTTTCGCGGTAAACATTCGAGAATTGCCAATGACACTAAGGCTGGTCTTAAGGCTAAGGACTATCGTCATCTTTTCTTTGTTAAAAGAAGAAAACAACGATCTGGTTTGGTTGGCTTTTTTTGCCTTTCTTTGTTTTGGCGTTCTGCTAACAGATCGGACTGAATTGTGTCTCGTCCATCATTGGTCGCTGTTGCCATCGGACAGCGACAATAAAAACATAAAGATAATGATTAACGAATCGTTTGAAAGCGCATGATGAATGACGCTGCAAGCCGTAACACTTGCCGTGCAACTTGACTTGCAAATCTTGTTGTATTTATAGTACTTATTTAAAATGGCTTAAAATTTCAAATTTTACTTTACTAGTTAGACATCCATTCTTATGCTTTTGTCTTTTTATTTATTGTGTTTTTTTATTATTTCTTCAATCCTTCAATTCGTTCCTGGTAAATGGATCAGAAACTAAATCTTTTATCCACTCTTCTCACACGGCCAGTTTGAACAAACACGTCGCGGGGTAATGTATTTCATATTGATTACAGGCCCTGCCTTGCCGCCCGGACACTCAGTTCCGATCCGAAGCGGAAGGAACGAAACGACTCATTTCCTGTGTGTTTGCTCTCTAACGACATTGAGACGTGGATTTCCGGCCGGTATCTGGGCGTGTGTGGCGGTGTGAGCTTTCTCCAGTGGGTTTTCCCGACCGACTGACCACTCCACACCGGCGAGAGAGAGAAGGCTAAACTAAAATTGCAACCATTCCGAAAATTGCTACCTCACTCTACGCCCGTTGGCCGTTTTGTGAACGACATTTTTAGTCCGTTGATTGATTACCAAGCGCACGCTATCGATGGTGACGGCGAGGCAAACATTCGATTCACTTTCCGGGCGGTGTGCGGAGTGTGAATGCGATGACCATGTGAGGAATATTTGACACCTTTTTGTTTTAATCGTTCAATCGAAGCTTTTATCATCCTTTGGATGGTCAAGGGAAATAAAAATGGATCCTTTTTTATGTTTGTTAGGCTACTTTAATAACATGACATATAAATTAGTTGTTACACTGAAGTAGCAGAATAAATTGGTAAAATAAATGAGTTAACAAAATATATCGCAATTTTATTTCACCAATTAAAAAAGGGAACAGGACGTATTTGAAACGAAAGAAGTTGTTCAAAAGGAAATTTTTACCATCCATCAATCGAACCTCCACGGCATTCAAGAGTTATGTCGCCATAAATCGTTAACTCAAGTGTCCCATTAATAGCATATTTGAAAATCGATCGCTGCCTTGGTCTCCCACCGGAGCTCTAGATTTCACTGGAAGACACAACTGGAACCCTTCAAGGACTGGCCCGCCTCTTCCTTCCCCTTGCGTCATCGTGCAGGCAGCAGCACTGAAATAAACAACCACAATCTTGACCACTATAAAAAATTTACGCTCCTTTTTGCTCGGTCACACTGTCGCCGCGTTTAGAGACGGTGCGTCAGACCGTGGCCCAAGGGTGGCTATTTTAAGACGAGTGTGTTTTTTTATTTATTTATTTTTTATTTTGCTTTCTGGGTCTGATATGCCTGATAAGGGCGCTTTATCAGGGCGTAGCCTTGTCCGAATCGGAGGACGTTGGCCGAAACCCGATCGACAGAAGCCAATCGAATCGTCAAACTCGACGACGCACCGGCCAAACAAGGGGATTAGTTAGCAGACAACGTGTTGTAACTAGCTCGGTTTGATACAATTATAGTTCCTTGACGGTGGGGAGAAGAGGAGAGCTCGACGCTAGGTGTGTTGCGGTGGATTCAAAGGGTGCTCCCCATTGAAGGCATTATTTTATGCCGGTAGCTCTAGACGTAAGCTTGCCTCATCAATCCCGCACTACTAAGGGGTTGGAGAATTTCATAAAAATAAAATGGGAGCCTAATAATTGCACCAGATTGGCCCACGCAATGATTTATTATTCAATGCACAATTGCGGTATGTACCGCATACCATGCGTCGCAATAAAGATAAGAATGTTGAGCCTAATATCATCAGCGCTTTATCATCAACCGGCGTCGGTGGATGAGGTATATGAAACCGCGTCGGTTGAAGAGGTAATTTTCACGTTTCGGACGGTGTGCTGCACTTCAGAAACGTATGTTTTTCCCACTAGCTTTTTTGCGCTATTCGTCGTTGAATAGTGGTCACTTTGTGGATGAATACCGGTCGGTTCGTCAAACTTATAGAAAAATAATAATGCTGGGTCAGCATGTCATGACTTTTTCGTATCTTTAGTGCCTTATGATAATGCCAGAGTATCTTTGTCACAAAAGATTTTGATCCCCTTGAGGGAGTCAAGAACGAGAAGGTCCTTCCATTTCCTTAGAGTATCAAAAGACGCATAACGATTGGTTCCATCAACACTTACCCTTGCTAACAGATTATATTTAGATTGGACTGAAGTAAAACAATAGACTAAATAAACACATAATTTTTACAGTTCGATATATTTTTACAATGGACAATACATTTTTCCGCAGATAAAGCGGTGCAAAAGCAACGCGCCTCAATGTAGGCAAATTGCTCACACCGTTACGACAACCAAAGCGTAACGTCTGCGTAACGTTTAGTTCGTTCATATTTCAAATGGTGACAACGATGTGTCGCGAGAAAAATTGATGGAAAGGAAAGAAATATGGAAACTTCAGGTGCTCTAAACATTTTGAGAAGATTTTAACTTACTTAGGAGCAGCTTATGTTACGCGCAGCGTGCATGGAACAGAATAGTCTGTTGAAATTGAAATGTTGTTAAATCTTGGCAGCAGTACAGATAAAATCGGATGCCTCGAATGCAATAATCTAGTGTTAGTCTTGATTTTAGCTCAAACTGTCTGGCCAAATCGCATGTTTGATATTTGTAAAATTAAATAACAAAGATTTTGGAAGTTTATTCTCAAAACATCAATTGAAACCTTTGCAACATTTGGAATGTAAGCTCAAATGTAAGAGATCAATTACACTTTTCAGCCGCTTGACAGTTCAAGTAAAAACAAATCACCACCAATTTGCGCGCCTCTCCGAGCAACGGTTTCCCAGTTTTCCTTCCTATTAATGGGCGTACATTAGCCGCTTCTCGCTTACTTCTCAGTTTTCCACCCGGCTTCTCATTTTCTCATCTGTCAAGGTGCACCTGTAGATGTTTTTTGTTTTTTGTTTTTGCTGCCGTTTCATCGAGCCTCGTAGCCCAAACCGCTGGCCGAAGGGACACACTTGCCCGCGGCCAACGGTGGAAGCGAGGTGTTCCAGTGATGCGTTCTGACCGATCTGACTCCCCGCCCCTCACGCTGCCCCTGCTTTGTTACGGCGTCGGTGCGCAATCTTCCCCGGAATCAGTGAGCTTTATTTAATTACCAAGAATGATACATTAACAAGCATAAGTACACTGCGCATACACACGGCTGGCCGCCAACCGGGCGGCGCTCCGGTGCATCCAAGCGATGAATAATTAAAAGTCTAAAACATGACTAATGACTTTCGGTTGCATTTCGAATGCACTTGCACTGGTGGCTTTTGCCTCTCATTGCAACCCAAGTATGCAACTGGAAAATCACGGAAAGAAGGTGCCTTTTTAGACAGTTGAAATTTTAAACTATAATGCATACAGCATTTAAAGTATAATTTGTGCTACATTGACTCTAATAAAAGATAAATTAGGGGATAATCAGGGAATAGTTAGAAGTTCTTCATAGAGATACACAATGTACAATACAACTATCCTGAAATAAATATTCTCCCTTCAAGCCGCACTAAAACACTCAATAAATTCCACGAATTAGCAATCCAGATAAAAGAAAATAAATTCTTTCGCGTGATGCGCGCTCCCTAACCGGTAAGATATTTTCACTTCACGCTCCAGCATCTAGTCGCTGCAAAAGGAAAAGCGCGTAGGAAAACGGTATCACCACGTGACGTGTAAAAATGTGCCCACCGGCCTTGCAATGCGCTGCCCGATCGGCTTACAGCTCCGAGGCACGATGGTTCAATATGGATATTTTCTATCGCCTTCAACTGGGACGCGGAAAGCGGAAAGCGACACTGTGAGATGCAGCCAAAAAATGGATGGAAAAATTGCACCAATGCCCACGGGAACCGATCATAATCTCCCGGTCGACCGTATGGCCATCCAGTGGTATCCTTGCTAGCTCCCCTCCCCCCCGGGTTCCACCGGTGTCCGGCGTGGAAAAAAGGCATGCAAGCTTCAGCTCATTAGCCGCCCTCTGGGTGTGCTTCCTTTTATCGGTCGCGCTCTTTGGCTGGTTCTTATTCCAGCCGGCCATTCCGTCCTCGCGCGATGACTGAGAGGTGACTTGAGTCGACATAAGGCTCCCATATATGTACCTTAAAAACCGGAATACATTAATGTGCATAATGGTGCGCAGCGCATTTCGCCCCGATTACGAATGCGTTTGTTACTAGTCACGGTCTCTCGGTTTTGCCGTCTCTTTCGCACTCCGTTTCATGCCGTCCTCTTCGGGATGGGTGTAAATTGCATGAAATTCACTATTTCGATCTACCGCTCTCCGCGAGAATCAGTGCCTCGACCGCGAAAACACCTCTAGGAATCCCGTCCCGCCATCACGGTCAGGTAAAACACACCGGCTGGGGAACAACGAGAGGGAGTGTAGGGAGGGAGAAAAAATATTATTAAATTATGTAGTAATTAATCAACAAGATTCCTTTGGCTATTGCCTTTTTCTCCCCCGTTCCGGGTTCGTTCTCTCCGTCTTCGTTCGCAATTTTCCATACCAGGCCCGTTTCCGTCCGGGGGGAGGAGCCCGGCGGGACGCATCAGGGGTGGAAAATCGCACCGAACGCATCGGGCACCGCATCGCGATGCGCTTTGTCATTTGCGCAGCGTAATGCGCAATGAGTTTGAGTATGCTAACTTTGCGATCTTTCGGCCGCCTCCCCTCGGTGCCCGCAGGGGTGGCAAGGGCTCGGATTTAGTTCGATCGCTGCTTCGTGGTCGGAGGGGGGGCGGGGGAGTGGGGGAAGGGGGTTGGAACGCACACATCTGGAATAATTATTGGTTGTAAAATGCCCATCCACCTAACGAGCCGTGCGCTCCCTGCCAGCGCATGCCATGGGGAGCAACATATCGCGCGGATCGCACGCCGCTGCTCAGCAATTCCTAATGTGGGTTGAAGAGTGCGTGGCACAGTACAGCGGATTATTTTGATTACAGTTTAGCACAGTTAATAAATAAAATTTTATGCATTCCATTTGATACTCCTTTGAGTGAAGATTTCCTTAATGTTGTTTTGTTAAATTCAATTTTCTAGTGATTAAAATATACATATCCTTTGAGCGTTACAGAATAGCATTGAATATTTTTAATTCCAAACACATATCGCACAACGGAATCCTATTACAGTTTACTCATTACAAACGCTGGCGTTCGTATGGGCGTTCTACGAATGTGCAGATGCGGTGGCGAAGATTGCATCAATAAATACGCAGATTTGCATTCGTTACGGCAAAGCACAGAACATGTATGGGCGCCAAAAAAAAATCACAAACGCGAGCAAAAAAACGACATAACAGAAACGAAGAAAGATACAGAAAGAAATTAATAAAACAAACCGTGAGAATGCAAGAGACATTTGCTTACCGGATCGGATGTCGTCAAACTGTATCTCACCATTTCGGGACCAGATCCAAATCAAAGCGTTTCAAATGTTTCTTCACACTGCCGGGGAAAAGTAATAATTATGGTGTTATCGATATTGAACATACTTTTCGTTGTAGATAATGTTCAGTTTTTATTCTTATCCACCAAAGTTTTGAAGCGAAAATCATAATCGAACATTTATAATATTATAATGACATGTTTTGGACAACGAATAATAAAATAATCAACCATCGTACAAAACTAATTAATTCCCTAGATTAGCTGATCATACTTTCCACCCTTTGCTGTCTCACGATAACTTTGCGTGTACCAGTTGCAATTAACTTACGCGTGATAAAATATGGCATGTGATAGCATATCAAAGTTTATCCTTTTTTATCCTTCTGCAGCGAACTTCAACAGCATAAACCGGTGGAATTGATTATCGCCTGACCAAGTCCTTGCGGGCAATCGAACGGGGTGTCTCTATCTCCCCCTCTGTGTGTGTGTGTTACGAACCACGGCCAGATCGAATATCGCAGCACGGGAGACTCCATCTGGGCTCAATCGGCAGAATTACACGATCGTTGTTGTCGATGTCCGAGTCGATCAAGGTTTGTCACCTACCGGTGCTCGTTTGCCTGACGGAATCGCCATCCGGCAGCACCACACACAATCCCGGATCCCTTGCCGCACCCGCTCACCTTCCCTCCCCCCTACTACTACCTGCCCGTGGAATGCGGTTCGGAGCTGCACCGCACCGAACGCTAGGTGTTTGACCCATTCCGCACGAAATGTCATCGATTTTCTCGCCGATCGCTCGTGTTACACCAGAGCGCAAGGGGCACGGACATCGTCGGGGTACACACACACACACATACACACATACACACGGAACGGATGATTATGAGACTGTCGCAATGTCGCAACGAATCCATCCGGTTTCGCTGGAAGCATGCCGGGGAATGTCTTCCTCTGCGGAATCCAACTCGACCCGCTGGAAGGTCGTTGTGGAGCGGGGAAAAATTACCACCTGCATCGAGGAATGGTTGAATTGTTCTTGGAGTTGTTCTAGACACTGAACGGACTAGAATCCAGTAGTGCCGTTTTACTTGTTTTACTTTTGTATGTGACGTTCATTTCATTTGTGGCAAAATGAATTTACTTGTTGTACAATTAATTGAAATGCATCTAACTCAATTTTCTGTTTCTTATAAATATTTGCAATACCGATGTTAGGTATGTAAATGACAACAGAAAATCCGAGTTAAATAAAATCAATATGAAAGAACCATCGGTTCTATTAGTGTCAAACCAGAACCGAGCAAAAGTAGAATAAACATGCTCTCGTTCGTAGGCTTTCCCGCACAACGCAAAGGGGTGCAGGAATGGGCCAATGGTGGAACGCAGATGAAGACCTCCTGTTCTGCTGGTTTTACATCTTTATTGGACGCGAACAGCTCGCCCGGGCTCGATCGGAAGACGGCAACAGCACGGGCTTCTTCGAGTGCTTGTGTCGCGCCATCCGCGTCGTTTGCCTATTTTTATTTATTTGTTTTACCCTTGGCTCGCTGATCTGCTCATTGAACACCCGGATGCTTACGCGAGGGTGAGGGTTTGAGTGGACGAGGGTGTAAGCGCCAATCGAGAGGACGTTCCGGGAAGAGGGTGGACACTGTTTGCTGCCTCCGCGTTCGACCAGGTGTCAAAACAGCAACCAATTGCAAATGTGTCCAATGGTAATGGAATATTATCGATTGCTCATGAGTTGCATCCAGTAGTGATGACCCTTTCTGGGCCGGGTAGCGTCGAGGGGAATGGGGGAAAGGATGCAGGGTACGTAAGATGCAATCTTTCATATCGAAACACCGGCAGATGAGGGACAGGTTTGGCGAGGGCAATATAATTACGCTCTTCTTGAGTAAATACGTAAAGTGTGCGACATTTGCCAATTAATTGATCAATCATTCCCTGTATATTTTATTTTCTAAAAAGTATTAACATTTTACAATGTTGTGTAAAAAAATAATTTGTTGCTTCTACCAACCTCATAATGGTTAACATTGTAGACATTTATGTACGTTACTAAATAAAATCTTTTCTAGAAATAGTTTCTTGTGTTTTGTTTACAAATTATGACACATTGCTTTTCTATTCTTCTTTGAAACGTTATAAAAATGTTATCTTTCTTCACTTTAGTCATATAGTTTCCCTAACTCATAACGATTTGGTAAGTAAGAGTAGTTGAATTAGGATTTTAAACCTAGTCTAGTTTATCTGGCTAGACATGTTAGTCAATATGCCAACGCCATTTGTTTGATTCTGGTTAACAACACACAAAACTGCTATTCGGTTCTGTTTGAATCATTTTCTTTTTTGGCCCTGGTAATAGTTAAATATATACTCCAAGCCTAGTAGATCGAAAAACAAACTATGTTTTTGTTTACTTTAATTAATTTTAGCAAACAGTGCCATCAATCCTGGCGCACCATCGCAATTCATTGGAAGCCATTGCAGAACTCTTTTGCGTCAATGCATACTATCAATCGCACTTCAATGAAGCAGCGGATAGTCAGCTGAAAAATGCGGATTAACGTGCACAATCGACGATTCGCCGGAGCCTAGAGGCCTACCAGACCAACCAACACACACGAGCGAACAAATAAACATCGCAAAACACGCGCGAACACTCAAAACAGGCCCGATATGACAGCGGACAGCATTCGCGCGACCGCCGATGGGAAGAAGCCAGGGGAAGGTGAGCCGACGCGGGGCTGGGGAAGACCGGCTTCCCATCCGCCAGGCCGGCGCGACAGGAAAGAAGATGTTTATTAGTTTTATTGACCATCGAACTGTCGTTCCGCTGTTTGGGATTCCGGGATCTCCGTGGCCCGTGTCGATGGGCAATCGGCGGTTCTGCGAAGCATTTTTCGGTAAACCGAACATCAAATGGTGGTCGCGCAGGGGCAGGGGCATGAAGGCAGCAGAAGCGACGAATGGCGGTAGGACCCGGGGCCCGTTAGATTTTATTAGTTTGCAAATTGGAACCAACGGGCCTCCGGAGGCTGCACAGGTATCGAAGCGGTTGGTACAAGTGAGTGAATGCGGCATTTGTCGCGCTGCCCATTTGCTTCCCGGGGCCGGGCCCCACTGTTCGTATGTATGTCGCCTTTATTTCGTTAATCGGCGCGCACTGGAAAGTGTGAACGGTCTGGCCGGAATGCCGAGGCCGGCCGGGAGAAATCCCGGACAATGTCTTTGTTCCGTTTGTTCCGGCGGGTTGTTAGTTGAAGGGGATGGAAAATAATGGCTCGGTTGTTGATCGGTGGCGCACCGTGCGCCTGTGCTGCCATTTGGTTGGGGGGTTTTTTGTTGCCGATTGTTGGTGGCATTTGTTTTCTTCTCATCGGCGTGGATTACGGATTTTCAGATCATCTCACATCGGACGAGAAGGAGAGTACTGAAAAGAAAATGTATTGAAATATGAAAGAGGTTCAATTTTATTCTAAAAATATTATTATCTTTTAGAAAAATCTTTTATTTCTTTCTATTTTTCCTTCCTCAACTGCATTAAACCTATCCGGCCGACATGGGAGCGAATTTATGAAATGTATGCTACCGATGTAAATTCAATCCAAACGCATTAAAGACCTCATCCTAGCGCTTCCGTTTTCTGCCTTTGCAACGGGCTGAAGCGTTGCAAACGAAAGGCCAACCGGGAGGGCAATAAATCATGGAATCAAGCGCCCCATCAAGCGATACGAAACATCGCTCCCCGTTTTCCGCCCGCGTCTTACCGCACATATATGTTTTCCATCGGCGGGCGCTGCAATGCTCACGCAGCAAAAGGACGCGGCGCAATCAATTATCTATCGGGACAGATTCGATATAAATATGTCATTCGTCATTCGTGATTCATCAGGCCCTTTGGTCGAGGAAGGCCGAGGAATAAAAAAAAAAACCAGGAGGACGCAACCGAGCTACGAATGTCGATTTTTGCCTCCTCTATGCATTTGTCCCCAGCATTTGTGGTCAGAGGAACGTCGTTTCCTGCATTGCCTCATTATGATCGGTGCAAAAAAACAACAACAACACACACACGCACACAAAACAAGACAAGCTTTGGCTTACGGCAGCGCGAAGAAAGCACTTCGACAAATCCTGCTCCCGAGCCGTTGTCCGGTTGATGAGCGGTTATGCAAACGAGCGACGATCGATCGATCGACGCGATCCAACGGGAGTGAAATGCCATTCGATTGAATCCGAGCCATTCACAGCGGGAGGTGGGGGGGATGCGGGAGCGGGGATCGTTGTGCGTGTGTGTACACATGCAAACAAAGGTGGAAAAAAATGTCGCGCATAGCCAAAGAATGGCCATCTGATACGGAGAAGCGGCGGCGAGCGAGCGAACCGACCGCGATCGGATGCTGGCCGGTTAATCAGCAGGGAGCAAAGACAAAAAGACGTCCGTGACGCCACCACCGCCGCCGTCGTCGTTGGTCGTGCGAAAAAATGCATAACCCCCGCTAAGCGGTCACCTCGGCGGGGATAACATGCCCGGGCAGGTTGGTGGAGACTCCCAGCGGTGGCAGAACGCTTCTCGCGCATGAATGGTGCGGGAAAGAAAGCACGAACATTCTGCCCGAACTACGGAGGGACGGCAATGCTCCACCGACAAGTTCCACTGGAGCTGGGGAGCTGGCCCGTGGAAAATGTCCACACAGAAAACTCTCTCGCAGATGGCTTTTCACGACCACTCGGATGTGATCTTTCTCCATGTAAGGCGCGTCTTCCCTTGGAGGCCTTGCCGTGCTGAGTGTCGCTGATAAAAATGAACCAAAGAAGATGGGGGCTCAGGCGTAAGCAACATCGCCAATGAATGGGCCGCGTGAAGAAGAACGCAGAGTGAATGCGAAAGATAGTCGGCAAACGGGTGTCAGTTGGAAAGTAAACCGTTCTACGTTGGAAGGAAGCTTCGCTGCGGGCGGCACAGGGAACATGGGACGCAACATAAACAGGGCCGACCGTAGGAAAACACAACACAAAGAACGATGGTATGCAGCAGCAGCAGCAGCAGCAGCAAACGGCTCCGGTGCAGAAAAGGTCACTCTCCTCGTGCTGTGTTCCGCGAGTCTCGGCGACGGCGAGGGGCGGTCGGGTTCGTCGCGCTTGGAGCTCGCTCCTTGTCTTTCCATGCAGTGGACACGAAACCGTTTGTCAGGTGAGAAGAATGCTCTTTCTTCAGTGGAATATTTCCTGTTTTATGGAACACATGTCGAGCGGCCACGCTGCCCGAACTGCGGCGTGTAACGATATGCCAAAACAAGAAGTCGCTTTAATTTTCAAAAGCTGATTTCTGTGCATTTATTGTCATTTTTTGTAACATTTATTTTACATTTGTTGCAGATGAAACATACAAAATATTTGGTTAATATGCTTCAAATTTGCTTATATTAAAATTCAAGCAACATTTTACATTGTTTTTTTATTTTTGCAAACAAATGCAGAAATATTTATTATTTTGAATATCACCGGTTCGTCGCTTGTTGCCGTCGTGAGTCTTTCGTTCCATTTCGATACAGCTTAGCAGTCGGGTGCCGGATTGAAGTGTTTGTCCACTTGGCTCTACCCTCGCACCCCCTCGCTCACTTCCTCCTCCACGCAAACACAAACACACATACACTCGCACACAAACGAGAACGCAGGGAAAAGGCCACAAGGGTGGAAAAAGAAAAAGGCTCGCGGTGTGCGATCCGGTACGGCAACGGTATCCCGCTGGGATCCTCGCCACTCTCGCCGCGATGACGTTTCTGACGGGGTGAGCTACTTTTCGGGCCGCGGGGCCACAGGGATCCACCGGAGAGCGCCGGAGAGCGCGAGAGAGAACCGGTGGCTCGCGTGCTCGACACGGGCTTCCAGCGGAAGGGTTTCGCCCTCCGCGAGGATCCGATCGTCAGTCGATCGTTGGAAGCTGAGCCGCAAACTTCTCCGGACGCGCGCGCGCCTGTTTGGTTTCTCGATTCCGGTTCGCTCGGGGCGTTCGGTGTGTGACCACAGCGCATTCCTGTTTGTGTTGTGGGCCAGTGTTTCCATTCCCAGTTCTTCTTTAGTTTTCTGTTTCGGTGGGGGCTTTTGGTCCAGTTTGCATCCGGTTTGTTCGAAGGTGCGCTTCCACCCTCTTCCCCCTGTTTCAAGAAGTGTTATTTTCTAATCCGAACCAAAACAAAAAATTCACTGTCAAAATTACTCAAACAAACATCGACGTCGAAGAGGACAGGTGACAAGCAATTGATAAAACACTTCAACATCTACGAAGACATCGGTTTGGGTTCGGCATCGGCTGACTTTGCGAGGGCACCACCCTCGCCAGTATCGTGCCATTTGCGTACGTATGCAAACCCATGTTCCGAAGTCCACGGTGACGTTTGCCACTTTGCCCCAGGGCAGGAGTTCCATTCTCGCCCGTTCGTTCGTCTCGCTTTCGATATGCGTGCTGCTGTACTGTTGAGAAAAAATAGTGTGTCTGTGACGGTGTGTGTGTGTGTGTGTGTTTGATCATGCGAAGTCGCGAAACGTGTGCCTCACGCACATACACGGAAAGCTGCGCCTGCGAAGCGCCCAACTCATACGTGTTCTCGCTGGTGTCCGTCCGTTCCGTCCTCGCGACGATCATTTTCTCTTGCCTCCACGATGGAAAAACGCTGCCGATCGAATGTGTTCGTTCGTCACCCGTGTGTTGCATTATTATATTTTCTCTATCGAGCCCTCCGCGCTCCCGGACCGCATTCCTTTTCCAGGGTTCGTTTCCACCCGTTTCGAGTCTCCGGCCGCTCGTGCGAGACCTGTCACCGCGGGATTTGACATGCGCTGGCCGCTGACGATCATGGAACGACGGTGACTCCGATGATGATGTTATTGTTGTTGATGTTGCTCAAACCCTTCCCATCGGGAGCTTTGGTGGAAGGAAGGGGGCGCGTTTGGGAAAGATCATAAATATTACACAGAACGCACGAACTGTCCGCTGCGGGGATGCTGTGTACATGCTTAACGGGCTGTGCGTACACCAGGGGGTGATTGTGTGTGTTTGTGTGTGTGTACACTGAAGACGAACAAGAATTTCTCTCTCTCGTTGCCGTTGTTTTCATCAATCGGTTTTAAAATACGCATTTTTCAGATGGGTTTGGTAAAAATATCAACCAACATGCAAATCATCCTCGTCAAGCGAATCTACAAATATGTTTTTACACATAACCATGAGCAAAATGTATGTTCGCTAAACAGCATGTCAACACAAATCAACCAGAGTTGGTATATTGCAGTTATTTTAGTTTCTTTGCGGTTTGATTCAATCACTCGATAAAAAATAGCAAAGTAAAATGTATAATGTTTAACTTGTTTTAATCAAATATGTCGACTTTATGCTCAAAATAACAGGGTCACAGGGTGTTTATGTGTCCTTTTTGTGCACAAATTGGATGAAACATATTAGCACTAGATATGTTTATTTTGTAAATTCTCGATCGATTTGCATCGCTCGTTTCAATGGAGTGTTTCGCAACCCATCAGAAAAGTGTACGGGTCGTCAAGAATTTCCTGGTGAAATTATCCATCGCATTTCACCTACCACCCTTTTGCAGGGGGTAGCAACAAACATCCTACCATCTACTTGATATTCCTTAACAAAATAGAGAGCAAGAGAGAAAGCCCGCAGCCATGACGCACACAGAGAGAAAGAAAGGGCTTAAAAGGTAAAATTGAGCAAAAGAAAGTCTTCGGAGAGTGTGTAAGCTCAGAAGAGATGAACATATCGCCCTTCGCTTCGCTGTAGGAAGCTGCTGGACCTCCGGATCGACTCATGGGTTTGCGTACGCGATCGCGCTACGCTGGTATTGGTAGCGCCCTGCACAACAACGGCCCTCAACATTGCCCTGCCCTGGTGTTGGTGTCGTGTGCCAGCACCATTGGTATGCGTCCGAGCGCGATCTCGTGTTATGCAGCGAGTAGGGTTTCTTCTCGTCCTGTCCCCCGGTCCAAGATGACTTTTGCGGCATGACCAGTGTGTGTGTGTGTGTGTGTGTGTGTGTGTGTGTGTGCGTGCTTGTTATGCTGCTCTCCCGAACCGATCGCTTCCACGGGTCTGTAGAGAGAATTCCGTAACTTCAGCATAGCCGTGTGTTTCTTTTTACTTCCTCACCGCATTTTCGCTTCAACCTGCGTGCTTTTGCCCTCCAGATCGGCGGTTTTCCATCGTGCTCAACCGGGATCCCGTTCCGTCTCTGTCTTTCCACCATCTTTACATGCTTCTCTCCTTTTCTTCCACCTCTTACCCTTCGAGTGTGTAGTTTCGCAGCAGCGGGGTTCGCTTCGCTGCAGCATCTCGGAACGTTGCACTTCCTTTGCGGGATCGATCCCCGGCCGGGTCACACACGGGTTGCATGCAGAAATCGGCCTCGATCGGGAAAGTTGGTGGAGTTTTTTTTTTTTGGTGGGACACTGGTGGCCCGAAAAAGTACGAAATAAGTTTGAGAAAACAATTTAAGAGAAACAAACACACGTCATCCAGTCTTTCCCGTATGATCGATCGGAAAACCGCCTGGCGAGCATTAGGCCACCTGCAAACCGAGGGCGCCCATCAACCGTTGCGCTGATCAAGATCCAAAGTCAAGTAAACACAAACACACACACACAAACGAAAAAAACACAAAATCCATACACCTGTCGATACGGTATCTGATACGGTGTGAAAGTGCACCGCGAAGAAATAGAAGAAAGTGGGTTTCATGGTTGGTGGTGTGTCGATGTTTTCAGATAATATGTAGATGATATGCAAAGCGGTGCGAGCAGGCGGCGGAATCGAGCGAGATTCGAAATTTTCGGCACGAGAAAAGCGAAGGAAAAGCAAGAGTAAGGCACTGTGCGGTGCCCGGTTTAACAAGGAAGCTGGTGCTACGAAAAACGTGCTGTGCGGTGAATCGTGAAGAAAGCAAATTGATACAATTTAATTACAAGCCAACGGGTGAGCAGTGAGTTTCGGTTGTGATTTGCTGGCTGTAAGTGGAAAGGCGATTCGATGGAATGAAATAGATTTGCGTGTGGAAGGGCCGTGAGTTGATTCTGTACTGCGCTGACGTCTTGCCGAACATCGGATACACGACAAACATCGAGTTCTCATCAGCAACCGAAAGGTAGGCATAAAAGTCTTACCGAACCGAAAAATAAATGCATCCTCAGCTTAAACGTGTCCACTATCATATTGTATGCAAAATTGCAGCTCATTTAATATTTAAATCACTTTAAACATTTACGAACCCGCGCGCACACCGGGTGCAATCATTGGCACGGCCCGCTCAGCCTTATCGTAAGCGCGGTTAACATTATGTGTCACTCTTGTCAAATGTCCCGCCGGGCCCCGGTTCAGTTCCCGTGGGCGCTCCAACTCCGAACCGAAATGTGTTCGAGCGCTGGGGTAAAATAAAAGATGGCACCACCCATCGTTTGAATAATTCAAAACGCAGTCACTACGGCTCGGCTCTTAAATTGCTCGCAGCGGGGGCAGTCGGTTCTCTCCAGCTCTAGGGTGGTGGAGCGGTAAGAAATGCAACTGTGGAGTGAAGTGGAAAAATAAAAATTAAAAGCACCCCGTTCGAGCGCACACGTACTCGAATGTGTCAGCTTCCGTTGGGCCCAGGAATGCCCACGCACTTCGGTCGGTGGCGAATTAAGCGAGCGAAAACATCGTCCCGGTGCGCGGAAGAACATAATATGCTGCGGTTCAATCAACGACCGGAGAATGTTTTCCATAAGTGGTTCTTACTCATGCATTGTGAAAAAAAAACATACACACACACATTAAATTGCCAATAAAATCTGTTTGATTTGATATTTAAATGGGTAGCCAGGGAATAAAAATTAACCTTTTCGGAAAAGACATAAGACCCTAATCTCGGGTTCAAACATCGATTCCAGGGCCAAGGACACCTGCTTGCGAGTGGTTTTGCTGGCCGGAGGTTTATTCTTAATTGGACGCTTCCTATTGCACTCGTTAGTTTAATCCGTTACATCCTGTTGTTGGAAATGGGAGGAAAACACATTCCTTACATTATATCACCAGCACCAGCGGAACCAGTTTAACGTGAATGGACGCCTTTTGTCGCGGTGATGCGGTGCGAAAACACTTCGAGTGCGTTGGCGTTTGGCCTTCTGCCGGCCCGGGAATGGTGGGCTCTTGGGTTTCACTTTCAACCGAACCGAACCTTACCATCCACTGCCTGAGCTCGCACATTGCCAATTTATTTTATTTTAACTTCATCCTTTTCTTTTTGTATTGCATTATTGCACTCTCCGATACGATCGCTCGATCATCCAAGGGTGGGTTGGGGGAAGAGGGAGGACTCCAAAATCCGTAGGATCATACCGGATGCGTGACACTTCCCCTCCCCTTCGCGGCCGACCTTCGGCGAGGATCCACGCACGCATTCTCTCGCGCCCGCAAAACATCATCCCTCCGAGGGATGCCATCCACCTTTAATTGGGGTGCGATAAACGGCTAAAAAGGGACATTCGCGCCGATGAACACCGACTTCACGCCTTTGTAGCTAGAGGGGACTGTCCCTGTCGCCGAAAACACAAACTCCCCAAAGTAAATAAAGCTTACGCGCAGACAGCACCACGAACGAAGCTGCAAGGGAAATGTGACCCCACGGTTTTTCGGAGGGCTGACTTCATCTTGGCTTTTATACTTCGTTTCTTTTCTTGTTCTGATCATCTTTTCAACCACTTTGCCCCCTGCGACCGGCGGACCAAAGTGTCTAAAAGTGTGAAGTAGAAGAGGCTTAATTCATCCGCTCACTTTTCGCCACACATTTTTCGCCACGCTCTACACAAACGCAGCGCGATCGGGCACTTCCTGCGCGCAGCTACAATGTGTTGCGCATCCGTTAATTGGTGCTATTTAACGATTCACTTGTTTTGGACGGCACAGCGTTTGAATGCAAGAGCAACATCCAGGAATCTTGTTCCTTGCGAACCTTTGTTTTGATGTTTGTATGATTAAATTTATTTCGTTCAAGCTCATAAATTTAAACAAGACTTTTAATGTTGATTTACGCAAAAGTTATTTTGATTTTTTTTTAAATTAATTTTCTGAAGTGTTATTATTTCTAAAGCAACTTGAAGCATAAAATTAACATCCTTATCTGATATAAAAATTTAACCATAAAATATATATTTTGCACTCCGATCCGCAATATTATCGAACGGTGCAAGCTGGCATACTTTCACCCTCGGATTTGAAATTCCACTCACATACCGTGCACATCCCCCGATTGCACATTTCATCGAACTGCTTATCTGCCTTCCGGGGCGGGGGGAGAAGCTGAAACCCTGACCCCGAAAGCAAGTCGCTTTTGGTGCAAAACAACCAGCAAAACCCCTGCCCCGGATCGCATGACCAACCGTCGTCCCGAGTGCGCGTTGAGAGGGGTGGGGGGCCACTTGGCGAACGGAAAGAAGATCACGGATTAACCGAAGAGCATCGGACCCGATCGGACGGAACGGACTCCTTCTCGCGGGCTATTCTTTCGATCGATCGGGATTAAGGTTGCTGTGACAGGCGCGTTCGTCGGCGGGGAAGGGTGCGGGCCTTGACACCGGAGCGGGGGGGAGCTGTGGTTGGAGCAGGCTTCCGAAGAACAACGAATGCATGCCACGGTTGCTGCGGTCTTTTGGCCTTTTGGGGACGCAACATTGTTGCGCGCCTTCGACGCTCGACGACGAACATGGCGTGTTCTGCATGTTACCGTCGGCTAACAATTCGCCCCGTCTTCTTCCTCCCCAAATGTTCCCCTCCCCCGCCGAACCTCGTAGCCCACCCATCGATGGCCACGCCGCGGTGCTACTACGGGGCAACATTCGTTTTTGACTATTTATGGATTATAATTTATGACCGCACGAAAGCCCGGGGGTTGGCGGTGCGGCGGGGGCCCGGGCGGAGATAAGATGGAAAGCAATCGATAAACGATCGGAAGATCGGACCGAAAAGGCGAGCACTTCCTTTTTCAAACGCTTCGCTAGTGAAAGATTTGATCGTAGAGACGAGATCGCGATTCGAAACCATCGGCAAGCGGCTGGAGACGGATTGTTACATAATTAGGCAGGATGGGAAACGACGTTGTCTCAATTAGAGTTTTTAATACAAGTAGAAAATGCTTTTTTAGCCCAATCTGCTGCTCGGGAATAATTCTTGGTTTCGACTTTCAACTGCCAAAGTCACTTCCTTCGGCACGGCAAAAAACCGCTCACTAGCGAACGATGTGAGTCACTTGCGGTTATGCAGCCCGACAATGCACCTAACGGTCGAAATTCGCACAAAACGCGAACTCATTAATCACACCACCGTCGACCATGTCGATCTCCATTTATCACACCCCCGCCCCGGTCCGTTTTCCAACCTCGGGGTCGCAATTGCGCTTCGTCAGTTTTTTAAATTACAATATAATATAAGGGTAATACTGCGTGGCTCAATGTACGGTACAAAAACCCCTTCTCTTTGAGTGGATTACCGAAAAGGATCATAGGGGGGTTTTTTTTACCCGAAAAGAATGCTACTCAAAACCCATCACGCTTTTCGGGTGGTGAGATGCTAATTTTGAATGACTTCATATTGCACCTCGGGTGTATTAACGGTTTGTTTTTTTTTCCTCTCTCTCTCTTTCGGTAACGCCTTTCAAAACAGGATGATCTCCCGCGTAATCACCTTCGAAAGAACGGATTGGGGCTTCCCGGATAAAAGCCTTCCACCGTTCCGCCTTCGGTTCAATCGATATTCATTAGATTGCATTCAGTGCGCTCAGCCAGAACCGACTCGAACGTGGTTTTCTGAGAAACGGGTAAAGACACGATGTCCAACAGGGTGATTGCTTGTCCTGCACCACCCACACTAACAGTGCGCTTGGACCTTCCTTTTTGTCTTTCGTTCTCGACTTTTCGGGCCCGACATCAATCAATCCTCCAGCGATCAGCTTGCATCAATCTTTCAATGCACTTTTCGTCCGATCGGGGACCGCCCTCTTCGCCAAAAGAGCAAACAAAACGGAATCCCTGCTGAGGATTAAACAGCTATTACCACACCAAACGAGGGGGGTGGGGGGGGGGGGGGGAGGGGTGAGAATTCCAGCGGCGCAGTTTTGGCAAATCAGTCAACTCATCTCCGGTCGCGTCGTTGCGCTTTTTCGCGCAGCAAAATAAATGACCTGTCACGATCGCCCGATCGCCCAGAACGCACTTTGCGTGCGCGTGTGGACGAGTGGAATGTACAAAAAAAAAAAAAAAACCATATGCATGCATGCACACCAATCTCCCGGAATCCATCACCCATCAAAATCTCCCTCCAGTCAGCGAAGAAATCCGACGCAGCACGAATTTCAAACGAATCTTTTACTTTATCGAATCCTTGCGATCGACCCCTTGTACAGGAGGGAGGAGGTGATGGTGGTGCTCATTACTCATAAGTCATTTGCAGCTGCATTCAGCCAATGCGTCCCGGAAACCACCCGCCGCCCCCTGTCTTGTGGCCGAACGCTATTATGGCCCGAAAAAATGCAAAACTGCAATGTGTGAGGTGCATGCGACCACGAACGGTCTTGCGGTTTGAACTCTTTCGGATGTCGGTCACCACAGGGGAAGGAAAGGAGGGTTAAGAGAGGGGAGGGGGAGTTCCTTTGCCCTTAACCGAGAAGCCTGCAACCTTCAGCTTCTCCCGGTCCGGAATTCGTCATCGCCTGATAGTGATCAAAGCGCGGGCAATGACATTGTGGAAATGCTTACCCCTATACTATGCGGAAAATGACTTCGGTTTCGGGTTACTGCCGAATTTCTCCTCGGGGAGGAGATCCTTCCCCTCCGGTGGGTAGTTTGAACAGAATTAAATGAAAGAATTGTGCGTATATGTTGAGAGTCAAGCCGAATTTCTTTTCGGTTAGTCAAAATCGATGCGATTCAGTTCAGATACCGATCAATATTCCTTACGGGTTTGATTTTATTTTTTCCGATACAACCTCGGATTCAATTGCTCTTTTGTTTCAGTTGCATTGGTCCATCTATTAAAAGCCTTAACCTTAAAAATTCTCTATTTGCTCGTTGGAAAATTGTGCTACTTTCTCGGAATGGGAAAAATAAACCATACAAAAAAACGCTTTGTCGCTTGCGAAGGTGAAATTCAAACAATCTTTGCATGGGGCATATGTCCAACAACGTGGCACGTTCAATCCTACGAATTACGATTGCAAAATGTAATACAAACTATGCTTCGAACGGAGCAAAAACTAAAAAGTCGCAAAGTTCAAGACCCGAATCAAGTTCACGCGTGCTTAATTGCCACTCATCATGGCGATTGGCCGAACGCATGCTGATGACAGCCCGTTGGGTGGACTTTGTTTCCCCCTCCCATCGCACCCTCAAGTATGCAACTGTTCCATAGCGTGTTGCGATGCAGATCAAACCCGAACTCGTTTATTTTTGGTTCGTTTTTTTTCTCTCCGACGGAAATATTTCACCCGTCAAGCCGGTGGGATTCGGGGTGATTTTTTTTTCGGTACTCGTGGAGATTTGCAACGCACGCATGTGCATCGGTTTTCCGGATGCACTCTGGAGCGATATTGATAGGTTCGGCGGAATTTCTGTTCGAGACAGCACGAAACAAGAAAGAGGTGAAAAGCAATCAATATGTTCATCAGTAGGTAAATGAATGAAGTGCAAAACATTGTTTTCGTTGATGCAGTGAGGAAATAAATTATATCCATATTTGAACGATAATTCGCTACCAATCATAAATATGTATTAAAACATTAAAAACATATGAGCCAATTGAACATCCTATAAAAAAAGCTATCAGCATCTTGGAACTTTTCAAAACTGGGATTCAAAATTAATATGCAAATGAGTGAAACCATTGCGCACGTAAACCAACAAGTCCGAGATTAAAAGGCTATCAAACCGGAAATACACGTTGAGTTTTGGGTAATGCATATATAAATAGTGCATTGAGACGTAAAACAAACTCTCATTTCCTTCGTGCCTAGCCTCGGTTAAAAAAGCCACTAGGTTACGTAAACCGAGCAACGAGTGAAGAAGTTTTCCCCTCTCGCAAAGAAAACATTCCAATTAATGTAATAAAACCAACTGCAGGCCAACGACAGGGCCAACGACTGGAAACACGGAATGGTCATTTGGTACACGAAAAAGCAACATGAAACCGTGTCCGAGGTGAGGAAAAGAAGTGCACTGCAACCTGTTGCATTCGGTGATGCACTACCGTAACGAGCAGAACACAAACACGCACGGCAGAAAACGAGAAGGATGCACTGCTCGGCCATGCCCCCGAAACCGTTAGTTTTGTGTTTCCTGCGAAGGAAGCATTCACACACACACAGAGGCAGCATTAAAAACAGAACTGAACCGCTGGACGAGTGAAGCTGCAGAAAAACAAACAAATAAACGGCCATCGCAAAAGAAAAGCAGGTCAAGCGAGCAAACATTTAAAAACGCACAAATAATTAACGGTTATCGGTGCGGTAATGGTACGCAGATGGTGATGGCGGTATTCGCGGAAAGCGTCCACCGACTTTTCCCGCCGGTTTCACGATGCGATGACCTCGCGATGCGACACCAAGTTTGCTGGACCTAACGAAGGTCCAGTTTTCCCGAAATTGCATTCGCTCGCTCAATCGGAAGCGTTCTTTTTCCCAGTGTTAATTGGAAAACTTTTGGCACGTCGTCGAACCAGTAGATAAAGATTATTGTGTGCGCCAGTTCATGAGTTTTAAAACGAACGATTTTTATTCAACTAAGGAGGAAGAGTGAAGGAGAAACAGACCTTTCAACACAGCGCTATCATTTCTCGAACACAATTTCGTAGCACCTTTCCGCCTAATTTTCTTCCTCTTCCACGATGGCGCCCGAGTCAACTCGAGGGTAGGAAAATTGGCATTCACTTTACGTAATTAAAATCGTGAATATCAAATCGTTCGGGGGAAAACAGGGGGTTCAACAATTGAAATGTTCCCCAGTTTGCGCCATTCATTTCACTTTTCTCTCTCCCTCTCTCGCTCTCTTTCGAGCCAAACACGGGCACGACATCAAACCGACAGCATCTGCTGCAAAAGGGCTGCAAAAGTAAAAGTATCACCCAGGGTTGGTGCTTTTCCGTTCGATGAAACTCGATTCTTTTCGATACGACCAAGAAAAAAAAGCTCCCCGCAGGAGAGAATAGGGTCGTTCGAAAGAAAAAAAAATGAGGATATTGCAATTCCGCCACCCACAAACGCCATTTTACGTGTGGCAAATGTCATCGGTCGAGCTGAGGGAGGATTGTTTTGCATTTGTTATTAACTTTTATTTCCTATTGGAAATGGTTTTTGTTTTTGTCATTTTTTTAATCGAAATGATCAAAGAGTGAATTCAATTTGACAAATGTTTACAGTTTTACGTGCTTTTCACACTTTTCGTTATTTAATTTACATTATACGCTGTCCTCTCCTTGCTCGACCAAGGTTTCCACTTCGTGACAATGCACAAAAACCTAAGGTGCAAAATCGTCTAATATTAAGTACCTTCCCTGAGCATCGTAGTGAAACAAAAAATATCAAAACGAATCGGATATTTCTTAACACACTGAGAGTTGAAACACCCCCCTCTCCCCCTCTTTCGCCGGTGAAATAATATGCAATTAAGCTCATTTTGGGTCACGAAAAGAATAATGAAACCATTTGCAGGCAGGGTTTGATCCGTTAGGAGGAGAAAAAACCTAAGGAACACAGACCAAACCGTGCGCAATGCAAACAAATGGCGAACGAGCAATCGTTGGGTGCCCTTTTGCGAATTTAAGGTATCAAATTTTTCCTACCCCAACCCCGTTACCATCGAGCAGCGAGCAAATCACGACGAATTTCATGTGCAACGGTGCGCCACGGTCGTCTAATGAAGCGAAATAAAAAGGGCTCCAACAATGCCTAAAGTGCGCAATGCAGGGCTCGTGGCTCCCGGGGGCTTGTCGTCATGAATTTGTCAGCGTGTCATGTATACGTATGGCTAACGCGCACACGGCTAATGCTAATTAAAATCGACTTCGTAGATCCCCCCTACCGTTTTTCCCTTTTCCATCGTTCCAAATCGCGGCATTGCATTTTCAACAACAAAATCATTTCAAACCGAACCGTTTCGGCTCGGAACATGACGACATGCGAGACCGAAATTGAAAGTGACTAAATGGGCCGCATTTAAAGTGCTGCGCGACAATGGGGAAGGCAAGACCTGGAAAGGTTTTTTTTTTCAAGAAAATTTAATAAGATTTTTGTACCCGAGGAAAGCAAACGATGTGGATTTTCGTTCAAATTCCACATGGATTAGTCAAAAGAGGGAAAGAAAGCCAAAGCAACAAACAGCTTCAAGTGAAGTTTGAGTTCGAAGTTTCCTTTCGCCCCCGGGCGGGCATTACTTCTCCCATTTGAACGCAACGGTTTAGGTTTATTTTATTTTACTCTTTGGCCTCTGTCTGTATCTTCTCTGCGCCCGAAGCGAAGGGAATCGAAGAGATTGTTTACTTTTCAAAACCCTAGAGCCCGCCTTAGCCGCGGCATTGTCGGCATATTTGCTTATGAACCTTATGATTTTACGTTCCCGCGACGTATTGCGGGGAAGGGTGGAAGGGACTCCCGGGGGGAAGATCTAATGAAAAGCGAAATAGTTTCGCTTTTGGGACGGCGATCGCGCCTTCTCGAGCCAACACAAAAAAATAAACGATCGCGATCGTGATAGACGTCGGTGGCGTCATCGGTCGCGGGAAACGTGCCGCTTTCGAGAAAATTGATCCCTGGCGGTGTGTCCCACCGTTTTCCCTTCATGTCTGCCCGCAATATCCCGCGATATCCCGCTGGTTCGGCGGGCTTCTTCCTCTCTGCGCTGAACTTTGCTGCTGCAGCTGGAATATGCGTTTGTTTTTCCTATTTTATGCCATTTTATGTGCCCGTCTGCGACATAACTTATTCGTCGGGACGGTCGAGGAATCCCAACCCTCCGCTCGCCCTCCCCGGCCGTCACCAAACCGCGGTCGTGCGCACCTTTGTGAGGGTTGTTTCGAAAATGAAAACATTTTGAAATGTTCCGCCAACCGGGGGAGAGGGAGGGCTGGGAGGGTGCACGAAACGGACCAGATGGACGCGAACGAAGGCGTATTTTGCGATCGACAATCCTCATCCATGCTCCAGCCCCCCTCGGCCCGCCCTCCACCAGCCGGATGCTGCCAAAACTGTGGCGCGACTTCGCCGTAGGTAAATAATGATGTTTGCTTTTAATGAAAACGAATCCGACCGCTTTCCCTTCCCCCACCGCACAACCCCCTTCGGAGCTCGTGGGTCTAATGTAGTTCCCGTAGTGTCTTGTTTTCTTCTCCACCGTCAGCAAGCGCCATTCTGCCGTCCTGTGGCACCACCGTTCGGCTGCCATTATGTTTTCATCTCTTGGGCTCGGGTCTTTCGGCAAGGAGAAAAAAAAACTTTCGCTTTCACCAATTCGCCGTGCGCCGGGCCCTCCGAGCCTAGGAGTGGCAGAAAAATTGTCCGCACTCGGTTTAGTTTTCGCTCGGTAGCCTTTCCATGGGGCTGGGAAGCGGGGAAGTGCACGGTGCAACAAACGTTATGCAACTGAGATGCCGAGCGGGCGTGCAGATATTGCAGCTGTGTCGAACCGAACCCCTAGCAATCATTATCGTTTCATTTAAAAATAATAAAACTGTAAGCGATTAACTTTTAAGGAGCAATTTTCATATCCCAGTCTTTCGGCGAATTATGGAAAATCAAATTCAGTCAGTTATTTTTTCTCAATAACAGTTCATTTGGAACATAAAATCATTAAAGTCAAGTTAAAATTCACAACATTACACCCTTTTTTTATTTGTAAAAAAAAAGTTTCCAACTTAATGTTATCAGTGCATGTTTTTTACAACTTGCACCGTTTTACGTTTCTGTTCTACTATATCTTCTGTTTACATTGTTTGAAATAGTTCGAAATTAGTTCATACTAACGAGCTTTGTTCTTTACTCATAAATAAAAATAACTCAAATGCATTATGTATGACAGAAGATTTGAACATGGAGTAATAAACGACGTGGGTCAGGAGTTCAGCATCGGACTACTTTGCTCTATTAAAAATGTCTTTCAATTGAAGCAGTGAATGTACTATTGTAAACCTCCACGGCATGGACACCAAGGAAGAAAATCGGAGTACAAAATGTTTGATGGAAATAGATTTGATGGCAAAACACACACACACACTTTGTTTCAGTTTGAAGAACACCATCATATCTACCGCTGATAACTTAGATGAGATGAATACACATAAGTATCGTTTGTTCTCTTCCTGTGAAGTCTTAAGTAGATATTATAAACGTATGAAATATGGAAATGTGACATAAAAGTCCCATTTGGTGACGAAAACCGAAGCCGCCCTTTGATAATGCAGTGGAGTTTTCTCTCGAGCCCTTCGTTGTTTACCTTCGACATCCCTGATGTAAGGATCTATCGATCCACAACCCATGCTCCCCGTTTGCACGATGGCAGCCCACCTATGGAAGCCGCGTTTCGATGACTTCGCTTGACGGTTGCTTGTCAGGCGAACTAATTGGACCACATTTCGTACGTTCGTATGCAAACGTTCGCCGCGGTCAGATAAAATGATTATCTTAATTCGCTACACCAGGGAACCGTTCCGTCCCGTTGCCGAGACGCTCTGGTGCCGGAAAATGGCAGCGTGTCGATCGAGTCGCCACGGGAAAAGATCGCCGCAGTCGAATCGTGGCGAAACCGAGCCGGCAGAAGGTGTCTTTTAAGCTTGCAAATAGGACAGCCCCGACTGTGACCGCGGATCATTTTCTATCAATTAAATTAGCTCGTGAAATCAGCTGTTCCAGTCGTCGCTAATCGGACCCATTTTCTCGCGCACGTTTCGACACTCACCTGCTGAGACTGGGTTGATGAGGTTGTTCATGTTCACTGCAAAACGTTGAAGAGTGTGTTGTTTTGGGAAACAATTCACTCAATGGTTGAAATTATTTCGTTTGCGAAAACACAACTCAAACTTATCAAAAAAATATGTTTATTAAACTCAATTTTATTTAATAATCATTATGACGTTTGCTAGGACAACTATTTTCCACATCTCAAGATACAAGATGACATCATTACGAGGCAACACCAACAGTTCATTTCTTCATCACCCGATTGCGAGTAGCATCGACTTGACATCTACTTCATCGTACACTAATCGATTGCACCATAGCTGAAACAGCTTTCCGATCGTTTTCCCATCGAAGTATCTAAACATTCCCCACCCAACCATGCACTCACCCGAGTCCCATCCTTTTCCCGTCCCCCAAAGGAATAACATCATCAAACAAATAAACTTGTAACGTTCACTTATCCGGTCAATTTTCGCCCCATTCCGACCCGACTTCCGCCCGCGGGATGTCGGTGTTGTTTGTCTTTTTTTTTTCTCTCCACTCCGTCCTGTTTGCTTACCGCCTTTCCTGGGATCCCTGTGCCTCTCCTTCTGCCCTTCCGCCGACCCGAAGTGCATCGAAGAGTGGCTCGAGAGTGGCTGCAATGACATTTATGTTGCCGCGTTATGCAAATAAACTGGCACCGGACAGCGACACAATCAAGAGAAGGTGGGATGTTGTGTCTTCTACCACTCCACCCGCCCGTCCACCTTTTGCTGTCCCCGACCGTCCGGGAAGGTGCCCGTTTGCGGCACACGGCCCGGACCGTGCAGCACAAACGAGTCACTTCCGTCGCAGGCGGTCGGTCCCTTCCGGTTTCCGGTTTGCGAAACCCTCGGCACACACTCGTGCCCGCCCCTGTTGATCCTCGTTTGGAGCTGCTAGGGAAGCCATAAAAATTTGCTCCAACTAACCCGTTTTGTTTTCCTTCTTCCTTTCTTTTCTTGTTTCCCGGGCGCCACATTTACGCCGGAAGAGAGTGTTGTTTACTTTTATTTTCGGTCGATTATGCTAAAGTGGGTAACGGCTGGGGAAGAATTCGCTTCGGTTATGTCTTAACCGTAACACTTTTCTTTCACGAGCTTCCTTTGCGCCCTTTCTCTCGATGCCGGTGCCTCTCCCGGTGGCGTTTTCTTTCACCTCGCCTTAACCAAACCTTAACCGGAAGCAGTCACCTGTGTGTTCAACGGGGGGAATTTAAATCAAACGCAGCATGTTCGCACAACATTAGGCGATGTGTTGATGTGTGCCCGGTCCGTCCATTACGTTTACGATCGGCGCCGGCGAGAAAGATCATCGCCCAACCGGATTGACGCTTCACTGGCAAGCATGTTTAATGTTTCAAGTCGAGGAAGCACAACAAGAAAGCAAGGCAAAAACAAAACATTACACTTACCCAGTTTTGAACATCACCGGTAGGCGGGTTGCCCGGCCGAAAGTGACCACTCATACTTTCACCTCGCGGAGAGCGACGAAAATGCCATCGGGTGGGCACTTTTTTTTTCATTCGCAGCGAACGCCGAGGCATAATTCATTTCAAGCCAACCAAATAAAAACCGCACCGAGCTGCATAATCGCTCAGACTGTTAACTTTAAATCCAATGCCTAAGCAGGGTGCATCATCATCGCCCCATCATCGTCATCGCCCCATCAGCACCATCGTCGGCTGGGGACGCATAAAACGGATTGTGATTCGGGGCTGATAAGGAAAGGCTTTCACGGTTTCGCGGGCACCCGCTGGGAGTGGCGCGATTTTGAAAGTGAAATGGGCACCGAAGCTGATCGTTTGAGCCGGGTTTTAGTTTCTTTTTTAACCGTAGGATTTTTTTTCTCCTCTCAACCATGTTTAGGTAAATATTTGATTTTATAACTAACTTCTTTTTTTACCTCTCTCTCCAATAAATGAAAAAAGGTTAAATAGAGGAAGGCGTTACGAGAATGGCACAGGTTGCAATCAAGATAGTGTGGATTGGATAGAGGTTGCATAATCAAGTTGCAAACGAAAAACTCGATGGAAATATTAAGCAGGATTAAAAAAAGGGAAAACGAAAACGCATTAGTTAATTAACATTCAAACAGGGAAAATAAGACAGCCTTGTGTGGATAATGTAAAGCAATAGAAAACACTTTTGGATCTATGATACCTAATATCTTTCTATAAATATCTTTGCAACAGCGTGGAAATCCCTTTTCCCGCTCCTCCTTTACTCAATGTTGCCACCACGCCTTCCTCCCGTCACACTAATGTAAAGTGTCACTATTCGCAGCACCACTAACACCTCAACCGAAACCTCCCGATCGTTTCTCCAATTACGAACCGTTCGGTTTAGTTCCGCCCGGCTAAGATTCAATGTAATTCCACGCTTTCCTTCGGCGGGTTGACATTTATGGCGTCAATCCGGCAACATTATGAGCGTCCGATAAGAACGCAATGGTGGTGGTGTCCCATCTCGGTGCACTTTTCCGCAATCAACCACGAGCGATAAATAACCGACGCAAGATGAGACGATGATGCTCGTTAAAAGTGGAGCCTCTTGGCACTCTGAAAAAAAAGGGGAACACAAATCGTGCAGAAATGGAGAGCATTTTTGCCCGAAAAAGCACCAACAAAAAATTACAAAAACTAATATTAAAGCTCGATTAAAGCGGATGCAGCTCTCGGTGCAACTGCAACGCGTTGGCAAAAAGAGAGCGTCCAGGGTGGGAGAGGGTGAGAGAGAGAGAGGCACAAAGAAATATAAACCTCCGCTTGAGGGAAGCCGAAGTCCACACGTACGTGTCGTGTGCAGTTTTATGAGCTCTTAATCCGCGCGTCCAGCTCCGTTATGGTCCTTGGGAGGCTCCCCGTGGTCGTGGTGAACGGACACTCCCTCCCTTCCTTCTTCCCGGTCTCCGGGGGCCACCCGCTTCCCGGTTCGACCCTCGATTTCGCCTGGAATGCTTTACTAATCTCATCCCACGCACGCTTTCACGCTGGTGTTGGTGCACCACCCGGTTGAAACTGGCAACAACACCACACCACCGAGTGCAACACGCTTTCAGGGCCTCGACGACCCGTTCAAACATGGCGTAATGAGAGTAAGCGAGTGCATGGAAAAATGAAAAAAAGGAACCCCAAAGAAGAGGAAAACCATTTAAGAGCGCAAGCGAAAAAAGAAAACAACGGCCATCATATGAGGGGAGATTTATTGTTGCTGTGGAAACACGGACCATGCAACTCTAAACCGATCCGAGTCTGTGGGTCTCCCAGTGAGTGAGTGAGCTTCTTAAGGCAAACGGCGGGCTACAGCGTGACGCCTGCCAGCAAAAGGCAGCAGAACCGAGCAAAAGGACACCGAAAACCCACATTGCGGAAACCAGTTCAACGCCGTAAGTGCGTAACCAAAAAGTACCCTTTTTTTTTCAAAACCCCGGAAAAGGGTCACATAACGCGAGTGGGTGGAGTTTGAGACTGACTTTCCTTCGCGACGGTGTGAAATATGGCCACCGTACCAGGGTAATGGAGCAGCATTTAACTGCATGTCGCGTACGTGTAAGAAGGGGTTAAACAGTGTCTGTTCGAGATTTAATCATCAGCAAGGCGAAAAATAAAGGAAAATGTCTTATTTCCATGACTAACAATTCGAAACGAGTAGGATCCTTGTGGAGATACAGCTAGACACACATCATGGTACCGTTCGACGCCACACCTCAACTCTAATGCTGTCCATTAAAATAGATAGTCAGCTTCTCATATTCCACGGAATCTATTATTGAATCCTGATCAACCAAAAAAAAAGGAACTCACCAAACGAACCACATGGCGTTGTGCGAAAACCCAAACCCCCTATTTATCAATCGTATTTATCGGAAGATCTCCGGATCGATAAGCTATTAGTCAACCCGCGGCAAGTCCGGGACTGCCGACCTCGAATTGAGCGGTAACCAATAGACCTCACACCTCGGGGCTCTCCGATTATCGAAATGGATTCCTTCGCCCACCCACTCACTCCGCCACCCCTCCTTCCTTTCCCCAATCTCCCATCGGATGCTTTAAAAACACACCATCTGGCGAGATATCGGCGAGACACGTCCCTCCAACAGGGCGAACTGGAGAAACTAAAATAAATAAATAAATAAATAAGCTCTCCTTCATAATGAAATGTGCTCCCGCCTGTTGCCATTCCAGCCCGCCCAACATGGGCCGGGAGGTGGTGCGCTTTGGGGGGTTTGGTGGACCACGTCCGATGATGGGTGCCCAGGGACGGGGTGGATAACACCCACACCTACGCGCGCCCCGAACCCGTTTGGTGTGTGCGTACGTGTCAAAAGAATCCAGTTCCAGTCGCTTAACTTCTTCACGCCTTTTCCCCCCACTCCTTCCCGCCCCTTTGGGGTGACGCTTTCCCTTCGCAGCGTAAGGCTTCGCTAGTTGCGCGAAAAGGTGACGTGATGTGTTGTGCTAGCTTCAGCTTGCGGCTTGTGACTGCGCACTCCAACTGGTCCGGGACTAGCTGCGCGATGTCATCGCTCGTCTAGCGGAGACACACCCGCAAAAATTTCCCCCCATTAAACCACCCCATCGTCCGTGTCCGTTCTCAAAACGGTTCTGATAAGTCGCCGAGGGCCCGCTAATCTAACGACGGTGGATGGAGATGATTAACTACGCGGTGATTAGGGAGCAATTTTCCAAATCCCGTCATCCCCCCCCCCCGGGCACCCAGGGCAGGGGCTCATTGTTGCCCAGTTATTACCATTATTGGCACCGATTTGTCACCCACAAACGATCGGCACCAGCGCTGTTTAGGCCGTCGTACGGTCCGATAGTGTCGATCGGTAATGAATCGTCGATTCTGGCCGATGGACGTCATTAGGCAAATAGAAAGAAACTGCGTCCCGATGCTCGCTGGAATTGACTCGTCGTCCCATCCGCCCCCCCCCCCCCCCCCCCCCCCCGGGGAAAGGGGAAACGGACGCCCTGCCACGATGACATATGGCGGAGGGCTTCAATATTTTCCCTCGTTCGCAGTGTAAGTCGATTAGGCTGGCTGGCTTCGCCTTAATGGTTTGTGCGGCGATATCGGGCCGGGTAAAAAATGGCTTCAAATCGAAACATTATGAGATTATATTTTCGGTGGCTGAGAGGGGCGGAGTGGATGGGGCTTAAACCGTTTGACCACCGGCCAAGGTAGACATACCACCCCGCGAGCCTTAAAATACCTTTTAGCAATGCGTTCGGAAGTCCTGTGCAAGGGGGGTGGCCTTTAATGCTCCGTTAGGCGGTGGAGCCACCTACAACCGGCCTTAAGGAGCTCGATTGACAATGGTGTAATCGTGTACGCATTCCAAGGCGATTCGATCACCATCAAATAAAAACATTAAAGAGGGTGTAATTTAACGACACATTTAATGAGTGAGATTTTTGTTGTTCAACAAGTCTTCGATGTGGTAGAAAATCCACCGTAAATGATTTTTGTAGGCATAACACAATTATCACGAATTAAATTTAAAAAAACTGTTGAAGATGCAACATACGGGTTTTCATTTTTGTGTTTTGGCAGATAGAAAAGTATTGGCATTATTTTTGCACATCTTCTTCACCTCCACGTGAAGCCCTAATTTTGCCACCACAAAAATAAAGGTTCAACTCTGTCAAACGGTCATAAAAATGCTTCACAGAAATACACACTCTTATGAAAAATAATCCCCACCCCCTCCTCCCCTGCATCCCGCACCTGGCGAAGCGAAATGAAAGGAAAAAACACCACCACCACCATCCGGCCAGGAGCGCAGGAAATCCAGCTAATTTATTCGTCTTCCCAAACGATAAATACCGGGGTTCCCGGGCCGCACCGGACCGGGCTCTCTTTACCGAAAAAAAAAGAAAAAACAAACCCACGGTGGAATCCGCGTAAAATCGTCCGCACCGTGCGCGGACCGGGTGAAATTTCCAAGTCATCGATAGGTTCCGATTAAAAGTGGAAGAATGTCGAACGGGCCGTTTCGGGCGGCCGCGTGAGACCAGCAATTGGTTGTGCGAGGGAGGGGGGCAGTGAGAGAGGGAGGAGAAATGCGGCGAGCGGGAAGAGGGGCATCCAACGTCCAAACACGCGCGCTGCCCACGAAAGCTCGCTGGTGGCGAAAAAATGGAGGACCAGAATGGGGAAAGAAAATCGAAAGAAATCAAACACACTCATACATGAAATCGGATAACGACCGACAAAGTAGGGTGGCGAGAGGAGGGGGGAAGAGGCAAGTGGAGATGGTTGGCGGGCACACGCGGGCGGAGGGAGGAGCTTAGGGAGGCCAAACTAATAAAGCCTAATAAAAAGACACCTTTCGAGAAGATTAGGTTACTCCCAACCGGTCCCCAAACGCAGCGCGCGTCTGCCATCACGGTCGAAAGCTCCCCTCCCCCCCTCTCTCACACACGCACACATGCGCGCGATCGATGCCCATCATCTCGAGAGGTTTCCTTATTAAGAGGATTCCTTCGGGAGACTTAACGGGATGCGCTCACGATCGCAGCAAGCGACGAATCCCGACGGTTCAATATATTCGATCGATCGAAACGCTGAGTTCCCTTTTGGAGGGAGCGCATGATCACGCCGCGCGCGTGTTTGATTGAGTGGCAATACCGACCGACCCGCAGGGTCCTGCGCGGACTCCTCGACTCCGATCGCGATTGATCCGTCCCGGAGATGACACGACCGAGGCGACATGACACTTACACACGTTTAGCGCTGCGGACGCGTCCATTTGTCGGGCGATTCGGGCGCGCTCGGCGACGACGACGACGCGCAGGTCAAGTGATGATGGGAGCTGTGTGTTTTTCCTCCCCTCGCTCGTTCGCCTTTTCCGGGGTGCGTTTGGGGTTTTCTTTCGCCATTCCATTTGTCAACTGACGCACGTCTTCGTCATCATTTTGCGTTGTCCGCTGCGTCCGATCGTCCGATCTTTTTTTCCGGATGGAGGATCGGTTCTCGCTCGAACACACGTTCCAGGTGCGTAAAGCTCATTAGCTAAATACAGTGCCATCGATAATTATAGGGTCGGAGGCCGGGGGTTTTACTTTTCGCTTTCGGTTTTTTTTTTCGTTTTTCTTTCCTTCACCTGTCTCCTCACTCTCCTTCTCGTGGAGGATTTTTCCGTCACCGAAAAATATTGTTATGATCGTACGAACAAAGGAAGGCCCAACATTTTATTAATGAATCATCGGCCCTCGTAAGCGAAGTGCTTCGGCAACTAGAACGCCATCGTGGTAAGTTTTGTTCCAACAACTAACCTAACTGACATCGCGCGATCTTCTGGAGGTGGAAAACCCCTCTTCCATTCCAGTGGGTCAATTAAATGCACCCAACGGGAGGCACAGGGCTTTTCCTAATTGATTACAGCTACGGCTTATTAGTGCAATTATTAGCACCCGGGCTCCACTTTTGGCGTTTCATTAGACAAGACACAAACACACACACAACATCCAATAAACACCTTTAAGCCGATTCGGGTCCCCCTTGGTTTCGCCCCGTTTCCCCTCGACTCATCCGTTGTTTGATAAGTGTAAGATCTTACCGAAAGGCGAACCTAATACGGCAATTAGTTTGCAACATTCGCGCCTAATCCAAAACAAAAAAAAAGCAAAACAAGTAAAACATGGTAGCGAAAGGGATGGAAGAAGAAGAAAAAAAACAACGCTCCCAGACGCTGGCCGAACACAAGTTCACAAATTTGCACCTTGTTCACACCTGTAGCGTGTGGCGTGCGGAGGATAGAAAAATGAAACCTTAAAAACTCGATCGCCAGTAGGAGAAAAAAATAGGTATATGGCGTGGCACGCGATTTTGGGACATGATTGCGGTTCGCGTTGATCCGTTTTGGGACGGGGCGGAGTGATAACGGGAGGGAGAAAAGCGACCGCCCCCCGCCGGGGACCTCAATTATAATCGATCACAACGTCACATAATTCATGTTACGCAAAATTTAAATCGCACCGGCTCGACAACCAGTGTGTCCGATATAGCCTTACGAAAAGCCCATTCCATATGTTCTCGAGCGCTCGCTTCGGTGTAACGACTTTGTAATCAAATGTGACTGGTAGGAAAAACAAGCGCCCTTGCCGGCCGAATGTGAATGTCGGTTGCAGTTGTCTAATGCGGCCTTCCCTACGATATGGCCATTCAATTTTACATTTTTAATTGACACCTTTCGAACACTACCCGACCCAAAGCCGAGCCCCGAAGCTTTCGGGTGAGGGAAATGGGCTTCGAAAAATTACTCCCCCTGAACGGACGGAAACTGGAGCATACCGAGTCACCTTCAGTTCTCCCCACCCTGTGTTGATCGCAAGGTGACTTGATCCTGGCGCATGCTCTGAGGCGGAAAGTGATGCTTCGCAAAGCAGCTAACCACACGTTCGCCAACGTTGGTGTTCTTGCGGTGTCGGTGTTTGTTTGTCGCTCGAAGGGACTGAATGGGCAAAGAAAAAACACGCCACAAGACCGACACCGTCCCAAAGGCAACGTGGTGACGATCGCGGTGAGGTTCAGCAACTATGTTGCAGTGTGAAGCCGGTAAAAACGGCCCCGATCGGTGGAGAGAAGAACTTCGCTCGCTCAATGTCGCTTCCAGGCCGCCGGGGGCACTTTTCGGTCTAATTGAAATAATATCTGCTCGGGAGGGAGAGGGAAAAACAACGCCTAAATAGAGGAAAACAACCCGTCTTCTCCTTCGGACAAGTGCTGTCAGTGCCTGTCGGTAACGGATCGGGGCTCGTTGAGAGTGTTTTCTTTATGCAACAGCTGCGCGTCCCGAGGCGAACGCGATTGTGATGAGGACCTTTTTTCGTCTCGTGGGATCAAGGATGAAAATGGATCCACATTAATCCGTATGCAGATCAATCACTCACATTCCGTGGTATTATAATTTCAAACTCTTACCTAGACGATACGAGTACATGCAGTTCATCGTGTTTACCATCTTCTGTTTAAAAATACTTCATTTTATTTCTAACGATTGCATCTTTCTTCTTCGGATGAAACAAATCAAACAACATGTTATCTTAAATGCATCTGCAAGTTAAGCGCCAAGAATTTGACATACTTTGTAGCGAAACCGTTTTCCCGGCCGGAAAGCATGAAAAGCGTGTTTCCCAAGCTCTGCCTCGGGCATCGAGTCGACCGGTTCCTTTTCCCGGTGCATTACGCCAATGTCCTTCTTGTAAATTTATATATTTCCTCTCAAAGCGTCCGCCAGCCGGTGATGGATGGCAAGTCAAGCGATTCGCGGAACCATACGTTTAGAAATTCGCAGAAGCATCACCAGAAGTCTCGCTCGGCAAGGCCACGACGCAAAAGACGTTCGAGTCATCTCGCACCCGACCCGGGGAGGGGGAAAACCGTGTAAACATGGTCACAATTTCGCAGGAAAAAACGTTCGAACGGCCGTGGCCGTGCATATTCGGGCTCATTAGAAATGGGACAGTAAAGGGCCCGCGCCGTGTGACGTCGTGACGTTCGTGCCATTTATCGTCGGATGGCCCGAACGAGTGACAGGCCGCCCGTTCCGTCGTCAAGACTTTGAACTTCACCTTTTGCACCGGAGTGCATCCTCCTCCCATTGCGTTGGGGGATTTCTAGGTTTTATACTTTTCCCCCCTCCGTTCGCTGGAATGCCTTGCGTTCGCCTAGGAACACGCACACAAGTACACACACACTCACAGACACATATTTTTAGCCTCGACTCGAAACGAGTCAAAAGCGACGCGATGCCTTTTTCCACCGAACGGAACATTAGAAAGGTCTGAAGCGTATAATCTCGGCAGGTGGTGAGGGGTGAGGGAGCTCGATCGCCTCGAGCCCGACGGAGGGCAGGAGGCTGTCGGAACGAACCCATTCCGGAAGTATGTCCCACCTCCCGGCCTTAAAGACCGCGTCTTATGCTTTACAATCGCCACCGGGACTGAGTTGAAGTTGGTAACAATTTCGCAATTACACTGCCTTCGCCACATGTCTTCCCATCTGGTACCGCTCTTCCCTTTGCCTTCCCTCCATCTCTTACGATCTTCCCAACGGCGGCCTTCGGTCCTCCCGACGGGCAGTTCTTTTCCAATTCCGGCCAACGCAAAACGAAGCCCGTCCAGCAATATCGAGAGGGTATCGATGCGGTTTGAGGTCGTGGCACCGAACTAGAGCACCAACGGGTGGGTGGCAGGGTGGAAGCACCAAGTGTAAACGGCAATGCAATGTTAATGATTTGCGCATACAATGTTGTGACCGCGGTTCGATCGTTCCCGGCCTTTCGAACCGAAGGTGGGATGAGTCGAATGGATATGTTGCACGTGCAGCGAAAGAACGAGAATCGAGAATCGGGAAGGTTTGCTAGCAGCCGGTTGAAGCTGTGCACATTCCAATGCAATTGCAGCCACCCCGGGGGAGAGGGAGGGAAGGGAAGGGAAAACACACAAACGCAGGGACAAACGCAATTCCACGCAGCTCGAAGAGATGTCGCGCAGATCGAGTGCGGAAAACGGAAGCTGATCGATCGTTAGAGCTGGTTGTGGTTTCTGCCGTTTCCCACCCAACCCTCGCACACGACCCTTTTGTTTAACGGGGAGGTTTGCATTCCTTGCTTTTTGTGTCTCGCTGGTCCCCAGGGTTGACCATTTCCCACATGTCGTCGTACGGTTCGAGATCAGGTACTTCAGCAAGCGGTGGAAGGAACGGTGGGATATTGATGAGTTTATCCAGATCGTAAGTTTTCCTAACCGCACCACAAATAACTGTTCATCCAAGTTTTTTTTTTTTTACTTACTCCAACGTTGATGAGCTAAAACTAGAGTCCAGGAAGGAAAAACGGATCAGCTAAGCGAAACACGCACGGCCCTGCGCCATCTCCAAATGGAGCCGGGAATAATGAAAGGTGTAGATCTATTAGCGTAACCCTCCGACAAATGGGACGATGATAATCCATCAAATGAAAAAAAAAAAAAAAATGGTAGACCCACAACTGCTGCTTCATATTTTCATCACCATTCGTTTCGTGCGGACGCGCGATGAATCCGACCGGTATTAATCCAGTTTCAACCCTGCGTATTAGCCTAATGGACAGGTTTATGGTTTACATGATTCCCCCCTCCCCGCGGGCATGCATTTGATCCATTTGCTAACCCCCATCCAGGGCGCTGTTGGGCATTAGAAAACGAATGGGACGGAACGGAAAAACGGGCAACTCCTAATTGTGCGACGCTACTTACCGCGGACGATACGATAAGTGCAGGGTCTTTTTCCCTTCGCCACGAATTGGCACCTGCTTTCGTGCTGCTCCCGTCACTTTCTCTTAATCGCGCTGGTGTTGATTACGATGTGCTCCTCCCATATCCCTCTCCTTGGCTACTTCACCCGTCATCACATCATCACGACCGGTGAGCGGGGCGTCAAAGTAGCAAATGTGGATTGAAGAAGGTTACATTACACGACAGGAAAGTGCTCGTTAGATATGCCAACGACACACATTTTCCCATGCCACCCACTCGACGCCCGGGGGGTGGGGCAAGGGGGTGGTTTGCAATTGCAATTGCAATTGCGCCGTGGTATGTGTATAATTATTGCATTTCTCCGCCGCTGTACAATGTATTCGGTACGGTGCTCGGGTGGAAATGGGTACGGGGCTGGAAGGAAATTTAATTCATTTTTGATTTTTTGCTGCTGATTTGATCGTCCGCTTTTCCCATTGCTCGTCCACTTTCCCTGTGGATGTGGACAAAGGCTTGAAAATTTTGTTTTGTCTTTGTTTGCTATTGTACGATGGAAGAAAACAACAGAAAACAATATAGGTGTGGTTTAGTTGAACTCAAACAAAATGAAACAAACAAATATTTCACGTTGCATTAATTTTTTCTCTTATTGAGATATTCAGTAGCTTGGTTTCAGATGAGTAACCACAAGTATAATAGTAACAATAACTCATTGAAAACATTTTATTTGATGTAATGAGTTTATTGAAACAAACAATCTTATAAAAGTAAAACATCATAACAAAACACGAGTAAAAGGGCAAAACTATACAATAGAATCTCAATGCCCAAAACAGTCCAATTCTCTAAAGTAAACGATAAAGAAATGTGTAAAGAAGGACATTATTTCCAAACTAAAGCAGAGCGTTTTAACTAATTATAAAACAGATATTCCAAACCAGACAAGGGGCTACGAAAAATAGTGACGTAGTTCGAAAAAGTCAAACGTGATCGTGAAAATTTTATCTTATTCCGAGAGCTTTTTTAAATTCTAGTATTAAAATCTTCCACCCTGCTGCTAATTTAAAACTATCGAGCAAGTATCTGCACAGCTCGTCCGTAAAAACCACTCACTTCCTTCCTTCTCCTTAACTCCTGCCAGGTCGGATGATTATCCCGCTGCCCGTAACAATATCGTTAACTGCCACGAAAAGTAACACGTCGCCATCGAGTGGAGGAGTGTTTTTCCCTCCCTCCCCTTTTTGTTTTTGTTTTGTTTAACACTTCAGCCATCATCCTTTGCGTCCAATTACGTGATCGACCGGTGGTTGCGTTAATGAAATTTTACGACCCACTGGAACTACTCTTCACGGGCGCTCCATCGCTCAGCGTCGCAATGTCCAGCGCCGTTCCCGTTGGAGTTGGCCCGAGAACCATCCGACCGGGGCCGGAGTCGTGAGCAAATATTTACTTTATTACACTCCCCACATCCCAGCCGGACGGCAGGGAACGTGCACCGTCGGCCGGCGAAGACGCGCGGAGCGAGGTGAACCAACCGCCGATGCACGACGACGCCGATGAACGCCTCGTTGGCCTAAAGAAACCTTAATCATAGCACTTAAAATTAAGGCTATTTATTTAAACGACATAAGGCGTCTTTATGGTGCCGATGCCGGGTGGTGTAGCGAAACTTACCACACTTCATAAATTTAATATTTTTATTACACACGAGTGCCCACAACCCCCTTCCGGGCGTGCCACCCTCGGACACAGTGGTTCGATCGTTTTTATTCTTCTTGGTTTCCCGTTTGTGGAAAAGAAAACACCCGTTCCCGGGGGATAATTCCGTAAGAAATTCCTAAGCGACTCCTTAGAACGATTGGACTGGAGGAAAATAGTTCCACTCCATCGCTAGCAATCAAGTTCTTAGCTCTAAGTGCATCCCATTCTATCCCCTTTTCCGGTCCCACGACATTCAACCCCCACCCCGTCTGATGATTTCCCACCCAAGTAAACGAGGATTGGCAGAATTGGTGGCGAATAATCGTCGCTGGCAAACCTATCCAACGGACCCCGCTAACGGAGGCTGCAACTTGACCAATGCAACCCTCCCACCTCTCTCCTTTTCCCTCCCACCACCACCACCACTCGGGAGGGGTTGCACATTTTCACAGGTTGAGTTAATGATTAAATTGCAGGCGCACACTTGCACCTTCGTCCGGTGTGTGCTGCATTGATTCTTTGTTTAATGTGGCGTACGTCCGCGTTTGCTCGTTCCCCTCATTGCCTTTCCTTCACCGTCGCCACCGCATCGGCACGACCAGTTTTACGGCGCTAAAGCGGCCGGCCATCGCAAAAGGACGTCGAAACGTCCAGCCTAGAACCGAAGCCCGGATCCAAACCGGGCCCTCACGCTCATCGCGAGGACTGTGGTGGGGCAATAAAACTAATAAAATTATTTCCACACCTGCGCACCCATGTGAGGGCCGATGAGATCACATGGGAATGCCCATGGGCCACCGGTTTACTCGCCAACCTGCCCGTGAGATGGCGAGTTTCGGCATCCGGTGAGCTGATCGTTCTGTAGCGGAGTGTTAAAAGCAGAGCATCATGATCATAACACACAAATAACGGTGCCCGATGGGGTGGCACTACGCTTTTACCGCATTCAACAAGGATGAGATATGTCAACAGCAACAACAATAGCCTTTTATGATCTTCATCTAGTCCGAAAAGCGAATTGCGGTTTTGGAAACTAATCCAAGCACATTTCAGTACCAGAATCTAAGTTCATTCATATGTAGCTCTAAAAATAGTCTGCGGAAAGTTTATCATTAAATAGGAAAACCACATGAAAACTACGATTTTCCTGCAAACAGGTTTCTTAAGCTTCCATTTGCACTTCCATGCTACGAAGTGTGCATCTACTTTTGATATTCTCGTTGAGTTTTATGTTTTTAGTATGTTATTTTAAATGTTTTATCTCAGTTACACTTGGGTCTTTTAACAATTCATAACTATTTCTGGAGAAGTTGGGAAAACTAGAACGAAGTACAAATTGAGATGTTGAAAGACACGAAAGGAAAAGAATGGAAATGAAAGGAAATGAATGGAAAAAACAAAAGCCTTTTATGATCTTCATCTAGTTCGAAAAGTGAATTGTGGTTTTGGAAACTAATCCAAGCACATTTAAGTACCAGAATCTAAGTTTAATCATTTATATCTCTAAAAATAGTCTGCGGAAAGTTTATCATTCAACAAGAAAACCACATGAAAACTACGATTTTCCTGCAAACTGGTTTCTTAAGCTTTCATTTGCACTTCCATGCTACGAAGTGTGCATCTACTTTTGATATTCTCTTTGAGTTTTATGTTTTTAGTATATTATTTTAAATGTTTTATCTCAGTTACCCTTGGATCTTTTCACAATTCATAATTATTTCTGGAGATGTTGGGAAAACTAGAACGATGTAAAAATTAAGATGTTAAGTGACACGAAAGGAAATGAATGGAAATTAGGGTTCTTTTTATGTTCATTACGACTTGTATATTATGCAGACTTTTCCTCGTAAATTGTCTCTTTAGCAAATTATCTCTTATTTGGCCAAGTTCGTAGTGCGCTATAAAAGTTCTACATAAAAACAAAAACCCTCGGTGAATGAACACGATGTTAATTCCTCTAAATGACCTAAATGACTCCTTCCATCGCCATGCAGCATGCAGCCATGGAATGTGGCCAACCCCCGACGAACAGCGTCCCGGTGCTTCTTCCGCAACGAGGTCTGACGAGGCTCTTTCCACTTGCCTCTCGTCGGTTTTCCCTTCTTTCTCCCTTTCATCTTCATATATCGTGTTTTTTTCTGATTTCTTCAGGTAAGTCTTCTGCACGAACGCAAGGAGGTGATGGCGCATGTTCGGTGCGTTATTGCTTTTTTCCCGCAAACACCCCGTTAGCAGCGCCCCCCCCCCCCCCTCATCCGACCGGAGGCTTTCCTTCCGACGGATGTGGCCACTTTGTAAACGACCGGTTAAAAAGCTAGCACCCCGGTGGAAACAATTCCAGTAGCGACGCATCGGTTCTGCGATGAGAAGCGGAGCCGTACCGGACTGGCCGAGGTTTTCCCTTCCTTGCCGCTTTGGCCGGGTCGTTTACGTTTTCGTCCGTTTCTCTTTGCCTCTTCGGTGCTTCGTGTGTGTGTGTTTGCTTGAGTTTCCGTCTTGCGCTTACCCTTTGCTCGTGCGCTTCGGTAACAAACTTCTTCTATCGCCAATCATCCGCCCAAGGGTGAAAACGCACGCGATGCGGTAGGTGAGCAGGGAAATGGCCGGCCGCAAGTCATCGGCCGAAAAACACTTTTCCAGCCGGGGGCAGCCCGCGCGAACACTAATTGGGTTGCTAATTAACACATATTTGTTTCCTCTGGCGATACGCAAAGCTGGGCGATTGAACACGCTCGGTGGGGAGGTTTGGGATTGGGCCCAGCACACTTTTCCGCTTGGCAGTGCACGAGTTCGGGGCGCAGATTTTCGCTGGGGTTGTTGTTTTTTTTTTTTTACTCCACCCTCTCGGTGCGTTACACTTTCCCGATCGACCGAGTTCACGAGGTTGAGACGATTTTTGTGGGTGAGCTTTGGGGGGGTGAAAAAATCGAACTTCAGGTGGGAAAAGTTCGCTTGCTAGACGAGTTCAATATCGAGGGCCCTAAATGGTGTACTTTTAGTAAGATTGCCAAGACGACGATGGGCTCCGTAACACGACGCAGAGGTTTATAGCTTTACAGCAAGAAAAGCAAATGACGAATTCATCTATAAAACTAACTTGGCTTGGGAAACAGACATCGTCTGCATAGCTTCATCATGTTTGGTTTTTGCTTCTTTCTCTTCGGCCTGCATCCAATCGCAACCGGCTACATATTTGGAAGTTCCTTTTTATTTTCGTACCTCACCGGTTGCACCCCTTTTTCATTGCAAATTGCTGATCAACTCCGTGCCACCACATAATGGCATCTAATTTAGAGCCCGCCGATGTCCCGCGGTGCTCAAAACATGCCAGCCTTGCGCCCTGATAGCTGTCAAGCTGTAGCCCGAATGTGTACGCATTCACTTGCCCCCACCTCTCTCGCGTTCGACTAATCAAATGACACACTCCTGTGGCCCCGAAAGAAAAAGAAGGAAAACCCCCACGGTCTGTCATTACACCTCCGGAATGGAACACATAACCCTCAGTCTCAATTACCTTGCCGAGTGTGCCTGGCTGCCTGCCTGCCTGCCGGGCACAGATCAATCACTATCAGCGCTACCAAACCGCACCGTCGATCTTTTCCTATCGCTAATGCGCGCATGAGCAGCGCATGATCAGCATGATGGCCACGGTTGCGCAATGGCGACGTACATACGTAACGCACACTCTCCCGATCGCACCCGATAGGACGCACCAGTTCTTTTTTCGGAGCGTACCAAATCGATCGGAGCTGCGGAAAACATGGCCGGATTGGCATAAGCGGAGCCCTTCCAAAGTTCGATGCCGGGCGTCCGAAAACAACGAGACTCCTGGGATTGGTGATGGTGGTACGCTCGGTTCCTTCACGCTCGCGAGGGTGCGATCGAGCGAACAGGGGAGCCCAAATTGGTGGCTCGCATGACTTTCCGCCGGCCTTACACCTTCGACAGGCGAGATTCCCTTGCGCTTTGCCCTCTCATCGAGTCATTTCGGACGTTTCGGACGCCAAACTGGAACACAATTGCAGACACCGGCGGCAATAGATTGCCAGTTCCTCGCCTCAGGCTCGGGCTCCCGTTCGGATAGTGGGCTCCAGCTGTGCCAATGATCCATAAATCTCCTGCAGCCTGGTCGAACTGGTGGCTTTTGCGTAGGTCGAGTGTAGCGTTGCGGTCATATTTGACAAACGCGCCTCAACAGCATAACTTTCGCGACGTGATCGGCCAGTTGTTGGAGGGGGCTGAACTAAAAGTGAATTTTAAAATCTTATATGAAACTGATTTGGCTTTTTGCTTCGAGCAGTAAACAATATGAGGTCCAGCCGTTTGGATACTTGTAAGTTTTTAGATAATGTCTGCATTAAACGCATACGTAACGCATAGGAGCTTCGAACATTGGTCCTACAAGAAATGATCTCTTGATTTCTAATGAAACCAAACCAAAATTTAAAAAGATATTAAAAGGTCTCCGTTTTAATGTAAAGAGTACCAGAGTTTGAAAAGATTCAAATCAGGCGAATTTAGTGACAACAGTTGTAATGTTTCATTTGGCTTCAAGACTTTTTCCCTTTGTGTACGTGGATAGTCAGTATTGTCGCACAGGTTTCGGTTGGGATTTGAACCCCCGTCGTTGAGGGAGCTCGCGAACTCCCAAATATGTATGTTTACTTCTTTCCATTCACGGGACTTGAGTACTCGAGATCATACTGGATATTCAAAGCGCCACAACACACATGAAACCCTGAATCCGGCCAGCTCAAAATGCTGCTAGCTCAGTGCACAAACATCTGTCGACTGCTCCATCCTCGTTTTCTGTACATCCATGCAGTTGGGCTTTAGTTAGACCTCCCTTTAGGAACGCTGGGAACCTTCCGCTCATAGGAAGTGTCTGATCAACCGATCGCTCCATTTTCGTATGTTGACACCGATTCGGGCCAACGGGCCCGATCGAATCGCAGCCCGTTGAGGTTGACACTTCGTTTGCGAGAGGCTGTAGCAGCTAATGGGAAGTGGGGAAGGGGTGCAAAATTCCCCCCGCCCTACAAAGCGTTCGATTCCGGGTTCGACAGATACCGCTACCGGGGATTGTTGACAGGCTCGAACTGCATTAGACCGATTTAGCGCGCCAGACGGTTGCCAAACATTTGTCTTGGCGGAAGAGTCGAACGGAATGGGGAGTTTTCCTCTATGCCGAGTAGATGTGATTGTCTACGGTGTCAACGGAGAGTTTGCTGAAATGTGGAGTAGACTATTGAAAATTGGGCGGAATTTAACGAAAGGTTTCATCGCGGGCCTGACCCCATTCGAATGTGTGGATAATTGCAGTGAGCGAGGCAGAAGTCACATCTACACATTACCTTAGGCAGTGTGGCTAAATCGGTCGAATTCCTCAAGTCCCGTCGGTTTTTTTTTCTCAGTCCAGAGGCTGTTATCAGTAAGCCTCATCCACGCAAGACCTTAAAGCTGAGTCGAAATTCCAATCATCTGTTGCTAAACTTGATGAAATTCCATACAGTATATCTTCCCGCTCGAGCTATGCGGCCTTATTATTTAGAAAACTCTTGCAGCAGCCGGCACCGCTCAATCCTTCCCTCCCCCTTTTCCACAGTCAACATTCCTTCCATTAAAGGCTCCGAACTCCGCAGGCTTTAAGGGCAGGAGGGGAATGTCACTTCGGCATACTCTCGCACTTCTGGCCCGTAGTATCACGGCATCACCTTGCACAACCCCGCTAGGAAGGCTTGCGCTGTGGTGACCTTTTTGAAATCCGTCGTCTGCCTTCCACATGTCTTCCCCTCCTGTGGTCCGTACACCGACGAATGTTGTCTTCGAGCCATTCGGCCTTAGCCTATTTTAATGTTTTCGCGTTATTTGTAAACAGGCGCTCGTATATATCGTTTGCTTCACACGAGCCGCCCGCAAAAATGGCTCGCCGGAATCGCGGAATCTATCGCACATCTTAGGCTCCGGCTGGACAAATATGGAGAAACGACAAAAAAAAAACAAACCAACAAGCAAACCGAAAGACCGGTTCTGGGATGACATTTAATTGTTGGCATACGTCGGGTGGCATACGGGTGGAAGAGACCGCTGGGGCCAAATGTTTATGGAATTCAATAAAACCTACATCGCGTCTATCTACAGGTTACGGTCGAATGTTTGATTTAAGAGATTGCATTCAAAACCGAACCCGTATGTTGGGAAATCTATTTCCTTTCACACAGCCGCAACCTCGTCTGGTATCAGTGCGACCATCTTGGTGGACATGTTTAGCAAATGGACAAGTTTTCAAACACCAACCGGCTGCGAATCTATTCCCTTCCCTTAACGCTGTAATACTGCCGGAACAATCGAAGTGTCAAAGACAAGCAGCGAGCATTTTGAAACTCAAATAGAAAACCCAAACTCACGGGGGAAGGTGAGAAAAAATGGTGCCCACTTTTAAAATTAAGCCGGGTTTCCAATTGAACTAATCGTCCATGAATATTCAACAGACCGTGGTGACAACTTTTTCCACCGTAATAAACTCAACAAGAAACATTTTTTTCAACAACGAAATAGGTACAGTTTAGTTCAAACACCCTGGCACAATCCGTGACAGAACTTTTTCTATTGTCCCGTTGTTGATTTAGGACCGGGTGCGTCGGGTCAGTTGTGAAGAAATAAAGTAAAAAAAACTGTACGCAAACAAGGTCACGGATCTAAAAGCTTGATCGACCCATCTTTCGTAAAACCCCTGAGAAAGACACCAGTTGAGAGTGGTTCTATTCTTTGGGGTCCTTAAATTTGGATGTGAGCGGCGTTTGTAAAGGTCGGACTGCATGTTTTCGGCGGTTCAAACAATTTGTAACATTCTTTCGGACGCCACTCAAAAGTTCCAATGTGCAATATTCAAACATATGGTACCGTGATAAAAATAATCACCAATCTATTTACTTCTTTTTGGTACTTTTGTAACAAGGAATCAAAAAAGTTCCAATTACCGATGTCACCGCAATCTGACGGCTTCATTATTCGGACGAAAAAAAAAACCGGCATTCACATATTTGTCTTTAAACCTTCGAGTCGTTTTAATTTGTCGGTTGAGAAATACGCTCGTTTAACTCTCGGCTCAATTCATTTCTCACCGATCGCAGATAACAGGCGCCTGCGAGCGTTGCCTTTTTGACGGTGGATGATTTTGTCAGGCTCCCGCGGTACGGATCGGGGGGGGGGGGGGGACGGCAGGCAGCGGGAAAGCGATGTTATCCGGCCTGTTTCGGGGGCAATAATCATGTTAACAAAACGAAAAGTAAATGCACGGGCTCACGAAATGCCACCATCCGCCGCCGGATGGTGACACTGATGAGCCGTACGTGCGAGCATGGTTGAACAATTTCGGGGCTGTTTTTTTTTGCCTTCTACACGTGGCCGCCGTTCGCCGGGATCAAGAGGAAAATTGTCTTTGACGTGGAATGTAGGATTTCGGAGCGGGAGTTATTTGAATCATTTCAGTTGGTTTTGTACTTGAAATTTAAACGTTTTGCCAACTGGTGACATGTGTTTATGTCTTTTAGCCTTACGCGAATTGCTTCGGAACTTGTGCGAAATCTTTTTACATGACAAATTTCTTTCGTTTCTCTACACCGCTGTGAAATGCAGTGGTGTGCTCAAATCGTGAAACCTATTAAATCCAACACATCACCCATAGGTCATTGCTTATCACGAATCCGCGTGCAATTTATCATGTTTTTAAGCAACCCTGCTTTCCATCTAATTAAAAGAAACGCGTAGGGCTCTAACGTCACAATAGCACGTTGTTGTTGCTGCTTTTCTTTTTGTTTTTCTTTTTGAGCCACAGGTTTCCTAAATTTTCCTTCCCACAACTTCTAATCGTTCCTAATCAGCCGTCCGATTGCCCCCGAGGCCAACGGACACTCGACATATCTTGCCCGTGAAATCACGCCTCAAGCATCAATTACGGCACTACAAAACGTCGGAAAATGCGCTGAAGCTGAGCTTCTTCGGTCGTAAGTGTGGGTGGTTTTTTGTTACCGCCCGACAAAATATCACAACAATTGAGCAATTAAATTAATTCAATCAAATTTTTCACCCCTCCCCGGGTTACGGTCGGATAGTTTCTTTTTCACTGGCGGGGGGTTTAGTTTGTGGTTTTTCTTTTATTTTCCAGCTCCTCGGTGTGTAATTTCGGGCGATAAAACGGTTCCGATAAGCAGCGTACCGGGACGCGATGGGTTACAATTGCTGTTTCATTAGGACGGATCTCACCGTTTGTCCTAATTTTTTACGAACCTAACTCAAGAGGAGCTGGTGTCACTTGGATACGGGCTCTGCTCTTGGTTGTTGTTTTTTTCTTTTCCTATGTTTTGAAAGTTACGAGGTTGTTTATGCATATTTTTTTGGTATTTTCATGCCACGTTTCTCTTTTCTAACCTCGAAGGTATTTTTACCCAAAGCAGTGACTCTTTATGGGGGTGACTTATGCGAAGCCGGTGCCGACTTCAAGCCAATCTCTACCCATCTCCCGCGTGTGATAAAGACAACAGCAACGACAAAAAAATAGTCATATCATGTCACCTACCTTTGGGGGTTGACATTCCACAGTTTTCTCCACCATCGCCAAGGGATGATTTCACCACCCCATCATCCATCCGACCAGGACGACGCGACCGGGTAATTAATTTCATTAGCACTTATTCCGCATGATTTATCGTTCATTTGCGCGGCGCGCGGCTAAAATGAAACCTGGGCCGGCCGAAGGGTTGGACGCCAGCCCATTTCAACCGAGGCGGATCGGCTGAACCAACATCGTTCCGTGCACGATAAGAATCGCGCTGCAAGAAAGACGAGCATAAAAGCAACCACCTTCAACAAGGGGGAGCCAAATTTCAAAACTCAGTGGATCTTCGCGGGTGCGAAGTGTGCAAAAGCAACGATCGCAATGGAGTTTGCTCTAAGGTCACTCGCACGATCCAAATCCGGCCAGGGGGTTTGACATGGGAATGTGTTACTTCGGCGTTGCGGTTTGTTAGGTTTTTTTCAGCCTCCAGTCGTCATCATCCGATGTGTTTTCTTTTTCCGGACCGGTGACGCGAGCGGCTGTGGCACTTTATCCGACACTCGATCGACCATTAGGTCAATCGGAAAGCAGCACTCCGGCTCGCAGTAAGTACCCCTCCGTTCTGCTAGGCGAAGGGCTTTTCGTCCCGGTCGGTGATGACAGTGATGTTTTGAGTTATGGCGCACTTTTCTGCGCCCATTACGCGTGACAGTTGGGAAACAGGCGTTTGTTTTTTTGCCCACAATGCGCCGCGGGAAACGATTTCTGCGAAAATATCAAACGGAAAGCAACAACGCCAAGTGTCACACATATATTCAACTCCCCGCGGCTCCATCGTTTTTTGGAGCACGAGCTTCATTTTCTTGAAGTTTAAAGATACGCGAAACGATTTTATTTATTTATTTTCTTTCGGCCTCGGCAACACAGAAGAAATCGGTGTCGGGTGGTTCGAGCGTTCGGAACCCTCCGGGATAAGTAGACATAATTTCACTCCCGGAGCACCCGGGTAAAACTGCAACCAACAGCCAAAACAACAAACAATTGGCCTGAAGGGAGGGAAGAGGGGGGGGACGGTAAGCCTCCAGAAGCAGACCAAAATTGCTCACTTAATGCAAATGATTCCCCGATAATGAATGGCCGGCCATATATTAATGGACACCTGGGTGAGGGATGGGTGGGGGGAGAGTTCCGGGTGAGATCCCGCCCGAAAACAAAACCGACGGGCCAAGCCGGAAGCACCCGAGTACACCGGAAGCATCGGATGAGCTTGGCCCGTTGATGCGGTTTCGGTTCGACTCCGGGTTTTATTTCGGTTCAGCAGTGAACTGTTTTCCCGAGCAAAAAAGATACACTGCTTATCGCGATCGCATCGCAAGGCACTTTTCTGCACGTCCTACTGCACGGTTGTCTTATTTATTTAGTTGTATTCTCACTAAGGTCTGTTTTTTTTTCTCTCCTCCACGAAAAAAAGGGGAGGTATTTTTAGCGCGCAAAAACACGGACACCGCTGTGCAACCGGATCGGCCGGCCCGGCCGCAGCTGTCAAAATGGTTTATTTATTTGAGATAATTGGATTAATTTCGTGGTCAAAGCAAGCGTTACGAAGCTAAATAGTTTTGGGAACGGTGCGATCCATCTTCGCTAAACAGCTCCCCCATTCAGATGCCTCCATTACGGATAAGGAAAGCCGGGGGTGGGTTTTTCGTTTTGGCGAAATTATCGTTACAAAACCGCGCAACCGCGTGTGGGAGGTTGGATGAGCTAAGGAAAATAAGCCGAAACTGTTGACAATATTTTTTATCATTTCGTTTGCTGTCTCGTATTGAAACCGAACGCTTTTGCTAAAAACTGCCCCAATGGTGGGTGCACATTTTCCGAAGCAACATCGTCGTCACATAATTATAACTTAATTGAATTCCATTCCGGCGAGACTGTTTTTCTCGTCTCGACCTCGTTTTTTTCCACCCCCCGGGCCAGAGGTGCGCGCCCTCGAGTGGCGTGTAAATGGAATAATAAAATTTGAAATTGTTTCACCTCGCGCGAGGGCTCTCCTTCGGAGCGAATACTGTTGTCCGGCCGGGTTCGTGCGTTTTTCTCGCGTTTTTTTTTCTTTTGCTTTTTAAACTTCACCCACCCCATCCATCTTTTAACCGACCCCGCGGAGGTTAACGTTCGTAATGTATGCAAAACCTGTTAGAATTAGAGGTATATGGTCTAATTTCGGATCGGGAAACAAGGAACACGTGCGACCGATTCCACTATACACACAGGAATGAATTCTTTATTCAACAGTTCCGGTCATTTGACACATGCAGTGCTGCCAGTGTCATCAATTCAGTAGTTGTTCAAACCAGCTTGGTTCAACACTTCTTGTCAAACCAGGTTGGTTCAACACTCCTCCTCAACGCTGAACGTTTTGATGCCGATTGCCTCCCGATGTTGTCGAAGCTTCACCGCTTGCAACGGTTTCGTGAGTAGATCAGCTTGCATGTGCTCGGTCGGGCAATACTGCAGTAGCACGATGCCGTCCCGAACCATTTCTTTCACAAAATTGAATTTTGTATCGATGTGTTTTGTCTTGCGTTCAGCTCTGTCTCCGCTAACCATCGCAATGCAACTTTGGTTGTCCTCATTGACCACGACCGGACCAACCTGTTGTTCGCCAATATCTGCCATTAGCTTGAGGACCCATTTTACCTCCTGCAGACACTCGGCAAGGGATACATACTCGGCCTCGGTGCTAGATAGTGCCACACACTTCTGCTTATGGCAGCCCCATCCGATGAGCCCGCCGCCGAACTTAAAAAAGAACCCTGAGTTGGATTTGCGGTCGCTCTCGTCTCCTGCCCAGTCGGCGTCCACAAAACATTCCAGCTTCTGTTCGCTTCTTCCGAGGTAAAGTACGCTGTCCAGTGTACCCCTTAGGTAACGTAGTATTCGCTTAGCCTCATTCCAATCCGCTTCTGATGGATCTTGTACTCTCCTTCCCAGAATGGCTGTAGCTATTGAAATATCGGGTCTACTGGTCACAGCAGCGTACAACAGAGCCCCAATAAGACTTTGGTACGCTTTCGCCGAATCCAACTTCTTGCCAATCTCCTCCTTTCGTTTTAAGAAGCCGGGATCCATCGGATATTTTGACGGCTTTGCATCTTTCATGCCGAATCTTTCCAGAACTCTTTCCAAGTAGGCTTGCTGATCAATACAAAATTGTCCTTTGTTTAGCCTAACACGTATTCCAAGAAAGAATCTTAGATTACCCATGACACTTATTGTAAAGTTCTGTTCCAGGACGTGGACCACCTCAGAAAATTCCTCCTCCGTGTAACAAATGACAATTACATCGTCTACGTAAATGAGTACAAAAATGGACTTATCCGCTTTTTTTGCAAATGTATAGGCACGGGTCCGCCGTTGATTGAATGAAACCCTTAGTTTTCAGTACGTCGTCGATTTTCTTATTCCAAACACGAGCTGCCTGCTTGAGCCCGTAAATACTGCGACGCAGCCGGCAGACTTCATTCGGTTTACCACTCTCGTACCCTGGTGGTTGTCGCATAAAAATCTCCTCCTCGAGATGACCATGAAGATACGCTGTCTTTATGTCAACGTGTTTCGCCAACATCTTCCTTTTGCTCGCTAAAACCAGCATCGTCCGAAAAGTTATCTGTTTTACGACTGGAGCAAAAACTAGATCATAATCGGTCCCGAATTATTGGCAAAAGCCCTGCGCCACCAAACGTGCTTTATAACGAACGAGATTGCCGTCTTCGTCCGCCTTGCATTTGTAGATCCATTTCGACCCGATTGCCTTCCGTTGTGGCGGCAGTTCCACTAGCTCCCACGTATTATTTTCGCGATGGGACTGCATTTCCTCTGCCATTGCCGACTTCCACTTGGTGCTCTGTGGACCGGATACAGCTTCCTTATACGTCCTTGGTTCAGGCAAACTTTCCATCACCAAATTCACTTCCTCGTCGTATCTTACCGGCGGAACGCCTGCTGTTTTCCTCTGTGAACGACGAACGGTATCAGTAGACTCCGGAGGTTCGATCTCTGGCACCGCAGCTCCAGCTTGAACTTTACAGTCATCATCATCCCACAGTCCACGAAGCCAATTGTTGTCGTTGTCGTTCCAAAACCCTCGTGGCCAACCATCACCTGGACAATCCTTGCCGTAGAATTCGGACTCAGAGGTTGTTTCGTGAGTCAAATCGGGTTCAGCTTCCTGTTTCACTGTTTCATCGAAAGACCACTCGATTTCTTCCCTTCCAGTCGGACTATCCTCCAGTTTGGGTTCATCGTGATGATGCTCCTTAGATCCGTCGCTGAATTCGAGAAAACGAACATCCCGACTGATTTGGATTTCTCCCGTCCGTGTGTTTAGCATCCGATACGCTTTATGTTCCGCGGAATAGCCGACGAACGTCATTCGTTTCGCCTTGACGTCTAACTTCTTACGCTTTACCGACGGAATGAACACGTAACCGACGCATCCAAATAGTCGCAAGTGGGTCAAATTTGGTTTTCTTCCGAACCAGATCTCGAACGGCGTACGGTCTACTGCAACAGATGGCAAACGATTTTGCATGTAACAAGCGGTGTTGACTGCCTCCGCCCAAAATCGCTTGTGCATGCCCGCGTCCTGAAGCATACACCGGGCCATCTCACTCAGAGACCGGTTTTTCCGCTCCGAAACCCCGTTCTGCTGTGGTGAATGCGCCGCAGTGTACTCCACCTTTATTCCTTCATCCGCGTAGAATCTCCTAAGTGTCTTGCTGGAGTATTCTCCACCCTGATCGGAGCGAATGATCCGCGGTTTACGTCCGAACTGATTTTGAACCAATTTCACAAATTCGCGAATCTTATCCTCGACCTCAGATTTTTTCTTCAGGAAATAGACGAAACTATAACGACTGTGATCGTCTATTAAGGTCATAAAGTAACGACATCCCCCTGGCGTCGTCTCCTCCATTGGGCCGCACACATCACTATGGATTATATCCAGCACTTTAGTCGATGTCTTTTCTGCTTCCTTGGTGTGTCGGCTGTCATTCACCAATAAGGCCCGTTCATCAGCCATATTCAGTCGGTATAGGCCACCCACTTTATCAGCTGTAGCCACGACTTTCGCACCGTAAACAAGCTTGCAATTGCTTTTGTCGAACACTGTATGAACACCTTTACTGCAAAGTTTGGGCACTGATATAAGGTTGCACTCTATACCCGGGGCAAAAATAACGTCCGTTAGTGTTATCGACACGTTCTTTCCAAAGTCATTGTCGCACGAAATAACCACGCAATCCCCTATTCCACCCGTACGGATAGATTTGCCGTCCGCTGTAAAAATCTCAGGACGCACACTTCTGTCTAAACGGCTGAACAACTTTTCATCGTTGGCTAAGTGTGATGTTGCACCAGAGTCAATAAGCCACGCACGCGTAGTTCCGGGAACACTGGAACGCACCGAAAAAAGGAACGACGCTTGGTCGTTTTCGCGCACTGTTTTTGCTCGTTCTATCACCTTTTTCTTTTCGCTGCTTTTCTGCTTCAGGAACTGCTTGCACGCCTGCTTCTTGTGACCGGGTTTTCCACAAAAGAAGCACACAATAGACTCCTTGTTCGTTCGGCTGCCCGTTTTCAGCGCCCGCTCCTCCGCCGCATCACCGCTATACAATTTTTCGCTTTCATCCAGTAGCTTGGACCGCACCAGCTCCATTGTTAGATCTTCGTCGGAGCGGTTTTCCAAAGCGGTGGTGAGGGTATCGAAAGCCTTTGGTAGGCTCCGCAAGATCATAGCTACTTGCATGTATGGTGACAATTTTTCTCCAGCATTCTCGAGACGAGAATACAATTCCTCCATGCTGTAGAGGAAATTCTCCATACTCTCTCCTTCAACGAAATTTGCGCTGCATATTTCCTTTAGAAGTGCCACTTTTCCAGTTAACGTAGCTTTATGGTGGTGAGCCTTCAGGGCATCCCACGTGGATTTGGCGCTTGTTTTATCCAGTATGAGGTTATGTTGGTTGTCCTCAACCAACAAAGCGATGGTGGCTCGCGCCTTCGAATCCCCTTCCGTCCAATCGGAAGTTACCGGTGCCGGCGCGACACCCGGGTCAACGTATTTCCACGTTCCCTCCCGCATCATCACCATTTTTACCTTGAACGCCCACGCTCGGTAGTTCCGATTATTCAATCGAACAACACTCACTTTAGAGAGATCCATTGTATTTTTTGTTTTTCTGACTGCGACTAATTTCACTTTTAAAAAAAAAACTTCGCCCGAAAGATTAACAACACTTAATACACACCGCGTGGCCTGGGCCCATAACCTGTTAGAATTAGAGGTATATGGTCTAATTTCGGATCGGGAAACAAGGAACACGTGCGACCGATTCCACTATACACACAGGAATGAATTCTTTATTCAACAGTTCCGGTCATTTGACACATGCAGTGCTGCCAGTGTCATCAATTCAGTAGTTGTTCAAACCAGCTTGGTTCAACACTTCTTGTCAAACCAGGTTGGTTCAACAAAACCGGAAACCAAAAACCCGGTGGAAGAGGGAAAACAAAAGAAAGAAAAAAGGACGTTGAAAATTGAGAGATAAGAAGGTGTGGGCAGGATTTTTAAAAGCTCTTTTTCCATTGCTCAACGTTCTTTCCACCGGGTTGGAGGGGAGCTTGGGTGGGAGGTGGGTGGTGGTGGAGGGAGTGGAGGTTGGACTGGTGGCAAGGAGTGCAGCCACTGGGAAAGAATGTTGATGAACGCTATAAAAGGATAATGACAGTAGCGTGACATTTTCAAATCGCAAACGCATAATTATGTTGCCTACTCGATTCTTTTGTCCGCCATTGCACTTTGGAAGGAGGATGGAGAGGATGGGGTGCTGAAGCTTTCGACTGAAAGATTGTCACATCAACCTCGGGTCGTCCTTGCCTCACCCCCTACCCCGAATGCTCCGGAAGGAAAAGCCCAAAAAGCTGTGTGCTTCTCGAAGGAAAGCAAAACGGTAAAGGCCGCTCGATCGTCGGCCATTTTTTTTTTTTTATGCGTTTGTTCACCATTGCGGCTCGGCTTGGTAATCCGATAGGATGCGCGACAGGTCCACCCGACCCGACCACCCCCCTCCCAATGGTGACAATTCATTTCTCAACCGAGCGTTCTCTTTTTATCCTTCGCGGCCGCCTTGCTTTCTTTTTTCTCGCCCGGCGATCCTCGGTTGGCAGCCACACACACACGCGCGCGCGATTACGATCAAATCCGCGACTCAGTCGGGATCATCGGGGCCGTTTTTTGTTTCTCTCCGTTTGGTTTATGACCCGTTGCAGCGCTGCACATTTTTGCGATACACATTACGCTAAGTTGTTGGCGTTTCCCGAGCATCTCGAGGCGCCCCCGGATCAGCGAAAGATCGGGGCAGCAAAAACAAAAGAAAAAGAAATAAAGAAAAGACCAACCAACTGGCGGAAGTGCAACGAGGGAACAACAACACTACCGAAAGAAGTATAAATAAAATGGCACTGCTGCGCGGAAGGGCGCGCAAAGAAGCGAAAATAAAGGCCCCAAAAACGTGAAACGCGAACCGCGTGCGAAAGCGACGATGCGCAACTAAAAAGCGCATGCCGACGCAACAAACACACACACACACACCAGGCACAATGGGTGTTGGAAAGGGGGGGGGCGTTGCAACCGCGGGTGAATCTGTCAACGCGACAGGGGCCCTGTGCCGTGTTTGTCCCTGTTGCGAACCTCCGGCAACGAGCCTCAAGATGACGACGGACTGCATTCAGCCTTCACGATCATTTGTCAAATTGTCAATTTGATAGGATAATTTACGAGCGGAGTCGGTGGGCACGCTGGGACGTCGCGCGACGACCTGCCGACCAGTGCAAGCCCCGCGCCCGGTGGAAAATGCGTTCGGAAGGGCCGGGTTGGATTTTCATTCGCCCTTCGCCGAGTCCCTGGCCGGGGGCCGGTGTTGGGTGCAACAAAATTGAATAAAGCGTGCCGATAGAAAACTCAAACGCGCCTGGAAATACGTGCGCCGAAGCGAGTTTGGGAAAATTCTTCCAGCCTGCCATTCAAATAATTACGAAACGGGAAAAGAAAAGCGCACCATTTCCGTGCGGCGAATGGGCACGATTAGACGGCTTAGGCCATTCATTCCGGGCGCAAGGATCTAGCCAGAACGTAGATGAATGGGGAAGGGAAGAGAGGTGAGGAGGGGGCTTGAAGGACGGCCGCTGCAGACCGGGGGTGACGAGCGTGGCTTTAAAGTGGCCGACGTGGATGCGGCGCGTTTTGACGCAGAAATCATTACAGGCAATGCCTTATTGAGCACAAAGGTTCATTGCAATGTTTCGCCGGTGCACTCTTCTGCCTTACTCCCCCCACCATTCTCCCTTGTTTTTCTCCTTCCCATCAGATAGTTTGGCTCCGGTTTCACGACGTATTTCGTGTGCTACCGACGTCCTAGTTCCCGTGAATCATCCACTGATGGGAAGGGATGAAATGGACAAACATTTTGCACTTCGAGCTCGACTCGGGCGTGTGAGGGCAATTTTATGCCGGATCCGGATACCCAAGGAACAGCATTTCCCGATTAGGAAAATTAATGTTAAAAAAGGGATTAATATTTGAATTTGTAATTCAATCGAATCGGAGCGTGCATAAATTTCATCGATTTTAAATTATGTTAATAATCGTTTTCTGTGCCACGGAAGGTCAACAAACTGAACCAATTTTTGTGTGTAGCATTCGTTTTCTTTTTTTTCACCCGAATAATTAAGTGCTACTCGATAGAGTCGTGCGGGTGCCGCCCGCGCCCGATAGAAACGCCATGAATCATTCGGAAAAGCTCCGTGACAAAATTCTCCGGTCATCCTCTCGCCACAGCAAAACCGATGTCCCACTAAATCATCCACCGCCCCCGACGACGAGCATTCCTAGCCCTACGGTGCGGTGGTGGTGGTGGTGGACACACTAGTTCACACTATCTTAATACTGATTCATTTATTTCCAATTTATTCTTCCCTCGTTTCAGCTCACCATAACCGCCGACTCCCGGGACCGTCCGACGCGATGTTGTTCGAACTATTTCGGTAAGTTTGTCAGATAACACAGTCTACCAGCCGCCCCTTTCTTTACCCACCGGAACGGTGTATGAGATTTACATGATTTATGTGTGGCGATGAATTTCTTAATAATCGAACAATGGTTTGAGGCGCCCGGGAGAACCGGTACGAATACAATGTGTACCACCGAGTGTCGAAGATGATCGATCGGATTTATGAAGTTTCCCAAATGTGACCGATGTGACTAAAATGTTTGCGGAACATTTCTAATATCAATTGTCGCATCCGCTAAAAGTGCCACAAAATATTACAGAGGAAGAAGAGTTCGCAAAATCCGATCAATTAACGCAACGGAGCGTGAGTTGGTGTTTATTCGAAATGTTCGGCGGGAACACAATGATAATTGCTTCATCACTCGAACGGGCTGTAGTTGGTGTTTTGAACTCGACTACCACCCCAGAAGGGGTCGTGAACCACCTCGAAACACCCGTTACACGTTGGTCACCTGAGGATTTGCTTGTTGCCAGAGGCCTCGCATGCTGACGAACACAGACGAAGAACCGTTTAGGGCGCTCGAAAACTACCTAATAGGTTTTTAATCCGATTTAATGGCTTCGCCTAGCTTCGAAAGCGATATACCGAGCGATGGACCAAATCACCAATTTCCACCCCGTTTATCTTCCGAACTGTGATAGATTGAGATGAATTATATCCCCCGAGTTAGAGAGAGAGAGAGGGACCAATCGAAAAGGGGGGAGAGCGGGAGGCGAGCTTAAGCACTATTTTCCGGCCGTTGGCCGTTTCCGTCTTTAAACCATCCCCCGGAGGGGTTTGCTTTTGGGGTGGCGAAGGAAAGAAAGTCGTAAACCACACAGACCGACGCGACGTAAAAATCCCGCCAAAATTGTTGCACAAAATCGGCGGAAGAAAAGCGTAAGCGATTCCGTTCCAGTACGTGTGTGTGTGTGTGTGTGTGTGTGCGGGTTTGTGGCAGTTTGGTCGGGAAATAGTTACAAACAAGTTAATCACAGACTTAAACTATCGGAATGTCTCAAAATGGGATGCGCCGTGTAGGTTATGAATGGAATGAGTAAAAACGATCGAAAAGACGCAAACAGAAGAACATTGATGTCGAATCGAACGAATTGGACATTGGCCATTGGTCTGTGGTGTGTTTTCTGAGAGTCATTTTACTCTTTTCGTTTGTCTTACAAAACAATTATCCATTTTGGAGGCCTTTTTCCTGCGTTTACCAATGCTTAATTTCGACGGCATTGTTTGGGTCGGAAACAACATCAGCAAGCAACACGTAGCGTTGGGCAATCGTCATGCGGCAAACATAATGCTTTGTGCGCGTTGTTTCACGTACATTCGTGTGTGTGTGTTTTTTTTTTCACCTTTAAGGTGATGTGATTTACCGTAACGCTTGCCAAATCAATTACAAATGCGCCACATCGGTCGGCCATCTGGTATCTGGTGGCAGCTTCCATCATCGCCCATGATTCCATGGATGGCATCCATCTTGCCGCAATCACGATAAACACCGCAAACGTCGATCGACTCGGCGAAAAAAAACCGAATAAAACAATCGACAACTCAGCGGACGATAATTGCACTGACCCAAATGGTTGCCCCGTGGAGGATCCATTTATTATGACTTTTCTTTTCCATTCGGATTCGGAAAGGCTGTGGCCGGCCTAACAACCGGCAGCCGTTTTCAATTGTTTTCTCGACAAATCTTTCCCGGGCACGAGACCACGGAGGTGGAGCGAAAAACCGGGAAAGAAATGGAAAATGATGAGTAATTTAATCAAATTGCCACCGCAAATCGAACAAACGCGCTCCTGGCCAGGGCGGGCTGGGGCGTCGTGCAGAAGTTGTGCTTAACAAATTGCCATCCACACCATGTTTGTCAGCGTTTCGGAAGATGGTTGGTTTTTGTTTTCCTTCAATTGACAAATCACCAATCGATTATGACATTTCTTTCCGCCTCCTTGTCTGTTCGTCAACACGCGGTTAACGAGAGAAAGAGTAAAACATTTGTGTGTTGTTTTTTTTAACGGACAATGAAAATGAAGATGTTTGGTAACGGATGTTAATGGTTTAGTTGAGCGCCCGAATGGCCATCGTGATAAGATGTCATCTAGGAAAATAGGGTCAGGAGGGTGCCGACAATCATGTACAGTTGTTGGTCGGAAAAAATCATTCGATGTAGATAATTATTTAACGGTTTCCTTCTTTAAACCAAATAAATTGAAAACAACGTTCAATGGTTTTCTTTTACAACGAACATCTTGAACGATGGTACAACTTGCTATTTGATTTCACTCATAGTGAAAAAACCTGCCACTTGCTGTTGTTCAGTACCGTCGGTGAAAGTGAATCTTTTTCTATTTCACCCGAAGGAAAACGTGGCTGTGGCTGAAAAAGAATGGTATCACTTTCCATCAATTGTGTTGCAGCTAAAAGAGCTATAAAACCTGGAAATTTCCCATAGTTATGGCTAATTTTTCGGGAGTAGTACAAAGTATTTTGAAAGGCCTAATTTTTGTTTTTGATAAATAATGTAAATGCATTGCTTTTATTTTAATGGACTGTAGTGATATCCATTCAATGGCGAAAAACAGAATTGTAAAAAAATGCAATCTTCTTAGCTTTGCTTTTGAAACATTTTGAGGAAGTTAAAGGAAGAAAATTCAATCTAGCACAAAAAAATTCAATTAACCCGAGTAGAAACCACTTCAAATTTTCCGGTGATTTGAATGGTCATGTCCGAACTAAAAGGAACTACCTTTATTTGTTTGATTTTAAACCATCTGCATGCTAGTTTCACTGTATGCATCTTTCTTAAGCTTATTAAAAATAAACGAGGTTCGTCGCTTGCTAAACAAAATGGCTCAAATCGCTTAAGGGGCAAAAAAGGGAGTAGGCTCGGAACAAACGAACTTTTCCGAAAACGCTGCTAACGAATTGCACACCTCATCGGCCTGGCAGGAAGGGAAAACAGGGAGAAGAAAAGGTTTACACGATAGAACTGAACATTGATGAACGCGGAAAGTCGCACATAGCGCCCATAGCGTGGTCGTCGCGCACTCACCGATCGAATCGGAATTCGCCCGTCTGAATGGGCCATTCCGGGATAGTGTGGGTCACCATAAAGTAAGACCTTGCACTGGGAGGCCAAAATGGCCCTTGCATGAATCCGAGGCCCAAGCCGCTCGATAGAGACGGAAAACTATTAAGTGCAATTATCGGCGAATAAAAATCGGTTAGAAAATTGTCGGCCAGAGCGTGGCGCAGTGTAGCCGGGTTGGCTTCGGGTTCACCCATCCCAGGCCGGTCGCGCCAAACACCGGCACCTACACCGGTTGCACCTACTCCGGCACGATCGCCTAGCGGTTCGATGGTGAAACATAAAATTGATAGAATCAAAATGGCTTCACATCACGAACTCCACGCGACGCCATATTGCAGCGAAGCGCTGATAATTTGGGCAGCATGGCGAACAGCGGAGTATTTTTGTTTTTCGCGATCGGGCAGAAGTGTTTTTTTTTATTTGTTTATTTACCCCCGTTCATTTACTTGCCTGCGCACGCAATCACGCTTGACCGGATGGCGGGGTTACGGGGGCTTTGGTCAGATTAGGCTGAGCTTTTCCCAATGCCGCCCATGTCCCATTTGGCTATCGCGAGTGATTTACTTCTAATGGAGAACGCAAGCACTCGGAGAGAAAGTAGTTCAAGTGGAGTTTCAGTGCGAGGAATAATCTGTTGCAACTATGGCTTTTGTGCACGGAGTTATTTTAGAAGAGCAGTAAAAGGATTCTTTTCAACGAGTTTCTTTTTAAACAAGCGGATAAATTTTCTGATCCAAACGAAATTAAAACACTAGAGTCAAACCCTCATTCATAAAATGTGTTATTTACAGAACATTCTTGGCCAATTCAAATATGATATTCACGCAATTTAATTCCATTTTATTCAAAGAAATAAAAATAAAATTAAATACCCCTTTCATTCAATTTGTTGCTAGTGGTATGTACAACTATGTAAAATTTATTTTACATTTAAGATAAAAATAGTGAACAGGGAAAATTTAAATAATTGTAGGACGGTTTAGGTTCATGCTTTGTGTTGTATCAAAATAAAACTAGGAAAGTTTAAATATAAGTGATGTCATCATGCTAGTAGGTTGACCACAAAACCGAACGCATCAAAGGAAACATAGAACCACTCACATTCCATTCGCATCTCCACCACGCGAATGCACCTGTAAGGATTTATCAATCTCTAGCACTCCGAAGTTTCCACGGAAGAGAACATAAGGCAAACCCTGGGAACGACTCGGTGACTTCTTGCCGCGAGTTTTGCTTCGCGAATCACATTTGTAATAAAAAAAAGTGTAGAAAAACTTGCAAAACCAAACCGGAGGAAAAAAACACCCCCAGCCCGCGACATAAAAGATCCTTCCGCCGACCGCGGGGAAGCATTAAGCCGAAAATACAAACAACTGTGAAAAGCAGCAAAAATCCCACCCGGTCTAGGGCGGTCGAAGGGGATTCTTCGCTCTACCTTGCGGTGCTCCATTCGTTCTGCCTCCCCTCCCGTCCCGTCGGTTTACATTTTTACCTGCTTGTTGCAAAATATTTTGCATTTTTCTCCGTTTTTAATCCTCTTATGTAATGCCATCCGGGCCCCGCCGTCTCCTCGAATGTCGGCTATGTTGCGATTCATACGAGTTGTTGGGAACGGGGAGAGAGACGTACCCATTAGGGTGCAATGTTGGGGAGAGACATGTGGTAAGCCCTCAGCGGAAGCTCCTCTAGGGTGGACCACTCGGGCGAAAGGTGGCGGTAGGTTAGTTGAAGGCAAACCAGAACCGAACCGCTCACCCTCAGCCCGGAGTGATGCAGAAAATGTTGTAGCAAAAGTTCCTGCTGCCAACGGGCTTTGGGGGACAATTTAAAGAGTCAATTTTGGCATAGCTCTCGCTTCGTGGATGTGTGTGTGTGCGTGTGTCAGCATATTTTCGGCCAACAAACGACAAATTGACGGACCAAGCTCGCCGATAGCGTCGGCAAATTCTTCATTTGGCAGATCCGGTGAGGAATTTCTAGATGGTTTTGTTCTTGCCGTTGGACTGTTGGTTTTTTGTTCCATGATCCTATCAAGTCTTTGGAACGCCCGGGATATGGAACCGGGACGTATCAATCTCTAATTACGCCAATTTCCATGAAGCATCGGTCTAATTACGTCGCCGAACTTAAAACGCCTGACGAGGACCAACATCGACCGGCAAGTTCCACAGTAATTGGCCAGCGTGTGGCCAGTAGTTCTTTTGATTGATTCGTATGAATTCATTACCGGATCGGATGTACAACGTCCCCCGCGCACACGTCGCCCCGACCCGAACGGGGACCGATGGCGCAAATACGGTACTCCCGCTTTTTTGGCTCCGGGACCATGTTTGGAGTCGAGGCGTGGTTTACGCCTCCTCCCGTGCGCTGGAAGCAATTTCCGCGGCAAGAGCAACAACTTAATTAGTCACAAAAATGTTTGTCCACCTTTGGGGGACGCGGAAATTTCCCCAAAAAAAAACCTTACGAGTGCCGACCTTTCGGCTCCGATTGGTTAAACCGAATGCACCAATCGGGAAGATGTCTGGAACTACTAGAGGTTTTTATGGTTGGTAGGGAGCGCTGGAACTCGAACCGAAAGAATCCAACGGAGGCAGGGGTGCCGGAAGGGTGTCATTCCTGATAATTCTGGTAACGACCCGGCGATGCGCAGCAATTATAGCGGAATTGAGGCAGGCCAACCGATGGACAACTTATCCCACCATTAAGCAGACGAAAAACCCCCATCAGCGGCAATCAGCATCGCTTTTGAGGAGCCAGGGATGCGCAACCTCTTCCTCCTCGGGGGGAGAGAAGGAAGTGAGGGAGAAGAGGTGGTTCCACATGTGTGCAATCTTTGGCGTTCGGGTTCGTTACCCGCCGATCGACAACAGCGGAATATCTTCTAATTAACGATCGCATCATAATTACTCACCATGTCGTGTTGGTCGGTTTCTTGCGTTGGTACGTTCTGCTTCGTTATAGGAACATGGGAGGCTGGAATGCAATCGTCACAAAACTTTGACGAACGAAAAACGAGGGAGCCTTTCTTTCCTGTCCCTCATTTATCAGGACTTTCGCTCGCTGTACCGCGATATAGGTGCACCATCCCCATTCCTCGAATCCCACCCCGGTCCAGGTAGTTCTGCATATCGCTACCGTCCGGTGTAGCCTGCCGCTCCTGGGAACATATCGATCATCGATTCGGCGGGCGGGCCAACCAGTTCTCGCGATACTCCTCCCCTCCTGCCGAGCTGGAAGCCTCTTAAAGCAACAAAACGGTCATAATTATTCATGGAAACCGAGAATTAACGAGAATTAAAATATCTCGGATACTTTAAACGTTGGGATTTATTAAATTCCCATTTGGGAAAAGTCGCCGCAATCCGGCGCAACCGGCGGAGGCGATTTTGGAAGGGCGGATGACGCGTGAGTACTGTTCGGTAGTGGTGGAATAGGTGATGGACCTCCCGTTGGCCACCGGGGGTCGCTCGCGCCAGCTTCCACCTATCATCGTTCCACACGTGCCAGATCTGCGAGCGAAGCCGAAAAAACTTGCCGCTCGAAGGAAGGAAGTGGAAGTAGTTCAATGGACCGAAAAACGTTCCCTCACTACGTGGTTGGTGAATTGATCAAGCTATGTTGTGCGCTTAGTTTTCTTACTCCGCTGTTTTTCGGCTGGTGCTCCCATTCCAACATTCCCCCGAAGTTTAACCCGGGAGCCCGGGGGACTCAACGAGGGAGTTCGGGAGTTGTTCTCCGGGATGAAGATGGAAACAGATGGACGGTTGTCAATCTGTCAGATTATGTTACCGATTTGTTGGGGCCGAAGCGTTTTGGCCGGTTGGAGGCCTTTACGAAAGGCCACCCCTCCTCCCTCCCTCCCTCCCCCGGGGAGCGAACGAAACCAGTCGCAGCAGCTGTCGGATAAGCGGTCACCGATGATCGATCCGTTCGGAACGCGACGCGACGAGAACGACGCCGAAATGTGCTCCCCATACGCGGGAGCTTAGCGTAATTTGTACATTTCCTGTGCCGCACCACTCCCACCCTTCCCGCCGTCCCGCTGGGCCGGATTTTGACAGTTTTTCGACCCAACCGTTGCGGCCGGAACGTGCGGTGGAGGGGAAGGCGCACGGTGGAATGTCTGCGCACTTTCTCCCCGCCGCTCGCGCGCTCCGCTAACGATGGCGGCAGGCGAAACGTCAAACGGATTCCTTCGGTTGTCCTTTAATATGTATCCCTCACTCTCTTTCTCTCCGATTCCGATCCCAGCCGTCCGGATTCGAGACGTTTACATTGTAGCGGGGTGTAGGATTTCATCTATCGCCCCGATAGTCATCGGCGGGTGTATCTGTGCGTTTTGTTTGTTTCGTTAATTACCGATCAGATATTACGAGAGCCAAAAAAAAAACAAAACCAGATTGACAAAGATGAAATCTCACCGGGAGAAACTGGAATACTAAGTCGTGTTTTTGTTTGCCAGCCGTGTAGCTTTTTGCCTACGAACTCGCGACAAAAATATGAATTTTAAAAACGGAACCGAAGAATGCAAGTTAACGGAGCTAAATACCACAACCAGGGCAACATTTGGTCCGTCAAATTAGGAATCATCAAACACAGAAATATTTGGTACGACCCGCAAGAATCATACAAAAGTGTTTGAAGTCCCCATAAATGTGGCATTGAAACATGTTGAAATTAATCTCGTGCAATTAAAGTACGGTTAATTTACAATAGCCTTATGACACTTTAACAAAGTCGATTGATTATAAGACAGCTATGTATACAATTATATACTAAAAGAATTCCAAGATGAAAAATAAACCAAAGCACGGTTCTTAATTCTAGAACAAGCGGAATTTTGACGCAACTCTTCCGCAGTCAGTCAAAATGACTGGTGGTTTTCGTGAAAAATTGCAAAGTTTGCACTATAGACCAATTTCAACATTAAATGTTCTAACCCATGAATGGACATTTGATCGAATTATCATGACAGAATAACATAAAAGAAACCAACTATGTTGTGGAACATTTGAGAACAAATTGGAAAACCACTATTACTCACTGTTCGTTTAACTAACTAAAAATGGTCTTTAGGGTAAGTGCACCCATAGTGGAGCTAGTACCAATAGTGGTTGTAGTAGAATAAAATCCTAGCTCTACGCAGATATATATACAATGGAGTTATTTGTTCTTCTATGAAATGTTCTTTGATCTTCTGCGGAGTGTTAAAAAGATGAACCATCTCATTCCGTAATATATAAGCTCCAAAATTCATAGTTTCTAAACAGGTTGTTCCAACATGCTGCATTCCTTAAGAATCTATAACGAATGTCATGATTTCCTTAAGGCTATAAATCACTACAAAATCATTAAAACCATATGATTTCGCTACTTACATACTCCAATATAATTGATTTATACGAACTTAGTTCATTTTAGCATAATTTTATTGTATTTTCATAGTTTTTACTATAGTGCCACTATAGGCACAAAAACCCAAGTTGTTCCTATAGTAGCCATAGATTTTTTTACAAGTATATTTTAGTTTTATTCCGGTTTTGGCCAATATAATCAGGTAAATTTAGTGATTTTATTCGGTTTCAACAAACTAAACAAAGCTGAACTGGAGAGAAGGCTCAGCAGAAGAAGCAGAGGAAAGAAAAAAGAAAGCGAGTGAAGGATACGCTATAAAGCATATACTATAGTTTTAGCTGCAATATTCATAGCATTTTTTATGAATTAAAATTGGACATATTTCGGTAAAACAATACAGTCTTTTCAATGACAACGCATTGGTCAAGGAGTATTTTACCGTTCTGTTTGAAATATGCTTCAAAAATAAGTTATAGTCAAAATATATTCAAGTTTTTCGTACTACCACCACTATAGGAACACGATACCACAACTATAGGAACCATACCACCATAATAGGAGCAACCGACTAGGAAGAAAAATACGCTTTTTTTCGTGTATTTTGTATGGTTTACGGTGAAAATAGATGTTTTTGAGAAGAAAAGTCATGTTTCGATCATAATTGATTCAAATATGTAGAATGTTGTGTTCTTAACACTCATAAATTACACCTATTTGGTATTTACAGTACTAAGTGCACCACTATTGGTACAGTTACCCTAATTATTTTTTAAATTTTTAACTCTTTTTATCCAAACTACTTGTGACTAATTTGCCCCATGTTCCCCTATTCCATGAGCATCGAGTACAGGATTTCGCCGTCGTCATCCGTGGTATTTAAATTGACCTCTGAAACAGGAAACGAGGCTGAATATCCATCATATTTCGGATCGTGGCCGAGCCCGAAACCGTCTCGCAGACGGTGCAGAACGTCTCCGACAACCCGGGGAGGGAGAGCAACAAAAAAAACAAAGGAACACGCCAAAACTCCACGCCAAGATGGACGCACTCCGCGATTGATTCGTCGTTAACTGCAAGCGAGCACAAAATGCACATACCTCCACGGTTGCATACACGATTGGCGATCGGTGAGGGACGGAGGAAGCCGAAGAACGGAGCGTGGTCGAGGTCCGCTTCAAATCAACCTGTTCTGGATTGGAGGACTTTTTTGTTTTGCGGCTGACTCCCGACCGTGGCAATAACTGGAGCACGCCAGCGCTGCTGACCGCCGAAACGGTCCTTGTTTCTCAAATCGTTTCCAGTGAACACAAATGTCGCGATTATGCGCACCGGGGCGGGTTTGCGGGGGGGAGATGGCGGAACCGGAGCAAGCGTGTGTATGTTCGTTGGCAGCATTTCACCACACAGCTGAACTGATTGAGTTTGTCATCTCGACTCATATCTCATATCGGGGAGAGTTTTATTGCCAATCGCCGAAGCCCTGCTTCCCGAAAACGGGGGTTTCGCTCTGTGTGGTTCTTCGGGCTGCGTTCCCGACCCGGGAACCGGTTGTGACAACCGCAACCGCCGACCCGGCCGAGATTCGCCTCCCCGTTCCCTAATTCGTGCAGGCCTTTTGGGCCCTTTTTTGGACGGCACAATGCAGCGGCGGCTCGGCGGCGAATATTCCCGTCCCGTCGAACCGGCTTTCGGAGCGAGATGAATGTGCTGCGGTTCGCTTCCCAACCGTTCCGCTGGTCCAGATGCTTCGGTTAGTGGTACAGCCACCTTAAACCTATCGCCCTCGCCAACAGGAACAGCTAGCCGACCACATTCCGGAGCAGGAGAAGTTCTAAGTAACCTGGAGCCTCTCTTCCCGGAATAGCAAAACTTATCCGTCGCCTCCTTTGATAAGCAAACTTTTTCGGTTTTTCTCACCGTCCACTCTAGTGATCTACTTCTCTTATGTCTACGTTTGTGTGTGCCTGTGTGAAGCTCTTATGCTACCGATGCTACCTGTTTTACCGACGTGACGTTCTTATTTCATTATTCTTTCGCATCGTATCACTCCGTCTTACGTCAAGCAACACGGGCAGGCCGTTCTTTCTGAAAAATAAATAAATATCACTCCGCCTTGTCCGATGACTGTGGCGTCCCGTGGACAAAACTTCGGCTTGGGTGTTTGATTGATTTGTTGGCTTTGGCTCGTCGGATCTTTTCATCTCCGAGGAAAGCAAGTACAGCTTCTTACGGCAGTTTATATTTTCCAAGAGATTCTTCAACAGAAAGAAGAGTTCTCATTACAACTCAGTTGAAAATGTTATCACTGGGAAGTACTTTGCCCGGAAGTGGTGAAACCAAAAGTCAAATATTTAAATACCCACGATGAAGTGTAGAGTGGGAGCGAGGAAAATGGCAGGAAAAACTCTTCCAAACAAACGATCAAACGCTTCGATAGCGGTCGCTCTGTGATGTGGCGAATAAATAACAGATAACCGATTAGATGAACGCCCGGAGCTCCTTGAGGGGGCAATATTTCGCTAGTATGCAAATCGCTAGCCAGTACGCACACACACACACACTCATAATGGAATCGGCCCCCACATTGACTTCACCATCCGTTGCCGATGGCGATGGCGAAACTCCCGCCCCTTCGGAAAGCCAAGCCAAGCGTCGAATCGACGGCGTTCCGAGTTTTCCTCGGAAACCTAGATCAAACCGAGAGGGTGCGGGCTGAACCGGGGCTATGGGGGAGGGAATTGCATTCAAGGAAAAACACCCCGACAGGATGTGGTCGGGAGCGACGGTCCGCACGGTCCGACTGTCGAACGGCCATGACGAAAATGATGGCCGCCACGGCTGGCGGACCACATTCCTGCACAATGCCTGCAACCACAGTTCGTCTCGCCAAACCCACCGGTGAATGTGTGTGTATGTGTGTGCAATGTTTGTGTGCATATGCATCTCATGTGCGACCGCCCAGTGTCCCCTCGGGCCAGGTATGTACGTGCCGGCCATATGTAAACGGTGTAGTGCACATTAGCACCGGTGCACCGGCGGGGACGTAACGTGGGTTTTTATTAATGAATTTTTGATATCCATGCGCGGACGAAACGAAATGAGGCCGTGAACTTTTTACGTTTTTCAGCCGCCGGGAGGAAGGATGGCTTTTTTTTTTGCCAGTGGATAAAAATGGCAACCCATCACAGAGTCGCGTCTCGAAAGTCCTAGAGATCGCATCTAGATCTTGCTAGATCGTTTTGCTCGATAAGGCCGTGTGGTTAAAAATGTTCTTATAAATAAAAATAAAAATAAACACATCGCAAAAGCTCATGATTACATTTTACAGGCCAAAGTTCAACAAAGGGGGTTGGAAAATGCAAATATAAAATAGTTTCCCGAGTGGGAATAATTTACAGATTTGAACGAATGAATATATCTGGCCAGTAAAAACTTGACTTTTCTTTTTTTGATACATTATAAATACATTTTGAACATCTCCCAACATCCGTCTATTGAATATAAAATAAGTGAAAGTACCATTTTAATTACTTTAAATACTCTTCAACGACCCAACCTCGTATTTCTGCAAACGAATCCGAATCACTCCTTTGTATCACGATTCGCATAAGATGTGAGAGCTTTATATGCTGTTAGCAATAGCACCGATTGGCTGCGATTTGAGTTAAACGGTTTATAAACACTCCGATCTGCCTTCGCCACTTGCCACACTATGGACACAAATCTATCCCTCAATCCATCTATTATTGTTATTATTACCCACAACTATCCACTCGCGGGGAGGAAATAAAACCGCACGACGAAAAAGCCCTTCCCTCAGCGTAGCGCAATTTTCCCGCGGACAGCTCCAAGCGAACTCACGACGGTCCGCACACCGCACGGAACTGGGATCAGGAGGGATCGGGAACCGTCGGGCTAGGTTTGTGTACCGCATTCCAATCCGTTCCGCCGTAAACCGTTCTGCGTCCCCCGACCCGTTGCTCCGCCACGGCAGAAGACGGCGAGCGCTTTCCACCTTCCAACCGCGGAAAAGATAGCAAGAACATGGCTATACCTGCCAAGGGCAGGCCCTTCCTTCGGCTCGTCCCACTGTTGCATTTGTTGAGCGCATGTATGAGCTGTTGTGTTTTTATATATATGCGTGTCGCTTTTGTCAACCGCCGGCGGCTTGCGCGAGGCGTAAGTGCACTTTTGCTGCACTGCGCAAGTGCTTTACGTGCATTCCGTGGGCTCGACGGAAGATCGAAGGGCGAACGAGTGACGGAGAGCGAGCGACAAAGGGTAGAGAAAAAGAAGAAAACTGTTGCAGGGCAACGAAACAATAATTTCATATCAATTATCAGTCCTGGACCGGTAACGGTTGGCCAGTTCGTTGGTTGGTAGCGCTGGCACAAGCCCGGCTGGCAAACGCTGCGATAGCCGAAGGGCACGACGGGGCTAGGGCTAATTAGTAGCAGAGCACGGACCCCCCCATCCCTCGCTGCTCGAGAACCTATTCCGAGGGGAAGCTGGAAACGGGCTGGAAAAAAGGGAGGGATGGAAAGCCACATTCCGGCGCTCGTCATCTCCGGCCATCGCGCTGCCGGACGCGTCCACGGGTTTGTCCATTTTTGGGGTCCTCGGTGCAAACCAACCTAGGCTAGGCGTCCAGATAGCCAACGCAAGCGCGAATCAAGCCACAAACAATCGCCAGCCCGCGAGATCGCCGAAGGTCCTACCCTTTTCCTCGGCGACATTGCATACCGGGTGGTTCATATTTGGATGTCTTTAATGTGCCTGCCTGATGGTGCCAGGCTTGTTAAGTGGTTAAATTGAATTAGGACGAATAAATAGCTGACGGTCGACTAGACGAGCGTCCTCTGTCCCGCAATTAGAAGCTCCATGAAATCGACGCCGACACAGATGGCTCTCGAGGCCGGCGCGAAGATCCCGCTCCCGGTCGGTAATTGCGAGTGCGTTGATTGTTTACGCGGTAAAAGGTGTCCTCCATAATTGTCCACCTGAAACAAAGGCGAGCTTACTAAAGATGCACCTTAGATCTTCAGAGGAAGTGCAAAAAAAGAACACCATTGTCTACGTTCAGTTAGAAGTGCATTTGCAGATCCGAATACAGGGCTTATGCCTTTACAGTTTTCATCGACTGTTGCCATGTTAAAAGGTTTTTCTGCTTAAAATAAACCTTTAATTCTTTTTCAATTCTTGACTTACATTATTACTCTGGTATAAAAATTGGAGAAATACATTGAACACATAGAATACAGGAGAAATACATTTTGAATCTACGATTTTTGCAACGAAAATTAGGTACAATTTGACTCAAACTAGAAGTAGTTTTACTATCAGTTTCACAACAAGTCTTTGTAGCAATTTCACTTAAAGCTTTACAAGGAGGTTTCTCAAACGAACAAACGATTGAAAAGGAAAAAAATTAACTACGATTTCATTTGAAAAGACATGCCAATAAATTAAAAATGCTTTATCAAAAGCTTGATGTAACTAAAGTAGATTTAAATATTTTGGACCAATACTGCTTTAATTGCGAGAACAAAAGATTACATCAGTCGTGTAACTGTGATAAGAATAATAAATATATATTTTCAAACCTACTTATTTAGCTAAACAAATCTAAACATTAATTTAAAAAAAGTTTTTAAATTGTAAAAGAGGATTTAACTGGGTCAACGTGAGTTACAAATAATCATCTAGTTGTTCACACGCGAAAATGTTGTAACTTCCCAACCCAATGACGAAGAAGGAAAAACTACAAGTCTTTAGTGTCCTAAAGATGTTTTTTTTATCCATCGCAAGCACTGTTGCATTGCGATCGATGTTGATGCATTGGTGGGTCCCACATAATTTTCAAGCACAGACACGGCACGCCAATCTGTGCCACATAACGATGCCCACGACGACGATCTGTCCTCCGCGGAGACCTTTCGCAACCATTGTTTACCTCAGCCGGTGCAATTGATGGTCGCCCGGATACGTGTCACGTGTCCGCGGAGTGCCTCAAGAAGACAAATGTTTTCTGCTCGCCGCATCGCGCACGCCCGGTACGGTCCGAGCCGAAAAATGGAAAAATACTATCCTAGTCTTTCCCACATTCGCGTGCAGCACGTGGAGCGCGGAACGAACCGAACCCAATAAGTCACCATCACCATCACCATCATCATCATCTGCGGGCTCGAGAGAACTCGGGGGGGAAAACTCTGCCGCGCGGCGTCACCGTGACATTCATCGCCCCCGGGGGTCGCATCGAAACCGGCCGCGGTTCCGCGATCGGTCATAATTTCCCACCGCCGCAAACCATGCCCGGCCGCAAACGGGGAAGGACAACCTTTCACCGACCGCCATATTTCGATCGAGATCTTGATGATGGCGTCGATGGCGCTGGCACCGCCAACCCCTCCCTTCCCGTCTGATTGTGGAAGGCACGTCCTAATCTCGTACCGGCATCTTTTTTAAAACATATTTTGTGTTCCGATCCGGGAGGAATTTTTTCGGACTTCAGATTCACCTCGGGCGAAAGCGAACCAAAATCGGGTGTGTGTTTGTGCACGGACAAGCGGTTGTTTCACCCCGTTGCCCTCGATTCGGAGTGATTTTTCCACCTGGTTCTTCCGCCCTGCACATGCAACGAACACTCACTTTTTATTAATCGCGTGCACCAATTCCAGCTGGAACGGAATATCGATCGACTATCGTCCATCCAACGATCGTTTTCTCACGCGCAATCACAAGAACAAAGTGCTTCCCATTCAAACCAAAGGAAGGACAAACATCCTGGGCCCTGACAAAAGCGTTCACGCAAAACCCCGGTGCAATAAAACTCACACAAGTTTGTCAAAACAATTTCAAACGGATGTGTTGCAGGATGCGACATTAATAGGTAAAGAACGCCGAGCAGGTGAACCCACCGAAATGGGAGGGACGAGGAGTGATTTACAAATAAATAATAACGAGCAAACACCAAACAAGTAAACCACGTTTGGTGGGTCGCCGTGCCAAATCAAACACCACAACCAAAGAGGAAAACAAAAGGTGGTTAAGAGTCGTAAAGAAAGGATCCCGCCGCAAGGAAAGACAAATACAGCGAACCATACACGAGACAAACCGCTTAGAATGGGGCTTAAGAAAAGTTTTCTTAGTTTTACGATCGAACAGCGCACGGTCGGAACGTTCCTGTTTTTTCCCCCTCGGTCGCGAAGAAAACACCACCGACCGTCGATCGACCGAAGCGAAAGTTGTACCCCATACCATCATTTCTGCTTCCAAAGCCGTTCCCGCCCGCAACGCACCGGTTGGTCGTGGTGTTTTGTGTCCGTTTCCGTTCCGCAAGGAACCGTGGGGGATAATCATACGACAGGGTGGATTATTGTCTGCCGTTTGGACCGGAGCGTTCGGAACGTCCTGCCCCGTTTATTGCTTCCTCTCGGAGACGTGTCATTTTTGCATCAAAAATCAACATCTCGGCGTGCGCCGTGGTCTCCTCTGTCGTCCGTTACGTTAATGTTTTCTTCAAGTTTTTCACCTCACCTCACCTCATCTTCACAACGCCACACGCGGCTTGACGGACTTGTCTTGATACTTACCGGCAAAGTGTGGGGAACTAAAAAAAAACGAGGAAAAATCCACTGAGGATAAAACAGCACGTCGCAGGCAAAACACTAGAGGCAAACACACACACACATAATGCCGGAGTGACGAGAGCGGACAAACGGGAACGTCTCCGGGTGGATGGACGAACGGACGCACCGTTTTCGCGACTGACATCTGATCCGAATCTTTGCGAAATATCGTCCACCGAGGGACATAAACAACGGCCAAATAATGATCGCGCACCGGGTCCGCTGCGAGGGATTCTGGCCGATGCGGGCTTTTATGGGGCTCGTTGTCCCGAGTGGTAATGCATACAGGCATACAGTTATGTGCGCCGGGTTTTGCTGAAGAAGCAACCGAAAGTGCAGCAATGCGAACAGAGGGAAAGAGTTAGTAAATCCGTAAGTAATATAAATTATTTTTGAAAATTTGCCAACATTTAACATGCGCGTCGGTACCATCGCCAGTACCCTCCATCAAGCACTATTTGTCCGGTCAGTCAACAGGACAAGCATCAAAGTGCGCACAGCGTGTGACCTCTCGCGGGTGCAACAAACAACGGAGGACGGAGACACTTCAACGAAACACCGGTCGAACAATCCGATCCAGGAAATCGTTTCAGGAAATGTCATAGGTGTCATAGCGGTTTGTTTATAGCCTTTTCTTTGTTTTACCCTTTTTTCCGTGGTCATCCTCGACTTTTTGGACACTTAAAGTCTCTCTCTCTCTCTCTTCTACTTACGAAAGAAATAAAAAACCAAACAGAAGTGTTATATTCAAACAACGCATCACTTATCTCGACGCTATTCTTGTAGGCCGATTTGTCATACAGCGAAGATCGACAAGATCACCTCGAAAGGGAGTGGAAGTGGGCGACGGGAAGAAGAATGACAGCCGCGGCTTGTCAGTCACGGTCGGATTAGCGAAAGTTTTTCGCCAAAGGCTGCACCGAACAACCGGAAAACCAGTTACACCGAGACACGGCCCGTCTCTTCCGAGGCTGCGTGTGAGTGATAAATATTTGCTGCATGTAAAACATTTCACGAAGGCGTTGCATTTTTCAACGATTTGTGGCGTTTTTAGTTTTGTTTCAACTTGTTGAAGGTTTCACGGAGACGTTTTTATATTATTTTTCTTTTTTTATGTTGCTTGATTCCACCCCAAAGGGAAAGGTGATAAAAAAAAAACAGTTGGATTTTATTATCCAAAATCACAAATCACGGCTTCCCCGGCCAGTTTGGGCTGTTTCGCAACTAATTTCCACCGATTTGCAACCATTTGCGTTTCCCATGTTTATGTCGTTATCTTTAATGTCTTTACATGTTTTGGAAGTTTTCCAACCCGGCTGCGGGGAGGGGTCGGTGGGGGTCTGGGATATTTGGGAGATTTTGGTTTCTGTGTTGGGCGAACATTTTTGCTAACGTTTTGCCCTTGAGGGTCCCCCTCTTCTTGATGGCCAAGTGGAAGAAACGGAGGGCCGCAACTCTCAAATCTTCCAATCCGACAGGCCGCAACCATAACGGAAAGGACATCGGCATCGTGCGTCTCGTACAATCATACCCGGAGGGTGATCACGATGAGTAGCCGACCGGTGCTCGGACATATCACATCGACACGGCAGATAAATCGCTCCCCGCTTGGCCATCATGCCCCCTCCCCTCTCTCCCCGGTCATCTTTGATCCTCCACGCAGGCGAAGTGAGGGCAATATTTTAAGATGCAGCCCCAAAATGACCGTCCATCATGGTGGCTGCAAATGAATGAATGGGGCTGCGTGAATGATGCAGACGGCGGAACACGAAATGCAACCGCCCCTGCCGCTGCCTCACCCTGCGCAGGCCTTGGTCCCCATGCCCACGAATCCGTACCTTTCCCCCCGAGGGGTCTCCGGTGTCGAAACTACCGGAGCAGGAGCAGGATCAGCGTACGAAACCATAAGGCATGGCAGGAAATAATAATGTTCGGCCAAAAACGGCTCCACTCGTCTGATCCTTATCTGCGCCCGCGTATCGGTTGCCTTTGCTGGACCTTGGGATGCAAAAATTATTACCACTTACACTCTAGCTCCTCGCAAACCGAACTTCGCGACCATCGACCGTTTTGTCGAAGGGCGACCTTCTTCGCTGGCGTCGGGTTTTTAACCGATCAGATATTCATTGACTGCTTTGTCTTTGTTTTTGTTTTGTGTCCTCTACTTGTGCAGTTAAGCATCAAATTTGAGCGGGACGATATCATTTATTATTGATCCATCAAATAACGTGATGTTCGATTTCGTCCATGCCAAGGCAACCGCTTTCGATCGCGGTTTGACATAAGAATGATCTTGTACGAAATTGTCCAATTTTTACCTTTCCTTCCCACGACTCTTCACCAATTGCAACACGCGCGGTATCGCTGGCGGTGGATCTACATAAATTCCAGAACCATCGTGCGTTACGAATCCCGGACGTTCCGGTGTCCGCGGGATAAAGCATAAAGCATCGTACATTATTATAATTATTCACATATTATATGTTTATTACCGATGTGACAACACGCTAACGTGGGTCGGGGCTTCATCCCTGCGAGATGGATGGCCAATTGATGATCGCCACAAAACTCCGCGCCGCGCGGAGGAGTTCCGCTGGCGATCGAGTTTCTCGCAAGCATTTTGCGCCCCGGTGAAAAATGATCTCGCGAACATTCACTTTTTTCTTTTTGGGCTTGGCTTGGAGTGGTCATAATTTTCCTCCCGCAGCCACGGGTTTTCTTGTCTAGATCGTAGATTAAGGTGCAGATCCACCGTGATGTGGTGAGAGACGGGCGGACGATTTGCAACAACCCGTGCGCTTTGTAGGTGCGTAGGGTGGCATTCCTGCTCTCGGTCGTCGGGAGCAATATTGTTGACTAAAATATGGCGATGAAATGGTTTTAAATGGACCACAACGTGGGTTGGGGATCATATTTTGCTGCTTTATTGGCTAGCGGACAGGTGAATCGCGCTCATCAAACGGAAGATCGATTGCCCGTTCGTCACGGGCGCAGTATGGTTAGCTCAATGAACGTCCCTCATCGTTTCCAAAACACGACAAGCGTTGGTTTTTGGTTGGTTGGTGGGAAGATTCATTCTTGTAAATATTGTTGATGAAACACGATGGTTAGTTGCACTTCAAACGTTTTCCCGAAACAATCTTTAATTTATTTTAGTTTTGCAAAATTTGTATCGACCATTGCATACCTTGCTTACCGAACAAATCATTTGTTGTTTAGTGATTTCATTAAGTTTTACATTGCTTTTAAGTTTTTAAATGCTTTCCATCCAATTTACTATTGTTTACATTGAGTTATCAGTTTTTACTCGTAATGTCACTTTGCTCACTAGTTGTCATAAGTTTTTTATTCTCATCGCTGAAAGCAAAGAGTAGAATTATCGATGAAAAATTTCTGGCGCGTTTTACTTAATTTAGCAAAATTTAAAATAATTTGTCAACCATTCGGCATTATGAAACCTATGTTGATATAAATGAATTAAGAAAATTCATCAAACGGCAACAGGTAACCAGTTAAAGAAAGAGAAACGCAATTTAAAAAACATTTGTAATATTCACAGGTAGCGCAAAATTTCGTAATTCTCTCGAAACTGTTCGAAACATTTTCTTACATTTCAATTTAATATTGTTGAATCCTTTAGTTTTATATCGAATTTGTGGTACAAACTGGTCTGAAAATGGTCTTAGAAAAGACTTTATTACCTTTAAGATTTATTGACATAGCATCCATAAATACGCCTCGCATTTTCACCGCTAATCACACCAAACCGTCCCTAATGCGTGTAGTAGAACATGTAGTTTTAGTACTCGGTAGCAAACTTGTCGCATTTAGCCCTCGCACTATCGCAGATTAGACCCATCCGTCACCATTCGTTCCACGGGGCGACCGGGGTCGCCGACGGTTCCGAGGAAAAGCACTAACTCACGCTGCCAACGACACGGCTCCGGTCGAACGATGGCCGGGAAATACGGCCGGGAAACTGCCCCGGGGTCAGTTACGGTTTCAATTTTTATCGTAATCACAGACACAGACCGTGCGCTGCATCCCCGCAGTTGCATTACAACGCCTGCCAGCCATCGCGCTCGATCGCGCTTGTTTTGCTTGCTGCGCCTCCACCAACCGCCGCACGTCCATCGATTTCGTGCGAAAAATGGAGCCCTCCTGCGTCGACCGCCGCCTGCCACCAGCCCTGTCCGTGCGGTGAATGCACCTTCGACCACTTTTCCGTTGGCTCTATTGCTACCGCTACCAAGAAAATGCGAATGGTTGTTGCTCGCTACCCTCGCGAACCCACCGAACCCCCTCGGACGGGCGGATGCGGACGAGCGAGAAAGATGGCGAAAGCGCCTCCGGGCGGCACTCGATCGTTTATGCTTGCGAACGCTGTAAGTGCCCGGTGCCCGGTTTGCCACGATCGTTGCGGGCAAGAATTACATGCCATGCCGAACCGCGGAGTAAAACTTCTGAGAACCGCAGAACATCGGGGACGAAAAGGAGGCACCGAGAGAAGGATCGTTAGAGAGAGAGAGAGAGAGAGTGAGAGCTGTAAGGGAAGAAATGAGGTCGATCGGAGAAGTCGATCCCACCGACATGATGCGTAAGGGCCGTTCCAGCACGGAGCCATTTGACGCCACTATCTTAACACGGGAACCGCAGCGTCCGATCCGGAGCGCGCGAAGCGCAAGATGGACGCATATCGGTGATCTTTGGCCGAATGCAAAGCAGCATTGTGACGCGCAACCTCCGGTTCGGACCTTCCCGATGGGAAAGGTGTCTGCAGCGCGAGGCAGATTCCACCCCGAGTGGCAGCATGACAGGGTTTCACTGATGGGAAGGCGACACAATTATGACGCTCGGCTGCCGCTCGAGCCGGTGGTGCCCAGATGGGTTTCAGAAGTCACCTCACCAGAACGCCTAACGGGAACCCCGCGGGGTATTCGTTCGAATCCGGAGGGCAAAATTAGATCAACGGGGAAGGCGTGATTCGTTCAATATTCATCAGCCAATGATTGGACGCCCGTTCGTTAGGCGAAAGAATGAAACGAAGTCCAGTGTGACAAAGTTAGAGGACCTAAAGGCGTGATTTGGGATATTGAAACATTACACCATACTCTGTATATGCTCTTATAAATTCAGGCATCAATCACTTTATAGTGTTTAAGTTGGGTGGGTCAGTTTTTTTATTAAAAGAGAATTTTTGTATATCGATTACAGTATACGTGTTGAAAATAACCGCATTGTGAAATTCACAGTATTGAGCTGGGCCACAGCGGACACTTTTTTGATATGTTTGGTTTTTTTTTCACTTTCTTAAAAACACCCGTTGCAGAATAATGAGCGAAGAAAACAAGAGACACCTTGCTACGCTACAGTATTGTTAACAAATTTATTTTAACTATCCGCAATATTCACTTTGAACATTGTGGAACTGGAGCAGGACAAATTAATTTCGCCGTGTATTTCTTAAATTCGATTGGTTCGATCAATTTGGAAATTTTCGTCGTGGTTGTTACTTCACGGATTTAATCACTTGTTCAGCAATGAGTTCAATTCTAGATCTTCTTGACTGTATTACTTGATTTTAGACATTGCTTCTGTTTCAAAGTATTAAATATACAAAGAACCCACTTTAAACTTATTTACAAGACAAACCCAGTCCTTGTTTATCAAATTGAAAACATATGAATCGGCGACATATGAAGACTTCAAGAAAATCCATTTTAAATCGTTACATTAAGTAGCTGTTTTTCGAATATCTTATCCATCAGTACTTACTGGTCGACGCAGTGCTGAACAGCCAATGTTAAGCTACCAGCTTCTGTTATCACGGAGTACCTCGTAGCAAATCGGGCGCTCCCTTTGTGCAGGTACCGCTCCAAAGAGTGATCGCCTCCGTAAGAATTCCACCCGGTGGGGCGGCAAAAGCGTGCCGATCATAGAGAACCCGAGCCCGACCTCAGCCGATCAGCTGCGCCAGGACGGGTGAACATTATGGATATAAATCAAAAATTGGTTACACAACTCCTTGCCCTTTTTTGTTTTATTCTCTCTGTAAACGTTTTCCACCACGTGATGAAGCCACGCGAAGGGTGAAAAATGATGGAGTTTTTTTTTCTTACTATAAAACTAAAATTATACATTCAGAACCACAACTGCGGCCTACAATCCGCGGGCAAACCGAAGTGACCACATCGCATCCGTCCCAGTGGGCAAGGCCTAGGTGGTTAAAGCTGCATTTTTCCACGCGTTCCATTGGCGGTCCGACTATTTGGCACTTGCCCGCTTGGGACCAGGGAAGGGTGTGCTAGCCCTAACACGCCCGTATTAGGAAAGTCCGGTGCTCCCGGCGGAGGCTGGACCGGCTCGAACCGATCTCATTTGGCCACCAGCGGGTATACCGGGCCCGTTGTGCAAACGGTCGGACTTTGAAAGATATACTCATTTGCATAAAATATTGTGCAGTCAGGGTGTCAAATTGGCACTTGGCAACTGACTGGTGCTAGGGATATCTCTCCTTTCGCAACGCTAGGCCTCCCGACCGTGCTCCCGTGTTCCCCGGGCGCCAATTTATCACGGCACGCATGGAATGTATATCGCGCCGTTTCGAAGATGGAGATGCCACATATTGGTTGGCCTTCTGCATTGCACTGGACTCGTGGAATTGTAACACATTGAACATAATGTTTCCACTTCATACATGTTGCTGGAACGAATGTTTCGTTGCTCGAGAAGGAGGTAATCTTCAGACATGACACTCGGGAAAAAGTGATCATCTAGTTCAAAGTGTGACATAAAAGTATCTATCAAACTGTCTTCAAACCCCAGCCTTACATCCCCAGCCTCTAAATGATACAATTCCTTGGAATCTCTCCCTTCTTAATTACTTTGCCTCAAAGCCTCTTCTTCTAATCAGCTCGGAGCCGGGATTAATTGGACAAGCAATTGCAGAAACAACTTCATTGCCTATCTATCATTTGTGCTGCTGCATTAATTAACCGAACAAGTCTCCCCGGTATTCATTACCTTCACGATTTGCGTATAAAAACGGACCCCCGGAGCGGAATGGAAAACTGTCGGCACAAAAAAACGGGAAGAGAAAATGGCCGTAGCTTCCGGGCTTGCGCTCGGTTCGAGTCTCGATTCCCATACACCTGCGCCATCTTGCCGCCGGTTCACCTGCAATTGTTCGCTTAATCGCCGCCATTGTTCCGAATAGCCGTTGTTGAGTGGTGCTCCATATCCGATGCCGCAGGACATCGCGGCTACCATCCACGAGATCCCTTGAAGATCCTTCCGAATAGTATCGGTTCCGCTGCCATCGCCTCTGGTGGCCACTAATTTCCTCCATCACTTTGATTGCCGTACCGGGTCTTCCCGATCTCGATCGTTCAGCGCCCTTTTCTTACCCTTCCAGCACAGCCCAAGCTTGCAATCAATCAATCTGCAAGTGGATGTAGGAGAATAAAACTAAATTACAATCTGCAGAGTGGCCTACGAAGATACGGGGTTGGGATTGGGATTATGGACACTCTAGGAATCGCAGGGTAATACAAGCCCGGAAGCAAGGGCCAGCCGACATTCCGCGGCCGAACCGAGATGCCGCGAGTGCGATGACGATGATCCGACCCGATGATAAATGGTGGCCGATCGATCGGTCTAATAAAAGGCATTAATCAGTGCCGGCTCCCGAATGGCTCCCGGTAGCATCTTCTCGAGGCGAGCCGAGTCTTTCCCCAGTTTTATGGGTATTTCAGATATTTTACTATCTCCACGTGTGCAACTCCGCCGATGTTCGGAATGAAGACAGCACGGTGGCAGCGTTGTGCCTCGGGCTCGTACGGGATGTTTTGTGATGGCTACGCGATTGATCCTTGACCACGCCCTCACCCCGTGCCATGATCGGACGATCTTGGGCTGGGCCTCCGGGGAACCGCACCCCTAGACTTATCCCTATCGATGTCCGGATCAGTAACAGGGCCGTTCGCTGCTTACACATGCGCTCGCTGTGTGTGCGCTTATGCCCTTCGGTAGCAATCCGTTCGCATACCGTTCGCATCAACAATGCGCCACCGTGGTCCCGTGGACCCAGGAAAGGCAAAAATAGGACCGCTTCAATCCGATTCAACTTCTTCCAGCACCAAACGATTCCTTAACCTTAACCAGCATGGCAACAAGCTTTGCCTGCACAATGCGTTTGCGGACGGAGTTCTATTCGACTTCGCTGGCGTAATTCCTGGCGCAACAAAAAGCCGAGGATCCGGTGCACCACTCCGGTCCCCTGGTGAATCGATGAATTATGGGACAGCTCGTTTTGCCGGACCAGGGAGTCAAGTACGGGAAGGGTGGCAGGCACGTGGCATTCCTTATAATCCTTTCGGCCAAGGCAGGAGGCAGCAGAAAAGCATGCAACGCAACAATGTAACACTGTAAGAGCAGCGTGCAGCTTCTGCCGGGGTGGAAACCCCGGTGGAACTGGCGCTGTGTGACGCGCTTATATCAAACTGACAGGCTACACCTACGCACCCACTACTAACGCGCGCCAGATGCAACCCTCGGGAGCAGGGGCTCACTTCCCGATGCACCCGATTTGTTGCAGCGTGCAGCGTTCCGAAATGCACCGCCACCGATCAATAGTGGCAGCTTGCTTTGCACGCCGGGTGGCGGAGACGGGGGTGGACGTTCCCGGTGCGCTTGAATATTCATCTCGGGACCATCTCGGGACCGAGCGCCTCCGCCGTCGCTTTACACTTTATAGAGATTACCATCTACACTGTCAAACGTCGCGAGACCTCGACATTCGCTGCCCACCGCTAATAAAGTGTTCGAATCGATTGGTAACTCCAGGGCCGAGGCGGGTTGGAGGAGGAGGGGTTGCACTATCCTGGGGTGTGCAGAGAAAAACGGATTACACTCCGCTACGGCGCGTGGGGCTGTTCGGGTGTTTATGTGTAATTTAAAGCGATTGTTTGTTGCCTACTTTATCACACAAGGGAAGTGGTCCAAGCCTTTTCCAATGTGCAAACCTTCAAGAAACGAGAGTGTTATTCTGGTAGTTTTTTTAAACAAATTTTAAATTGTGTAACACTTTTGGAACGATTTTCCATTATGGAACGCTAATTAAATTAATCATTCTTCCTCTCTTTAGAGTGAGGAGTCTAAAAATAAACGACCGCATTTAATTTAATTTTTCTTCTGCTCCACCACATTTTACATCAAATATCAAAACTATTTTGATAAGTCGTAAGAGCTATCTCTTTAATTTATTAATCATACTAGTATGCTTTCTTTTCTTAATCACTACCTTCTAGCTGTTCCAACCGAAATAATTGTAGAAAATCTTATGTATCAAATGATTAGCTGACCTGTTTCAAAAAGTCTTTTTTTAATACCTTCAATACTATTAAATATTACCCTTACTTAGTATGGGTAAACATTTCACTTTCTGAACTCATGCACAATATCCTCTTCAGCTAAAATGAAGATTTCGTCAAGGATGAGTTAAGCCTTTTTTAAAATAAATTGTTCAACAATAATGCTGGAAAGATGATTTTTTGGTTCCATAACATTTGAACAGGTCTTAATAGTCTCTTGATGCACTTGAAGCGATCCGTTGTGACTCACACTTCGTAGTTTCATCCAATCTGTAAAATGTCGCTTAGTTTTTTCAATTTTCCGGTTGCTTAATTTATCAACATATTTTGTTTGCTGAAAATAATACCATACTATTTTTTTGTAAAAAACGAAACAAATCAGTTTGTAAACATGACTGTGCAGAACAATTATGTTTATCTTCAACACTTTTATTGATATATCATAATCATAACAGCAGATTTAAAATATGTTTCGTTTCCTGTAAATTATTTTTCATTACCTCCAAAATCGCTTGAATGCAAACCCCGGGGTGCCCGTCTAAAGTGAGTTTATCCTTGGTGCGAAATATGATGATGGTCCCTTCGCCGAGTTCCTCCTCAGGGCCACGTTTTGTGCACCTGAACCATTTTCCACCCGTCCATCGATCCGGGGTTGGGGCGGTAAAGAGTTTTGTAAAGCCGTTGTTCGCCGATCGCCGGTAGATCGATAGACAGATTGGGCAGAAAATGACTTGCTCGATTGCACCTTGCATTCGGACGGGGGGAAAAATAATACCCACCATCGAACGGTTTCCCGATGCATCTAGATCATCGCCATCATCATCGTCGTCGACATCGGCATCGATCGGCCCCGAAACGACCCCGGTGCTTGCTGCCGATCGGTTCAACTGTCCGCCGCCCGGAGGGTAACTCCGGCGATCCTGCGGTGCAGATATGGCCTCGTGGATATATGGCGTTCGACCGCTCAGCCGGCTCGAATCCGACGACGACGCCACTTATCGAAATCGAATCCACTCCGATGGCCGTCCGATCCGTCAAACGGTTTTGCACCGGACGATGGGGTTGGTTTCCCGGAGGGCAGGCGTTTAGAATGGAATGTCGGTGTGTGACGCTGTACTCCAACAGTCCCGGAGGGTTACCGATCGCTCCAATCCACCACCATCGATCGTCTCGATCCGATGATGGACGACAACACGTCGTAAAACGTTTCCACGGCGCGGACGACGCTCGGGTATCGGAAAGATCAGCACAGTTCCTCCGGCACCCATCATCCCCCCCCTTCTTCCGAACCGGGCTCCGTTTCCGCCGTGACAAACGAGCCCCCGAGGGCACGATCGGTGCCTCCGTGGATCGACCGCCGCTCCGTGAGCCCCCTCCCTCCCGTGACATGATGATTTACAACCGTGAGAGAATTCTCCACTTTGACGCTTTCGCAAAGGTCGCGCAGAACGTCGCCAACGTTTCTTGGGAGAGCGAAACCTGTGAAACCTGCGAAACGTTCAAGGATCGATTTTCAAGCAAGTCAAGACACTTTAGCCAACGTAACCGCCGTGAAGTTCGACTTCCTGTTAGACTGGTGCACTTCGAAAGCGCAACCCCGAACGATTGCACACAACCATTAATTCGCGAGATGGCCCGTAGATCCGACTGGGGCGGAAGTACTTCCAAAGGACCGGGCTTGGCATCGAGAGACACTGGCGCATAATTTCTTCCTCGTTAGTGCCACGGTAAAAGACCACCTTTCGCTATTCACCCCACCCCCCGGCCTGGCGGACGCTGATGGCGGGAGCGCCAACGGTGGTAGAAGTTATGAGAAAATTAAATGTAATTTTTGTTTTATGCTCACTCATTTTCAACCCATTTGTCTCCGGCTGCGTAAGTGATGGATGCGCACACCGCGTTCTTTCAGTTCGTGGGGCCGGGCGGGATTGGGATTGAAAACCGTGAAACTACCACCGGTGTCGATGAAATCCGAACCCCGTACATGCATCCTGCAACTGCCCCGATTTAGTTTCCCTCGGGGCTTAAGGAGAGGCAGCGGGTTTGGTAGTGGATAATTTGAATTTAATTAGCGTTGGTTTGCCAAAGTGCCGATCGTAAAACCGTGCGTTCGGCGGATCCGTTCGGCTACCCAATCCCGCATCGTCCGGAGATAACGAGCGGCACTTAGCCGGCAAACGGATGGATCGACGATGGAAAGGGGGTTACAAATGACCTACCCTCCCCCCAAAACCCTCCGAAAGCGAACGTTTAGTTTGGTTGGTTTAATAAATTTTTACCCGTTACGTTAGGTTGGAAAAAATGGAGGATCTTTTACAACAGTCCCTGGAGAGGATCAAGTACCTGATGAGATTATGTTTTCGTTCTTGCAGCTGAGGTGTGTTGGATTTGATTCAACCCTGCAAAACAGAACATCTTCCTTTATGGATTCCCTATTCCAACTCCAATGCTGAACCGTTGGAATCCAATGCTGAACCGTTCAAGATCTATGCACTATCAGTAGGGCCATCTTTTGTATTATATCGATGTATTCAATATCGAAGCATGCAGGGGGATGGGGATACCTCTTGAAATCGTATGATTCTATAGGTACTCAGGTTCTGAGTGCCTATTGATATTCTCCTTCAGATTTCCTTAGAACTTAGGATCTCCTTCAAAACTCATTGATAATTTTTCATTCAATTTTTGTTTCTTTTTTTTCAGATAATTATTAAATCCATCGAATGTAAGCCGCCCAGTTCACGTCGCCAGTTGTTCTTCTACTCTCGGAGCCACTAGAGTCACTTATCTGGTCCAATAAAACCCGGCCTACCGGTCCGACCTGGACACGATGACGCATCAGCAGCGCCGAGTCGCACCGGTTGAGTGTCCGCTGGCATCCCTGGGCCGTAATACACCCTCTATGGACACCCGGCAGTACCACCATCCCCTCAGCTCGAGCCCGCTGGACCCGCAGGCCTACCAGATGTCCCGCAGTTCCCCTATCTTAGGACTCGAATCGGACCTATATCCTCCCGACTCCGGAGGGCTGATGAAGGTCGAACAATCGGAAGTAGTTCCAGATGGTGGTGGAGGTGGTGGAGGTGGAGGTGGAGGTGGAGGAGGTATTAGAAACGGTGGGGCATCACGGCTGTCGCGCAGTTCGTCTTCATCGCTCGATCAGAATGGTTCATTCCTACACCAGGCACTCCCATTGCCACCGCATCCACCACCGGCGGTGAACGGACATGGCCACCGGAGGGAACACTATCGGCCAATGCGGCCACGAGCCTATACCCCGATCGATGCCTTGCTAACCAATACCTACCAGCAGCACCACCAACGTTTGTCGCCGGTTCTGCGCGTTCCACCCGGAGGTGCACCCTCCTACCATCACACCGAGGAACGTGGCTCCCCGGCGCTCGGTGGGCTCTCCGAAGCCGACCGGTACTTCCTGGAGGAAAAGATGGATGCCCTCTACATCCAAGGTGCCATCCGGCGCAATGCCAACGCCACCCCGTCCAGCCTGACCCGCAATCAGTCAGGCAGCAGCAACAACACCGAACGGTACTACCTCGAGAACGAGAACATTGACGCGATCTACAACTTCTGCCGGAGGAACGTCAATGGTGGAGGTAGCAACGGTGGAAGTGGTCCATCGGTCGGTTCAGTCGCCGCACTAAACGCACACAATGCTTCCTCCTCCTCCGCTAAGGCGTCCTCGCAGTCCCAGTCACAAGCCACCGACTCCAGCTCGCCACATTTACTGCGGCGAGCTTCCAGTCCGGAAACGAGTGGCTCCGATCGGTATCTGCTCGATCGGATAAGAGGCTCACCGGCATTTCGTAGCCCTCGGGGAACGCATCTGAAGGCCGTCGGATCAGCGGACTATGTCGATGGAAGGTAAGCTAGAAATGGACACGATTCGATAGGCATGTTTGTGATAACTCTGATTCCTTTTTATTTCCAACAGAATTCCACTCACCAAATCGCAACATTTCGCCGACGGTCTATCACGGTACGGTCGGTTCTCGCCCAACCTTGATCAAGGTTATCACACACTAGTATCACCGTCACCATCTGGCCAGCAGCAATCCTCGATACCGGCTTCTTGGACCACTGCGGCCACGACAACTCCGACGGCTACCAATGGCAACTCGACAAACTCGAGCCACGGTAGCCCAGCACAAACTACTACTATGGTCGGGGGAAACCGACCACCAGACGGTACGACCATCCTAACCAGCCTCTCGAACGGACACGGTCAGAGTCCGTACCGGGCCGGGCCTCTGTTCGATCGAATACCGGACGAGCTGATGGTGCGCATCTTCGAGTGGCTGGATAGCAGCGAACTGTGCAATATTGCCCGCGTGTGCCGGCGGTTCGAGTCGGTCATCTGGAACCCGGCACTGTGGAAGATCATCAAGATCAAAGGTGAGGAGTTGTGATAGTAGTCCCGCTTTGCAGTGACTAACAAATATTTTATGCATGTTTCAGGTGAAGAGAACAGTGGCGATCGAGCGATCAAGACCATCCTCCGGAGATTGTGTGGTCAGACGAGAAATGGTGCTTGTCCGGGCGTGGAGCGGGTCCTACTCGCCGACGGCTGTCGACTAACCGACAAAGGGCTGCAGCTTCTATCACGACGGTGTCCGGAGATTACGCATCTACAGATACAGAACAGCGTTACCATCACCAACCAGGCGCTGTCGGATCTGGTGACCAAGTGTACCAATCTGCAGCATCTAGATATAACCGGTATGATTGCTTTGTTTAGTGGATTATCCATTGAAGGATCCTAATGGGTTTTTTTTATCTGAATCCTAGGTTGTGCTCAAATTACGTGCATTAACATAAATCCTGGACTGGAGCCGCCTCGACGGTTACTTTTGCAATATCTGGACCTAACTGATTGTGCCTCAATCTGCGACGCCGGCATCAAAGTCATTGCCCGGAACTGTCCCCTGCTGGTGTATCTGTACCTTCGCCGGTGTATACAAGTAACAGGTATGGTGTTCACCCAATCGAAGATCTCCTATATTCCTATTGATCGGTTTTATTTCTTTTCATTAGATGCTGGACTTAAATTTATTCCAAATTTCTGTATCGCCTTGCGCGAACTGAGTGTATCGGACTGCACCAGCGTGACGGACTTCGGGCTGTACGAGCTGGCGAAGCTAGGTGCTACCCTCCGCTATCTTTCGGTGGCCAAATGCGACCAGGTTTCCGACGCGGGCCTCAAGGTGATCGCACGGCGATGCTATAAGCTCCGGTACCTGAACGCCCGTGGCTGTGAGGCGGTCAGCGACGACTCGATCAACGTGTTGGCTCGATCCTGTCCACGGTTACGCGCCCTGGACATTGGCAAATGTGACGTGAGCGATGCGGGACTGCGTGCCCTCGCCGAAAGCTGCCCAAACCTGAAGAAGCTGAGCCTCCGCAACTGTGATATGATCACCGATCGGGGGATCCAGTGCATCGCGTACTACTGCCGTGGGCTACAGCAGCTCAACATCCAGGACTGCCAGATATCGATCGAGGGCTACCGGGCGGTGAAGAAGTACTGCAAGCGATGCATCATCGAGCACACGAATCCGGGATTTTGCTAGCAGGCTGGACCGTGGAATCAAGAGGCCGTCGCATTTAGTGAACACAATACTAGCCAATTTTTAACGCGTAGTGCTATTGTAAATTTTTTTTTTAACATAGGACATGTCAGCATGCTGTTTTATATATCCGATTAAAAGTTTAGCAGTAAGCAAGTTTTATCCATGCTGCCAAAAAGGGATATTTCACCTGCGAAAGATTAGGGTGCCATCCCAACGTGGTTTGAGCCTTTCGGTACGAGCGAGTCATCCATGATACACAATTCGTTGGCTCAAAGCGAAAAGGTCCTGGATCGTTATAGCATAAATCAGTGGTAGGAACTTTTGAAAAGTGGAAAACAAAAAATATAGTTGTTAAGGAATGGCATCGCTCTAATCCTCGTTCAAAACAGCGTGTTCATAGAGCGTTTGATGAACCGTTCAATATCTGGGATAAACTGTTTTGTATCTAAAAGAATAAGAAACTTGTTTATATTGTAGAACGAGCCTGATTTTATTTATGTAACAAATAAACAAATAAAATATATTTATTTGATAAACTGAATAATTATAAACACACCTAAAATACATATCTGCTATCCGAAAGAATGCATCAAATAATTCTTAGTTTTATTCATAACATTTCCATATAAATGAATTAGTCAGTAATTACGTAAATGTGGATTTGGTCCAAATGTATTGGAAGCTCGTCGTTGTTTTTTGCATGCATTCGTTGTACCATATTGATTATAGTGTGTAACAAATTCGCAAATCAATAACGATTTGCACCATGCTGCATTTGAAATTCTACTGTGCAGTCTGTCATTTCCACAAAACTTGAAACCTTAGTATCCTACACTGTAAACGCGTACTGACAGACGCATTCAGCTGTCAAACTCCGGTCCGTGTCTCGCATGTGTTCCACCGTTGTTGTGTAACAAAGTTTGTTTCGATGCACTGCCGGTTCTGTTAAATTTATGATGAAATTATCACAATATTAGAGAAACGATCTTCCTCCGAACCATTTTCAACTAATAGTAACGTCTCAGGTTTACCGTTGCTCTGCTACACCTCAGTATGGCAAAGTACATCGCCCAAATCATCGTACTTGGTGGTCAGATCATAGGAAAAGCATTTTCCCGAGCACTGAAACAGGAGATAGCAGCATCACAGGAAGCTGCTAAACGAGCCGGAGGAGGACAAAAAGGACAGAGTCGAGCGGCAGCCAACCTAAGAACTGGTAGGTCTTTCAGCAGGATCAGCTTCCGACAAAGTTGTTTTTATTCGTATGTTTCCCCACCTCAGGAATGACGCTGGAGGAAGCACAAGAAATTCTAAATGTGCAAAAACTGGACCCCGAGGAGGTGAAGAAAAACTACGAACATCTGTTCAACGTGAACGATAAGTCGAAGGGTGGATCATTCTATCTGCAATCGAAAGTGTTCCGAGCAAAAGAGCGGATAGACCAAGAGCTAAAGGAAGCGAAACCACCAGAAGGAGAGAAAACTGATACTGGCACGGGGCAGGAACAGAAACAGTGATCGAAACGGCTACCGTAAATTTGGCAGGTAGTGCCTAGAGTGCTTTTCAAGTAGAGTACAGTTAATTTAATAAGTAAACCTGTTTATTTAGCGCAAGTATAAACTACCCTGCGTTGTGTGCATTTGTTGTGATACCCGGACCGGCGCTTCCGTCGCATTGGTTTTTGATGACCTCGTACTACAACTCGTCCTCGGACTCCTCTAGTGATTTCATCAACGTCTGACCCTTAATTTCGAGATTGAGCTCTTGCCGATTGATTTCGGAAACGTTGGATGAGGTAGCATTCTCGGGAGCTGGTGCGTTCGTTGTTTGTTGCTTGTCCACGGTCAACTGAACGTCCCGCGACTTCAGTTGCAGCTCTTCAACCTGCAATATGAGAAGAAAATTAATCCTAACATCTAGTGGATATCAGAGTATTGCACTTACTAGCAATTGATTCAGTTGATGGTTGATTTTCTCTATCATCGATTTCAAGGTGCCTTCTGTTGCCTTCAGTTGCCGTTGCTCTTTCAAAAGGATTCCTAGTTGCGGATCCATTTTTCATTTTGTGAATGCATTTTTCATTCACAAACAAACTATTTCAATTCATAACTAATAGCCTGAATTTAAAGCAACGTAGGTCTCGTAGAGTTCATTACTATGTTTTTAAGTTGACTCTTTGTCAAACGTAAACAAAGCGTTCTGTGGACAGCATTTTGCATCCCTTTCGGTTCCCAGAGCAGTGTTGCCAAATTATAAGATGAAACAACCCACGTTGCAATAGTACTACATTTTTTTAAAATCATTTAAATTTCTGGAACATTTGCTTTTCTAATATTTTTCAATAGGTCGTATATTTCTTATTTTGTCATTCCGAAGATCACAACGTAACTTTCAAGAAGCCGGTCACTGTCAAACTGAATCAAAGCTCTGCAAGGATATGCCCCGGTTGCCAGTCTTGAATTGAACTATTGTCAGGACTCGCCGTTCTGTGCTCACAGTGTCCTGGGCTTGTTTGTGGTGTCCCTTTTCGTTCGTGAATCTTTTCTGTGAGATGATATTGTTTTTCAGCGTCACCAGTAGCTTGTGGCAGTGACAAAATGGTTGGTCTTACTACGGACGATATGGTTGTCCGCGTGCAACAGCAGCAACCGTCTCCCAACCGCCTGTGCCAGCCTACGATGGTGGGCGGTGGTCAGAGCGAATTCCCCGTGTTCATACCACCGCGAAAACGACAAACGGGAAAGAAAGCGAACCACGGCAATCATATCGACCACATTGTGAATTTACAGGTAAGTCAAATTACAATAAACATCAGCCTTCCGAGTTAAACAGCATACGGAACATCCTTTTTCGCAACTACGAAATACGGGTGTGTCCCACAGGGTTCCTTGTCGTCGCCGTGTTGCTTTTTTGTTTCCCTTGGAATCCTTTTCGCATCCTTACACCGTCGGCATGCTGTGTTGGTGTTAGTGTGTTTAGAAACGATGTGTTTACTTCCTACCGGCAATGTTACAACCGATTCAAAATTCTTTGTCCACGTTTTTCAGATACATTTTTTTTAAATTAGTAAATCTAGAACCAAATTGGATTTTCATCTTACAGGGTACTCGCAAAGAGTGGGATCTAACACCGGAACGGGAAGACTGTAGAAAAAATAAACGCTGGAACAGTGAGGAGATTATTGAAACGACTGCCAACAGCAAAGTGGCCCCGAACGGCACCAACGAGGATGAAGACGATCTGAACGAACTGCAACAGTTTCATCCGCTAAAGGATAGCTCCACCGTAACACCAAGCAGCATCTCCGAGAGCAGCCTCGACCGGAAGTCGAGCAAATCGGCCGAACTGCTCACCGGTGGCAGTAGCAAACGTTCGAAGAAGCGGGTCAACATTCGCACGGACCTGGATGAAATCGGTCGACGACGGTCACCGTCGGCAATCTGCAACTACGAGGATCTAGAATCGGGCGAAACGAGCGTTCTGAATGCGGACCTGGACCAGCAAAGTCTCGAACGTTACAACACGACCCGCTCGTACAGCTCCTCGACTGACAATTATCTCACCATGACGGGTACCATCAAGCGGGGCCGCAAAAAAGGACAATCCATCGACGTACAGCTGAACATTTCGCGTGAGGAGCTCGAGCAGATCAGCAAGCAGGCACTCGCCGTGCACGATGAGTCGTACCGGTCGGGTCAGGATTGTTGCACCCTAAGAACCGGCGTACACATTCTGCTCCTGTCGCTCGTCTGCCTCCCATTCGTCACGCTGACGACTGGTATCTACTCGTTCTACATGGGTACCGTCACCTGGTACAACATGTTCACGTACTTCAACGAGGAACGGTCATACTTCCACAAGCTGCTCATGTCCCCGCTGCTTATCCTAGCCTACCCACTGTGTATCGTGCTCTGCACCATCGGGTTGGCGCTGTACGCCGGCGTCCGGCAGATAAGCTTCCACTTTCGAGCCTGGCTAAACGAGGTGTCCGACATCGAGAAAGGTTTCTACGGCTGGTTGTGCTCGTTTCTACACCTCTCGGACTGCAGCCCGTACGAGGTGGTCATTCTGACCGACATCTGCCCGACGAACCTTCCACCCGGGGGCCCCGGCGGTGCGTTGGATGCCGGTGTGCCTGGACATCGGGCCCATCCGGGCGATGGTCGGCTGCAGGGAGAATCCACACAAATTAATTCCTCAACCGAGGAACTTTCGGTTTAAGCAAGCAATATCAAGAGTCAGTTGTCTCCTGATAGCTCGTTGGCTCTCAACGAAGTTTTGGTTGCTGCGTGCGATTTTGAATATAAAGAGTCAGGGCAGCTCAATCATAATCCACGGTATTTACTTAAAAAAAATCAAAAGAAAGACTGCCAAGACGCAAAATGCAAATATCAAAAAAGGTACTATTTAGCTATTGCTCCTACTGTTGCCATGCCATGTCTAGCTTTCGGTAGCTTCCGTAAACGAGGACATTTCCAACCGTGCAACAAGGATACGTTCCATACAAGCACGCAACGAATCTGTTCTTTGTGTATTTATCTTTCCATATCTACTCTACATTTCTCCTAGGAAAAGAAAAGCATAGCATTAGAAGGTAGACTTACCCTCACCCTTATTCCGGCTAAAAGGTAGAAAGGTGCGAGGGACCAGACTTTACACAACGCTCGAAGAACAAGATCGAGTCGCAAATTTTGCACAAAACACTTTCTAGCGCTGTCTACTTCCTCCCAAGTAGTGTTAGAGGTAAAACTCAGCGTGTTGAGCGGCTTTGAAGGTAAGCTAGCTTTTGATTGGCGTTTATAAGTTTCCTACGTGGGATTTTAAATTAAATTTTAGACATAGGTTTTTCCCCGCCCCTCTTTTAATGTATGTATATACACACTCGAAGGAAACAATCAAACCCCCCCATTTATAATACTCCACGTATCGAAGAAAGCCGCTTGAAGCAAGCAAATCTAGTCAAGTCTCGCGCTCGGGAGACATGGAAAAGGGAATCGTTGTAATTATCACAAGACTCTTTATATACATACACTTATCGGTGAATACAGATACAAATCTATACATATATATAACGTTGCCAATGAGGCCAACTATGGCAATGGTCAATCATTGCCCAAATAATATTGAAATGCATTACAATAATGTACTTATACGATATTGTGAAATAAAGTTAAATTTCTTTTTTACATTTAACATAGGTTTGGAGGTTTCGAGACAAAAACTGGGAAGAATTGATAAGATCGAAAGCCACTATGAAAAAACGAATCAGAACGAACAACTACTACGTGCCCAACGGTCGGGTTAGGTTACGTCTAGGGATAATTTCATGTCCACTGGGGCCAGTTATATATTTGTTGCAAAAATAGTTTCATTTAGCATTTAACATAAATCGCCCTTTTCCCAAGGCTTCCGCACTTCAAATGGCTTGCCTCCTGATCCTCGCTACATTCGAACTTTTCTTCGTACAAAAAAAATATTACAACTCTCCTGTATCATTAGTTCCTCCACTCATTTGCATTACCCGCGGTTCTCGCTGTAATTATTTTGTTCAAATGGTACAACTTCTATTTCTACTACCGCTACTTCTGCGCTGCTACCTCTATTAGTACTGCAAGGTATTTTCTTTTCCTTTCTTTCATTTTGTTTTTGATTGACAATCACAGTGTCGTTGTTTTAAGAATGCACATCATTTTGTTGCGGTTTCGTTTGGAACGATTTCGGCCGCTGAGTCGAACAACGTGTCCTGTAGTCGCGATAAGTGGTAGTGTGTAGTGGTAGCCTTCATTTTCGACTCATTTTTCATTTCATTTAAAAGCTTTCTCCTCAACATGCGCCGACGGCTAAATATCGAACGGAACATCGATTGCACGGTTCTCAAGTCTTGACTCTCGCCGATCGACGATTGATCGACGACACACATACACGATCGCGTGCGAGGTGTAGATGTGTTTTTTTCTTAATTAGAAGCAATGAGTGCTCCTATCGCACGTCGGATTGTGGTCGGTCGGGAAACAAGGAGTAGAACAGAATGTACGCTGCGCTGGCCTGCACATCCGAGGCATCAATGCTTGACACATTGTAGTCGTCGAACTTGAACCATCTGCAAACGGAACAACAGATAGATTAGACCCTGGACAAACATTCAGCGATGGAAAATTAATTACTTTTGGTGCACATTGTTTAAACAGAATGCCGTATAGTGGCCGCTCTCCATCGAACCGTAGTGGTTCGATACGCCGTACAGATGGTACCGGTGCGTCTTCAGCCGCTGGTTTCGCATCACCTCCGTGCGGGCCAGGTAGTCCGTCATGTTGAGCTCGTTCAGCGGAAACTTGACGAGCGTCTGCTTCTTCCGGTACACCGTCGCCATGGCGTCGGGATCGGCGTAGAAACGCTTGAAGTGGACCACCAGGATGGACGGGAGGCGCGAGATGTCCAGCTTTTTGATCGCGTCCTGATTGCTCTTGCACTTCGGGCAGTGCCAGCCGCGCACCTCCTCCCCGTGGAAGTACATATCGAGACAGTTCTGGGGAGCAAATGAAACGAAACAAGAACACCCTCGGAAATGTTAAACCGATCGGCCGGCAAAAAAACGACGTCAAAATCCCCCCTACCTTCAGATAACAAATGTTCGAATCCTGTGGCAGTTCGAGGCTGAGATTCGAAAACGATTCGTACGTGGCGCTCTCCTGTTCGCATCGTTTGCATTTGACCGTGCTCTTGATCTGCCCGTAGAACAGCTCGGAGATGTAGCTACTCTTGCCCTTGAAGTGCTCGATCCATGCCTTCTCCGACGCTGGCAACTTATCGAAGCTGGTCGACATCTGTTGGTTGGTAGGAAAAACAAATGTTTATTCATTAGTTTGCTCGCGCTCTGGTTTCACGGCAACATCGGACGTGGATCACTTACATGCATCTGTATTGTCTGCAGGTCGGAGTGCAGCCAGTCCATGAGTATGGTCAGAAATTCGTGCGAGTCCTGCTGCTCGATTCCACCAAACTGTCGCTCGTACTGGCCGACGACATACTGTACCGATTCATCAAAAGACAAAACGTAAATTAGCCACTATTGTTTGCTCGTTTTTTCGTAGATCTTGCGGGGTTCTTTACTTTCTCTCAGTCAATGCACATAAAACTAACAATTGAAACCAGCTGAGAGGTTACAAAGGTTAGAAATCTCTTGGTAGCATGTTTTCAAATGGATTAAGAATGGAAAATATAGAACTAACGAGGAAATATTTTTCTATTTTCAGTAATTGCCTTCTAAAACATGATTTAACTACGTGAGCCATTTGTAGGTTCCGGTACACCATAAAAGATCGGTCAATTGCTTGTTCTACTTAAACACAAGTTAGCTCACCCCATTCAAGGCAAGCAAAGATCGTGCATCGTTTTGTGCGCTTTTAAAAATATGTAAAATTATTCTCACCACATGTCACGAAACACGCTGTTCATTACACGCCCCGGGAAAGCTAATTACTGTTCCCTCGTAACCTTGCCAGCTGAGAGCATGTCTTAAACGCTTTCGCCGGCAAAAAAATATCCTCAGCACGATAGTGCCCTTCCCCACACCACCCAGCAGTTTTGTCAATTCGAAATTAGGCAAGGACCTGCTGTTGCTTTTTGCCTCCACTTACCCTTAAATTCTTACTGGCAATACACTTGTACTGGCCCGTCCAGAGCGCCCTTACAACCGCGGCCACCTCTTCACCGATTTTGCCCTGCGTTTTGTTGCTCCTGTCGGGATGGAAAGGAAAAACGTAGATTAAAAAAAAAAGAGGAACATAACGAACCATTACCACATCGTTGAGAAAGGAGGCGAATGGGGAATGGAGGTGTTGCCATTTGGGCCACAGGTCGGGAAAAATGAAACCCAACAACACCACCACCCAATACCCCTTTTCTTTTCCTGGAAGCCGTCAGTCATACTCACCGATTGAGGCGCGCCTTGTACGATGGATCGTGGAAGAACTCGTTGAGAAAGTACGTATTGCTGAGGCACTGCAGTATGCTGTTCATGTAGCACGTATTGCCCAGGTTCTTCAGACCCGTCAGCCCGCGTCCCTGCGGGAATGGGGAAACGGAAGCAAGAAGAAACGAAAAATTATATTTACACATACAACGGAGTAGAGAAAGTGCATATAAGACGAACACGGTTTGTTGGTAGAAAATTTAGAGAGGGAAAAAAACCCCCCGCACTTTCCCGACACGTTCAGTTTGCTATTTTTTAATTCGGTTCCATTTTTAGTGGGCTCCCACCGGTGGCGTAGCGTCCGGTGCATTGCAGCCGGAAACGAGCCGGTACGGAGGGTTGTCTGTGCCCGGCCGCTAAATATGCAAATTCGCTAGCAGTAACCTTTGAAAGCGGGCGGAAAACGGCAACGGGGACGGGGGTGTCAAGACATCCTGCCAATGACAGCAAATGTCATGTAATCCGGTTCCGGTGCGGTGGGCAGTCGCAGAAATCCTACTGCACGTCGCATTTGCACACGGGTAATTAAATTAAACTATTATAAATTTAAGCTTAAAGCTTCTACATACTACCCGAAGCATGTCCGAGCTGTACCCGACCGTGCAAACGATGTTGAATAATAGTCGATCGATTTTTTCTTTCGAAAAACTATCTTCACAAAAATGTGTCCGGTTCTCCCATTCACCTCGCCCTTGTCTCGTGAGCATTGGGTTGTCTGTATGTTATAATAGAATTTTACTTTCCTACTTTTTTTGTGTGGTTTATTATTATTTTTTTCACTTTCTTCCGTCTGGTTCCGTGCGACCCACTTGAAGGAAACAATGGCGAAGGAATAACTTCTCGAGCGGTGGAAAACTAAACCGCGGGCTCTCATACCCACTTACTTGCTTACTTCATCCTACATTTCGCCACGCCAATTGACTAGCCTGAAACAACAGCTTAAACAATGGGAAGAGAAACGGAAAAAAGAGTACCAAATCTAGTTCAACTGCAACTATAACAGCTCGATCCCGAACAAAGGGATTTATTCCCCCATCCTATCCTTACAACTTTGTGTGCGGGAAAGTAACCAAAAACAAAAAAAAAAGGAAACCCCCTCCGAATGGTTTGGGTCGCAAACATTCGAACCACGAAAGTACTGCTGGAAGTCCGGCCACCGGGACAACAAACCGATGGGAAAAGGATACCGAAAAACGCGATGAAAGAATCAATTACTCCCATTAACTCCGTGCGGTCCGAAGTAGGGGGTCTCGGAGTTCGCGCCCGAAAGTTGTTTTTCGGGGGTCTTTTCTAGTGATGTGCGCTCTGAGTGAGAATGAGTGAGTGATTCGAATCTTAATATTGAATGAACGATTTAAATCCTAAGAGATAGTTTTTGTGACTCCCTTTGATCCCTAATCCTTAACTGGGATTCGAATCCCAAAAGAATGAACGAATTGGTAAAAGAGTCGCTAGTCGCCATAGAGATTCGAATCCCAAGTTGTGATTCGAATCCCAAGTTGTGATTCGAATCCCAGTTTGGGATCACTACATGGGCGACTAGCGACTCTTTTACCAACTCGTTCATTCTTTTGCGTTTCGAATCCCATATAGTGATTCCCAAACTGGGATTCGAATCACAACTTAGGATTCGAAACTCATCTTGGGATTCGAATCACAACTTGGGATTCGAATCTCTATGGCGACTAGTGACTCTTTTACCCACTCGTTCATTCTTTTATGATTCGAATCCCAGTTAAGGTTTCAAATCACCTCGAAGGTTAATAAATCATTTTACACGTTTTAAATCACAAAAGAGTGACTTAAAGATTCGAATCATCGTTATGATTATTCACTCTGATTCAAATCTCTAAAAAGAGTTGTTATTCTCATCACTAGTCTTTTCCCTTCCAGCTTTTCCCTTTAACTCAGTTCACCGAGTGAGTCAACACATATATTCCGCTGCCGCCCATTTGCGCTCCGAGCTCCATTATATATGGAAATTTCGTTATAACTATTTCTGTCTCCAAGATGGCCGAACGAGGGCCGACCGGGATGGCAGCGAGCCAGCCAGCCCACCCGGGGAAGGCCACTCCGAAAGTACGTCCCCTCTGGCCCCGAAAGACGCCGTACACAAATACTTGCGAGTGCGTCGTGCAACTTCACTCATTGACCTCCAGCGCCATTTTGAACCGGTCCCCGGTTCATGGAAGCCCGTGCGCCCTTCCATTGGGCTCTATCGTGCCAACGTGTAGTTAGGCAGGGGAGGGGGAACTCTTTCCACCCAACGAAGAACTTCGGGGATGTCTTCTTTGCGGCCCGAAGGAAACTTTCTCCGACGCGGAAAATATGCACATGAATGGATAGTTTGTTGCAAACCCCTCGGATATATCGGACGAATAGTGGGGGGGTCGGGGGACGGTGGAAGGACATGAACCGAAAATATATACATATTTTCTGAGCCTTGACTTCCGATACCGGACAATGACGCCGGCCGACACAAACACAAACACATATCGCGCCCAGTATCAGAATCGGAGCCGGGAAAAGCCGACCCGGTTGGTTGGGACCCTTTCGTCGGAAAATGCAAAAAAGCCATATCAGCTATCCATCTCGGAGCACTTCTTTGCCGCCGCGTTTCGTCAAAGCTCGCATCGCTTGAACGGGAATCATCAACCCCGGTTAGGTTGCTCTTCCATTAAAAATAGCTTACGGCTTGGTGAATAATTAAATCTGGTATCCGAAGGCGCTCCCTCCTTCCTGGAGAAAGGGCATGAGAAACCGAAGACACAGCAGTAACGCATCCCTGCTTCCGAAGCCGAAGCCCTCCCGGCAACGTCTGCCCACGACAACAAAAGAGAAGAAGAAAAAAACGCAAAAGCAGAAGCAAAAACATCCACACAAGATTAGGTTTCACCAAGAGTTCACCGTCAAGTGGAAATCGAGCGTTGGCGCGCTGGAGAAGCTTTGGGGGGGGGGGGCGGGGGGAAGTGACGCTCTCACGCTTTCGCTATCGAAAGGTTCGGCAAAACCGGCCTGGATAACGATGCGCCACCAGCCCCTCCCCCAGCCCCCAGCCTACGCCCTCTAGCACACCTACCCCCGCACACCATTGTTTATGCAGTCAGTTATTGATTGCTTTCCTTACGACCGACCCCACCCCGACCGACTTGCCTTCATTTGGGATAAAGAGAGATGTCCCTGGGACGGTGACAGATGTTCACTTTCTGATACAATTAGGCGCCCGGGAAACGTGCGAGTGCGAGTGAAGCGCCTCGACACGGTCCTTAGGACACATTTATAATTAAAAATAATTATTCTATTCACTACAGCAAACGTCTGTGTGGTGTGTTTATGCGACAAATCGGTCAGGATCGTACAAATCGTTACTAGAAAGGCGAGCTAATTGTGCTGGCAGTGATTGTTTGAGGCATAGAAGGTGGGTTGGGAATGAAAACATGTTGTTTTGGCTACAATCATGAGGTAAATGGGTAATTTCAATTGTTATGGATCACTGAACACTATCTATCACTATTTTCAGTGATTTGAGAGAAATAGGTCACATGTTTAAATATTTACTTTGAATACACAACTGAAAACAATCGCTATAAGACACTACACAGCATGTTATAAACCTAAACCTCCTAAACCTTCGGTGTTGTTTTCAAATATTCATTACTATGCGATTGCTTTATCACGGCCAGAAGATCGCTTCTGGCAACAAAAGTTGAAAATGAAATACAATTTTCTTGCGTGTTTAACATCGCCTTTTTGCAATTCCATCACAGTATTTTTGATCTGGTTTGCTAAACACAAATGTTAAGTCTCTTTTCTTCTTTTTAAAGCATGATGAAGAATGTTAAAGAGATAAACCTCACTACTAGTCACACAACGAATGGTTTCGCATAGTCGATGGTTACTTTGATTGTCGATGGTTACTTTGCCGGAAAATAAAACAAAGCAAAGCGGAAATCTGCTACACAGTTTCATTGAAAGTTTGCAGTAGGAAGGAAACGAAACGTTTTCGTGATTTGAGGGACAATTTTTTCGAACATTTCATTTACTCTTGCAATGTTAAGTTTTTAATTTCCTCACAGATATACTTATTAAAAAGAAGATTCAAACGTTCGGACGAAAAGACTACATTCATACACTTCTACTTTTCGGTTTAGTAATTGTCGAAGAAAAAGGGCGTTATACACGCGAAAATACGATAAATCTACCACTTAAGCCAAGGAGCACCATCACGACAATTACGTTGATGGTAAACAATATAAAATAATAGTGTATGTTTGCATATATAACTGTATTTTTTATTGCTAGGTAGAAAGAAAAAAACGAGAACTACATTACGAGTGCAAAGAAGAAAGCTTAAGAGCCTAATAGCAGGTTAGAGAGAGGTATGAACTGCCAAATAAATTTCCACTAAAACATGAGTAACGGCTCAAGCCTTAGCACCGCAAACCTGCTGGCAGATGGTTCGTAGCAGCACCGAAGGGCACATTATAAATTCCATCCCCCGGGACACGCACCCCGCGCCTCTTATGTTCATTGCCATGCCTCACTAATTAATGACAACTGTGAATTTCCCTTTTGGATGGGCGAAATTTTTGCACCACCCTTAGTAGCACTACCCCCGGGACATTATCTGCATTCACCAGCGACGGCCAATGGGACATTCATTATGCTGGTGGTGTAGAAGGTGGCTTTCGTAGAGGACGGTATGACTTCACCAACCCGGCAGGGTGCGCTTCACCGTTTCACACCGGTAGGACGTTCCGTGTCCGGGATGGTTCCCAGAAGGATTGAGCAGTTCGTTGGTCGTTGGCGAAGCAGGTGGACGAAATAAAAGACCTCCGCGAAAGCGAATACAGTTTGAATTTATGCTGCGCTGTCTAACGATGAAAGAAGAACCAACGAATACCTCCCGAACGTAATTTAATTCTCACGTGCGAATGTCACGCCAGGGAGGAGGATCACCTCCGTAAAGTTTGCCCACTATGTCCCAGAGGGCACAAAACAGGGCCCCCCTCACCGGCGAATGTAGGTCCCCGGTTGAAGAGTTATAAATTTTAACCACTCCATTTAATTTTCAACCGATAAACACGAATCATCGCGTCGAAGCCATTGGCGTGGCGTGTTTGAAGCTAGAAAATTGTCGACATAGACATACAGTTGCACCGTTGCGTTCTTAACGTATTCCCTTCGAAGAATGTGTGCGCCTTCATGTCACCCCCCGAAAAAGGACATACCTTTTTGTACGGGATCAGCTGGTGGTAGTGTGGAAGCTTTATTTTATAACCGGCGACAACGACCATCGTGCTGCCCTTTCTCCTCCTTGCTGGCCGGTGATGATTTTCTCAGAATAAAAACGAACGACCTGCGTGCGTCGTGTGCAACCCTGCTTTTTCCCTCGGGTGTCCTCGAAACCTTCGTTCCACCGGGATCGGACTGAGACTGGTTTCCTTATGTTACCGTGTGCTTGTGTTCCGGTTGTATGCCTTTGGACCGATCGTTTGGTTGTTAGCACGTTTTATAACTGAATTATCTTCTCGTTTCTCGCGCTCGCTAATAGGACACGAACTTAAGGCGGGAATAGTCCACCTTAGGTTTCTGTTGTTGGCATTTGGCACTTTGGTGTACGTCGTCGCACGTTTGCTAGCGGTTGCTGGTGGTTCCTTCAGCGGATGACAAACACCAAACTCCCTGCCAAGGTGGTGAATCCTCCCGAGGCTGCAATCCAGCCGTGTATGAAGCCACCGGCGTGTTTATGTGATGGGATAAACTCAAGCGACACTCAACACCCGAGCCAGTTCTCATTGCAGTTGACTAAAGTTGTCGTAGACGGCCGTCTAGGGTTTATGGTATTTTTCCGTTTTCGTGTCTCCTTTCCGATAATTTTCGACTTGGCGTTCCCTGTTGGGGGACTGTTCGCACGTTCGCACTAAAAAGTAGGATACGATCACTCGCGCCCGGAACTAATTAAATAACCGCCATGTTTTCACCCCCCGCTTTCGCCGCACAAAAAGTATCGATTCTCGTCGTTTTCGAAAACCGCGACACGGACGGGAAAATTTGGTAAGAAAACTACAACTACACCCGTCAACCGAACCGAACCGGGGTAATCAACGGTATCGAATGGTGGAAGGAAAATAAACGGTTCCCTTTCCTCGCACCGCGAATGGCCCCAGTGGTGGAGGAATGTTTTTGTTTTTTCCCCCAACCACGTGTAAACCACACTTTGTTGCCGCCTTTTGCTGTTTCGGTTATTCAGCCGCAAAGCAAGAGGCAGTTGTATGTCGCGGATTTCGGGTCGGAGACCATAAACACACACACACACACACTTTGACGCGATGGTTCTTCCCTAAAACACGCAACTTGTCTGTTGAGCTAGAGGCTGCTACATTTCACGTCGGATGTCGCGTACGAACTGAAATGTGTACCATCCCGTTCCGAAAGGAAGCGCCGGAATTTGGCGTCGGGAAAATCGTCGCACAAACGGTCGGAATGCTTCGGAAGGACACGAAGGCGCTCAGCTTTCCCAATGGGAACCCCCTCTCCCCCAGTGGTGTCTGTGTGTGTGTGTGTTTGTCGGTTGGCAACGACTTCAAGACACGTTCCGATGAGTGTCCGCTCTGGCCGCTCGTGGAAAAAACAGGTAAGTATTTCCATAGTGCCCGAACCGCGTTTCCAACAAACAATGCCGACAACCTGGTCAGTGTAACGTTAGTAACTCACGGTGGCTTACCCGGCTGTCCCCGAACTGTGCGTGCATCCGATTTACGACATCGTTTGCAATGTGCAACCCGAATCATGCCAACACATGGCCCCACACAGATCCCTCCCCTTCATTCCCGAAACAAACCTCACCGACCAACGCGAAGCGACAAAGGACGGATGAGGGTAAAGGACAACCGCGGAGGTTACGGTCGCGGGTAAGGACAAACAACGGACAAACAACCAAGCCAAAACTTTGCCTGGAACGAACGTGAAGAAGTCGCAAAGGAAAAAAAAACAAAGTAAAAGGGAAACCAAACAGCGGCCACGGGAATCAACTTTCCGCTGCGTGCCACCGTGCAACGTGCCAACGGTATTGGGTGCACCGGCGGGCGGAAGCGAACAGGTGCCGGCCAGTGGGCACCCACAATGTTACGTTCGATGGAATACCACTACTTACGGTCACCAGCAGTTTGCCGCCGGTCCACGTGTCCAGCGGAAAATGCGCGTGTCTAATTCCACTGTCAAACGGCTTCAGAAGACGGTGCTAAGAAGCAGATTGAACTAAAAAAAAGGAACATTTCGACTACTTTCACCATAACGGCCGTTCAAGAAACTCGCTAACGAAATCGTTTGTAGGAAAAAAAAGGTTATAAGAAAAACATGAAACTGCATGCTTTACCATGTTACGGAAGTCCTGGCTTCAATTGTAACACAGTACCAATATATGTAACGTAGGAAAAATGCTTGGAAATGTATGAACCAGTTACAAAAATTATAAAATAATAGTGTATGGCAGTAGTAAACGAATGGTCTGTTAATTAAGCTTGATGAAAACCTTAATCTACTTGAAAGATTATACAAAACATCTAAAAAATCGGCCTTGATGAGTTGCAATACTTCAAGTAGCTTGCAAGTTTGCGAACAAACTCTTAAAAACTATTCACATATTGTTTGCAAAGTATACATTTCGAAATTTTACAATTAATTTAAAACCAAAGTTTTAATTGGACGTACAAAGATATAAATATATATTGATTCAATAATTTACAATCAAAAATAAAACTTTTCCCATAGTCTGGATTAATTGGAAAAAGGGTGTAAATTGGACAAAGGGTAAATAAATTTAAAAAAAAACTATTTCACATACACACCCATGTAAAAAGGAGCGTACTAAAGTCAAAACTAAACCTTTTTTTAAATTAAAAATCAACATACATTTCTAAATATAAAACACAATTATAAATTTTTTGTTGCTTTAGTTTAGTGCTTACGAAAACAATGAAATTATTCATAAGGTTCTTTATACGGATAAAACAAACGATAATATCAATTAATTAGTATAGTGCACCACATAGTGGCACAACAAAATGCGCTTCCGGGACGGCTTATGCTACGAAGGCAACTAAACAACAACAACCAGGCGCCTCCATCGTCCACAGACCACAACGCAAAAAACCATAACAATAGCCGACGATCAAAGGCGGCGGAGCGACAAAACGGACCAATTTCAAATCAACCCTTTTTGCTAACCGATAATGGGCCATTTTACCCATCGCTTCGATCCGCGCGAAATTACGTCCCCGGAAGTAGGTGGCTCGGAAATCAAATTTCCTGCTGCGAAGAAAATATTCGGAGGGGGACTGTTTTTTGGCCGAAACAAGGGTGTGTCGGAAACGGCGACAGAGTGCTAGACAAATTGGGATTTCCATGGGAAGGAAAGAGCGCTACGTAGAGATAGGGAGTGTACTAGTGTGTGAGTGAGGGAGCGAGAGAGAGAGAATGGTACAGAAAACTACTGCGGAATGTCGACTGTCCTCAGTGTCAAGGCCGGGTATTCGCTACCGGGGATGCTGGCAAGAGGGTGCTCGTGTGGTGCAACGAAAAATCCCAATTGCTGGACCATTTTTGTCGTCTACATCCGCAATGCATCACCACCACCAATGTACGATTATGACCCGGGTCGAACGACCGGTCGGAACGAAATCGCACCAACCCACCCCAAGGGTAGGGAGCTGGCAGCGCACAGTGCAGAGGGTGCGCTTTTATGTGGTAGCGCATCAATTATTTTCTATTGCTAACGAAATGACACCCGAACACATCGTCTGGTGGTGGTTTCGTGGTGATCTTCCGTTCCAAACGTTCCGCTCGGAGGACGAGACGACACACCCGCCCCCGCACGTTCGGCTCGATTCGAAAATAGTTTTCGAACGCCGCGCAGCGGAGTGGGGCGCAATTATTGCTCTTCCGTTATGCTTTTATCGATTCGAGTGCCAGGAAGTAGCGAAAGTTTTGCAAGCGCATAATTGTGCCCTTCGCCTCCATCGTCTGGAGCAAGTGCAACGAAAGCTTCAGTATATTTTGGGGCGGAAGATAGTGTCCATGCGTCGACTCATAACGTTATATTAGTTAAACTTTTCCGCAATCACGAGTAGAAGAACAAATTCGAACGAATGGTTGTAGTTTCCTAATTTTAGCTAATGTCTTCCCAACATTGTGTTTTTGTAGCACACATGACGAAAGTACCTAGGTTACTTTATACGGACCAACCTCTTTTAAATACTTTTGCTTTGTGTTCTAAACGTGTCCGTTGGGAGATTACTCTGCATAAATAAGACTTGAAGGTAGTATTCGAACTCAATTCATCAGATCTTGATCCGTTGATCTTACGTGATCCGTTGGGAACAGAACTGTTAGTTTCAGTACAATTAAACAATTTAATTTTTTTTTTAAAGTATGGTAAAATTAAAGTAAAAACTTTTTGTAAAAACTTTATGCAAAAAAACTAAAAATGTCTATTATTTAAACACGCTGAAAGTGCCCAAAAGCATGAAAGAAGCCAAACCTTCCATTGTGCCTAATCATGAATATCCATTGTGCCAAATCATATCACGATAAACAGTACGCGTAGTGCTTTTGAATTAGTTTTAGGTTCTTAAGTAATAACCAAATGTTTCAGAGCTAAAAGAAAACTCGCCAAAATATGAAGTGTGAAACTTCCAAAGTTGAAACAAAACACAATCTCTACTATGGCTAGGTTCAATGAATAGCAATAGCGTACAAATCCCAATTAAGAGGAAATGGATTTCATCGCCCTTCTGTCATGGAATCAGAGATGTTATTTTTTATGTTGAACTGCATCGTTGCTTTGTGTTTTCTACATTTAAAAAATGTGTTAACTTCGATGTAGATCACCACCGAAAACATGCACACAATTACGCGTACAATTACGTGCTTATGCGTGTGGCGTCACTGCGCTAATCCGATGCTCACGTTCCCGCCCACGATACCAACCGACCGGGGCGCACATAAACGAGGAAATCGTACAACAGCTCCAACACGAGGAAAATTGCTCCACTACTTACCACGGTCCCGTATACCGGAGCAAAGTCACGCTGCACCACGTCGAGGTCTCGCGTACGCAGATTATGATTATGATCGGCCAGCGGTTTGGCGTTGCGATCGAACTGAGGCAACCGTGGCCCCACCGAATACTGGGTACTTGCAGGGCGTTCTTCCGGGTAGGTTACATTCTCCGGCTCGGGCACGTTCTCCTTGAGTAGCTGCTTCTGCTGGCGGGCTAGCGCTAGCTTTGCCTCACGTTCCTTGGCCAACCGTTCGCCTCGTTCGATCAGCTCCCGCTGTTCCCGTTCCTGTTCGCGCAACCGCCGCTCCTTTTCGAGCAATCTGCAAATAATAATGGCGTTTAAAATAACGGAAGAAAAAGAACGTATGATGTGGTGATGACGTCAATGTGGCTGCCGCTTTTCTACTTACCTTCGCTCGAGCGCCTCGCGTTCGAGTTGCTCTGCCTGTTGGTTGGAAATTTGCTCTCCTCGTTCCTGCTGCTCCTTCTCCAATTCCTTATACTTTTGCTCCTCCTCCAGGATTCTCTCATTTTCAGTTTCCTGTGAAACAAATGCATGTTGGTTGTCAATTTGGTTTGGTTCTTTCGATCCTCCACACGATCCCTGCTCAAGGTGCCTTACATAATCCCGCTGACGGTCCGTTAGCTGCATCACTTCATACAGCAGTGATTCTTGAGCTTCCGCCGACTCGGACTCCGGCTGGTCCTGCAGCTTCGTAATGATTTTCAGGGCATTCTCTCTAGATTTATCCAGCAACTGTTCGTGCTCGAAGAGAATTGCTTCCAAATGTTGGTGCCTCGACTGGTACAAGCTAACAGCAGCTTCCTTCGTGTCCCGGTCGATCGTTGGTTTGATGGCCGGTTTTGAGAATGAATTCTCCTTCATGGGAATTAGGTGAATGCTCGGATACTCGATATCATCTACAAAAAGAGGCAAATATTTAGCAAATTGAAAATGGTTTTGATTGTGTTTTTGTTTTTACCAAGATCAACTCCATTGGTGTGCACGAGTTGCGGCGGTTGGTACGAAGGATTCGTACAACTCTGCGGGTAACGGTCTCGAAAGCTTTCATATCCGCCATTGAGTCGTGTAATCTTCGAGCTGTCTATATCCTGATCGTACTGTAAAGAGTAAACAAATTTTAACCATCGAAGGGAAACAGGAGCTGCAAAATGAAACCTTACATGGCATAATATATTATTCAGAACATAAATCGGTGTATCATTCGCCGGGATACCACTGCTGTTCCAATCCATCAGCACCACAAATTCCTTCACCATCCGGCTGGACCATAGCGTACGCGAATGCTCCGGTAGAGCGTTGTTTAGCTTTCCCGAGGTCATACCACCCACCAACAGATGCTCCGGCACGTGCACCAAGTAGTTGTACCGCAAATGGGACGCCTCAAATTCCTCCGTTGATCGACAGTCCATGATCAGCAGACTAACCCGGCAGTCGTTGATCATGGCGTGCAATTCTGATGCATCGATCGTCTGCTTCACGGTCGGTGTCGATGATTCCACGGTTTGCGGTGTTACCGGTACGGATGGGATTATGCTGGAGGGTTCTCGAGCCGAGGGTACAGCATAAGGTATCCCCTTCCGGCGTGCCTGTTCCTCGTAGCGTTCTACCAAACTTTTCTGCAGATTTCCCAGCTTTTTGAATATTGTATTAAAATCCGACTGAGTACCAACCACCTTCTTGACCATATCTTTCTTGCGCTCGTAATCCTTATGACGGCGAAGGCTTTGGGTAAGGTTCATAAGCTTCATGTATCCGCAGTACGCGTGTTCCTCATCTCGGTCAAGGTAGTAACGATCGCTCAGTTCGATCAACTTGCGGGCAGATTTACAGATCATTTCCAATTCTTTGCCCTTAAGGTTGGGCAGTTTCATATACGATTTTTCCAATTCCTCTATCGTTTCTGCCAAATGCAGTGGCTTGGGATGATTCATTGTGGTTGTCGGTGCCGAGCCAGCAGTTTTACCATACCATTAACAACAGCTCTGGAAAGTTTGGCAGGTTGGATCGTGGCGTAAATACCCACGCTAAGTTAGCGAACGTTTTCTTACACCCGCAAAAAGAGTAGTGTTTGTGTTTTCCGAAAAGAATTCACGATATTTAACTTCTTGTTGCCCAGTTTTATGAACACTGTTTTCACAAATAAATTTGGGTGCATCACAACAGATGACAACTGTTTCGGAAATGACAACATGCTGCATTATTCAGCCGTGTTTCCACAACCACGAATTGACGATTGATTTTCCCTTATTTCTTGTCAAATAACTCCGCTTTGTGAACCAAAACTTTCTGCTCCACAAGTAGAAATTACAATCGAATTAAATTCTTTTTAATTGTTCAAAAGTATCGAATTTTGAATCGTTTTTAGGAAAATACCAAAAATAACCATCTCAGCTTAAATTCATAAGGTCGGTATAAGTTGAGTCGGTACAACTTGCCGCCAACTTGTCAATGTTGTGACGAGACAGTCCACTGTTTACAAAAATCTACGGACTACTTGCAACAAAAATCATCCAAAGGATGAGCAATCGTAATCGTTGAAAAATCATCCATCCAGCGTAGTGAACAACCACAGCAAAGTGTACAAACTGAGGCCCAAGAAAACGACTTCCCTGCAAAGATGAAGTACGCAACGTCGCCTACTCCGTCACGTAGCAATAGCTCACTGCTGGGGATGGCTTCCCGAACGGCATCTCCGCTGCCCGCTCCGGCCAACTATCGAGATTGCATGAGCGCCACCACCAAAAGCTACAAATATCTACGACGGTTCATCAAATTTGACCAAATGGATTTCGAGTACGCGATGTGGCAGATGGTTTACCTTTTCATAGCACCGAAGAAAGTGTACCGCAACTTTAATTATCGTAAACGTAAGTGGGGCAGTTTGTTCTATTTCCTTTCATCACACTGCTTAACCATTCCTGTTCTATTTCTTTGCCGGCAGAAACCAAATCACAATTTGCTCGCGACGATCCAGCCTTCCTGGTGTTACTTGTTGGATGTTTATGTGGTAAGATGGTGGTAGCTATCTAAGTGCATTCTTTCCACTCAATCAATGTATCTTTCCTCCACAGTAACATCGATAGGATTCGCGTGGGTGTTAAGCTTAGGATTCGTACAGACGGTTCTCTTCACCCTGTACGTCGTGTTCGTTGACTGCATATTCTGCGGCATGATCGTGGCCACCTTCCTATGGTTCATAGCGAATCGCTATTTCCGTGACCGGAACAGTGACTTCGACATGGAGTGGGGCTATGCATTCGATGTGCACTTGAATGCATTTTTCCCACCCCTAATATTGCTGCACTTCATACAACTTTTCTTCTACCATCCCTTGATCAGTAGGGATTGGTTTGTATCGACTTTTATCGGCAACACCATTTGGCTGTTGGCACTGGCATATTATATTTACATCACGTTCCTGGGATACAATGGTAAGCAACCTCCACTGTCGAAAAAAATGACCATCGGCTGACTCATGTTTGCTTGTTTTTACAGTGGTTCCAGCTCTGAAGAATACCCGAATAATTCTCGTTACGCTACCGCTTCTGGTTTTGTTCTACATTATGACCCTAATCATTGGATGGAATTTAAGCGTTTCACTAATGTACTATTATCACTATCGAGTACTATAGAAAGTGTCCGAGAAAGGCTGTTATGTACTGAAATGATGTAAAAATAAAACAACAAAACACTATGTATTCTCCAAGGAAAGTATAATGTAATTTAGGAGAAGATATTTTATTTTAATTCCGCATTTGAAACTGTCGGTATTTAGCCGACTCGGTATTTTCGGTTGGCTATTCTTTTCACTCCAAGTCAACAGGATCCACGATGACAGTAGGGCTTCTCGTTCGCTCACGCTGTCAGACCGCTAGCTGTCATCGGTGCTGTGAAAGAGATGACCTTCCAAACGATATAGCCAACCTACGTGTGCTCGAGCGAAACAGCTAGCTCGGCGTTGTCAGACGAGACAGACAAAAAAAGGAATTCGCCATTTTAAAAAAGGTCTGACTTTGTGTGAAAGAGGTGCTGCTTGCAGCTCGAACTCCGCTAAACAGTGATAATTTTCAACCCGTTTTCTGTGCGCCACCGTATTCCACAACATGGTGAAACGATCTCGTTGGCATTAACGCACGAAAGGTAGAAGCAGAATTGTTCGAAATTCATCTAAAATAACCTGTGCTAGTTCGGTGGTAGGATGTGCTCGGATTGCTACTGCTAGTGCTGCTGCTGGTGACTACTTTCTCGTCACCAGGCAAGCGTACAGCAGGCACAGGCAAACCCGTAGCAGAGCAGCAGCAGTTAACAAGCGCGTCAGTGTGTTGCAGGAAGCGAAAACCCGTAATCACTACCGTGTAAGCTGGCCCCCCCGAACGCCAGAACGGGGCTGGTAATTTGCAACAGAAGTGCAAGTGCTGAACATTTTGCATTGTGCTCCATTCCGAACTTGTTGTGACTGCATACAGCTGACTGAAAACAGCGGTTGGGCTACCTTTCGCATCTGGACGCTGGAGTTGCGGAAATGCCAGAAAGTCCACCGCCATAACAAATAATAAATGGGTTTGCGTACAGTGCGTTGCTGTTTTTTTTTTTCTCTGCGTGCATATGCAGGCGTTACAAAAGTGCATAAGCCCTGCGGCTGGGGGTGGTCTACGGCAACAGTGCTTAGCGTGAAAAGCGAAAGGAACGGAAAAGTTACGTTGAGACCACAATAACATCAATAATGCCAGCAACAATATAAATAATAACAACAAAGCGGTGACACTAGGCAGGAGAGAAAAGAAAGCAAAGCCGCAGCAAGTAGGCCTTGTGTACCAGGTTGTGCGCTTACTGTGGTTCAAGAATTAAAAAGAAAAATCTGATGAATTGATTACCATCGTGCTGGTAGCCGGTGAAAATCAATTTATCACATTTTCTACCATTTCTAATTTTACTTTCTCCCGCAATGACCCCGATCGGATCTTTAGCAGCAGGTTTTTGAGCAGCTTCTGCAAATCATAAAAAAGTGATGCTATGCTATGGTAGTGTGTAATATGCTCGCAATGTGATGTAAATGTCCGTATCGTTGTGCGTGTGGATGCTGCAGTGAGGGCAGCACTTTCGGTGAAAAGAAGGAAAGCGACAAGGCCAAGAAGAAAAGAGAATGTGCGTTAAGAATAAAATGTGCTAAGAGAACCCCTACTGTTGCCAATGCTACAGCACGAGGGAGAATTCCTTGCAGAGCCATACAAGTCAATGGAAAGGCAAGACGAAAAAACTGCGAACCAAGATTAGCCTACGCTTTTGCTGCAGATGTGCAACGCAACCGAAGACCGGAATACGGCGAGCTAGTGTGGTGGTGCAACGAAGAAAGAGCAAAAGAAAAAGGAAGTGTCAAAGACTTTGACAGAGATTTGTTGCTGTTTTCGTTTCGGTCACCACCGGTTGGGCAAACGAGTGCATCGTGCCGGCGAAAAGTGCAACAGCTTTCATTTCCAGCGGCTTGGAAGAAAACAAATCCAACCCTAACTCGGTGCAATGTTTTATAATACAGCTGGACGTTGCAATTTCTCGAGACACACTTTGTGAGCGAGCCAGTTTATGTGCTTTTCTGGTTCATTCCCAAGAACAGCTCCGTGGAACAAGGAACCCGTTTGGATGATCGTGAAAAGATCACACAAAGTTTCGTGTCGATCGTTTGGTGTTGATTTGCAAGCAATTAGGATTTGTGGTGGATTGAAAGAAACCTACGTAGGAGGAGCATAAGACCTGGTGCAGTGGGTTCCGGTTGGAGTTTCGTATGTAAACGAAGCAACGCTAACAAACCGCTTCCAACGACGTAACACACACGCCACCAAGGCCCGGAAGCTATTTTTTACCAAAGTGGATACTAAAGGCAACCTGGGTCTTTCCCAGGACTTCGAGAGGATGGTCGGGCTGACGGGCGGGTCGCATCTATATGCGCCCGGCATTCCGGCGGCACAGGAGAGTAAGTAACAGCTAAAACAACATCCAAGAAGGTGTTGATTGTCTAATTGAATGTATTCTCTCCTTCAACAGTCGTCCGCGATATGGCTGCCATGCCAACGGCGGCTCCGACCAGTGCGGATGCCTGTCTCAGCATCGTCCATTCGCTGATGTGCCACCGGCAGGGCGGCGAGAGCGAAGGCTTTTCCAAGCGCGCTATCGAGTCACTGGTGAAAAAGCTGAAGGAAAAACGTGACGAGCTAGACTCGCTGATCACGGCCATCACCACTAACGGGGCACACCCGAGCAAGTGCGTCACGATACAGCGCACACTCGATGGTCGATTACAGGTAGGGATGACGGGAAAAAGAGGCGCAGCCAGGGCGCGTCGGAAAATTTAACTATTTTTTTTTTCACCCATTTCAGGTTGCCGGTCGCAAAGGGTTTCCTCATGTCATTTATGCACGCATTTGGCGCTGGCCGGATTTACATAAGAACGAACTCAAACACGTCAAGTTCTGCCAGTTTGCGTTCGATCTCAAGTGCGACTCCGTTTGTGTTAATCCGTATCACTACGAGCGCGTTGTTTCTCCTGGCATTGGTAAGCTGATTGAAATATTGCAAGAAGAAACGTCGTATTCAATATGCCTTCCGTTCTCCGTAGATCTTTCCGGACTCACGCTGCAGTCGGGACCGAGTCGATTGATAAAAGATGAATATACACCTGGTTCGGTCGTCGGCGGAGGTATGGATATCGATGGCAATGAGATCGGCACGATTCAGCACCATCCGTCCATGGTGGCCGGTGCCGCGTATGGCAGCATGTCCATGCATCCGCAAGTGCCCGGTTAGTATAACAGCTTCAAAGCGCATTTTTTGTTTCATGTTACCTATGGTATTCTTTTTGCAATTTTCATAAGTTGCTTGCCTCTTTTTTGCAACGTTATTTATGTTTGTGTTTTTCTTTATTCGTTGCCTTTTCTTGGTCTCTTCTGTTACAAACTGGTTTTAACCCCGGCTGATGCTGATAGTAGACCCATCGCAGCTGCGCGGTTTGTTTGGATCTAGTAGTGGCCCAAGGCCGATACCGAAGCTAGAGGCTTCCGAGCAGTCTCGAAACAGTGACCCGAGCAGCTGGATGGGTGGCGGCGCGGGAAGTGGTGGAGGACCGCCCATGATGTCGGCGGCTGGCTCGGCCGGTGGTCAACAGCAGCACCACCGTTTGTCGTCATCGCTGCCATTATGTAAGATGATTTCGTTAACTTTTTTCTTTGGTTTCCCGATACTTGCTTTTTTTAGCGTATGAAAAATCTGATAAATTTCACTTGTTCGGTATTACAATGATTAAATACGATCTTGTACTTCTTTTTAGCATCCGTGATCGGTGGTCCTGCTGGTATCGGAAATAACGGATTGAGAGGACCGCCGCAAAGCTCCCAGCAGCAACCTTCGGCGCCTCAACAGCAACAGCCTCAATCGTCATCGCAATCCGGCGCGCAGCTCACAAATGGCGGTGGTCTTCTCGGAAGCTCGTCACAAACTGGTAGCGGTGGTGGTGGTGGTGCTAGTGCCACCAGTGGTGGTGGAAGCTTGGTCGCAGCGGATGGTTCCCAGTACTACACCGGTGGTACTTCCGTCGATCCCACGATGAACGATCCGCAAACGATGGGTCCGGGCAGCATGTCGGGAAGCATGTCAACTACATCACCAGTATCGCCTCATCTGCAGCAAAATGGATACGTGCCGGCTAGCAATGGTCAGCAGCAGCAGCCGGGACCGCAGTCTCAAAATAACCAGACAGGATCACAACAATACCAGCAGCAGCAACAACAACAGCAGCAATCGCAGCAAGGCGGCTCGGCGACGTGGTCCGGTTCGAACACACTGAACTACACACAATCGATACAGCCTCCATCACACGCCGGAAGTTCACATCAGCAACAGTCGCAGCAGCAGCAACAGCAGCAGCAATACTGGCCTCATGGTTCGGGGAGTGGTTCCGGGACGGTCGGAACGAGTGCTGGGTCAAGTGTGGGTAATGCGGCTGCCGGTGGTCAGATGGCGGAACTGCCTGGACAGCAGCGATTGCTTTCCCGCCAACCGGCACCCGAGTACTGGTGCTCGGTGGCGTACTTCGAGCTGGATACGCAAGTTGGCGAAATGTTCAAGGTGCCCTCAAACCGCCCGAACGTCACGATCGACGGATACGTTGATCCGTCCGGTGGCAATCGGTTCTGCCTCGGTGCCCTCAGCAACGTGCATCGTACGGAACAGAGTGAGAAGGCAAGGTAAGATAAAAGGAGCAGAAATGGGTATGGAAAAACGGTCTTACCCAACACGACTTATTTGCATATATTATATCATTGAATTCATTCCAGACTACACATTGGCAAGGGTGTACAGCTGGATCTGCGCGGCGAAGGGGACGTCTGGCTACGATGTCTCAGTGATCATTCAGTATTCGTACAGAGCTACTACCTCGATCGGGAAGCGGGCCGTACGCCGGGTGATGCCGTACACAAAATCTACCCAGGAGCGTGCATAAAGGTTAGTCGTCGTCGTAAAAACTCTCGATTTCGTCGTTGTGGAAAACTAATTATCAATCATTAATCGCTCCGTCGTGTTACTTCACCCACAGGTGTTCGATCTGCGACAGTGCCACATGCAGATGCAATCCCTCGCAAACTGTGCGCAAAAGGCTGCCCAAATGCAGGCGGCCGTCGTGGCGGGCGTATCGGCCGTCGGTGCAACGAGGAGTGAGTATTTGAAGCAGGCTACTACATCCGATGAGGAGCGGACGATACTTTATTTTAACAAATGCTCTTTTCTCCCTGCTGGCTCAGGTCTTTCCGCCGCGGCCGGGATCGGGGTGGACGATCTGCGGCGTCTGTGCATTCTGCGGCTGTCGTTCGTGAAGGGCTGGGGACCGGACTACCCGCGCCAATCGATCAAGGAAACGCCGTGCTGGGTGGAGGTCCATCTGCACCGCGCACTGCAGCTGTTGGACGAAGTGCTGCATCAAATGCCGATCGATGGTCCGCGGGCCATCGAGTAGATTGGGGAAGTGTAAGCCGTGGAAAGCCTTTTGCCGTAAGTAGGATGCACCGAGTTCGGGATTAACCCACGATTAACCGGGTGAAGGTGACCGAAGGACGTATACTTAGAGAAATCTTACGTTGGTAACAAATGTGTAAATATGTGAGAAACATGGCTAGGGTGTGGGTGACTTGGGTTTAAAGATGATGACGATGACGATAATGACGATTATGAGTGGGTTTCGTAGTTTGTACAAGTGTGATTCTAATATGACAAAGATTTAGGTTAGTAAGACGCAATCGCAAAAAATAAAGAAACACTTCTGCTGCAAGCACTCAAAGGAACACGCTATAAAAAGAGTGTGTAGAGTGCCAAGGCATTAAAAAAGGCTACAGTTTGAACGATGAGTAGACAAAGAAAACCTGACACCTAAAGTGCATAGTGTGTAGAGACAAAACAAGAGATAAAGCGAGAAAATGATGCAAATTTCTTCAAACCCTCTAATGTATACTGATGTTCGGTAACCAGCGCTGCTGATACCACAAGCAACAACTATATATATTGCTGCATAGGGCAGTATGCCGTTCCATAAATCGGTTAAATCATATGATATAAAATACACAAACACAACACACTCGGAGAGACTAATCATAATGATGACTATTTATTATGAATGGGCGGAAGCTACTGCCAGCCATGATAGCAACAACGGGATTCCATTAGAGGAGACCTACAGAATTGAACATAATGAAAATCGAAGAATGACGATTGCGTGGATTCAAACTGCAACATAGTACGATATGATAGAATAAACGGCATGTAATGTGTGACCACTTCGTCTATGGACTGCGGTCAATATAAGCAAAAGGACAATGTGTATCGTATGCATCATTAACACACATGATTGTGAATGAAAGAGGAAATACAAGATACAAAACGAAATCGCAAATAATTATGCAAACAACAAAAACCTACAAAAAATGTTCTACCTCTGATTGCAAAAGAAACAAAAGTATATTAAACAAAACCTTAAGGTATCCTTGCCTGGATGGGGGAGTTAGAAAGAGTTTCTACTGTTCAAGGCGAAAAGAGGTAGCCCACTCGAAAACAAGCAGTGAAAGGAGAGCAAACTTGCAAAATACTTGCTTGCACCAACGGTTTGGGTCGGAAAAGATTTAAAATGCGATTCTTTGGACGTCAACATTGTTTGGTTGGTCCCACACAGGTGCATTTTTAGAAAAAAAAAAAACAATACTAAATTGCCTTCCGCATTCTTTGTTTCACCGAGCAAATTTTGTAATGCAAACGATCCCTTTTGATACGAAATCTAATTTTGTGTCAGGTTGAGTTGAACTTATTTGATATGTTTATTTTTGCGTTTTGCACAACCTCGACTGAGATCTTCGAAAGAGTTTTGTTACGGGCAGAGCCTACTACAAATTGCCATTTTCGACGCACCCGGATCGTCCAAACTGGAATGAAGCAAATAAACTGTATTGCCTTTTCGCTAGAACGTCGATAGGAGGAGAGAATACCGCAGCTGTAACAAGTCAGGCGCTGGTAACAGTTGAAAGGTACACTACTGTAGTGGATAGAATTTACAGAATAGAAAAGATGGGATAATTACACCATACCGCTCAGAGTTTATTTGTGCCATGTTAGTTTGTTGTCGTTTAGTGACTCAGGTTTGCGTTCGTCAATTGACTAGTGAAACTAGTTGCAACCCTCTGTTCGTAAACATTCAAAGCAAAACGTGATTCCCGCTTGCCAAACTTCATCCGCGCCTCGTCATCTATGTAGAGCATTTGTGAGCGTCTTACTTAATTTTGTTCTGATTGACTTTTCAATTTATTACACCTTTCTTGAATAAGACTAGTTTTGTTTCTACGCGCATGCTCAGAAGAAAAACCTATGTTTAGATATCCATGGACTACTATGATGTCCACGTTCCTCTTATCCAGTGTTTATTGACCATCTCATTATTTTGTTGCGGTTTCAGAAATTGGCAACAGTTTAGAACCGCCCTTAACAACAGCCTGAAGAACAGAAAACCATTGTACACAACACGTACGATCACAATCAACAATTACAAGTGCAATGAAACCTAAGTGAAGATTAAAGGAAGAAATAAAAAAGTGTACAGAACAATATGGTTAAACTGCAGATGCTGTTGAAAAAAGGATATTTAAATGCTACTCACTGAGTTTCAAAATTAATCTGTTACGAAAGGAAAATGTTTTGCTGAACAAAAGTAAATGGAAAATTAAACTACGCAGCAGCTTGGTTTTATAGTGCAGAGAAATTCAATGACGAAACTTGAGCAAAACGTTATGAATGCTGTGGGCAGCAAGCTTTTTCGAAAAATTATGTTATTCCATGTTCTCATTGTGATCAACAGTTTCTGTCTGTCGCATCAATGTCAAAAGGCTTTCACATTTATGAGAAACCAATCTTTCTATTATCCAAAACAAATTTACCTTGCCCAGTTGAAATTTTTTGCTTTTGTTGTTTTGTGTTGTTGGTTATGATGATGATACAACGCGCAAACATTTTCATTTCTCCTAAACGTATATTAATATGATGCGTACTTGTTGTGGGGGTCCGCGATGTCACTGATGCCTTTTTATATTGCATTGCTAACACAACAATACTCTTTACTGGTTTGAAATTTGTTTTTTTCTGTAATTTTGATATTTTTTGACATTTTTATTCATTTCAAAAATGGCTCAAAATGGGATAATTAGTTCTCTTGCAATCATTGAACTATGTTTCAGTCCGATTAGCGCGTGATAGCCAGATTGACGTATTTGATGCAGCTTAACTATAAAAACAAAAAAACTGCTAACACGACAGAGCAAAAATAGAAAACTAAATGCAAAATCTGAGGCAAATACTTTATGAAAACTAGCATCGTGACCTGCCGAAAAACAGAGAGAGAGATTATGCAACGGAGAAAGGTATAAAGAAAAAACAGATACACAAATGAATGAAGTAAGAAAACTGCAACAAACGAAACATGGTAAACGTTCGATTGATAGATTGAAAACAGAGAGAGAAAAACTAAACTAAACATAGATTTATCCCTATTGCGAAGTGTAAATTAGTTACATCATTTAATAAATAAAAGATCTACTATTTTTAAGTAAATACACGATGCTACATTTGCGATAGAGATATCCTAAATGTTATAAGTTTGCTTTTCATAATGTCCGAATATGAATAAATAAATAAATAAACGACGCATCGCAGAAGTGCACACCTAGACGTTGTTGGGAAATGAAAACTATATTTATTAAATATTTTTCCACTGTATTACATTCGTATGCTATATGTACAAATGAGCCAGAAGAAAACCTAAATAGTTCGCCAAACTGTTAGGATATGTTTGCACAGTCTTTGTAGAATGCAAACATATCCATGTTTTTGGTGCAGCTTTAATATATATTTAATTTTTTATATACTATTGAAACATTGATGTAAAACTCTTTCACTGAACCGATTTTTTGAGGAACCTTAGCCGATGTTTATAAGCCATTGAAAATGTTTGAGTTTCCGTTTGGTCGTGAGTCGAATCCTTCCAATAATGAAACCGGTCCTACAGCTATAAATTGAACAAATTAATCATAGCTTAGTTCTTTAGCTTCCGTTTGACAAATTTACTTTATTGCTAGTACTATATATAGTTATATGGTATTTCCCTACAGTGAAGTGAGACTAGACATACCCTTTACGCTCGCTGGACGGAATAAACACTGATTTTTGCAAGGGTTTCGACAATACCAAACGTGGGTCATTTGGCCAAATATAAAGAATAACTGATAAACACATTAGTACACTATAGTAGCGACACTTACGAACGCCCAGAGGTAGGCTTTCTTGAGACGATCCTCTGTTGCGCCTGTTGGGGCGGATTCTACAGGAATCCGTGCTCGTTCAGAAACTCGTCACTTATTTCCTGCTCGTTAATGTTGATCAAATTGCCAAAATCGCTCTCGTCGAAGTTGCCCATGTCGGGCAGATAGTAGGGTATGGTCTCAACGACCACGTTCGGTCCGGTCTGGACCTGCTGGACGTTGCTAAAGAATGGCACAATAATGTCGTCGTTCGCCGGTTGTGGTATTTCATTGTCGGAGAAAATCTGTGAAATGGATGCATGTTTATTGCGTTATTAAGATAAAACTTCCGTTTGTTCTTCATTTTAGGTTCCCAACCGGTGTGCTTACCTCATCCACGTTGAGACTGCTGAAAATGCTGGCACCGTTATCACCGTTCATGATGGAATCGAAGTTGATCGTACAGTTTTCCACCAGCGCACTGGCGTGGATCAACTGATCCTCGTTTACCACCAGATGATCCGGGGGGACCGTCGTTTGGGCGACCAGATTGGAGCCCACCGACCCGGTACCGGGCATTTCCTCCGTGACGTCCATCGTCTGCGTAACCGGCGTAGGGTCCGGCGTCGGGAGTTCAACGATCATATCCATCCCGGACGATGGCTTGCTGTAATTGTCGATTATATCGATTTGCACCGGCAGTGCCTCGCCGTTAGTGACCCCGATCGGCACCGGGATGATGGATTGTTGCTGCTGTGGGCAACTGTTATTATTGCTATCGAGAGCGGTAAGTAGTGTAGCACCGGTCGGGCACGGGACCGTTTCCGAAGATGCTAAGACGATTTCCTGCTCAATCACTTCGCAAGGAACCGTCGGATCAGGACCCGGCTGTTTGTCGGGCGTGAGGTTATTGTTGACCGTCCGCTCATTGTTGTTGTTATTACTGGTAGCCTGACCGTTGGCCTCCGACCCGCCAGCACCGGACGATCCTTTCGGCATCCTTGGTGCCGTCGAGGTTCGTCGATTGTTTCCTCCGGCGGCGCAACCACCATTGTTGGTGATATTGGACCCTTTGTTACGCTGCCGTATGCGAATCCGCCGGCGCTCGCTTTTTGACACATCCATGGACAGCTCCCAGTAGCCGCCCTTACCCTTCTCGTCTTTGGCCCGTTGTACTTTGGTGAAGAAAAAACTCAACGATAAATTGTGTCGGATGGAATTCTATCGTGGAAGAAGAGAGAAAAGCGAGAACAAGATCGTGTGGATGCATTAATACAACGGGGGAGAAAAGCGGTGTGTGTGTGTTTTAAATAGTTTAAATGACGACCGTTGCATCGCGCTTACATTCCAGTTTTTGTGCACCTTGTAGTAGGAAAACTTCTCCTGAATCCATTTGCATATCTGCTTGAGCGTCATGCGGCCCTCCTCGAGCATGGCCATGGCGATGATTTGTGCATAGTTGAAGGGAGGTTTTTCCAGCGAGCTCGCCGGTGACGTGTACTGCTCCTTGCGCTTGTCGTACGTCTCGCGGCTCCTGCGAACGGAAATGCAAAACGGGGAGGACATTACGTGAGGCACACTACAATATGCGGCATTTGGGCTCGCACGGCACATACCTTCGCACTTGTGCGATAAATTTGTTAAACCGAGCCGTTGGCAAATCCGTCAGCGGCACGTCCGAGGGCGTCAGGTTGGTGATGTTCTTTAGCTCCGTCAACCAGGACAGATTGGTAAGCTCCGGCTCGGAGTCTTCCTCGTCGGCGACCAACGTCACCGTCCCCCCGGGGTCCGTTTCGTCCGGCTCGTCCTCCAGTTCGCTCCCTTCGAGCACCATTTCCTCTTCCACATGGGACGACGACCGGCCCGTGGTGGGATCGTCCTGAGGCCCGGAGTAGCCCACGCTACCGAAGCTCTGGTCCAGCTCGGAGCAACCGGGCGTTTCCATCAGGATGGATGCGGGTGAATCGGGCTGCAGCTGCGGATGGTGGAGGCTAGCTCCACCGGTGCTTTGGTATGTGGGCACCGGGGAGCCTGCCAGGTCGGTATCGATCGATGCGCTGCTATTCAAATCGTCCACCGATTGCTCGGAAGCGGCTGAACCGGCGGTGGAGGTGGCCGGCGTCAGAGGCAGCGTCACATTGTGAGCATTCAGCACGTAATCATAGGCTGCGAAAGGACACCATTTGGTCAGAATGGGGGTTTTTTTTAAACGCAACGCTTTCACGGAAACAAATTAAACATTAAGCACGGCCTCTAGGCTTGTTACAAAATAACTGCAGCTTGTCTTATTGCTTGTTTTCGAAATGATTGTACGTTTTATTGCAATTAAGGTGCTAATCTTTATGTCAGATTTTTTTTAAATTGTGTTTTAAAGTTACCAAGCGTTAGAAATTATCAAACCATACAAATATGCCCTCATATTTAATGAAAAATTTTGCTTTTTTGTGTTAGATATTCTTTTTAAATTCAATAAAAAATCAGCATCTTTCAGTCTGTAACTTTTGCCAGATATGATATAAAGTTCATAAAACAGAATGGATAAAGCTCTTAGCTAACTCAATAGGATGCACGAGATAAAATATGAAAAAAATCATTCCAATAATGTTGCTTGTTTCGTACATCCTTGATTTTACATAATTTAAAAAAGTAAATTCTCAATTTAAATGAAATCCCTATATAACTACTTATATAGAAAAAAACGCCCTCATTACTTTTGGGCAAATTTTGCGGAAAATGACTATATGGAAAATTTTCAAACACTGACGAAATTCTACTATTTCTATCGAATAAGCTCGGCATCGAACATTTTACCACTTCATCATCATCATCATCTCGCTCACGTTAGTTAGACTTACAGCTCATGTCGTTATTGTAGATGATGATGGTGCCCGGTATTTTCAGCAAATTGTTCAAAAGGTCATCATCCTCCAGTTGCGTCATTTTGTCGCTGCGTAACGGCTGCGCTCGCGCGCCCCGTCGACTTCGGTGTAGCGCTGCGTTACAGCAGAACTACGCTTCAAATCGTCCGGCTTCGAAAGGGGGTCCACGTCGAATATCCTTTTCTCGATGGCTTGGAGCACTCTTTCCCGGGACACGATGGGATACCAGAGATGCTCTATCGCCGAAGCAAAGCGCAATAATGCGCACTAACGGTTACGACGTCAGCGCTACGTCTGACTAATCCACCGCCGGAAACATTGAGAGCAACGGCCATTACTCACTTTTCGCCGAACTCACATTATATTCCACCTTGTTTTTTCTTGTTTCAATTATTAAAATTTCCCAGGATCAACATCTTGAAACAACTTCGTGTGATACCATCACGCGGGCTTTTCCTTCACTCATGCAAGCGTTTTCCACTGCAGAATTCGTTATTAATTATTCAAACGGCTTATGTATACAAGCACCCACGCTTATAGAATGCACTTCAAATTATGTTTTATTCGTATAACTCATGTTTTGAAACTGAAACTGAAATGACCACCGAGTATATTATAGACTTTTGTATCATTAACAGAGGTTCACAATTAAATAGCACCAGAAGAACGCCACCAGAATTGAACGAGTGGTTTTCCACAAATCGATCGAGGCATTCCAATGGCGACGCACATGGACACTGGGATTTTTCTTTTCCAATAAAAAAGAAGCACTGCTCCACACTCACTGAACACTGGTTGGAACTGGAAAATTCCTTGATAGTTTCTTTCGGGGTTCCTTTTTTCTTTCCTCTATTTCTTCACCAGACTAGTTCGACCCACGACTTTCACGACGTGGCCATTTTGTGTCACCTCGGACAGTTCTTTTCTCTGCCCACCCCGTGGGGGAGGACGGAGGTGGAAACCTGCGACTGGGACGCTGGGGCCGCGGCGGTGGACGAAGTTTTCATGCGCCAACGCGTGTGCGTCCTTGTGTGCGAGCAATACGACCGCGACTTCTTTCCGAGCTGGACTGGACAAAGGGTTCCTTCGGGGTCCAGTTCGGACCGACCGAGTGCTGCTACTGGAGCTGTCTGGCCAGTGGAGCGACTGGCTGGTCGTGTTGGTCCGTTGGTTTTCTCGTTCTTCCCCTCGAGGGACGGGGAGTTTCGTTGTCGGGATCACTGTGGGTCACCGTTTTTCCTTCCCTTTCTTGACCATCAGACGGCCCAGTGGTCATTAGTGACTTTCGTCCGCTGTAGGCTTCGGCCAGCAAGATGAACAACGCTCTCCACACGCGCTATGACCTCACGTCCGTTGTGCCGGACACCAGCAGACACCGTGTGCAACCACACGCCGTTGGACACGATCGCAAATGAACCTTCTCCTAGAGCGAATTGGGGGAATTGAACCCCCAGGTGTCGAAGGATCCGATCGTCCCTCGCCGGTGGATGTCTTTTTCCCACCTTCCCAGTCCAAAGGGCAAGGGGAAAGTGTGTGTGTTTGTGTAGCGTAGCGTGGTAGCTGTCCTACTTCCTCCGCTTCGTCCCATCCGAACGCAAGGACCCAACGGTCGCTCCAGGAGAGCGTATCCTTGGGGTAACGTGTCCCTCCCGGTCGGGAGATAAGTTTTATTTCGCAGCAACAACACTTGCCCAACGTGTGCATGTGTGCTGAGGTCCTGCCGCATATGTTAGACGGTAGTTTCACGGTTGAGAGAAACGCAGGACGATCGTAGGGACATCGGGACGTCACTTCACGTGCTCAGACCCTTTTCCCTACCACCCTTCGTTCCAATGACTGACTCCGGGGTACCATCCGGCCGGCCACCCTCAACCGCACGCTCGCCGAATGGGTAATGAATAAACAATGAACCAGGTCGAAGGATCGAGGACACAAAGGACAGGAGACAAGAGACAAGAGACGAGTAAAAAAACGGCGCACAACGAGAAGGAAAAGAACAACTGGAAAAACCTGTAACGGATATTGTGGAAAAAAAAGTTTAAATAACAAAAACACAACAACAACAACAACATCACGAGAGGGGGAAAAACGGTGCACCTCCGGTATATAAGACTACATCCGGTACGGTTCCCCCCATTTTGAGTGAAAAGCAGGACACTATGACGTCATTATTTATTTCCATCCGTTGGCGTCCTTTTGCACAATGCCGTGCGGTCATTTCTCTTGCCATCGGTTAGTAGTTCAATGTTTTTTCATGTCGACTCAATCATGCTTATAAATACTAGAAAATAAGTCCCGATTGTCATTAAACCAACCAACCCGGGCTGGCCAGTATCCTTCGGACTTCGATTTCCTGTAGCAAAGTCAGAAAGGAGCGCAAACATTGACCTCAGCACGAGTACGTTAGCGCGGATCGGAGGCGAATTTGGTCGAGAATACATGTTAATCTATCGAGAGTCTTTGCTGACGGAGCCCGTTTCGGACACGTTTCGCCTACGCGAGAAAAGGACATTCAACGGATCAAAAAAAGGTACATATTGGTGGGTCCTTTTAATACATAATGCATGCAAGTAGGCCATGGTGTAGCCACTGCAGGTGCAGCGATGCGTAACAAGCCCCCTCCGAACGGAACAACCGCAGCAACATCGATGAATTTCAACGCTATATTCTGCCGATGCAGAGGAACAGATGTTGAAGGTATTGAACAGCGGCCGCGCTTGGATGGACATGGAGGGGAGATAAATCTTTTGTCGGACGTTTTAGAACAACTCCAAGATGCTTTTTGTTGCGACCTCCTGGGAGCTAATGGTTGAAGTACCGATGGAGAAGCAAAGTAACATAGTAACCCGAGAAGTTAAGAATGTTTGAAAAAAGAAAAAATTGCTTTCAACCCATCCAAACTGTTTTGTAACAATCAAGCGAATGATTTAAATTTTTGTTTCCCTCTTTTACTCTAGGGTCTTTTGGTAATTTCTTCTGTCTAAATATTTTTTCTAAACTTAATTAGTAAATTTAAATTAATTTTACTTTCTAAATAATTTTTAAACTTTGACTTAGGAACTGGTTGTTCGTCCTATCTTGAGCAGTTTTCGTTGTTAATCGCGACCACGTTGATGAAGACTGGCAGTACACAGCCTCTCATCAAACAATAGATTTTGCTGACAAGACAAAGCTTGGTGATTTTGGAGATCAACGTAATAAACACTTGAAATAAGATTTCTCAGCTCTCTTCTCAACAACTAATTGATGCTACCAATAAAACGCTTACGTTTACAGCACTTCATCCGCAGCTAACTTGCCTCCTGTCCCTTGCTTAGGGTGGATGATTTACAAACGTATGTGGCTCAATCGCTTCTCCATGTACTTCGGATTGTATTTTCCCGACCCTTCGAAGGGGTGGACTGCAATCCACGCTGGCAGGTGTGGTATGGGACGGAAAAGGAGCGTCGTGCACGCGATTGACGGACGGCAAGTGGCAGTCGGGAACCTACCAGGCAGGGGTCCTCCGGAAGGCCTTATCTATTGCGCCGTATGTGCGTGTGTGTGTGTGCGTGATTTCATCAAATTGTTCCATCAACTTTACCCCTGAGGGAGTGGAGAACTTGTTGGGTTGTGAGAGGGAGGAAAAAAAAAGAATGTAAACACTCTCGCAAACGGTGCTATCTACAATTCATCGTGGTTATTTTATTACATTTCGTTTTTTTTCGTTTCCCCCAACGGTTGATGCCAACGGGGGAGGGAAATGTTTCCATTTGAAGGACCCTTTTTCAACGGTAGGGAGTATACTTACAGTTGCGGAAAAACACGTGCCCTCGGGGGGAGTGTTTTACCTTGAACGTGGTGGCGTTGGCGGCCTACCGGTGATTTAGGTGCGTTTCACTTGATTGTCCCTTGCGAACTCCTAGGGGTCCTAGGGAAAGGCAATCAATCCCCTACGTTGGTGTACACATTTTCCTCGAATAAAAAACCCCTAACCCCGATTAAGTGTCGAGTCCGGCACCTGAACGGGAGAAAATTAAAAAAAAAAACGCTGATTCATCCTTTAGCGTCACATCTAGGGGGCCAGCTCCCGTGCTCGGGTCTCCCTCGGCCGGTAGGAGAATCTGTGCCACAGGAGCTCGCACGCAAAGCCAACCAGCCCGAGGCCGAGACCGAAGGCGAGCAGCAGGAACGCGCCGAGCAGGTGCGACGGTTGCAACGCAATCGGGCCCGGATTGTCGAAATGGCGCGACGTCGAGATGGCGTGCTGGACCTTGTTATCGGCGAACTTCGACACCACCTTTCAGGGCGAAAATGGGTCCAAGATGGATTAGTGTTTGCCAGGGGCAGTAAGGGCCGATTTTCTTTAGTGGTGGAATTGTCCCCCTTCAACGAAGACTGAAAAAGGGTGTCCCCTACATTCGGAAGGCGTCATCATACATGCGCAGTGGTGAACGGGACTTCCTCCCTGGTGGAGTACTGGTGGTCTCTTTTGCTCCTACCACATATTCACCCTGGACTGACCAGTCCAACCACCCGGACATGGGGCGTCCAAATTCACCTGATACATAAGCTGACCCATCCACCTGCTTACCTTATTCTCCCAGAACCGCTGCATGCCACTCTGGAAGATGACCAGCGTCAGCTCGTCCAGCTCGTTCATGAGGGGCCAGGTTTTGGTCGCCATTGCGACACAGTTCTCCCAGTAGATGTCTTCGAGCATTATTTCGAAGTCGGGCGACACCCGCTCCGTAATGTACTCGCCGATGGCGTAGTGACCGTAGGGCAGCCGCTCGATACTGTACGCCATGTTGCGCTCAATCGCGTTCCGGTGCAACACTTCCTTCGGCGCGGTAAAGAAGTTGTTCAGTAGCTTCACAATCGTCGGCTGGTGGATAGGAACCGAGCAAAGGAGCAGAAAGTGACCGATAGGCATATTTTCCTATCCCACAAAGAGGACAAACGCACACACGGTACCTGAGTGGCAAGTTGAATCGAAAATATCCAAGCGTCATGCGTTGAACCCCAGCGAAGGTTACGATCCGCCAGCTCCTGGACCGTATCGATCGACTTCTCGTATCGCGGGACCGTCATCACGCTGGACAGTCCGCCACTGTACGCGTTGCCAACCATCAGACCGACGAGCAGGAACGAACCGATCAGGATCATCTGCGACACGAACGGGTTCTTGTTGAAGCGCAACAGTACGGCTTGCAGAATGAAGATGGACATGACGGCCATTACGGACTCGCAAATGTCGACACGGCCGGACTATGGAGGAACGCAGTACAATGAGAATGGACATTATTTTGCTGCACCTTGACGGTGTTCATCTGCTCCTTTTACCTCACTGGGGGTGAACTTGTGCGTCACGAAGCTGAACAGAACATCGAACACGATCGCCACCAGGAAGCTCCCCAGCACGGCCAACCACAGTACCAGCGTGAACGGCAAAATGGGTGTCATCCAAGAGGACAGCGGCAACGGTTTCGGTGCGATGCAGGTGACACCGGTCCTCGAGATGGGCTTCGAGAGGGACAGGAACCGGAACTCGTGGTACCACGAGTAGAGGGCCCCCACGCCAACGTCCGCCCTCCGCTCGACCAGCGCACCGATGATGCCGTCACCGGTGCGGTTGTCAAATATCTGGCCCCACTCACCCTCCTCGTCCAACGAGATCTCCAGGCTGCAGTTCAATTTCGCACAAAACTCGATGAAAAGCTGCGCCTCGGTACCGTCGATGCTGAGCGATCGGCGATGCTCATAGTACGCGTTGGCCTCTTCCGGCCCGTCCGCCTCCTTCCAGATGGTGTACGGTTCGTAGTTGAATATGGCCAGCCGGAGAAAGCGCCCGCGAAGGTCGGTCCGCTTGTTCGGGAACAAATTCCAACCGGCACGTGTCGTCGCAGCTTCGGCCTCCGCAACTAGACTGAAACTGTCCAGCACGATCCAGCCATCGCTATCGGTCGGTTGCAATTCAAACTGACCAGTCAGCAGGTCCACACGCCTAAGGTCGACACGGGACTGTACAAGCAGCAGGTCTATCACATCACCGATGGCGCTATGGTTTAGAATCCCATTTCGCATCATTTCAACGCCATCTACGTTCATCACATCCCCAATGATGATCAGTCGCTTCTCGGGGAACCGTGTTACGGCACGATCGTGTACCGGGTGAAACTGGTCCAAAAACTGAACGGCCACCGATTGTGCCACAACGAACGCCTGCGGAAGGAACGATGTATCAATGTTAATCGAGGGTGTTAATTGACCAAACAGAAGCCCACTGAAAGCAGTGGTCACTACGCCAGATTAATCTCGAGGGGTCATCAAGATAGATCCTATTCAACTTATTGGACCTTTCTTGGCCATACTACCATCAACCCGTAGTTTTACCTGGCATCCATTATCAATCGCACGCAACAGTACATCCGATTCGACGATATTCGCATCTTCGAAATCGATCGCTATAAACGGATGAGGAAAGCTTTCGGATGCGATGGCCGAGTCACCTTTAACGCTGAGTACGATGCAGGTGCAGAAGAATTTCACCAAATACTGGGCAACTACCGGAACAGGAAATCGAAGAAAATATAATCGAACCTGGAACAACGTTCCGGTGCCAAATGAGTTTACTTACAAATCCTATTCACCACCGTTTGGAACTCGGAGTAAAACGCATCTCTATCGATCACTTGCGACAGAGTTACACCGATTTCACTGATGTTCATTCTTTTGGGGGCGCCTTTTTTATTATTCGGAATTGTTGTGACCTAGAGTTCTCTTATATACCAATGCTCTACTGACATTCTATTAAAATTTTAAGTCAACTCCACACTAATCCGTCTGCTGGCAACTACCGAATACCGTATCTAAACATAGCGTATCACTTTTCAACCGTAATTTAATTTCAATCGTTGTTGAGGCAATTTGTCAGCAAACATGGATATCGACGAGGGTAATATTTACTCAGCGTAAATTTCTCAATCAATCCAATCGTCAGTGATTCCAACCTGGCATGGTGCGCAGAAAGGATGTCAGTTATGGTACGAGTTTTTTTTTGTGATAAGAATATATTTTTTGTCTTACGATATTTAATCCTGCACATTAAAATCGATCCTTGCACATTAAAATCGTATTGTTCTGGTTTTTGTTAGCTTCCACATGCAAAGTAGTAATGTGCAGCAACATTTATTGAATTTTATCTATGGCCTCTTTACAAAGTGAAATCGAACAAGCACTATATGAAACAAAATACCTGTAAATACCGGATGAGTTTTCCATTCTCTACTGGTCCGCGAATGAAGTGAGATTGAAACACTGTGTCACATTTTTGTTTTTGAAACAGATTCATTCCAATGGGACATCAACTTGTTAGAAGTGTAAAAAATAGGTTTATGGATTCAGACCAAGGGTTTTTCACCCAACTCACGTGCAAATTCCCTTTGTCGCTATATAATTACTATAAATCATGCATCCATTTGAACCTCGGGAAATGCCATTTATCAATCGGGAAGTAGGTTATAAAATCTCGCTGTAATTTATACCTCGCCACAAAGCGGCGCCTCACATAGATGCGACCTTCGGCCAACAGGGGATCAGGTAATAACATTGTAACCTATCGTTTTCTATTTATCACCTTAAATCTGCTACACACCTCCGGGACAACCATAAGGTCTATCAACATGATACCGAGAGTCATCTCCGCATGATTGGCAGCTCCAACGAGCGCGCTGAATATTTTGGGCGGAAATTGAACGTGAACGTTTCCCGCCCCCTGAGGGGGGGTTTGGGTTTCGGGGAGGTAATGGTTGTAATTATTCAGCGGATAGTGAAACCTTGCACATACAATGTGAGAAAATGCATGCACGGAACTGCACCGGGGGAAAACGGGTCGAAATCGGCCACTATCACTGCATCTCCCGTCCAATATATAAAAACGACAATGTCGTTGATGGATGGCTTACAGTTTGTACGCGAGCTTTCAACTATTCACAAAACATGAAGTTCATTGCGGTTGTGTCGTTGGTGGTGGCGTTTGCATACGCAAGTGTGAAGGTAAAACTGTCCCAACGGTGGTGATTTAACCAAAAGAATCCTTCGTTAACATTTGTTGTTCCCCAACAGGCCGATGAGGTGGATGAAGCGAAAGAAATGCTTCGTGGTTTGGCCTCCGAGTGCAAGGGTAAGGAAGGGGCCAGTGACGACGATGTGGACGGTTTCGTCAATGATGTACCGCCGAAGACGCGTACCGAAAAGTGTCTGGTCGCGTGCATGCAGGAACAGTTCGGTTTGTCGAACGGGAAGGCATTCCAGGTGGACGGATTCATGGAGCTCTCGAAAGTGTTCATGAAGGGTGACGACTCGAAGGTGGCGATTGCGAAAGAGATTGGAGACGACTGCAAGGACGTGGCGAACGACGATCGGTGTGAGTTGGCCGTGGACATTCTTAACTGTCTGAAAGCCTCGGCGGAAAAGCATGGCATCGAGCTAAAGCACTGAGCGGACTGGCATGCAGAACGTTGGCATAATGTTCGGTTTAATTGAAAGTTTAACGTGCGATACTTGCAATGTTTCCAGTTCTTGAACAGGGAGAACAATCAACCTCACGCTCCAAAGAATACATACAACTGAATTATAAATAGTTCCTCATTTATTCTTTTCATTCGTTTTCAAATGCACACTTTCCTTCAATCGAATTTGTAGTTCTGCATTACCTCCTCGAAGATCGGTTTGCAATCGATTTTGGCGTCAAGTCGTGCGCAAAGTAAAAACACACCGGATAGCTTCCGGTGCAACGAATAGATCTCCTCGGGCGGAGGACACAGACGATGGGCAATCATAACCGGGACGAGTGCTGCGATCTTCTTCGTTGTGCTCTGCCGACCGAACTCAAACTCTCCCGGTACGCTGAACACTTCGCCCAGGATAAGGACGGCGTCGACGTGGGCCTTTTCCATGGCCGCCGTTTCGTAGCCGGTGAGGAAACCCATTTTGCGCGACAGTTCCAGTATCTGCTGGCGGTCATTTTTCGTAGCCGCAATGATGATCTGTTGGATGTTGGAGATGGATTATTTTGGATGTTCCATTGTGGGTTATTGGTGGATCACTTACCCTCAAGTAGTCGTCCATGAAGTCTTTTTTGTAGAACCGTGTCGCACCGAAGTCGATCAGCATTATCTGCTTTGTCGGTGCGTCGTAGAGGAAGTTGGACCAGTTCGGGTCGGTCTGCATGCACCGGAAGGTGAACAGTTCGTTGAGGCAAAGTTTCATCACGCAGTAGGCTATGTGGTTTCGATGTTCTTGGCTAAAACGAGGAAACGAGCACACAAAACAGAATCATTTAGATAAGAGGTTTCGTTTGAAGGTAATTTTAATGCCCCCTACCTCATATCGAAACAACGATCCATCGGAACACCGGGAACTAGCTCCGTAGTAAGCACGTTCTTCGATGTGAGCTCCTTGACAACGCGTGGCACACGAAACTCCGGCATATCGCGTATCATTTCGGCAAACCGCTCGGTGTATTCCGCCTCGCGCGTATAGTCCACCTCCCAGGCCAGTTCGCGCTTCGCCACCGCGACCACGTTGTCGATGAAAACACCGGCCGGAAAAACATCCCAAACCTTCAGCATGGACACGAGGTTATCGATGTCACTTTCGATACTTTTCGCCACCCCCGGGTACTGTATTTTAATGGCCACCTCCATACCGCCCTCTTTTAGTACGCCCCGATGCACCTGCCCAATGGAAGCCGCGGCAAACGGTTTCTGGTCGAAGCTTTGTAGTTTCGCTCGCCAGTTCGGACCGAGCTCAGCAACAAGCTGCCTTTCCACCTGCCAGTCGGGCATGTAATCGGCGGCCTGTCGGACCCGTTCGAACGCCTTCACCAGCTGTGGTGATACAATGTTCGAGTCCTGGATGCTTAGAATTTGACCCAGCTTTAGTGCCGCACCTCGCACCTTGCACAACGTATCCACGATTCGTTCCGCGTTGTTCGGACTGAAAAGGGCCTGCTTTACGTCCAACGTTCCGCCAATACCGAGCGCACCTTTTGCGAGCTCGTTCACCGTGCCTAGGCCAAGGCCAGCAAAGAGGCCACCGAATGATGCCATTCGTGCCACCCGAGACGATGGCACTTTGCGTTGCTTTGCTACGGTACTGAGCTGAGGTAGTTCGATCGGTTGTCCCGGTTCCCGCTGTGGTGTTGGCGGTGGTTTCGGAGCCACGGACGGACTTTTGTCGTACGACGAAACAAACTGCATCATCTTCTCTATCTGCTTCTCGTCTTGTGTGATGGCTTTATTCTGAATGGTCGGTTTCGGGGGAGGTGGTTTGGTTTCTGTCGGCTTTTCCGGCGCAACGGCATTGCTCGCCTCCTTGTCGGGTTGTTTGCTGGGCACGGATGAGGGTTTAGTGTTTTCCGTGCTTAACTTTATCTCACGAGTTTTGCTATGCTCGGAAAGTATCGATTCTAGCTCCTTCAGCGTTATCTTTGATATATCCAAGCTGGCAATATCGTTCGACGTGTCTGGTGTTGGCATCGGCCCTGCACCCGCCGCATAGATTCGTTGGTTCATGAGTGCGTCCGGTGCAAGCGGTCCTACTTTCGGCAATGCGGCCACCGTAAGCTGACGAAGTCCCTCGGCAACCACTGCGGTTCGTTCGATAGTTTCCCGTACCATTCCACCAGCTTTTTCCAGCTCCTGGGCAGGATTGTTCAAGACATGCTTGATGGATTTTTCTCCGGTGGCTAGCTGCTGCTCGAGGACTTCCCGTACGCTCGAGTTTGCCCACAGATGTTTGGCGTAGTCGGTCTGCGATTTGCCGACAGAATCGGCTACCAGCTTCAAACCACGCAGTATGCCAGCAGCGTCTTGTGCACGTGCCATTTTAGAGAGTTTCTTTTACAAAACCAAACCGTTTATAAAGAGTACACTTTTCTTACTATACTTAAGTTACTTTAGACTTATTGTGTGTAAAATTAGGACGAAATACTGCGAAACAACGGGACCCTGCTCGTACAAGACAAGATGTTTATTTCACAACATGGTGTTGGTATTGACGATTAGATAATTCATGCAAAAACAGATGTTTCGAGAAATGTCAGCCGGCAAAGAATGTAAACAAATGGGTGCTGTCAGTTGCGGCTGGCAGTTTGCTGCTGTCAGTCGTGTTTTTAAAATAAACCGGTTGAAAATTGATTACCGGTTTTCCACCGCTTCGAAACGGTTCAGCGCATTCAAGTGGCGGTAAAAACGCTCGAAACACGTGATAGGGAATTTCGAAATACAAAATAAACGAAACGATACGATGTTTAATTGCGTTAGAAGAGCCGTTGTTTTTATTGCAAACACTTTGTCGTAAATTAATCGTAACGAATTCGACCATATCAAAACAGTCTCAGTGAGTTGAAGCAAATGAACACGTTACAAATTTGCCTCGCAATATTTTTTGTCAATCGGTGTTATACTTTTCCTTTCGATGACAATTCTTTTTCTAGTAGTGGAACAATGGAAGGAAATGAACCCAATTTGATTGGTAGTATTTTTTCTACGCTCATATGAAAAACAATTTACAACTGTGTGCAAATTGGGTCAGATGATGATGGTGCTGCGAAATTGGGTATTGGATAATTTTTCCCATTTGCTTTTCGCAAACGAAAACCAGAGAATCCCATGTCCATACCTTATTGGTGGATAATAACGCGCAGCTAATAGGATTTAGGAGAAATGGCTAAACAGCCGGACAGGGCGAGGCAGACAACAACGCGTAACAAGTTGCGATAAAGTTATTCATGCGCGGTGTGGAAACTGCGACCAGGATGAAAGTGTCCAGTTCTCTCGCATTATGTCACGTGTGTGGAGTGAAAATGGGGAGGATTTAATAAACCAACAACAGCACACGCTTGTGGCGCACGCTTTTACTAGCGCTCATTACTAACGGCCGTTCCGATTGACCGGTGCTCGCTTCGCTAGACCATCAAGCCGCCATTCGTTGCTCTATTTGTTGGAAAATTTCGGCTTTACTTTCTCTGTCGCAGGGATGGTCCGCCGAGCGTTGGTGAGTGTTATTGATTTAATTTGGATTTTATTCGATCTCTACTTTGCCCATCCACGCCGCACACCATTTCCTTGAGATGGAAAGGTGCATTTCCAAGCGAACAATAGAGCGGATGTATCAATCTCTGGTGTAAGTTATAGGTGGTAACGAATCCACCACATTTGGCCTTATACCATCAGGTTTATCGAAAGGAAGACAAGTACATGCAGCTGCTGGAGGACGATAGCAAACCGAATGTCTGCACATTGTCGTTCTTCGCCTTGGGCGTAATCAACCAGTTTGTAGTTTGTGGCGCATCAGCCTACAATCCAAAGCATAAAACACCAATCCTAAACATGATGAGTTATGCTGTTGCCATTTATTTTGGGAGTTTCCTTTCCTTCTTCTTGACAGCAGGCCAACCTTTAACCGTTCTGAGAAACAGCGCGTACGCCACCGCCCCACTAACCTTGACAAAAAAGGTCGCCACGTGGGGTGTGTGGCCAACGTTTCTCAGACGAAGCAGCAAAAATGTCCCATACTTTTGTGTGCAAATTAGGCAAACTATTTCCGTTTTCTCACGATTGTACCCAATGCTAGTTCTGTTTTCTTCAGTTTGCGTGGTGTCTCGGTAAGGTGGTAGAAAAATAATTAACTAACAGAAGCGTAGCGTCATGGAACTGATTAGTTCATTGGGCGTTCAAAATTGCGTATCAATGATTGTTACAACCGAGGCTTGTGGATATAAAATGATTGATCTAAATTGATTAACCATGATACAAAATTTTATTATTTTATTTTTTCAATTTGTTCAGTTCAATTTAAAATCATCGTCTAAGTTTTTTTTCGTCAAAAATTACTTTCAAACCTAAGATGACGATGATAAATCATCCCTAGGCGCACGCCTTTTGCCAGAGCAGTGGGTCGAGGTGAGTGGCAAATAATTTATGCCCGCACTGGGGCTGTATTTTCCAGAGGCCCCAAACAACCAAACTAGGCGCCGGTGTATAACGAAAATCTAATAAAAAACAGATCTTTGCGATTTTCGGTATGCTACGACTTGATGAATGAATAGATCTACAATTTGGCAAGCAAAACGGCATGCGGAATTTATGTATCAAACTAAAACAATGAACCGTTTGTATTTATGTCACTGCTTGGAAGAAACTGAAAAAAACATGCAGAAACATTTGCTTTTTGTGTGTTAGCCTGTTTGCATTAATCATTTCAGAAGCAGGTCTCCTAAAAACGTAAGATTATTATAGGCACGGAGCCTGCACATATGACACCTTGCAGTCAGAAGAAAGCAGTGAAAAATACGCTAAATTAATAATGGAACGGTTGCACAGAATCGTCTTACATTGTGCAAAAATGGCCACTTGTAATGAAAGTGGGTCAATGGGCGATGGGAGGAAACGATTTCATGCGGTTAGGTGGTCGGTTATCATGTGTAACACAAAGCTCAGCACCAACCTCAGCGGGCAGGTGACAGCTTTAGATGGATCATGAATTGTTCCTCAAACGCCTCCCGTCATACACACACATGCGCCCATTGAGCCGGTGGCCTAAAACACCGGCGACCATCGAATCACCACGGGTGACCCTCCACAGCTTAAACTCTCTTCGTCATCATCGGTCATCGTGGTCACGGCTCGGCGGAAAGTCATTCACCGCCACCTGGACCGGCCACGGTGGGTCCTTTTCCTCCTGATTGGGCAATTTCGCAATCTGGATTACGCAACGTGGTGCTTTCTCGTTTGATTGCAACCCGGTGCATTGCGACCACCAGCCAGCCAGTGGTGGTGTTGTGCATCGGCCACCACCGAACTGACCCCCCACTTGCTCCGAGGGGCCATCTTTCCTCCCCTTTCGCCATACTCCCGGGGTCCAATTTATCCTCTCTTTTAATATGGTTCACTGGGCGCGCGAGTGCGGGTCGGAGGAGCTTTCATTAATCTTTATTAAATCAAGACCAAGTGGCTGGAAAGGATGAAGGAAAAATTCCTGCCCCGAATGGAAACGCTTCTATCGCGTGAAATAGAAAGTGCTTTCCAGTGGACCCCTTCGCTAACACCTTCCTTCCTCCCCGATGAGGAGATATCAATCTTTTCCCTTCGGACGGAAATTGATGCGGAGCGTGACGTAATTTTCTTTCTCGCGCCCCAGAACTCAACCCGAACGCCCGGCAAGCTTTGTTCCTTGTTACGTGTTGCGAGCAGGAAGCTGAAACAAAGTTAAAAATAAAAACTTTCAGTTGGCGGTGCAGAAAGGAAAAAGAGAAAAGCTACGGTGGCCACGAAAAGCCGTCTTCCTTTTCTCGCCATTTTGCTACCATTTTTTGAAGGTTTTCGCTCGTCTCGCCAGCGAAAGCACATGATCTCACTCGCGGGGTTTCGCATTCTAATGCTTTGGAAAAAAAACGATTTTTCCTCCTCTCCGTCTCCACCACCCCCCCGTGGGTAGTTCTGGGTAAGGGGGGGGGGGGATGGCACCGTTTTTCCGTATTCGATAATGTTCGCCCGAACCGTGCCGTTGTGGGTGATGTTTGTGTGTTGATTGATTTGCGATCGGTTAATTGGTGAAGGGGGTCATTTTCCAACCTGGCCCGGCATCGAATTTCCTTCTCAGGTGTTTGAAGGTGGCGCTCAGACCACTGCTCCAAATCGGACACACGGAGTCAACGATGGTGTCGAACGTTCAAACCGTTCATCGTGTTGCGAATAATTCTTCGTTTTCGCTCAACACAAACATAACTCCGCCGCATGTGCGTGGCTTCCATGGGACATCATGTTGGTGGACCACACTGATGCTCGGTGCGCCCTGCGCCTCGTGACTTTGCAGGCCGATGGCGAGTGTAATTTTTCCCCCAATAATAACCGAAACGGAACGATTTCGATCACCACCGTTTTGTGCGCCATTTTGGTACAACCAACGATCATCATGATCATGGTGGTGTGGTGATGATGCTGATCGGTTGGCCGCTGAATGGCTGACAAATTGTTGCAGTGTTTTGTAAAAACGCCGTCCGTTTAATCCGTTTTTCCGCGATCAATCTTAAATCGCTTGTTAAGTCGTTGTTCGGAAACCATTTTTAAGAGGCTTCGCATATGTGTGTGGTGTGGTGGAAAAGTTTGCGAAAAAGGGGCTAGAAAAATGGCCACATTTCGACAGATTGATCATTTGTGCGATGAATCATGCATCATTCATATTTTTGTAACATCTTTCTTCGTTTTGTTTCGAAGAAAATAGGAAAAATATCCATCCAAATCAATTTGCCACGTTTCGATGACTAATCGACGATAATGAATCGATTAACTACATATTTTTGCAGTTAAACCTGCTCAAACATACGATCGATATTCGCCTCAAGTTGAATAATAGAAATGGCTATACTGTTAAATGGGATTGAAGGAATCGTCCATCGTTGAATGAAAGGAATTACGCCGTCGTCGGTGGAAACTCTCACGTGAAAACCCAACACTCGAACTCGAACCAACGTCGCTTCCGCCCGGGGTTAATTATTAGCAAACAGGCAGAGGGGCAACAGTTAGCGAACCAGAACGATATCATATCGACCGGACACAAAACAATCAACGGCCATAATTCAAATTCACTTGGGATACGCTCGATGAGGTTGAGAGTTTCGGGCGAAAAAAGCGTAAACCAAAAGACGCATGACGGCAGGGCCAGAAAATATGAAAACAACTCCCATGGTGGACCGTCTGCTCAGCGCTACTCCAAACCGACCGAAAAGGAATCGAAAAACGTGCGCAGATTTTAATCCCAAAGGCGTAGGGACAGAGGCGTCGAATGACCCTACCGTCGTTCGCAGTTCGTATTTTACGTTTCAATTTTTGGTTTTTAATGTTTCCAGTTTTTTTTTTGTTTTGGCTTTTTAGGTTTTATTTATTACTCTTTCTTCTTTCTTCTTTCGAAAACTTTCAACAAGTGCTGCGCGCATGCGTGCGGATTGTAAAACAACATAAATCAACGATTGATTGAAGCAGTATCGGTTTTTCCTTTTTTATTGCGAACGCCACTCCAACGGCCGATGGTGGACGGGGAAGGCGCCGGGGGATGGCGGCACCGAACCGTGGTGTTGCCTTTTGGGCTTTCCTTTCGTGGAGGAGTTGCTCCGGACGTCGTCTTCGGTTTGCGCCTTGCAGTTGGGCGGGCGTAAAGTAAAGAAACCGAAAAGGTTCAAAGGGGATCGGGGACAGCTTGTCGCGAAGACGGCGAATGGGAGAGGCTTCGGTAAGGTTTCACTTTTGTGTAAATACGCTTAATTCACCCGCTCTCGAAGCGTTCACGCTATCAATGGTTGGACAGGATTCTACCCAGCGAGGCTCATTAGGGGTTGGAATCTATAGTATCTTGGAAAATCCGCGAGCCTGATTGTGCGTCTAATTGTGGGAACCGGCTCGAGCCGCGACCGACCAACCATATCGCCTGTTTGTGGCCGGGAAACAATAACGGCAACATGCAAACGGTTTGAATCACGTAATGCCATGGTGGATCCGGCGGAGGGGAAGCAGCACTTTCTTTAAGGTTTTTTTTTGGGGGAAGAAGTTATGTCAGTGCAGAACCTTATCTTCGGCCAACCTTTCGATTGCGTGGCGTCCCATCTCCTTCTGGGTGGGACGAGGTAAAATCACTTTCACTTACCCTCTGCAAAAGGTTTCCCTGTTATTCTTCCCTGGAAAACTGAACACCGTCTCCCTTAGGTTTGACGATAAATGCAGTTGAAGGAAGCAATCAGAATGGACAGGTCCTCTAGGGCGATAGAGAAAGATCAGACCGGGAATCAGCTGAATCTAAACCACGTGCCAGGTTGAGGTTTGCGGTCGTTCGTTACCGGAATCCCGAACGCCGTTGGGTTGAGTAGGAGGTATCCCTTTATGTCCGCTATTGTCCGATTTTCCTCTCGCCAGTCGCCGGAAGGGAAAGAGCGTGACTTTCATACACCGTTGTCCCCAAACGGCTCGCGGAATGGCGCGGAAAAACTCGCCTTCACGACCCTCTTCGTGGCGTCAACCCCTTTCTCGGCACCATGGGGCGCTGGGGCCATTTTGAAGATCACTCCCTCAAACCGACCGCGACACCACGGCGATCACAATGCAACGATGCGACGATGGAGGTGGTATATAAGCAGGTGATTTTTGGCAGCTTTGAAGCATTCCTTTGCGGTCGGTGATTGAAAGCAGCTCGATCGTGGTCCTCCTTCGTGTGTGTGTCTGTGCCTTTGTTGTTTGTTGTGACCAGCGGAGATTCGTTTCGCGGAGACGCGAAATCTGTGGTCTGTGACCAACAGTCGTGCGTGTGTAGTGCTGTAAAAGTATAAATTACGTTAGAAAGTGTAGTTTTATCAAACAGTTCGTGCACGGTCCCCAGCTTTGGCGACGCGGAAAATGGTTAGTGCAGCACCAATAGAAACTCAATATATTGGGTGAAACAATCGAGCAAACGATGGTTGAAAAGTTAACGGACGAGAAGCAGCAAAGATTACATTAATCGAGTGATAGTGCCAACGCTTGGAAAGGAAACACAGATGCAATTAAAGTGAAATTACAAGAGATAAACTTATTCCAAAACTGTGTTTCTCATCCACGAAAAAGCAAATTTTCCTATAGAGCTGCTAAAATTTGCAACATTATAGGATTTCTTACGGAACTTGCTTACTGAAGTGAACTACTAAAGTGAAACATAAAAAAAGGATAAAAATACTACGTATAATTTAAAAAACAACCTAGAATCACATATTTGTTCCTATTTAATTTGTTATTGGAAAGGAAACAAAATGTTGTACTAAGGAACGGGATTACATTGTTCGTTTAGCTTTCAGTTTTTTGACTCTGCTTTTACCATACTTTAAGTCATTTCATGCATTATAAATAACAGTCATTATAGATAACAGATTTTTACAAAATTTACCTAAGTTCTATAAAGTTTTGTTTTTTTTCATTCTTGCCATTCCTTTTCGATTTATTAAAACCCTTCCTATCTTGTTTCCATCAAGCAATTGTTAAAATATCAAATTTTCTCATAATGATATTGACGAAAAAGATACCCTGTAGGATGATATTGATTTCAACTGGCGGGAGTACACAAAATAAGTACAAAAGGATGGTGTGATAAAGGAAAATTCGTTAAACAGTTATAGTAACTTTTCGAAACAATTATATAATGAAAGTTTTTCTTCGTTTCTGTCAAAAAACAGCCAAAGGGATCGTCAACTAACTTAATTGGCAGAATAACAAACATAACATGTGTAGCTCGTTGTTAAAGGAGGCATAGTGTACCTTATTAGACGATATTCTTTTGTAACTGAGTTTGATAGCTTTTCTCTCGCCTTCATAATACCATCACCTCCAGTAATCCAGTTTTCTAAGTGCCCTTGGTGTAAGGACACAACTTTTTCAATGTTATAGAAATTATCGAGGGTTTGTTTTACTATACAATGATGTTAACTAGTGCCATTAGCATAACAATACCAGAAGCCCGATTGATTAGAAAACTTGTTTGGCTTTTCTTCTCTGTCGGCAGGCCCTGAAACTGGCAGCTCCACTGTTACTGCTGCTGGCAGTAACCGTCCTTGCGGGCAAAGAACCGGGCAAACCGGCCGACAGCGTGGCCATCGCGAGCCAACCAAAGTCGCAGCAATCAGCTGCCCCATCCCAGACGAAGAAGACGACCCACGGAAAGCGGGAGATTGGAAGCTACGGACTACACCACCAGCCCCAGTCCGTCCATCGGTATTCCTCCTTTGGCCACGCACAACCCTTGTCGGAGCTGTACACTCCGGCCACCAGCCACGGAGCATACAGCTACAGCATACCAGCCCATTCGTCCTTCCCATCGCTTGGATCATCACCGCACAAGCTGTTCCTTGGTTCGCCAAGCACCAGCTACAAGTACGCACCGTCCGTGGCCTCGTCGCACGCTTTCTTCACACCCCTGGGACACCACCATCTTCCGCAGCAGCATTCGTTTAATGGATTCCCGGAACCGGCTCCCGTCAAGTACGGAAGCTTCGGCACGAAGGATCTCTCCGATCTGTTGAAACAGCTGCACGCCGTTGGTCCGCTCACGATCAAGACCATCCCGAACAGCTACGCCTACGGATCGTTCGGGGAACATCACGAGTCCAGCCCGCTGCTCTTCGATAACACCAATGCGCTCCACCTGAAGCCGATGACGATCAAGATCCAGGAGCTACCGAGCCTTCCCTCCTTCGGCCATTCGAGCCTCCCACAAGCGGCCGCTCTCACCGCACCCGCCGGTCCGACCTCCTCTTCGTCCACCTATGGACACGTTTCGCACGGTCTCACCTACGAACCATCGTACGCCAGCGGAGTCAAGGGTCTTCGCCACTATTCCACCTCGAATGGACCCGCGAGCGAGCAACTCTACTCCAAGTACACGACCGGTCTGAACCTGCACACTCATCACAACCAGCAGCCGGCCGGCGCCACGATGGTGTCCCCACTGCACACCTCCGTCCACTCGACCATCGGCAACCAGAAGCCCTTCAAACCGTCCACCTACCTCGGGTCCACGCACGAAACCATCTCGGCCCCGTCGACGGCGCACGCCCACACACATCCGCTACCCTCGGGTTCCTATCTGGCCCCCTCGCTCCAGTACCTTCCCCCCGTGAGCAAGGTACCGCAGCATCCGCACAAGCTCAGCTACGACTCACCGGCCAAGCACGGATACCTACCGCCTGCGCCACCATCGACCAACGCCTATCTACCTCCGCACGGAAAACCAACGAACACTTACCTGCCCCCCGGCGGAAGTGGAAACTCGAACTACATCCCACTGTCGTCCTCCTCGGCACCGTCATCTAGCGGATCGCACGAGGACACCGTCCGGAAGCCGCACCATCACCAGCATCTTCACTCCGAGCAGTCCGGGGAGAGCCTCGAGTACAGCGGTGCCACCGTGGCGGCCGCAACACCTACCGCAGTAACGCCACACCACTGGAAGCACTAAGCGAACGTGCGGTGTGGAAAAATACTCATTTCCTTACGGGGGCACGGATGAGGGAGGGTTTAGTTCTTAAGGCAGCCACAACATTCCCAGCCACAGCATCACCCGTTTCTCGAAGGTAGCGCGTGTTGCATTTCCCCCTCCTTTAAGGCTCAATTAAGGCGCACCGTCATGGTTGTGTTTTTTTCCAACTTTCCTTCTACGCCCAAATCGAAGACCATTTTGCCATGCGGCCTTACGAACTGTTTTCGACCAGAAAGAGTATAATAGCGAGGATAAGCAAGTATGTTTGTGCCCTCTATAATTGGATTATTTTGTGTGTTACACCTCACTTGCAAATCTACTCCTCCCGTACCTCAGCCCGGCCAAACAACACCCGACGGAGAAAATGCTTCATTATGCAACCGTTTTGAAAGCGGCACACGGTGATAAGAAACAGTTTAGTAATTATATGTTAACTTATGTGTTAAATAATGATATTTAAAAATGACGCGCCAAAAGAAAATCAATTGCCGGAACGGTCGCTACCGTTCGTCACCGACACACGAACGAGAGATTAATAATAAAGAGAAATATAAATGAACTAACAGATTTCTTCCCTATTACCTATCCACCGGAAATTATTTTGAGTGCGTGCTTCGGTTTGGGATTGGTAAGCGATCCTCCTTCCCAAAACGATACGATGCGTGAAAACGCAGAAAGGGTGACAGAGTGATCGTTAACCCGTCCGCTTAGAGTGACTTCTGTTACGATTTGAAAGGGGTCGTAAAACATCTTTTCGAATAAAATAATCAACATCGATCGTGATCGTACGAAAACTCTCGCCATTTCGCGATCACGTAATCTGCACCCGGGGAGTGCATTGGTATTTGTTACCAAATTTGGGTTGGGCTTGATTCAATCAATTTGCCTGATGTCCAAAGCGCGGTGCAGAAGACGCAACACGCTGATGTTACGCTAATTAATCCCTAATCGGCGACACTAAGAAGCGTTGAGAGGCGAGATTAGCAATTGATGACCACGTGGGGTTCGCATTTCTATGCGCCGCGATTCGTTGAGGCATGCAACATTCCGTGACGAACGACGAGTACAGATTAACAAACATAAGATGTTTTAAGAGTGTGACATGAATGAACCTGGACTTGGGCCACAGTACCAACATATTATCGGTAAAGGGTGGTAATATCTAAAAATATCACCAATCTTCTGAAATATACTATTATCGTAAGCAGGGAATCTATCCCTTGTTGATACCAATTGCATCAAACTATGTTTAAAATTTTGCGGATAACATGAAGAATCCATATTTTGGACAAAAACTGATTTTGTTTGCTTGACTAGTATCGCATATTTTTCTTTGTGCATCGGTTTTGAGAACTTTTGAGACAATTGAGAAATGCATTCAAATTACTTTACTAATGTGCATAAGGTTTTAATGTTTTTGGTGTTTAAAGTATACATCATCTTCCTGAAAACAACTGATACCAACAGAATGTTAGTAGAGTGAAAATAATGTAATTGTTTCAAAAGAAAATTGAAACCGGTTGCTAAACTCAGTTCATTTTGGTAAATTGACCAACGACGAAACCTTGAACTTGGCCAAAGATTATCGCTGAAACAATAAGCAACCGTCTTTTTCACACGCGGTGGATAAAATACACGGAAAAACCCTCCCAGTACCGGATACAAACAAACAATAAATGAGATGTAAAAGATACCTTTCTGACGGTGCCGCAAAAGAAACGGAGGCCTACCACCGTTTCCGCTACCGTCGCGTGGCAAGTCGCGTACGATTTACAGCCAACTCGCGCCAGCGTCTTCATTACACGGACGCGGAAAGCGTTTCTGTTGCCGGCGGGGCATCACTCAGCGCTGATGGAGCAAGGTCAGCCGAGAGAAAGAAGGTGATTTTATTGGCCGAATGGGCTTCATCTCACATCTTTCATCTCCATTTCGAACCCATCGCCCCCGCCGGGCGTCGAGCGCGTGGTGAAATGTGGTCGTGCGGACAAATGCGAACGCCAAATTGCATCACACGGTGCGTTGCACCGGTGTGTTATTTTTGGAGTATAGTACTCTGGGGGCCATCCTGCCCGATGGCTTGTCGTAGTGGGTTCAATTGCGCGGTCGTAAACGGTCGGAGGATGATGGCTTATGGTGCCTTCATGCAAACGAGAAGCTTGCAGAACAATCGCTCTAATTACACCGGCAGCAAAATGGTGCAAGATTTGCTCGCGGACGGTTGATAATTAAGCCACGATCGATGCATGAGACCGTCCGACACACTTGTTTGGGAAAGATTTCGAATGCATCATGATGTTTTAAAACATGTCATACCTGATTAACCTAAAAAGACACAGAAAGGTTAGTTAGCGCTGTAGAAAAGCGATGATTTTCGGTGGAAGGTACAACTTACCGACAGGGTAGGCTATGCCAGAAGAAATCATCAATCAACCACCGGACCATGGGGATTATCACGATGATAAAATCTCGTTCATGTCCCCCACGAACAACACTCGCGTTGAAACCTCAATGGTGTTGATGATGTTAGCGTTAGCTAATGTAATTACTGTCGTTATTAGCTCGAGACTTGATCGTGCCAGTCCGGACTAACGCCATCCGCCAGCGGATTATTTCCTTTCCCGGCACAAACTCGGCTTCACGAAAGCTGGTTCTCTTTGGACACCGGAACCGTCGGCGATGCGCCACACCGCACCGACCCGTGTGCCTCCCTCCTTCCATACCAACGGCATCGAAATGAGAGCGAAAGTGACGCGGAAAAACGCATGGCCACGACGGTGGGTTGTGATTTTTACTGGAAACGGGTGGGAAGTGCGTTGAGCTTTCTGCACGTCACAACACGACGAATGACTGTCAACACCGCCTGCTTTGCAGATCCGCTGTGTGCCATGCGTTCGTACATTCGTGTGCGCGTGTGTGTGGTGAACCGAAAGACCTGCAATTCCCATCTTTGACAAATTAATGGAAAGAAAAATACGCTGTACAATCGTGTTTTGTCCATAAAAAAAGTACCTACCGAAACGACGCGTGTCTGCCGCCTGTGGCATAATCTTTGCCACAATATGTAGCATTGCGCGGGCTGCTGAAGACGTCGATGGTGTGGTGTGGGACTTCCAAACCCAGGAACCGTACAACGCTGATCGACCCCGCGGGTACATTCGTTCCGAAGGGGGTCCATTGAGGCGCTGCTTCTCCCCCCACTGTTTTCCTTTTTTTATGTCAACCAAACAACTGACGCGGCGCGATTCCAGATGGTGGACTCTGGTGGACTGATTTCTTACCATGCCGGTTCGACCACCGGCGGTACACGTAAAAAGTAATGCGTGCGTAAGACGATGTGGTGACATTGACGTCGGAAATACTGAAGGTGCTGTTTTTGCGTTTTCCACGGTCCACGGAGCCGCAGCTGGAGGTTGTGTTTTCTGAATCGAAATGTTTATGTTCGACGGCACTGGGGTTATCCAAAACCGATCGGCGTCGCGACCGGGCGGAAGGATTTGTCCGCGGAAAACTGGAGCTAAAGAAGGAAACCTACGGTCGTCGTACTTTTCATCCACCAATAATATGGGCGGCCCAGACTTGGTGTTGTGATGGCTTGTTTACCTACTTATGGAGAGCACCGGAAGTGGTACTCGGTTGCCCACACTGGTAAGTCCACAGAGTGCCTCGTGGCCAGATGACAAACACGATGGAAACGGTCAAACCATCTCTTCTTTCTTTTTCTCAGTGATGGTGTAATACCCGTGCTGGAGAATGAGGAACTTGGCGATGCTGTGAACTTTGCGGGGAATTTGCAACGGAGAGCTGGAAAGGAAAGGTCCGCCCGGAAACTAAATCGCCGGCGACGGTGACGGAACATGGCTGGCGACCTGTTCTGTGACGAAATCCTATTTTATGGCTTTTTGCTCACTTCATCATTGGGCAAGTAGCGTAACCACTGGTTGGGGCAATTGTCTGGAGCCTGTTACCCGTAACAGTGGGACGCAAGTAGTCCGGTAAGTAATAAAATATCTATTTCTTGTTTTATGTTTTCCTTACGAAAGGACAAATTAAAATATACTTGATTTTGTTTCATGATTGCTTGACCAAACAATAAAACATTGTCCTTTGATGTGCGCCGTGCGCTGTCCGTGGTTAGAAGTTTTCAAGGCGTGGAACTATTGCGTAATTTCTTCGGACGCTCTTGCCCACAGTCCTTCTATACATCAAAGCCCGATGCTTTTACCACTGGCTGCTTGCGCACTCACTAGGTCCCATGTCCGGGAGGTCCATTTGGCCGAACGGTAGTGAGGATAATGAACTTGAAACTTAATCACCGAGTGCGCGAGTACCGTTTGCGGAGCGATATCAAACCTCCACCTTGGCCGGCGGGTTATCCGGGAGGCAGATGATTACCTTTTCATGTGATTACTTTCTACATAATTTTCAAACTAGCTACCGGCTCGATCACGAGGGTACGTACGCGGCACCCAACACCTGATGGTAGGCCAGGTAACTATCTCCTTCGAGTTGTCTCGGACGGGGTCCGGAATGGCGTGACATTGCAGCCTTGAGAGATATTTGCATACTTTGAACCTGCAGCAACATTATCTACCAACACAGCATTCCGATCCAGTCTCGGATTCGATCTTGGCGCTGTCGGATAATGCATACCGGAACAAACAACGAACCACCAGGAGCGCCGTCGCCCAGGTTTATGTTTGGCCGGGGTTGCCACCATGTGGCCCCGTGATCGCTGCGATACACATTGCGAAGATAATGGTGGTGATGATTAGCACAGCCACATAAATAACGATATTTCGGACCTGTGCACGGTGCGTTGTGGTTGATCAGGTGGCTGATAGAAGGACCACGGTAACATCTGTTCGGGATTTACAGCGCTCCGCGCGTTAAGGAAGTAGGCTTTTTCCCCGTTTCGCTGTTAATAGTTCCAATCTTAGCAACCAGAGCATAGTTGAATGCTCATACGGCTACCATGATTGGGGAAATAGTGGCATGGTGAACGCGGAGAGGTGTAAAATTCAATCCCTACTCCTAGAAGCCGCAGGTTTCGAGAGAAGCAGCAAGGAAGTAGCTTGCCACAGCCTCACTCACGGATTCCGAAGGGCCCTTAAAGCCCACTGCAAGCTGCAAACCATGTTGCAGGTCCGGTCCTGCGTTGACCATAGGCGCGTAGTATCACTTTCCGCGTACAATGAGACCACTTGGCTACCACCACCTCCGATAGTGTGTGATCATCCGTCCGCCCGGTCCATGCAGCATGCTACGACCAAAACCAGCCATCATTAAGGTAGGTGGAGTGTTTTTCATTTGCTCACTCTTTCTTTCTCGTTGCGCGCACGGCCAGTGCCTGGCTTTTCCGCTTTTCTTTCCGCTCACCGGCAGGCCACCCTTTTGCATTGGTTTTGCAGGGTCTCTACCAGGGTGGTTGTGCAGATAATTGTGCCTTCTCTCACCCGCGCCCATCCCGGGTATGTGGTGCAATATAAAAGGCGATGCACCTATCAGTGCCGCGTTCATTTATCAATCAAAATCCTTCGTCGACACGTCAAGCGTAGCAGTAGCTGATACCAAGGCCAAGTATTTCTCGTGTCACGGTGCGGCGTAACGGATTGTGGTGTCCAGAGTTGTAGCCGAAGCTGTGTCCACGTGTTCGGCTTCAACATACAATCGTTAGAAAGTGAATTCCGCCGGTGGATTTAACGACAATCGAGAGTGAAAATGAAGATAGTTCTGTGCTTAACGCTTGGCCTTGCCTTGGTGCATGCCGATCCAGGTGTTATCGGATCGCAGGACGCTAGAAAAACGCGAAATCCCGCCAATGGGCCGACGAGTTACAATACCATCTCACCACCGGACAGTGAAACACTCAGCAAGCTGCAGAACCAGGTGGCACCGACGGTTCAGATTCCGGTCAAGCCGCCCACGACGGTGAAAGTACCGGAAACGGCATCACCCTTCATCACTGTACCACCACCGAATGCGGTTCCCTCACCGTACCTCAGGCAACCACAACAAGCGATCGCTCCCGTGTCGCAGGGCCAGTACTACGTGGCCATGGTACCGCAGGCCGCTGGTAATCATATGCTTGCACCAGGTAATGGCACCAGAATAGGAACATTAATAAGCATTAGGTTTGGATTGTCCGCAAATAGACTTATGCTTTACGTTTCGCCCCACAGCAACCACCCCGCTCATCATGCAGTACATCAATCCCCAGGGACAGCCAACGGGTGGTCTGCAGTACATTCAGCTGCTCCGTCCGGTCGTCTATCCGTACGCCAACCAGCAGTATCAACAGTACCAGCAGTATCCGGGCTACCTGCAGCAACCGCAAACGATCGGTAATCCGTCCGCTAGCGTTCATCCGACGTCGTACAATGTGTCACCAACTCCTCCGCCAACGACAACCACCACACAGCCAGGATTCGTTCCGTTTCAACCCGCCTCCACCGTACAACAGCCGGTCACCCAATATGCACCAGTTAGTCACATCCACTCCCAGCCGCCGACGTACAGTAATGGTCCGGTGGGACAGTACTCCAGCCCGGTTCTATCGTACTACCCGCATCGGTTTCTCGTTAATCCGTCGGAGCTGAATTTTAACACCAACGAGTACATTCCATCCTCCGGTGACGGTGTTTACCTCAAGGGCGTCAAGAGCATGCGCGCCTAAGCATCCCAGGTCTTCTCGTGCATCCAAATATCTTTAAGAAAATCTAAATGTCAAGTACAACTAACCCTAACCTGCCAATAACTCGATGCCAAACATTCGACAGATTCTGCCCAACCAATTGATTACCAATTGTACCACATACCAATTGACCCGTTACGACAAATGTACCACCCAGTTCCTTACCATTTCTTATTGGCGAAGTAGGCGTTGCTATGACGACGCCAGGTTGTAGTTTTTGTTAGCTAATTTATACGACTGACCCTGTAACATGATGCCTGTTCACTACCGGATTTCACTTGTTTCAGAAGTAATTAAAAGTCATTTTGATTTTACAACATCCCATTATTGTTTAATTCATAGTATGTTTATAAATATTGTCTGTATGATTATCTGCCCAATTGTGCCCATGACGATAACGGCTAATTTAAAACATCAATTAGTTGCCAACGTATGGATCAAGCATCTATGAGCAAGGCGATTGTCAAGTCGTCGAGAACGCTCATTCGAATCAGTTCGCTTGGAGTAGGCAGTCGTGTGCGCAGTTGAAGTTATTCAATTAACCATATCTAAAACTATTGTAAAGCTAGCGAGCAATGGAGCAAATCAAACTGAAAACAAGAGATGGAGGCATCATGAGCGTGAAGAGGAGCGTGCTTAAGCTTTCGCCGGTGTTGCTTGCAAGGCTGGAAGCTGTGGAAAAGACCCTGGATCAGGATGGAAAGAATGTCGACTTCATCGTTGTTCCTGAAGTGGATGAGGCGCATTTGCAGCTTCTGATGGATTGGATGAAACATCGCGATGGTAGGGTTGTTGCTCTCGACGGTGGAAGCTCCGAAATTCCCAACAACCAGGAACACAATGGCGTGGAACAAAATCCATCGGATCAACCCTGGACCGAATGGGATGAGAAATATTTTGTCGAACATCACGAGCATGCTTACCTGTTGATTAGCGTGGCAAGCGCACTGAATATAGACATATTTGTGAAAACTTGGAGTCGCCGACTGTTCGAATGGATAAGAAGCAAGAGTCAAAGCGAGGTGCAGGAAATGGTGTGCTTATACAAAGGCACAGCTTCAAGATTCCTGAATTACGACGGATCTTCTATGGATATGGAGATGGATTTTTGTGACTAAAATCAGAGTGGAACAATCAGCTAAGCACGCACATGAATAGCAAATAAAATACTTCCATCGTAATTCAAACTCTTTCTTTCAAAAGCTCAGTGTGTTTCGTTTCCTTGTCGTTACTAATTCGGGACTAAGATAAGACTCACTCGGCAGCACTTTACAATGCAAACCACGATTTGGGTCAGTTGTGCTTGCAAATTCGTTTGTTCGTTAAATATTACTGCTAATATTTCGGGTTTGTGATGTAATGGTGTTTGCTATGGCACGTTTTTACCGGAACGTAAGTAGAACGCCGGTACGTGCATCATTCGGAAGGGCTGGTGTGACGACCATTTCAAACACGCACGCCAACAATGGGCGTCTGCGGTTGATCTTGTTTGGAGATTGAAAAAGATGAAACAAAGGATAACAATGTACGCAGCTTGCATGTCCCATGGCACGTGTGGTTGAAAGTAAAAGGAATCGCTGGCATAACCACACTTGGAGATCAAACGTAGAAAGGGAGCAATGAAACTGCCTCTGAAACGTGACATTTTTGTACCCAAATTGTTTGCATTTTTTCGGAAAAGAGTAGTGTGCAAACACTTACGGTTGCTACGCGATGTGGATGTGATGCCAATATTGCGTAACACTGGGACGTTGGATTATTACTGTTCCGTTATTCCGATCTCATGGGGAACTGTACAATGTTATTCGATGGTGTTTGAGGTTGATTCAGATGAACAGTTTTAAATCAAACTTATTTTCGTTCGTAATTTACGCTGCTGATCGGAGACGATATGCTATACTGAACAGCATAGCTCAAAAGTTCGTTTTGTTTGAAACGATTAAATTCAGTTTAATGATTCTGGGTGTGTGATGCGGGTAGTATACTTTTAGGCGGAAACTGTACAGCTACGCACAAAAGAGATTGTACATCTATCATTTTCACTTTTGTCGTTGATCCTGTGTAGAGGAACATAAAACGATTTCTTTCATGAAACATTTATAACATTACTCTAATTTGTAATAGCGAGTCAACTAAACCAGTTACCTCTCCTTAGCATAACATTAGCAACATTCGTAATATGTTGATGGCCTCTTTTAATAATTTTTTTGTTCATTTGTGATAATAATTTTGTTCGGTCGACCAGTAAGTGGTAACACAAATAAAATATTACTTCTTGCTACGTACCTCCAGACGGGTTGGCTTTCCGGTGAACTGATTCAATCAAAGTGTAAGGAGTAACCTGCTCGGACAAGTTGGTGTTCCACAGCGGAAAAGGCGAGTCAGGACAAAGTGAGTTTTTCTAACTGTTTAGTAAGTGAAGAAAAAGAAGCTAGTCATCTTTCTTAGGTTCAAACTATTAGAACCATTAGTAAAATTGTTCATTTTAAAGTCATTCAGTGTTTATACAATTCTTTATTCATGTTTTAAAACACTTATAAACCGCCTATAGTGTTTATATTTGTTTGGGATAATCAGGTCGTGTTTTCATTTCGATTTCGCTTTCTATAAAACCATAGACTGTGGAATGTGGGCATTCGCTAATATCTGTGCGGTAGGAATGTCCACCGAATCCATTCCCGCACATTCCAAGACCTCTCCCCGTTCGCTCATGTGTGTGTGTGTCCTTTTGAGGGGCCCCAGTGCGGGCACGCAATAGCCAGTGGCCGAAGAAAGTGCGCCAACCGGGCGTTCGGGAGCTCTCGGGAGAAATGATTGAATCGAATCAATTCGGCCTTCGGACATATGTCAATCTGTCCCACTCTTCTCTCATTTGCCGGGAGAGGTAACCCCGGGACGGTGGCGTTACGAAATTCGACCACAGGCAGCGGACAGGTCATGTCGGGGAGCCCGAGGCGTCCGGATGCTGGCATGAAAATAGAGCACCACGCTGCTTGATAGTTAACTGCTTTAGAGTGTCCTATGCCGAGCAAGCATTTCTAGCGCGAAAACTGTTCACCAGCATCGATCAAATTGTGTTTAGGTTCGCGTTTTTTTTTTACTTCTACGCCAAACCTGGTAAGCTGCAGTAATCAGTTCCAGTATTTCTTCCATTCAATAGAAACCAACCCGTCGGCGATCAGTGTCGACGACAAAGCACTGGTTTATAGCTTCAGGAGCACATTTCTGTGCTCCTTGGCGCAGAACCAGGAGAAAACGCACTTTAAACAATCCGCCGACACACCTTCGCCAACAACAAGAGGAAACAAACAAACCAATCCCAACGACGGCGTCGTTGCGTCACGCACAACAGCTTCGATCAACTCACGTTCGATCCTCATCCGGTTCGCGCGCAATCGATCGCGATCTGCTCCAACTGGGTCGGGAAAAAATGAACGACCACTCCCGAGCCCCGGTTCGGTGTCGGAACAGGAAGCCTTCTACTGCTTCGATTCCCTCCTGGCGAATGAATCCAGTCCCAGTCCAAACCAGCTGCACTACCAAAACCCGACCGGCGCAGACATGAACAAATTGAGTCAACAAAGTGTCCACCGCTGCAAACGGTACCGGGCAGGAAAATGATTTGCTGAAAGTTAATTTACTAGCTCATTTACTGGCTGCCGAAACTGTGCCGAAATCGCCACAGTTGCAATCTACACCGCGTGCTCCAACTGTGTCACATGTCGTTAAGGCTCGGGAAAGGGGAGAGAGCGTGAGTGGCCTCTACAGCCTCCGCAGGAGTTGGGCGATCCCCTAACGCACGCGGATGCTACTTCTGCCCGGGGGGTAGCCCCAATGTAATGCATTGGTGGGTTTTTCTCACCAAGTTGAAAACATTTTCCCTGCTTTAGCGGGCGCAAATTAACCATCATTGACAGGCGGCAGGTGGTCTAACTTGCTGTGGTGTTGAAATGTGTCGTTCCTAAACGAAACACTCACATGCGAAAATAAAAAAAAAGGCAAATCAAACCAACTTTTGCGGTACCCATTTCGCTACATGCTCACTGAGCTGACCGTAGGACTCTCGCACGGATGAAGCGGAAAGGACTTCGAGCGTCGGGCAAATTATGACCGTTTAATTTGATCGTAACGTTTTGGTCTAGTTTAGTGCCGCCCGCAATGCGCACCGGGCGCCATTAAACGGACAACAAAATAGCAAAACTTAATCCCTCCCCACCGCGTGCTTCGGAGTTAACTTGTTTGTGGGTAATTTCGTTTCGTTTTTACCGACAGGTTGCGGTTTAAGGAGTGCACAAAAACGACGTCCTGCAACATTTGTGGAGCAAAACGCTTTAGCCTAACTTACCTAACGTTGCCGTTCCTGCGACACCAACTGGAACACTTACGTAAACGGATCGTTCCAATTGGTTATTGCTGCCGCGAGTTCATTTACCTTTCCCGGGTCCTGTGGGATGCCGTTTGAATTTCGACCCCGGCCGGTGTCTTGTTGTTGACACCTTTATTTGATCCAGAAATGTTGAAGCCATTGTGCCTCACCCTTACATTTTCATAAACATTGGATTATAAACTTCCATTGGGCTTACGGTGCGGAGGAAGAAACAATCGCTTCCATGCTTGTTCCGGCGCAGCTTAAGTGCAGAAACTTTCGTCGACGGCAAACGCGAACTCGAACCGGTGAAAAACACGACATCGATGACGTTCGATGTGGCATGTGGCCGCCCGGATCGGATCGTTAGCAGCGCTCGGGCTGACAGTTTCCTCCCGGACCGGCTTTCCTGCTGCTCGCTGAAAATCTCATTTGATTGATACGATCTAATCAATCATCTCTCGGGGATGATCGGGGACGGTTGTGTGCCTTCCCCCTTGGTCTGCTATGGTGCGTGTGTGTGTGTGTGTGTGCTCGTGCCACCACCGTGGTGGGGCTCATTATAGCCCCCGTTGGAACGAGCCACCGACGGCAGCCTCGAAACGTCATCGCCGAAACGAGAGTGTCAATTCGATTCCGCCAGCCAACCGCCGACCCGTGGATGAAGTTACAGTTTGTGTCGAAACTGAAGACCACGGGCAACTCTCGTGACGCTGGGGGACTCCCTTCCCGACACCGAGTGCGTCCTCCATGTGACCTTTCTTTTACATGTATTGTGTGTAGATAATCTCCACAACAAGCTGCGGAAGAAACGCGTCGAGGGATCTTATCCGCCAGAGCTCCGGTACACTTTCCCGGCCCGGGCCAAATGTTGAACGGTATGTTGTTCGATTTGGTTGTTTCACTTTTGTTTGCACGCTTCTGCTTCTGTCCACCCCAGAAAACTCGCTCACCGAACGATGCAGAGGGCAACGGAGGCTGGGCCAAGCGCCAACACCGGGCGTGATTAATGGTGTCGGGAATGTGGATGGATTTGGATAACCGTAGCAGCGAGGAAAGGAAGCCCGAGATAAGCCACACCAAGGTGGATTTGGTTCATCGGCGTGCCGCCCCGAAACGATGTACCGATGTACGTGAGCTTGTACGATTGGAAAAACCCTTCCGGCCGCATGTGGCTATCCGCACTTTCGCGTATAATTGGTAAATAATCTTCCGAAGAAAGGCAACACTCACAATTGAAAAACGAGCGACAACTACGAAAAACGAGCGGCAAACTGTGTGTGTGTTTTGCAACCCGAATGCACTTGCACCCGAGCAAACGATTGATTGATTAACGATCGTGACGGCGATCGGTCGTAAATAGTGGCGCGTTATATATTGATGCTCGGAAGGAAAATTAGTGAAACATAGGAAGCCACAATTATGGTTCACCACAAAACGGAGGCGCCCGAAGACCACGCGGTGCACGCGGTTACGTAAAGCCTAAACCGGGTGCCACTGATTGGTACGTATTAATCATACTTACCTTTGATTGATTCGTTCGTTAGGGATGTTAGAAAATTATTTCCTCCGCTCCGATTCTGGGGAAATCTTCCGAGAAAGGGTGTGAAGAGAGAGGTAGAGAGGGATAGAGAGAAGAGGAAGAGGGTTTCTAATGGTCACTGAAAAGTAGTTTAATTTGTTCAATCACTGATCATCTCTTCGGGCACTTCAAATGAAACTGATCTGCTTAAAGTGTTTTAATCTCACGAGGGTTGAGACATTATTTAACGTTCGTATTTTAGTCAAGGATGAATTTATCAAATGGGTTTGATTCTTTACGGTTCCATTCACCAAGTTTTGCAATGTATAATAGTAGTATAATACATCCTCTAGCTATTTATTGTAATATTTATTGTCATATTTAATATAACTATTTTTTTTTTCTATGCAGTTTTAACATTTATTTAACATTTAACATTTAGCATTTACCATCATTTATTATTTAATTTATTTGTTGAAGAACAACCCCATAATGACTTTAACCTGAGCACATATTCCGTCTTTAATTTAATGCAAGTGTTTCGTTCTGCTTCGTCGTATGCTACTGAAAGTTTTACTTTCGGACGCCCTTGTTCCGCCAAAGTTCCTCTAATACGATCTGTTCCTTGCCATGACATGCAATTAATAATTTTAAAATCATATTAAGTTTCTCTTGGCAAAACTCCCAAAATAATTGAGTCGTAGCACCAAGTTGATCCTCGGTTTAGAAAATCCCAAACTAACGTTTCCTGAGTTGGTAATGATGTAGATAACATTATTTGCAAATTTATACCCATTTTCGGTGCTAACGACAGTCAAACTAATATCTTTTTTATCTAAATACGTTCGTTAATAATAAGCATCCATGGCAAAAATAAACATTTTAAAGATGAAATTAGTATCTATAGCCGAATTGTAATTGTTTCATTAGAGAAGAGCGTCGTGGGTATTACAGGGAGGAACGGAAAGGATGCGAATGGATCAATCATATGTTTTTTCTCTCTACTTTTGTGATACACTCAGACCCTTTTGGAAGTGGCCCTCGGGGGTTACGGGACCGCGACACACCGACCGTGGTTGGTGGGCGTTAGAAAGGATTGATCCCCCAAGTCAAACATGGTAAAGATGGATTTCTACCACGCACGCCAGGGATCGGCGATTGATTGCTTGCCTATTGTTGCTCGCTCGCGCGCAAGATTGACTTCACCTCCGGCGGCAACGGCGAAGGTTGGTGCGTTTGCTCCGCCACACACACACACACACACACACACACACAGATCGCAGAGGCCTTGTCTTGGCTTTTTCCCCCCCTTTCCTACTGCTTCGTCCTCGCCATCGCCACTTTCCGAGCGACATTGGGGTGCGAAACGCTAGCACGCGATGTGTTCGCGTAACGCAGCTTGTTACTCCAGTTTGGAAGGTATTTTCCCTTTTGCCGTCTGCCATGTTCAGGTGATCCCTTTAAATAGCTCGCAGGTGGACGTGGCTGGTGGTGAAGAATAAATTAGGCGCAAACTCGCGAATAATCGTCCGGGACTGTGTTTGGGGCAGGACAGCGTACCAACCCTGTCATCCCTTGCGTTTGCCCGCCCCAAACACCACATTGCTTGTGGAAGGGAACGGGATGGCGGCAGGGCGGGAACACTTTCTTCGAACACGAGCCAACTACAACAACAGCAACAACAAGCGTCCTCCCAAACGCACCCTAAAGCGAGCTCCACTAAACTTTGGCACCGTCGAAATTGGCCACCCCAGGTTTACCCCGGGTGACAGCGCGGGACAGTGCGGTGATCCCCGGTGTGATTGCGCAACAAATTAGACCATGTGTCTCCGGCGGGGTCCGTCCGGCGGCACGCGCAACCCACCACCGAACCGATGGCAATGCGGTTTGCCAAAGTGTCTTTCGCTTTATACTTTTCCCGGTTCTGTTTTTGCAAATCATTCACGGGAGCGCAAATGTGACTCTCAAATGGGACTCGAAATAATTAGAGTCGCATTTAAATCGTCAAATTAAAAATCACCACACCGTCGCCAGCGTTCGCCTGGTCGGACACATTTTTCGTCCACCAGTTCCACTTTCCGTTTGACTCCGTCTAACTCATGAGCCCCTTGTCGTTGCCATGTCGTTTTTTCCACTCCTTTGCGTTCTTTAATCAAGCGCAAGGGCGGAAAAAAACGGCGAAGGATACTGGAAGCAGGATGTGGGAGCGGGTAAAGGAAAAGGCTCATTTCGTTGACGAATTACAACGATCATTACGACCTGGTCGAGCTGAGAGCGGTCAACAGTGCGGTCCTTTCGCGTTTTTCGAACGGCGAACGACGGGAGTTCGCCACGGAACAGTGGACATTCAGTGCGCTTCCATGACAAGAGTGACCCCCGGGTTGGTTCGAGGAATCTTCCTCCCTTAACGGAGCCCTCCCCGGAGATTTTATGTCCTAAGGGTAGTTGAGATATGACCGTTTCATCTGCTCGTAAAAAACAAATGATTATGCTTTTTTGTGATCGCCGGGAATGGGTTTCTGGTCAAATGGAAGAATTTCGATGATTGACTAGTTCGGAAAAGCTTTCGTAGAAAAAAAACAGAGATGTTATAATAGTAATAAGCGTCAACACGCACTGAGTATGGGCCGAAAGGATCATCGTGGAACGGTCTTTCCTTTCACTGGGATGATATGGAACGGACGCTCGAGGTCGTTTGTCAAATTGGGTATCCTCTCACTTTCGCCTGGAATTGGTTGCGAATTCTTTTGCTAGTAGGATCATGAAACTTGAAGATTAATGTTCGTCATGAAAAAACAATTTAATGAACTAAAAATTTCATGTAGTACAAACAGGTTAGCAAATTTTTAGATTTAGTTTAGCAACATGTAAACGTGTTTTTTTTGTTATAGACACATTCACGTAACATCTAGCTAAACACCGGTCACATAAAATCAAACCGTTGATAGAAAATCGAAGTAATAATCATTATTACTTCCTTCCGTTTTCCCAACGCCGTGATTTACCTGACGTAATCCGTAGCGACTGGTTTTGTTCTATTTCTACGCCGAGATCTCGAATCTCCCATGCAAAACTCGCTGGAACTTTCGTACGCACGCAAAGGAAACCGGCAACATCAATCCAACATCTCCGGGTATACTCAAGACCGTGGGGACACTTTTACCTCACCGCCGGCATTCGGTTACTCAACATCGTCGTCATCGGCCATTAATGGGGCACCATTTTTGCGTGGTTTGCGTGGAGGTATTTCTAGTACTTATTTTTGTGCAGAAAACAGTTTTTTGTTCCTCCCTTTGCGCTAGCTTTGTTTGCTCCTACCGAGCACCAGCCAGGGTTTGAACATGAGAAACCCGAATGGATATCTTTCATCATCGCGCACAGTGGGCTGCTTTATGATAAAAACATTGGCGCGATGACAAAAAGGAACTGCTCGGGCGAGATCTGCAGCGATCAGGATGCCCGCCGGCGATATCGCCGATCGCGAATCAGGGGGTGCCGGTGAGGTCATGGGGTGCGAGTGGAGAAAGGGTAAAACAAGAGGAAAATAAGTGCAAACAAGTGTCCCAGTGAGCATGGAAAGAGTGAGAGGAAACTCGACAGACGGACCACACGATGGAGAGGCACGAAGGCAGCAACAACTGTAGGACAAACAGTTGCACACGGGATGAATGGAGCACGAGAGCAAGCGCATCGAAGCGACAAAGGGTTCAAGGGAGCGAAGTCGCGTTTGGTACAGCGAGAGAAGGAAAGTTACGGAGATGAAAAAAGGGTGGAAAATGCTAGTTAACCCGTCAATGTTCATCAACTGAAAGATATGGCTTTTGGCAAGATCTACAGGAAACGTAAACAAGATAAAAATGTTGATTTTGTAAATGCTTCCAAGCATGATGATCCAAGTATTCACTGCTTTGTACGGAGTATTCTATTATGACGAATCCAAGCACTCGAAGCATATTTTTGTCCTTTTCCCCACAATTTCCGTATTTGTGTTTTTGTATGTCATTTATACTTCGTTTAAGAAAATTAATTTTACACTTACACGTTTAAGTTGGTTATTCAACGTCCTTAAATACAGAGTTTTATATTTTGTCATTATGTCTAATAGGCTTTTATGCAATGGAGGAGAAATCTTTCTTTTAATTTTAAGGCGAACAATGTTTTTCCGGTTTTTTTTAAAATCTAAGATAGCTTCCAAATATGTGGCTGAACAAACAAAAAGTTTCTTTTTTGTTTGCATTCGAAATGAAGCATTTAATAACTAATATTAATATATTCTTTGATTTATGAGGCACAGCAAAACTATCCGAACTATAGAAGAGCCTTTTTTCTTGGGACGAACCCATTTCCCTGCAAGAGTTAATCTTCGCTGGAATGCGTTACAGTTCAGTGTCACGACGCCTGGCCAGAGATGGAGCCGAGTTGGAGAAAGAGAGAAAGTGCGGCCTTCTGCTGGCACATGCGGGCCGCAGGACAGTCCACACATGTGACACACAGCGCGAACGCCCTTCCGTTCCGAGGGAGTCGCACGCCGAACTTGGCCGACCCGAACGCCGACCGCGAGAAGAACCGCGAGAGATAGCGAGCGACAGCGTGGTGCAGAAAGTGCCGGCGGATCGCTTTGGGGCCGGCAAGCGCCGGGCAAGTGCCGCAAAACGGTGGGGTTTGCGGTTTTGTGGTTTCGTGTCGGTGCGGATATAAATTGGTCCGGCTCCCTAGCGGACTGTTTTAGTTCGCAGCCCACGGTTGGTGGGATAAAATCGTGCAGCAAGTGCAGCCACCACGTGCTCTTGTGCGTTTCGGCACGTCCTTTCGGTTCTTTGGTTGGTCAGTGCGAGTGTTTATGTTAGTTTTTACGTGGATGAACATTGTTTTAAGTGCGTTGTTTGTGATCCGCTTGGCTTTCTAGTGATTCATGTTACGAACAGAACCGTTTCCAGTTCGAAGTGAAGGCTGCACTTTTCAACAAAAGATTGCACCATAATTTTCATCAATTGTGTGATGGTTAATCTGACGGGAGCACTTTAAGGAAGCGTCAAGAAAAAGCAAAACAAAAAACACAAAACCCCAGACAGTGATTGTCGAAAAGCTGAGCAGCTTCCGCCCACGTGTTTTTATCCAACGGCAGTTGATTTACTTGTGGATGCAAGAGTCATGATCAGAATGGTGAGTAATCTTTAAGCCGAAGGTCGTGTTCACAGAAAGTGAAAGTTGTAGAAAATGGGTTTCAACGTTAAAGATGAGGATAATACCTTTCAATAAAGTGATTTTTGTGTTTGCGCTGAATTATTCGCAAAGAAATGAACAATATCGAAATGGAAAATTCACTCGCTATGTTCACTTAAAAAAACAATGTTGTAACTTCCAAACAATAAGTGATTGAATTATTTCCATATCAATCTTTTTCAATTATCTTAGCACCCTAATGATGATGTGTGCTTTAATTCATGAGAGCCTTTATGTGTGTAGTTTTAATAGTTACTGAAAAACTCTTTGAAATTTGAATAACTGAAAATAATAGAACTTTTGTCAGATTCTAGTTATAATGCGAATGAAGATTTTAAATTTAAATGCTACTTTATTGTGGAATGTTATTGAATTATCCGCATCTTTTGTGTGTTTTTACATTTATATTACTTTATGAACTCGTGTAGATACATTTTCATTATGTTCTTCAGTGTTGTTTTCTTCTTTGACATTTTTAAACCATTGCCACTATTGCTATTTTACCAAATACAGTAAATGTTATTTTATCTAAAAGCTCAAAATTAGTCAAAATTATCAAGTATAGCAAACTCATTTTCATTGTTTCCTTTTGCTGCATAAATCGGAATAATACGGAATAAACATTTTACTTCAAGACATTTTTGCACCTGTAGATAAAGCTTAGTTTTAGAATATGTTCAACTGGATAGATAAATACGTACGGATATGCACGTTTTGCTGTATTTGAATTGTATATTGATTTATCTATATGAAGACGATGGGTTTTAACTACAATAGTTAGCATTCTAATAGTTATTTCCAATTCTGATGATAAATTTATATCATCATCATAATGATAATTAATGTTTTTTATATAACCAGTTTTCTAAAAGGTTATGTGCACTCACAAAATTTAAGATGTTTATACTTCCAGAAATCATAATTTTTAAGATTTTTATACTTCCTTCAGATTTTTATCTTTCATACATCCATAAATCTATATCTTATATTAGTTTTGCCCATGACTCATAGGCAAGAGCGTGTTAGAAATCACACTCATTTAAATAACCACCATTAGGCTATTTATGTCCTACGTCCAGACGCGTGGCTTCCGTTTTGTCTGCATCCCGTTTCGCCGTTGTCTCTGCGTAGATCAAAACACACACGCCACACACCGTAGCAGCATTCCTTTTTCCCAGCGATCGAACGCAACACGATCGCCGGTCGCACAATTCGTTTTCACTTTGATAATCGACGATCGACAATCAACGACTTGATAAACGACTCTCTCGAACCGGAGCACGATAAGGTAATAACCCCTGTCGCTCAGGAAAAACGCACGTTGGTTACGCAACGCAGGCTCAAGAGCAAATATCCCGACGAGTAGGACTAAAACCAAAGAAAGCGGCGGGGGCCCACATGACGACATGTGGCGCAAGAAGGTCGCCTTTGCGTTCGCGGGTAAGCGTCTATTAGGCGCTCGGTCAATTGATGGTTTTTTGTTTCCGAACCACAAATTATGATCCAAATCGGGAACCGTGTGCTAATGTCACTGATTTGTGTCGCCTTGCGCTTACCTCATAGAATGGGCCTGTTTTGGGTGGAGAAGCCGAACATTTGATTTTCGTCGGCCAAAGCTCACAAGCTTTCCATCGCTGGCGCTAAAGAGATCAACCGACCACGCAGGCGAGCGGAAGTGTTAAGCTGGCACTGAGACGGAAAATGAATATCCACCACGCGGTGGGGGCTCGTTAACGTCCGTCGTCCATTTTCCGTGAGGCCTAATTTGAGGATCGGTGTCGAAAAACGATACGAGCCGCCACTCAAGTACCTCGGTATGTTTCAATTTTCTCTGCACACGCCAAACCATTTTCCCGTCGGAAGACGCTCGAATGAAGACGGCGAAGATGGAGGATGAAGATCATGGACGCCAAAATGTCTCTACCGAGAGGCTCGGTGAAAAAGTGGAAACCCATCCGTCAACCGTTCGGCTACCGGGAAAGCGGACTATAGGCGGATGAAATTGAACAGCAAAGACCTCCCCGGCTGTATTTAGTAAACAAATTGCCCCCTCCTCCGTCGTATCCACCCTCTTTCCTCGCGTACGAAAGGAAAAGTGCCAAGAGCCAGTTTATGCAGCCCACTATGGTGATTTGCTTGCCCACCCCACTCACCGCCCCGCGCCCCATTCGTTCCAAACCCGACCGCTCTCCGATACGGACCATTGATCGGTTGATCGTTTGTGGTGCTTCGCTCATTCATAACGGTCCAGCGAGCGGCCGCACCAACAGGCGATGGATGAATGAAGCAAACGTAGCGAAAATGGTTTTCCTCATTTTCTCACCGGCGATTGTCATCCTGCGCCATGAAGAATGTTAAAGCAAAACCCATCGGCAAGCGTTTTGGACGTGAGAAAAGCGAGGAAAAACAAATCGGGAAGCGTGTGCTGGTCGCTCTTTTAACCAATTACCATTTTATGCGCACGACGGAATGGTTTAATTGGGAGTAAATGGACCCCAAAGGGCCCTTCTTTCGATCTACTTTGTCACCTTCCACTTCCCGTGATATGGACTCCGGATGGAAGTGGAAAGGACAAACAGCTTAATCCAGTTTCCGGCCTCCGTCCGGTGCAACCAACACTTTGTCCAGCCAAGTGAAGCGCAAACATTGTACGTCCACGTCGATGGTCGGTGCAGGAAAAGGTTGAACACATCAAAATATAAATTAGACGACTCGTGTCCTCAAGTGTGTGGAAGAGCAGATTTTCCGTAGGCCCCACGCGGACGGATCTTACCCCCGCCCGCATTTGGCGGATGTGAATTTGAATAATTCCAGCTCACATTTATGGTCGCAAATAACGGGGAGAGGGAGCGCATAAAGTAATCGTCACCGAGAGGTCGTGTCCGGTTGAAGAGACATGTTTGAGGCCGCGGTTCGTCGCTTACTTTTGCTCACACGCTCATCGAAGTCTTTTGTGTTGGAATTCGACTTTCTTGATTGAAGACATTTACCATCGTTTGGCTTTTTTTTCTATCGAGTTCTTTCACCTGTTCGGCGGGAATGTTACTTTTTACTGTATTTGCTTCCATCAATCAGTTGATGATTGAGCAGTTTAGCTAGTTTTACCGCGATTGGTCGTGTTTTTTAAAGCCACATTCTTGTCGTTTATTTTGTGATTGTGTTTCCTGCACTTTGGAATAAAAAGTTCCTCTTTCGAAAGACAATCGTCATCGCATTCGGCGTGTCGCATGCGTCACTCATTGCAGTTGAAAACGATTTCTTGTTCACTTCCCTCTTGCAAATCCGGCTAACCGTTGAGTTATTTTCAATTTCTTCGGTATGTTTCGTTTAAATTCGTTACCAACATAAACATTGTCAACGAAGAGGTGGGAAAAAATAGAATCGCCTCAAAAAAACACCGGACTGGTGTTGCCCATTCGATTCGCAAATGGAGGGAAATGAGTTGTCCACCGCGTGCTATCGTCACTTTCTTCCTCCGTGGGTCACCTTAATCGAATTGAATGAACATCCAATTTCGGACCGATCGAAAGCCGGACCGACCCGGCTCGTTGGTGCTGTGCACAGCAAAGAAACAGTAAAACCGGGGATTCAAAGGATTTCAATTGCTGCCCTGTTTTACGTGCGCCCCGCAAATCTTTCTTTCCCCTCGACGCTTTCTTCGGCGTAACTTAAGACGATGCTGGTAGTTGGGTAGAGGAAATGGAGGTGGACAAACATGGAGAACCAATTGTGGCACAAGGTGCCATTGAGATTTGCGATGGAATTCGTTGATTCATGGTTCACCGGGAGATGATTAATAGTCGCCCGGCCAAGGGGTTGGATGATTGTTTTTAATGCTACCGCTAGTTGCACATAAAAATAGTTTCATGCATTTACCGGTGGAAATTGAAGCATACAGTTGCATGGTTGATCGCACGTTGAAGCTAGTAACGATTTATTTATTTTTTCCTGCCTTTTGCATCACACGAAGAAAACGTTTCGAAGGGTTGATTTTAAATTTTAGATGAGCTAGGTTTAATAAAATGTAAATGAAATTTAATTTGTTTCAACTATTTAATATTTTACAACTATAAAAACATGTTTAAAAGCAACAAAAGTAAACGACCTCAACAATTTGAAGGCTTGTAAAACATAACCACAACAATTCCTGTAAAAAGCTGACCAAACTTCGCAGCGCAGATTGAGCAAGATAATCTCAGACCTGTCTGCGCAACATTGTACCCGGGTTTCGAGCATTTCCTATTCTCCACCGGGGGCCCTACCAGAAGTCCGGTTCGGGTGAAAACCAGACAGGTGACAGGGCACTCGGTTTCCTGCCCATCAAACAGGGCCTGTCGTCGCCCGACAGCCTTCCCTTTTGGCTGAAAAGAAACGTGGAGGGGAAAGAAAAGCAACGAAGCAGACGACAACGACGAGTGATTATTGCAAAATAAGATCATAAAAATTACTTCACTGTGATTTGGAAGAGGTTATCTCAGTCCCCACCACTTGCCTTCTTCCCTGCACGTGTCTGCAAGTCTCTCGCGATATGCGGTTTAGCTTAACTTTCTTCCATTCACGGGGCCAGCAGTAAGGAAGTGATCGCGAACGTTCAACGCTAGATGTTCAGGCAGAGTAAAACAAAACTGCACCGTCTTCCTTGTCCGCGGTTTTCTATGGTCGATGCAGGGGACGGGTTCTGGGGTGCCCTGTGTCTCGTCCCCGTTGGTAGGAATAAAAAGTAATCTAGGAAACAGTACAAAAAGTGCACACACAATAAACAAAATCTGCGACAGTGTAAGTAACAGAACGAGTGTATGGAGAGAGATTGTTGCAAAAATAGTAGAAAGATGAAGTACAATATACTCAAACCAGCGTAAAGGCGAAACCGGCATGAAGGGGAAGGAAAGTACATTTTCTGCTTGACTCAAACTCGTGTCCAGCGCCGACCGGTCATGGCCATGTGTGTATGTGGTCGTTGGCCACACAACTGGTGCAAAAGGCTGCCGCAAAATACGGGCCTCCGTACCAGCCTCCCATCAGCCTCCCATTACGCCGAAGGGCTAGCGTCGCTTCTCGTTTCCCCGTTTCCAGGGCGCTTGGTGGCCACCTGCGAATGGCCCTTCCCGCGCCCGTAACCTTAGCCGGTCGCGATAAAAAGGCAAAGAAAAACACAACGATCAATCGATCGACCGTACGTAATTCCTGTATCGAACGCAGGAAAGCGAACGAATTCGCTCCGATTTACTGTGTGTTGGAAGGTTTTTTTTTGCTTCTTTCCAGTAACGCGCGACTTCCTTTCCCCCTCCGCCCGGTGTGCTTCCCTTCTGCCTGCGCACTCCGGTTCGGTGAGATTTTATTTCACAACTTGCCGTTCCTTTTTCCTGTTTCCGAGTCGCGCGGTGTGGGCACGGGAAGCGAAAGTGAAAGTGGTTCGATTTGGAGCGGGCATCGTTCTTGGCAACGGAACGCGGCGGCTTCGCGGTCCTTATCGGCCAAGGGTTCGGCCGGTTGACCTCTGAGCTCCGCAAGCCGAATCATTTGGGCAGCAGCTTTTGATTTTAATCGCCTCCTTGAGCGGGGTTTGGTGGATGAAATGTGTAATTTACGTGGCAAAGGAATGCTGATGGAAGGTCGAATCGTTACGAAAAGTATTTCGCCATTTCATTATGCTATCATATATTAAGGTATTATTTAATATTAACTACATTAAGATTAAGTATATTTTCACTTCGTACTGATATTGAGAATAATTATTTATTATTGATGATTTACCTCTCACTTCGTTAACATGAGAGTTGAAATTAATTTCGCATGAAAGCACTTAGTTTTGAGCTTTCGATAAATGTATTATTATGTTTATTTTTGGAAGCAAAAATATTGAAATACTACCATGTACAAAGAAAAGTTCTTTGGAAGGAGACTTAGTTTTGTTGTATATTGTTTTGGTAATTTTAAGCATTTTTGTAGTAAATCATATGCATAGTTTTTATTAAATTGTAATCCAAATTGCAACATGTTTAAACATTTGTCTTACATATGAAAAAAATTGACAATTGACTCATTGTTTAGGGTGTATTTAAGTGTATTATTAAAACACAAAATAATTGTATACCATGCACTTTGAATTATACTCTCGCCCTTTGTTGGTGGTTTTACTTGATGACTTTATACAAATATTGATTGTAGATGTTGTTGTTGCATCCTTCAATTTGCATTCGTGCACGATCGACCTTCCGAAAAGCGCTCTTTCTTACCCGTCAACCTGTATCGATAATGACAGTGCTGAAAGCTGCTCATAAAGTGCCACTCAAAATTCCCAACCAGTCCGGTCGAACGGTTTTGAAATGGCGTTCATTGATACTATCCTTTCGACCGCTTCGATTCCAATCGGCATCGGCCGACCTAAAGACAGTGATTCGGATTCATTTTCCTGCACGTAATCGGCAATCGGCATCGTCCAGTTCACTTATGGTTCCTTGCAGGCCGCTTCACGATCGTTGGAGGTTTGGTTTTGGGAAGAGGATCTGCATCCACTTCGCTTTGTTGATCGGTAACGCAAATGAACCGAATGTGATTTACGATATTTGCTTGTTTTACAAAATGTTGCTGGGCTTGATTGACCAAAGCGTAGCTAAAGGCAGCGCGGACATAAAATATTTTATGAAAGGTTGGTTACGAACAAGGAAACCAACTCGAAATGAAAATTACAGTTCGATTCACTCGGCCACAAATAATGCGATAATGCACAGATCGATGGCACAGTGGGAAAGTGCAGTTGCTTTTTTTTTTTAAAGTACTTTCGGTGGTATTTGTATTTTATGAGCGAACTTAAAAAAAACGTACTCTGCAATCTGCTAGCCACCGGATAATGCGGATCATGAGCGACGAAATATTAAGCGCGTAATTTCGGGTGCGGAAGAAGCGAATTGTGTGGTATAATACACATTCACCCGACAAAGGGCCCGACGTTGGTTCGAACGGGTTGCTGTTAAAATCCGGCTTGATCGCATGCCGCATGCGAACGTACCTTTCTTGCCGGTTTCCCGCCACCACAACCGTCTAACGGGAATTATAGGTTATGTTGTAATGTTTAATGTTGCGACCGTCATCGGCAGTGTCTATTCGTTAGTAGATATTTTTCTCGCTGTCTTCACATGTCTCTCTCCCTCTCTCTCTTTCTCTACTGTTTTACTTTCGATTTTCATGGACGGTGAAATGAAGCCTTTGTTTATTTTCACCGAAACTCAGTGATCGCCGTTTTTCGATGGCTTGTTTTGTTCTCGTTTCGGTCCATGACATGTTTGGGGCGTGTTGGCGGGCGGGGCGGATCATGTCCGGCCCGGGAATTGGGAAGTGTTTCGAGCCCGATGGCCCCAAGCATCAGCCGCCCCGACGTGGGCTGGAAAGGAAGAAAATGGAACGTGTTGTTGTGCCGGTGACGCACGAGCCCTTTGCTGAGTGGCCTTTCCACTCTGGCCACTTGACAGGTACAGCAACGCGCGGCGACGTTTTAACAGGTTTGCGGTGACGGATCTGGTGCTGACAATAAACAAAAAATATATATATACATAAACAAGACACTGACGGTCTTGTTACAATGTTGGTGCCCCACTCCAACGCAAGAGAGGCCGCAGCTTTTCCTCCTGCGCGAGGAAAGCATGTGTTTACGCACTCCTTTGGGGGCTACGGAAGGCTGACCGGAAGCTTTGCCGCCGTTGTTCATGTATTTTTAATTGGCTCGCGCCCCGAAGGAATGTCTACATCAACAGGCTTTTTTTTTACGACAACGTACGGGACCAAAATTGCTTCATCACTTGTCAAGAAAGTAAATCAACTTTCCATCATCGAAGTTTGATGGGGGAATTTCCATGTGGTCGATATTTATTTTATTACCAAAACTACCAGATCGTGAGGTAGGAGTGTTTATAATTTATAAAATTCTATAAAATAACGAACAAACAATGGTTGCAAGCTAGATGGCTAAAATTTTAAAATAATTAATAAACCTCCCATCTATGGTATGATTTAATTTAAACGGTTCATTTCCAAAATAATTTTCTCCAGCTTCCTACATAATTGCGTAGATACAAAGACACTGGAGTAGGTAATTTCAAGATTGCACATCTCCATTAACTAATAACCTATTGCAACGATGCATTTTTCCATCTTATCTTATCGCGTCATCTTAATCTCCACGATCATCATCATCATCATGGGGTTGATCCCGATTACCGCTATCGATGCAATGGGACACATGTCTGGCTTCACGCAACATTCCCGCCGAACAATCTCCCCCAGCGATTTAACACCAGCTTAGTGTCGTGATTGGTTGTGCGTCACTTCCCGCCGTCCAAGTCCCATCGTACGGCTTTGCTGCATCGGGCGGAACAGGCGAAAAGTGAAATAAAAAACTGAACGTTCATGCCTCAACGAGAGGCTGCAATGGGGAGGAAATCTGGTTCAACCGTCCAGGTTGCGACACTTCAGGCCCACCGATGGGCCTCGCATGAGTATTACCATAACAACCACGTCCATGGCCATCGGGTTCTCGTGCAAGGAGCCCGAGTCTCCGCACATCGAGATGTTATTTAATTTTCCACTTTCTTTTTCCCCATTGGGCTTTCCAATTTCTGCCCGCGCAACCGGTCGGGAGGTCCGCGTTTTTCCTACGCACAGTGTCAAGCGCAGCCAGTTTGCGAACTCCGCTAATCACTCCTTAAACGCACTATTTAACGTGCCCCTGTGCGCGGACCGGAATGTACACATGGTGCGCCTGGCTTACGACGGGTTTTCTTTTGTAATTTTTCATCCTCTTGGGGTTTTTTTTATCTCGGCTGGAAAAGACTACAACGCCAACGACCTTCGCATGGTGACGGCGAGAAAGATCAAGTTCAGTGCGTTCGCAAAAGCTTCCGTTGACGGGCGCGTGTTTCGGTCGGCGCCTAAGAGTATGCAATTGGCCGAGCACGCACGCTTTTCGAACACCAAACGTTCGAATTATTAAACATTCGTTTCTTTCGCTTCGATCATCCACAGCTGCGCTTGAATCTGATCGTTTGGTTCGGATGTTGCCTACTGCTGCAGGCGCCCTGGGTCGTTGAGGCGGGCCACGAGCCACCACCCAACGGATCGAGCAACCGTCCCACGCAGCTGGAGGATATCGAGCGGGACAATCTGAACAGCGAGCGGCAGGTCTACAAGAAGGAAGCCATCGCCCAGCACGGGGCCAGCTCGAGCCAAAGCAACAACCACTACTCGGTGCAGATACAGCATCAACCGGGCAGCACGGCCGGTACGCACAGTGCCGTGAAATACGTGACACCGCTTCCGGCTCCGACGCAGACGCTCGCCTACCAGAAAGGTATTCGTCGATCGATTCGATTGCCGGTTTCGATCGACGCCGAGATCTCTTCCGCCCGACCATCTGGCTGTTGCTAATTTGTTTCATCTTTTAGATTCCGGTGTCGGCCAGCAGTACGTCAGCATACAGCCACAACCGTTGCACCAGTTCCAGCAATACCACCAACAGCAGCAGCAACAGCAGCAGCATCAACAGCAGCAGCAACACTACCATCAACAATCACAACCGGTGCCGCAGGTGCACGAGGATCATTCCACCTACACGGTTCCTTCGCGCCAATCACTCCTCCAGCCGATAATCGGTGGAAGTGCACCGGCCAACCCATATCTGACGCCCCAGCCTCAATACGTCTACGTGCAGGCACGTCCACAGCAACTTCCGCAGTATGCTGCCGACAACAATCTGCCCCAATCGCTGCTGCACATTCTGCCACAAAATTCGCAGTAAGTTTTGAGTGAAACAAATCGATTCCAACATGTGGAAGAGTAATTGGACACAAAGTTTTACACTGAGACTATTAGTAATCAATTTTCGTTAACCAAGGCAACATTTTATGGAGTTGAGTGTAACAATCTTCTACGACCTACTTAAACTGTGAAACAAGGTAACGAAGGAACGTTCCGTATTTAAAATGACGACGGAAATGGATGACGATTTCCTGAAGACTGAATCACGGAACTGCGTGACCACCGAATGCAAGAAACATAATCTTTTGAATATGTTGCTTTTTATGATGGTTTCATATTTCCAAGCATTTTACCACATCATAACATTAAACGCGTCCCCTGTACGAGAGGACTGACTATCCACGTACAACAGGGAAACAAGTCCCGTAAGCCCTTAGCGGGCAGGCATGACCAAGTGGTCGTTACGCCAAGAAGAAGAAGAACATTAAAATGTTGCGCAATGATGTAAAGGAACTGCGACTTCCCGTACTGCCAGTTCCTGTATTCCGACGGAAATTACTTTTTTGTCACAGTTCCTCTATTTTATTTTACCAACCATTTTTATTATTAGTGCTCATGATTCGATAATGAACGTGTGCCTATCTCAATTGGCGGCTTGATTTTATAGCCGTAAACGTGAAAACGTGTATCAAAACGTAGCCACACTCGGAACCGGTTTCGTTTAAAGCCCACCAATAAAATATGGTGTATAATTCATTTAATTACTATTTAAACAGCCATTTCGAGCAATCAAACGCGCTGGTGCAGCGAATGCAATATGACCACATTACATCACGGCGGGGGGTCCAGTTGCACTTTATATTCCCCCTTTTTTGGGTTTTTTCTTGTGCAACCAATATTTTCCCATGCTCTCGCGTCCATCGCGTCCATAGGGCTCGAAGCAAACCGTCCAGATGCAAAGTGGCTTCTCGTTGTCCACCATTTATGAGGGTTTTTGTAGCTGCTGATCGAGCATGATAAATATTTGCACAAACCGTGTTGCGAAGATGGGGAAAATGACGATTCATGCTGAAAGTTACGGTATGGTATATTATTTTATTTTCACGGTTTGTTTTTGCCTGCCTTGGACAGGATTGAGACAGGGACAGGGTATTTTATTTTGTTGCTAATGGGAGAAAGCATAAGTAATATTTTCTATTTTATTGTGTTTTTCTTTTCAAACACAAAATGTAGAAAAAATGCAACTGCAATTGCAAAATAAAAACATATTTCTATGCAGCTTCTTTTGTGCAGTCTTCATTCACTGACCTGAATGATGATTCAAATAACCTTCTTGGTCATTTCAGATGTCGAAGATCGACAAAATTGTTTGTTTCAATATTTTAATTGTAGCTTTCGTGGAAAACAAACGACCAATTAAACGGTATTCGAATGCTTCCTCATGGCTTATTTATGGATGTAAAATATTCATCATTATCGAACAAATCACCACAAAATGAGCTGTTTGGAAGGCGAAGGAAATGGATAGCTAATTTATTCTCCGACACAGCGGGGTGATAAACGAAATGTAAAATGCCATAAAATGAGTGTGATTTCAATGTCGATGTAACTGGAGAAAATCCAAATGCATTAACATATTTTATTAATCCACTTTCATTCCCATCTTAACAGTTACAACGAGACGAGATTCAACTAATTTCGTGCTTCTGGGGGTCGATGGACTCAGTTTTATAAGCTTGTACTAGCTTTTAATTTATAGACATATTGATAACTTCTCTTTCACGTCGCTTCGCATTCATTTTCTCGCCATATTTTGCAAACGATAACTTAATCCACTCGACCTTTTAAGGTAGACAAGCCGACTTCCTCGTGATGCCTAGTTTTCTTCCCGTGTAGATCGAAAGCCACTTCCAGATGAAAGCACTACGAGGGTTCCTCCCAATTCGTGGCGATCACTGACGCGGTTCAGGTACTCTCGATCAATCCCTGACGCACCCAAAATCCTAGCTTGCGGTGGACATTGCGTAACATTGCGTTCGATTATGCTACCAAGGAGCCCGCATACGGTGGCCTTTGTGTACTTTCTAACCCCGCCTCCCGGAGCGGGTGCTCCCATTTTCCGGTAGCACCAGGAACCGAGGAGTTTTCAAGCTTTATTTATGGCCAGGGCACAACCTCTCCACGCCGGTTAATCATTGGAACCCCGAGCGAGAAAGGGACGCTTAAACAGGGGGGGAATCATCTTGGCGGGATTGTGTAGTTTTTGATTGATTGATTGCATTTCACCGAGGTGATCGTCTTCCCCGCAGCGCCAGCGCAAGCTTCGACGAGCATTCGGGATGGGATGGAAACTGCAATCGACCGGTGATTTGAGTGGGGTGGCGTGAAATTGTGCCCTCCCTTCGCGTCGGCACAATAAATCGATTTATTGTTCGCACCTTCTCGAGCAGCGTTACCGTTTGCGGCGATTGCCATTAAAATTCACCGCCAAGTCTTTGTATCGAAGGATTTTCCTGACCGCGGGGTGGAGGGGGGAATGTTGGTTGATGCGGCTTTTTGTTTCCTTAATTTCTAGTAAGAGTGACAGATCGAGATCATTATGCCAGTGCAACTTGAACGTTTAATTTTGACAGATTGAAGATACATTAGCGCCGGTGGAAGGGATTACCTAACGGTAAGCGTAACATTTTCCATAAACTCTCTACAAAAAAAAAAGTTAAAATATCCCATCGAACGTCATCTGTTTTCATTGTACATTTGTTCCCGAGATGGAACCCGCTGAACCAAATGCAGCCCATAAACGTTGGACAACGGCTTAAAAAACCGTTTAATTTCAGCACACTCAGTTTGTGGCCGGGGTCATGGTGCATCCGAAAAAATAATAACGTAAAAGAGAAGGTACCACCCTGTTGGGCTGGGAATGCAAGTGGCGACCGCGCGTACCGGCTCCATTTTACCAAATTATCCATGATTACCTCCTGCGTCACCGAAAAGGAACTCCCTCCCTCGCGCACCGCTCGATTGCACCATAAACGGGGGAAAAACGATGATCGTAAAATAAATAGCCCACTCGCACGCCGCACGAATTCAATTGTGGGCCGGGTTATTGGTGTCATTAGGGTGGCTTCGGTACGCAGGTGCTAAGTGGCACCAGAAAGATAAGTCGTCGTCTTTCTAAGTCATCAAACCCGGTGGAACGCCTTTCGCCAAGATTGGAAGCATTTTGAACGTGCAGCATAATCGTCGCCACAGCGCGAGACAATAGACACACATTGGCTAATCTGGTTGTTTGGGATGTTGGCGTAATGAAATTAGACCGAACCGGCGGTGTTGCGATGTGCTGGTGGCTTCTTTGCGAAGCGCAGTGTGGGCCTGATTTGTCACCCGGTTTCCATCATGTACCCTGAAAGTAGATCTCGTTATGTTAACGGTCCTACCGTGTAAGCTTCGAAGCGAATGGTCCGCACGGTCGGAGCTTATTAGCAGTCGGAGTAGCCTCAAGCACCGTTTGACATGCGCCTTCGGGGAAGTCCTTTCGGGGGAAAAAGTGTAACGTTTGATGAATGCCGCCTACGGTGTCTTTTGTAATTGTATAGTGTTCTTGACACAACTACTTTGGATTAAGTAAGTGACTACTTACAGAGGATAAATCCCCGCACCGATTGTCGTCACGGTACCGGGAAGAAATACAATTGGCTTCCGATTTGAACGTACCATGATTATGACACACGTCATGATAATCACTGAGGATGAACAACACAACATTGTCAACAATATTGTGGTAAACATATGGAAAAAGAAAGTTAAATAAATTTACACTTCAGGTAAATAGTGCACAACGTTATTTCACACAGCTGAGTAAAACGTTTGATAAAGAACAAGCTATAAAGCTGCCGAAGAACTGCTGTCTGGATTATGTTCATTCACAGCTTTACTACTTATAGGAAATTTTATCAAAAATTTAAAATCATATGAAGTAGGCATGTATTTATTGGTTTTAATCAATCTACACAATGGTTAGACTGCAGTTTTTCGATAAACCTATAGTTTTATTTAGTTTTTGAATTAATTCTTCGTTGATTTGTGGAAATAGTCATATTATTTATGTTTTACATTGAGAAACGACTTTCCTCTTTCCTGGCCTAAATTCTGAAAACACTTAAGGTTGTCAAACATAACTCTGCTAAATTGTGACTTTCAAAACCACTCTCATTTACATCCCACCATGCTAGACACGGTCGTTGTGTATTAGCTGAATACAAGGAAGAACAAAGCTGTACACAGTAAACCGCGCGCTGACTTACCATAATCGGCCCGGGCTCATCTGGGCCTGATGAATAATTAAAAGCAGGCAATTACCTCCCGGCCCAGGTTCGGTCTGCTCTAATTATGGCCACCTTAAAACCAGCCAAAAACCACTCAAGAAAACCCCACAGCAGTAAAGCACACTCCGAACATTCACCTGCTGCTGCGAGATGCGGCAGACACGTTCGTGAAATTACTCCGATTTGATGTCGGACATGGATCGCGGGATTGGGTGGATGGATGGCATTCACTTCCCGCCACGAGTAGCGCTGTGTGTGTGTGCTTTTTTTGTGTTTGTGGACCGATGGTATCCGCGGTGCAGCTGCATCGCCGGGGTTCGGCTGCACTTATCTATTTTGGTCTACATTAATTCATTCATAATGGGTAGCGAAGGAAAGGCTCGATCTGATGATGTAACCTCTCGTCGCAAGCGTGGAAAGCTCGATTTGGGGAGATTGGCTTTTCGCGTCTTCCCCTCGCTCGATGTTTCGCACGATGTCGTGTGTTTAAAGATTCCGTTTCGACATGGACGTTTTGTCATTTGTTTTTGATAGTGTTTTAAGTTGTTTGCCTATCTACTTGTCATGTTTTACTTAACTTTTATCATAACTTTAACAATTTTGGTAATTATGCGTCTTATCGAAATGGAAAATAGTTTACGCAAATTTTACTAATGTACCTTTCTTTCTTGTAACAAATCAGCTGTGTGCATTAAAAAGCTGATTAAAAAAATCTTGATTGGCTTTTTTACATAATTTACTTTAATTTGTTTAATTTTATTTTTCTTGAAATCCTATTAACACAGTTTTTGGTTACATTGTTTTTCTGTTATTTTTATTGTGGAATGGTACCATAGAGTTTGAAAACTATTGGATTGGACATATTCATGAAATCAGTGTTTTATCAGTGTTTTTAAATCCATGTTCATTCTTCTTCCTTCCCCAATTATAAAAATGAATCATGTTTGTTTACTTCTGTATTATCTTTGGTCACGTTTTTACCTTTGGTCATCATCTCTACTTCACAACCATCCTCATTATGCAAATGCAAGCTAATACAAGATGGACCCCCGATCTTCCCGTTGTTTCTCTCCACTTTCCTCTCCAGGGCTTATATCATGATTCCATCGCCGTACTACCAGCAACCACCAGCACCCCATGCCCCATCGTCCCCTGGACCATCGCCGGCTCCGTCATCAACGCCGGCTCCTCACTCCGCCGCCCAACTGGCCGCGTACGTCAACGATCCGGACAACCACATCGAAACGTACTCACACGGCGAAACTGGAGCACAGTCACCGACCGGCTCGGGCCCCTCCGCACCGCCGCAGGCCACCCCGCAGCCCGACATCGTGTACGCGCCATCGTCTACGCCTGCGCCCGCCCGCCAACAGTCCCCGTCGGCGGAGTTTTCCATCGTGAAAAGCGTCGAGCAGCCGGTCTACTACTCGCACGACCTTCCCGCTGTTCCGCAGCCCGGTGTCAAGCTTCCCCAGCAGGTGGAGCCTCTTCCGCAGCAGCATCTTCCCTTCGGTGTGCACCCACATTTCCGGCAGCACCAACCTGTCCTTCATCATCAACCCGTGCATCACCATCAACACCAGCCGCAGCAGCAGCATTATCCTGCATACTTCCAGTCTCACGGACACTCGTACGCCCCTCAGCTCTATCCTTCCCTTGCGCATCCGAACACCGGCATCCTGAATTACTTCGGCGTGCAGCAGCGTCCGCCGACCAGTCTGCTCGATTCGTACGTCCCAAGCCAGCTTCAGCTGCACAAACCCGGTGTGCCGCTCTACCCCAGTACCAAACTCGCACCCCACCACCGCCCGGTGGCCGCTCCGGGTGCGTCCTTCTACCATCAGCCGGGACTTCCGGTGTACCCGTTAAATCCGCTCCACACAACCGTCCTCCAACCGGCGGGGCCGATCCACCCGGGACATGGACACGGTCTACATACCGCCGCTACGGCCCCCCTGTACGCCGGCGCACCCTCAGCGCCAGCGACCGCTCCGGGTTACAACACAATCGCCTACTCGGTGCCGCTCGCGTTCACCAAAACTTCCGCCCAATACAAACGATCGCCTGGGCTGTTCAGTGTGGCCGGTTTCCCGAGACCGGCGGTGCCGGTTCTTCCGCCCGCTATCACCAAACTGCAACCGACAAAACAGCATCCATAGAACGACACCTTAGAACTAGTGTTTTCTTTATTTTTCCCTCTTTCTCTCTTTTCTTTCTCTCTCCACCTTTCGGCCTTCTATGGCATAGTCGTTAATTTATTTAGTTGGTAAAATAAACTGTTGAAAGATTCGTTGATCGTAGCAACCGTAGCAATCAAAGGATTTGAGTGCATCCGAACACAAGCGACGAACCTTAGATTTTCTCTAACCGTCTATCCTCTCATTTGCGCTTATGAAATTATCAAAGCGGAAATCTAGCATCGATTATTTTAAACCTTAAAATTCTTCTCAACAATCGTTGAACATTTCCTACGTGACTGAAGTACAACATAATCGTTCCCTCTCTTGGTTCGAAAAATAAAGGGGTTAGTAATTAAACATTCAACCATATAATTTCGCACAACATAACCGTAGTGTAAACACACTGTTATTACGAAATTGAGAGGTGAATGTCACCGTTGGTCACCAAAATATCGCGCAAACTGCGCACGAGTGAATTTAAACGTCGTGAACTAGGGTTCCAAAATGATTCAGCTTTTAAAGATCAGACCGAGGAATGATCATTTTTAACGATATCAGTACCTTGTAGTGAACTTTTCTTTGCGAGCTTTGCGGTTGTGGTCGCGCGAATTTTGCAGTTTCACCACGAAGAATAATCTTTCCGTGGATCATCATTTCGCCGTTCTTATGTAACGTTAATGTAACACTGTCTTTTTCTCTTCTCCTCGAGGAACTTCGGACAATGTAACCCGTGACAATTTTTCTTCTTCTGTTTTGCACTTTCAATACACTCTGCTGAGCGCTGGTCAAAGAACGTCTCATAAATATATCTCATCAGATGAAACACCCAGATCACCATCTGCGCAAAGTAACTGAGGCATGCGAAAGAAAACGCCTAAACAAAACCTTTGAAACGCCTTTTTTCACCAGCTTTCCGTAGCTCGCACTCCCGTTCCATTGGCCATATTAATTTTTCCATTCGAACCGGACCCTCCCCGAAGTCGGCCGTTACCGTTTATTGTTGCCATTATTTCGCCACACAAGCGGTCGGTTAATTGACCTCCCGAAAAGAAAGGTAAAAAATACATAAACTAGCCAGGGAAAACCCTCCGTGGGAAATGGGAGATGGGTGGACGCGTTAAGCGAATTTGGTACGATGGAACGTCATTTCGCATGGGCTAAAGTGGGAACAAATCTGTGACCCTACTCAATCACAATCGGTTCGCAAAAACCCAAGATTGTAATATAATTTTGTTGCTTTTTTTTTAAAGCGACTGCTTTTTCTTTTCCAGTGTGTAAGAAAACTCGAAAGAAGATGCAAGATAAATGATGACGTGACAGGGAAAATAGAGAGCCCGTTTTTCTTAGCCAAGTGTGCAAAATATGTTCAATTGCAAATTTCTTCTGACCATGTAGACGTAGGAAAATATGATGGGGAATGAAAGATACAACCATCTTCCATTGATTAACTCTTGCTTTATCCTCTAACAAATGATGTGTTAAGACACTTTAAGTGCTATTTTGTACAAGTGACCTATTAACAAATGATGTGCCCATTACAAATCAAAAAAAGAAGTGGCCGCTTCAAAGTGGAGCAACTAAGAAACATGATTGAAAACGCATAACCCTCAAGTCACAAAACAAAATAAATAACTATCCACCGGGTGGCAGTGACTCAACTTTAACCCCCAGCGCAACATCGGTGGCATTTGAAAGGCATGTAAACCGGTATCGATCAGCAAACATCCAAATATCAATTTGCTGACATAAACATTCACCACCAATTTTACATCGACGCGCACAAGCCTAGTATTTAACAAATGAAACACGATTTCCCAACCGAATCGCCAGAGAAAATTCGACAAACTCCCCATCCTGCCGGGTGCGAACGACCGACGGTGGTCCGGCTGGCGTTACCGAGGTGCCAGTAAACATAACCTACAAACAAAACCGCCGTGGTGTGTTGTGTGTAGGCATCCGTTTGGATTTCGAGAGGATTTGGCATACCCTTGAACCACTTTGGGGGCCACACAGACAGTGAGCGGAGGTGCGCCGGTGAGATCTAGTTTTGGCGCCAACATCGAAAAAAAAGAAACAGAAAATCGAACAACCAAACGGATAGTGAAGAAAGGTAGGCAAAATTATTCCGCGAGCAGACGAATTAGCCAATATTTTAATGCTACAGGTTAGAGGAGATCGTCCCGTGCGGAGGTCAGCAGAAGTCGGTTACGATCGATCGATCGATGTTCGTTCGATCCGTCCACAATACCCGCGCGCCGTTACTTTGTCTCGATGGCGACACACGCTTGATCGAACGACGTTGGGCTGAAATATTACTTACCCCTCGCGGTGCGGTGCAATTAAATGCCCTTTTGCGAGCATAATTGCTGGTCGCCGGGTGGTTGGGAGGTACAAAACCAAGGGTGGGTTTTTTTTTACTTCTTCTCATCCATAAAACAAACTAACGCGGACCTGTGAGGTGTGTATGCGTGTGGCATGGATGTGGCTTGCTCAATCGCGGTTGCACGCATAAGTAATGAGCGAATGCCGGCCCGGAGACATGGATTTATTTCAATCGTTCACATCCGGTGCGTGCAAAAGGAATGACGAACGCTTAGGTTCGGGTGGGAACCACAGAAGCTGTAGAATTATTATTCAAGATGATGATCTAGATTTTAGTAGAACTACAATTCATCTGTTAATTGATTTAGCGTTAAACTTTTCATTTGTAATAGGACATGGAATAAAACTAGTTAATTACAAACACAGGATTTAGTCTCACTGTTATTTGTATTTTGTAATTGTTAACTTCACGTCAGTTGAAACATATTTTTACATGTCAGGTGTCCGTTTAATGAATATCGTTTGTGAAAAATATTAATTTCAACTTTTGTTAATCACTGGAAAGCTTCAAAAGAATCAATAAACAATTTAAAAGAACTGTCAAAATATTTTCAAAACAGAATGAAAATTTCGTTGAAACCGAGGTACATTTTTAAATTTATAAATTAATAATTTAATAATTATAGCAATGGTGATAAAAGCAACAGCTTTGGATGTGCAGCAAGCAGAAATAAGGATGAGATGATCATTTTTCCAATTAAAGAAATTGTTAAAGTGTATCTTTGGAAAGATTAATTACATTTAAACCTTGTTACCCGGAAAACATAAAAAGAAGCTGCGGTGGTGGTATGCAAAGCTGAAAGCTGAAAAGACTATAGAATTACTAAGTATTATTCAACCACGCTGACGTCGCTAACGGATTAAGACTGACCTTAATATTTGCAACATCTCATAGGAGAAAAATACCACACTCAACCTTGGGTATCCAATCACTTGTCCGCCAGCTGATTACATATACTGGCACACATTGTTTGGTGGGTGCCATTTGAAACAAAACAGAAATGTTAAAATTGTCATCCTCAAACGCGCCTCGGGAAAGCCGCCGAACTTACATCACCCGAACAGCTCGAGAAAAACAAAACCGACCAACCTAATCGACCGCAAACGTGCCCGGATCGAAACCAACGCGATGCCCGGATTGAATGTGGGCCTTTCTTAACAACAATCCGTCACCCGATCGACCGATCGATTCCCGATCGACTCAAAATAACTAGTCCACCCTCCCCCCTTCCCATCCACTGATTGACGTCGCTTGCAGTTTTAGGTCTTCTAATTTGCTTCCTTTTACAAAGGGACTTTTACAAAGCCTTTCTTTAACCCACCCCACCAAACACTGATGCAACTCAAAATTTGTGAACAACAAATTGAACCAAAGCGAAGCGAACGACGGAGTGAAGCAATTAACTGCGATCCGGGGGCCGTTTTTACACACCTCATGCTTCCGTTTCGGAATTTTCAAACCGCGATGGAGTCGAACCGTGCGTATTTTGCTGTTAAACAATTAACCAAACCTGAAGGCCTAATGGGTGTCGTGTAGGAAGGAATGTAGCTTCGGTTGGGGCACGCGTGAACAAATGAACCTTGATTGGTGATGAGCATTTAATCGGTTGCATAAAAGCATGGATTTGACCATGGAGCGAGTCAAATATAATGGTTGGAAACGATTTTAAATTTTCTGAACTTATTTTTTCAATATCCCATCAAATTTAATCTTTAATATTGGTTTTTATCTCTTTGCAATATCAAAAAGTTCATTTTAGAGGAACAAGCCTGACCTTCTCACTCCTTCGATCGCTACTGCAAGGTTTTGCAAACACAACCCCTTCTAACACTTCAACCTAAAACCCATGTCTTTCCAATCGTAAAGGCGTACATTGGAACGTAATTTCCATTTTCCCATAAGCTGAAATTAACAACACAGGACCAAACGACACCGGCGTCGCCTAAAGTTCAGTATCATCGGGACGGGAAATTGACGGTTGTCGGGATGAAAATTGAAGTTTAAATTACGAACATTCTCTCGGGTGCGGACGGCTACCCGTCTTTTGGTGCCTTCGGGAAAAACGAAGGGCCAACCCATGGCGAAGGCTTCGTTGATTACTTCTGAAAGTGAGAGGGCAGGAAGAGTGAAAAAAAGGCACAGGCGTCAATAGATGCTAACAGGATCATTTTGAGAAACCAAGTAGCTGTGCGGTGCGGGAAAATTGGCATCTATCGGTTTGCCGTTCCCGATGGAGCGTTTTTGCTCCGTGGGTTTGCACTTTCTCCGCGCAATGAGGCAACGATGGATGGCTATGGTTTACGACACGATGGATTTGACGATCCCAACCTTCGTCTTGAACCCCGCAACGGGGGATCGGTTTTTACCATTCGGTCCGCATTCGATGCAATCCGATACGATGCATCTGCATCCAGACGGCCAAAGCCGTCAAACGGGAGTTTGATTCGAACGGCACGGATGATGCTGATGGAGTTCTGCGAAACCGGGTGGTTTGGAGATGTGCCGACCAGCGAACAAGCAAGAAGGACGTTGACGATGATGACCACTTGTGTTCGGGTGGTTCGTTGAATAAATTATTACTCTGCACCCTCGGAGACGCTCTGCGGGTGCCTCGGTGAACACGTGGTTGCATTTGTCTTGCACTTCTGTTTGCGATGCACTTTCACCGCGATCAGCTAACGAGACGATCGGCCCAAGTGGATTGCAATTCCAGTTTAGATGAATTAGAACGCGCAGTTTCGAGTTACATAAGTGCACTCCGAGGCTTTAATGTGTCGAAAAGAGCAGAAAGGTTTATCTGACATCTTTGGTGGAGATCAGAGAGAATATTAGTTATGAGATATGATAAAACACTGAAGTATAGAGGAAAACATTTCCTTATATGGATAAGAACGTCGTATCGACAGCATTATAAACATGATAAACGCAAAGCATTTGATTCATTTTTAAATATTACCAAAGATGTAGACCTCAGTTTCCAGTATGAACTTTTAGTCCGAAAAGCTAACAGGGTTTTGTTTTAGAGTTTTTTACATCATATCGTATTTTACTATTATTTCCCTATAATATTTAAACTTCACTCAGCTTTTGATTGTGTTTCACTCCTTTAACCAAAAATTTCCATAATTTACAACAGAAAACCGACCTTATAGATATCTTTAAGGAAAACTTTTCTTCTTATGAATCTTCCCTCGTTTGTTGTGAATCTTCCCTCATTATCGAATTCCTCTAAAGAACCTTTTCCTAGCGGTACCATAATTGACGATAACTAATACCCGACAGCGCGGTGCTTCACCGGTCATTCCATAGCCTCCGTCTTCCACATCGCCCCGGAGTCCTGTGGCTAGAGGGTGACGTAAGTGGCCACTTTGAAAAGGTATCCCTTAAACACTAGGCCCGCTTCGTCGATCAACCAACGACGCGGCGGTGACTTACTAATCTGGAAAATGTTTAACACAAAGCTCCACACAGCGCCATCGAAGCCCCCCGGAGTCGGCACGGTGGCGATGACTCGGTCAGATTTTCCACCCGGGCACCAGGCGGGCATTCATTTGCGTGGTGCATCGGGGCAACGATGCGGAGCCGGAGAACTGTTTTCATAACACCATAACTTACCCGCGCCATCTTGTCCGAGATGAGGCCTCCAACTATCGGCGTGCACGGTGGTGGACCCGAAGACATCGCACGGGCTACTGAGACTCGCACCGATTGTGGCCGCGCTCGTGCGCTTTAGTTCGAGCAATTTCACACTTAAAACCATCAATTTGTACGCGGCAGATGGCGGGTTGGAAGATAAATGGATCCCGCTGGGGGCCGTTATGAGACGATGACCACTCGTCATCATCGCTATTGTTTTCTCACCGGGAGCTCTACGAATCTTGTCGAACGATCGAAGCTCCGTGGATTGATGCGCTTTCCGTCCACTCCGTTCCGGGAAAGCCGCCTTTTGTGTGCCGCACTGATTTCTTTCGGAGCAAAAGTTGTCACATTACTTCACGGAACCGACAAACGGGGAAATGGTCAAAGCTGAAAGACCTTCACGGACGGCTTTTGGAGGAACTGCCCGGTGCGGAAAATATGCGTGATGTTTTCGCTATCACCCAGCAGAACGGGAAACTCACGTTTCGAAGTGCCACAAAGTTGTACAACTGTCGTCGACAGCCGGCAGCGACGGCACGGTAGACCAGACAAGCAAGCGATGGCTTGTTGTTAAATGTCTCTTTACTCGAACCGCTGGTAGAAAACCCCTTTCCCTCCGGTTGACGGTTGACACTCCCCTGACTTCAGCAGACTGCTGATATGCTTTCCGTGGGGTTGGGTGGGCTCAAAAACATATCCTATGTTATAATACCACCTAATCCGATAGGGATAATCGTTACGTTGGTCGCTGTATTACTTTTTTTGCAACCGGTTTCCCATTGGAGCCCAAGTTTTTCCTATCAAATTTGTTTTTCTCAATCGCGGCCCCGGTAGTGCAGGAAGAAAAACGCCCAACTCGTGGGTTTGAACTGTTTTCCTGGTTTTAATTTCAACATCAGCACTTACATCAGGGACTGGTATCCTGCAGGAAGTGGTGGTTATTTAGTGAGCTATATTTAAACGCAACGCTGTTATGTCTTATGCACAACATGGGCGAAACATTTTCAAATAATTTTTTTCCAATTTTTACTAAGCCTTCTTTCTTGTTATGAACTTTTTCCTTGTCATTTATTTTATGTTAATCGGTATTAAAGAAAGCAAATGCATGGGAAACAATTTGAAAACTCCTTCAAACCCATCATCAAATGAAGACGCCTTTCCTATAACGAGCAATGTACAAAGGTGTCAATAATAATTTGGCTTCCCCATTTCAAAATTCACCCGAAGCGTTGGTTAAAAATGCATCAAGAAAAATTATTACACCAACGGAAACGCATCAATGAAACGGTTAAGGCTTAAAATAATAAACGCTCACAGGACCGCACAAACCTGGCTGCGGGGAATAAAAATATGCGTATACATAAATAATCCGCACCATTCATTCATTCAGCCGGACGTGCGTGCTACCGGACCATTTGATTTGTTAAACAAGCTTACCGAAATACCAGTTCCGGTCGAGCAACATTCCGCACACCGTCGGGGTGTCTGACAGAATGGAGAAGAAACAGCCGAAGAAAATAGTAAAAAAGCAATTCAAAACAAACAAGAGCTAATTGAATGAAACAACGAATGAAAAGAGTGTAAAAAAAGCATAAACATATAAAAATAATGAAGATATAATTAACGATTCTAATTGCTTTTCGTAAACGGCAGTGTTTGGTAACTTGAACAATGATTTTCAAGTTCCCTTTCTTATTTACCAATCGAGCCCTCGAGTGCCATACTTCGGGCAAGTAGTCGCTTTCCAATCAAGGCTCATCGCAAAGACCTTCAGGGTAGATGTTAACTGAGCTGGTGAAGGAAGTCCTTGGGTCTAAAATGTTCATTCAACTTGAACCTTAAATGTTCCCGTAAGTAACTGGAGAAAGTAGCATCAGCTCGGAAGTACAAAACGCCAAGCGGAAGTTTTTGAACATTTTCTGAATTCTCCCTTTCCAAAACATCCTAAAATTTTGAGTAAAGAAATGAAAAAATTTAAGCATGAGTTTGTTTACATTAATCGAAATTAATTCGTAGTAATATACACCAAAGAACACATGTTTGAATTCAAGTACCTCTAGCTCTTGGCAATTTTTCAAACTTTAAAGAGCTTTCTCAGCTCTAATGCACACTTGGATTTGTTTTTCTTTCCCTCCACTAGTGCTCCCCATTTTATTTTGCTTGCCAGACTTGTGCTACACTAACCCCGCGGGGTGTTCGTACTTGCGTAACTTCCGTTTGCGCTCCGTTTGGCAAGGTTTCCTTTTCGTACCGAGGCATGGCTGTTTTTTTCTTCGAACACCAGTTAAAAACAAAACAGAACACCAAAAGAGTAAAAAGAAGACGTGTTTTTCCAAACGCACTCTCACTTTTCTCCACCATACGTCCCGGGCCGGTCTGCCACCCGCGTTCCCCGGTTCCTGTTTCCCATATCAAGACCATCGGAAAACCACGAGCGTAACGCGACCTCGCGCAATAGGTCACGCAAATGGCGCAAAAATCGTTACGGACGCATTTTGGGCCACCACTTCTGGGATCTCATGTTCGGGGGGGGCGCTGTACCGTGGAGGCGCTGCTGGGGTCAAAAAGTAAATTAGGCCAACGGTGAAGAAGCGCGCGAAGCCAAATAGCCGAAGCCAAAAACAAAATAGTAAGATTTGTTCGAACCCAAAGGAGGTGCACGTGAAACGGCACTTAACAGCAAAAAAGCGGGGAATTAATGAGATGTCCCACGAAATTGGAAGTTTGCACGCACCCGCACGTCGCGCACACCAGACGCGGTACCATCGACACGGTCAGCGTGATTCCGGTGTTACGTGAAGGGGGTTAATTTTGCGGTATGAGAGATTTTGACATGATGCATTTCACACGACCCGAGGTGTTGCGTGGCTGTCGTGAAGAGTGTGAGCATCTTCCAAGTCTCCCAGGAACCCTGGATTTCTGAAGCTCTGTAAAGGTCATAAATAATCATCCATATGAAAATAACGCATTAAAGGAGATGGACTCAATATCTTGCATTGCAAGTTAAGAAGCTAAGGTAAAATAAAAATGTATATGGCGGTATCAAAGTAGTTTATTGCTGAATGCGTTCCTAACCATTTCAATTCCCGTTAAATGCATGTCATTTTTAAAGAAAGCGCCTTGTAAACCTCCTGCTCTTTTTGTCCCGTCAAACATTTACGTAAACCACGATTTCGCAACCGGGTTTGTCGAAAGCGACTGTTCCGACGCAATGGTGTATCAAAACAATGCACGGCGCCAGGTTCAGGGTCTCGGGTCGTTACTCGGTTGAAATGTAAAACAAACCAATCCCAAACACGACGCACACGCACACACACACCATGGGCGACGTTATTCTGGCTAACATTTGTAGACTTTTGTCCGTCGGACATGTCCGAAACGGAGAATTCTTTCCTCTCGGGCTCGGCTGGCTAAACAACCGAACAGCTGTACGTGCCGGTTGCGGGTCAGCAGTGGTGCGTCCGGAACAACACCGCCACAAAACCACGGGACGCGGATATTTAAGATATACCAGCAGCAGGGAACGCCTAGCCATTTCATTTGCCGTCGAGCGATAGTTGAGTCGGTGCCGGGTACGAACAGCGTCCACTTGGAATAAGAGGTGGCGTTGGTAGGAAGTGCGTTTTTAAGATGGCCGATTGGATGCTCCGTGCCGCGGTAGTGTTGTGTGGAATCGCACTCATTCCGAACAGTGTCGACGCCCAGTATGGCCTGCGTAGAACTCCGCATGTACTCAGTCTTGAGGACTTCGACTCGGACGAGTTGGTACCGGTGGTGCGATCCGTTGTACCGGTTGCTAAAGATGGCGGGTACAGGCGGAACTACCGGTCACATCCCACCGTTGGCAAACCGACAGTGTTGACTCCGGCCGAACAGCTACCGCTCTCTGACGATCTGATCGAGCATCTGGAGTCGCTGCTGCGGATGGCACAGCAGAGGCGGAAGAGGATGCGCTCCAAGGCAGTGGCTAGTCAATCGGAAGGAAACTCGGTTGCCACAGCAACCCCGATGCCAACTACCGGCGAGTCGATAAACCGCACGACGCCAGTATCTGCTGAGGTGACCCCGACACCCACGACCACTCCCGCAAGCTCCAGAGAGATTGGCAAGAAATGGTTCCCGGTGCTGCTGCAGGAAGCGATCGAGAATGTGCTCCGTCAGAATGACACCGACGACGAGCTGGATGAACTGGTCGATCACATTGCGGCCGGCAGTGGAACGTACCGGTTCGAGACAAGGCCGGGTGATCGTTTTGACGACGACTTCCAGCAATTGAACGAGCATCTGAGCTCGCGTCGGAATGAATTGCGGCGTACGGAGGAAGCGTCCGAAGGTCGGTACAATCCTCTACCCCAGTGGAGTAATGTCCAGCACCAGCTTGGCTCGGGAGTTCCGTACGTGGTGAACGTGTTCAACAACACCCATATCGGATATATCGTCATGAAGGTATCGAACGATTCGGAAATTGTTGTTCAAGAATCCCCCGAAGGTGAGATGGACGGGCCCAATAAAGGCACGTCCGGTATAGACTTGGGACGTCGAGCGCGTAAAATACTTCCCCCGGTAGTGGAAGAACATCTGGTACCTCGGAGGAAGTCTTCACTGGCGAAGGGCTATCAGAAGTTGACCACGCATGCTACGTTTAGTAGCAACCCGCGACAGCATCCGTATGTCTACAAGACGACCGCGGGAGTCCCGGGGGGACCACAAACACCGGAACCACCGTTTTTCAACCTCCTCAAGACGCCCGATACGGAGCCGATTAAGTATCGCGTCCTGTTGCGGAACAACAATGATATCCAGCCGGACAAAATGAATATGCGGCTTCCGCTGCACGGAAAGTCCAAGATCCAAGGACGCACGAACCATGGCCGTGGGAGACCAACGGTCCCAAAGCATCCGTCGATGCCCATACTGTACAGCCAAGGGCCAGGTCCGGTGATGGAACGGAAACACAATCCACTCGCTGCCATGGTAGATGTATCTTCGGTGGAGTTTGCCGTCGATTCAAGGCCGGCTGGTGGACATGGGCGCGTTGTGCGCCGATTCGACTACGAAAGCCTGGAAGAGGAACTCCCGTACGAGGAGGCAGAGTTCACCTACCCGGACACGGTGACCGAGCCGACGGCAAAACTTCTCGCGACCGGAAGGCACTCCCCATCGAAAAGTAACTCCATCGACGAACGGACGCGTGGGACCACCTGGGAACCGTACGCAGAAACCCGGAAGTACAACCTACGGCGCACGTTTGGCCCGTCGGGTTCGAAGGAACCCTCGGAGCGCCATACTAGCCCCACGCCACCCACCAGCCCCGTCACGACACCCGAACCGGACTCCTTCGAGGAGGATGAACCGTTGCACCAAGCCACCACGAATGTGTTTCTCAAGGCGAAGAAGGACTGGAAACGGGGCGACGGCCGTTCCCGGAAACAGCTGCAATCTGAAGACGCGTCAGAAAACAGGTCCGGCCCGCTGAAGGTGACCTTCGACACCAGGGAAGATCCATTGAGCAGTTTGTTCGAGACGGACGTAGGGAAAGGCAAACGAACCTTCAAGAAAGCTGGAAAGAAGCGACTTCCGTGGCAAAGCTCGGAGGAAATGCACGACGAGTCGAGATCGTAAGAGGAAGTCTGGCTTGGTCGATATTTTGTAAATACTTCATGCCATAACACGATACGTCCAGGTGGTTGTTATTGTTGATTCTAGGATTAGGTGATATTAGAGCGTTAGATCGACTTGTGGTGTAGTAAGGTTTTTATAAAAAATAAAATTTAAAAAATACAATACTAAAACATTACAAGGGATAATTATTCAAATAACAAAGAAGAAAAACATCACTTCACTACTTTTATTTTGAAAATGAAATGACGCAATCATAACGATGTGAATGTCGACAGATGTTATTAAATTTTGTAAAATCTATTCATATCATTCTGCATTCATTCTTACTCAGAATGTGGTTCCTTTTTCACTCTTCGGCATGAACAAAATGCCTAGAACAACAAACCATTTTCAAACTTTGTTGAAACAATACCCATGTACGAATTCACTCATCTAGATAGTCTGCAAAAGTGGCTTGTTGGCACGATATTTCAAGATACAAAGGGAAATTGTAGAATTGTGAATCTAAACATAAAAATAAAAATATTTAATACCTTCAATATCTTTTGAGGGACTCGTAAAACTTTATCTTGATGATCAAAAGGTTTCTTTTTAGAACTGTCTGTTGTTTATCAAACCATCCAGTTTTTATTAAATTAAATTAAATTTGGCTTGATTTAAACGCCTAATTTTCGTTCTACACCTTTCAAGTGCCCCAGCATGGTTTATTTTGTCAATTCAATAATCAAATGTGTTATTTATAAATAGGTCGTTCTGTCGAAGATGTAGGATTATCTAAAACAAGAGATAAACTAACACTATCTCGTTTGATCTGTGCAACTAAAGCACACAAGTCTTATTAATGGTACTTGTAGGTGGTTACGGACATCACCTTGTCCTAGCCATTCAGAGCGTGTACACTAACCGTTCCTTTTATCGCCATGTAGCAAAGGATGACGGCCCAGCGCTCCAGCACATGCCACATCAAGTTGCATAAGCATCATGTGGCGCGATAAAACCATCAAAGAAACGTACATTCTATGCTCATCCCGACGCGACGCTTGTCGCCATTGGCATAAAATGGAAAAAAAAGTGTCGCAATGCTCTCGGCATCAGTTTCATTAATCTTATTACCACTTGTCGCCACGGCCGATGTCGATTACTCACTTATCGTTCGTACCGATCGCGGGCGGCCATCGCAAGCAGGTGGCGTTTTGCGACGCTTTTTGCGAGCGACTACATTTGCGAACGCGCGAACGGTTAATTTCCCCGCGGTTACGTGAAGACGGATGCACCACCCTGTGACTAATTTTCCCGCGAACCGCGAACCGAAGCGACGAATGAAACGAACCACAACCGGTCGATCGCCGCGGCACGTCCCAGTCGAAGAAGCGACTCTCCTCCCGAAATCTCCGGCAGCGATCTTCGCTTCTGCTTTCCCTCAAACGGCCCCAAAACTCTCGCTGAGTTCGGTGGGGTGGGAGTCCGATGCGACAACGGTTGGCTCGTTTGGGGGAATAAACGGGACCGTCCCTTGGCGGAGGTTGGGGGAGGGACATTTCGCTCCCCTTCCGAATGTACGGAATCGAAATGGATGCACCCGGATTGAGTCGAGAGGAATCGGATTCGAGAAAGGGTGAATGAAACGAACGAACGTCTGCAGCGAAAGGCTCTACGGTCTCCCGGGGTGGGCACTCGGTGGTAACCCTTTCCCCCTGTCGAGCGCGACCCGTTCCAAGAGGCGCCGAATGCCGAAGAAAACCGTGCCAAACGCCGCGCAATTCGTTTAGACGCAAGCGAGCGGCCGAGGCGTAAGTGCGTGCGCATCGTTTGCTCCGGCAAACCGAACTGGAAAACTGACCGCGTAGGCGTGCTGCGTGTGTGTGTGTGTGCTTGTGCTTGGGTGTAGGTCCGTGTCCAAGTTGTAGTTCGCGAGTGTTGTGATGCACGAAAAGTGCACCGGAAGCTCTGGCCAATTTTTCCTGGTGTGAACAAAGTGCGCAAAACGTGTGGAGAAAACTTCCAAGGGGAAAATACCAACAGAACAGTGTCCAACGCAATCGATTTCGTGCGACGTGAGTTTTCCGAACCGTGTGGTGCGGAAGGGTTTGGCGGGAAAAAACCGCACGGACGGGTCGTGGCAGGAAAAACGTGTGCAGTGTAGTACTTTAGTACTTAATAAGACACCGAAGTTGAGTTTTTAGTTCCAGGCGAAAAAAGAACCACCATAAGGGATTTTCTTTGTGGCACATCGTCCTTCTTCGGATCGAAGGACATTCCACGGATACAAGCAGGTTGCAGATTTGTTGGAGCGAACGAGAACTGTGCAACATGAGGTGGCTAATTGTGGTAGGTTTCTAAAAATAAAAGTTCTCAATCGGGATGCAAAACATCCTTGTAAGCCAAAATAACAAAACAACAAATATGTAGAGTTGTGAACAAATTTAGGGATCCTAAATTGTTTTATTAAACGACCTTACTATCATTTGAAAATACGCGCAATTTTATCTTCACCACCTTCACCTTTCCGTGAGCATGGCCGGAAGTAGTTTGCCTGCCATTTGCCTTTTTTATTCGGCTGCTTCCGTTTCAATGTTGAACATCCGATTGGAAATTGCTCACTAATGGATCGCCACAAAACGGGTGAAGGACGATTGGCGGCGTTATTTGATATGTCGTGGTGGAAAAATGGCTCGATCGCTCGATGGGAAACGGTTTTGTTTCGTTCTTCTTTCGATTGCCATTTAGTGCTTTTTTTTTACTGTACCTGTGATCATTTGCATTTCCGATCGTTTTGGCGTCTCCTTGAGGATCACAGCATATCATTAGGCTTGTGTAGATTACTTAACACCTTTGAGGCTGTTGGGAAGCTGTGAATTCAATCAACCCGAACATATCATTTGAAAATGTTAAAATGTTTAATGAAAAATGTACATTCAAGTATGCTGGATAAATGAGTGAATTGATTATACTTGACCGATGTTTTCCTTTCGTATGTTTATCCATTCTTTTATTTGATTGTGTAAAATTCAGAAGTGTGCTTGCTCTGTAATGTCCAGAGTTAAATGTTGTTCTCTTTTTTTGACTCAAGCAAAAAGATGACCCCTTTTATATGAAGAAAAGATGTTTTATTAATGCATGTTTAAAATATTGAAATTTATACTCTCTTTGTCGATTATCCTTTCTACGACGAAAGCACATCTTCAATAAATGTGTTTCTCTACTTTTGTTACTCTATATTCATCTATTAAGCATACGACTGAATCCTCCATGAAACGAAACAAGTGTTTGTTTCATATTTCTTTTGATGCGAAAAGAAGCCCTTTTAACAACACTTCAATTTTTTACAAATCTCATGCAACCATTGAATAACGACCGATACAATGAAATGCCGAAGAAAATGGCTCCACTGACACACAACTATTGTTTACTCTTCCACCGAGCCCTGGATCAATAGTTTTGTTGCGACCATAAAATCCTCCCGACACCTTTGTGTCCGTAATCCAACCCAGCCTCCCGCCAACCCGTGTCCGAGTGGTTTTGCTAGGCGATATTTGAATGATAAAAAGGCGTTTACATCTTGATTCGAGCGTGTTTGCGCTCACGGTTCGACATCGGGTGGCGTATGGCATAACGGAACCAACCTCCTACCGAGTCAGGGTGCCCAGGAGGGGAGGTGGGTGAGCATCACACCTGCTGCAACCCTCTTCCTGCGCCAACACCGTGGAAGTTGCTTGCGTAATTGTAATCGATGGTCGTGTGCAACAACAATACCGATGCTATCGAGCCTGTTCAGGTTCGTCTTCCGACTTCACTGATGCCCGTGGGGGGTTGTATTTTTTTTTATCCCCTCGACGGAAGCGGCCATATGCCAAGTTCGATCGATTACCGGTTTCTGAGAGTAAAGCGGGCCCGTTTGCAGAGCGGCGCACGGTTGTAATCTGCCGTTGCAATTTCCCAGCCAAGATTAATGATATTGATTATGTTTAATATTGTTGATCATGCTAACAATGTTGGATCTTTGATAGTTTTCCTTGTGTACTTTTACACTGTGGTTTAAGGTTCACCAAAGATTTTAAAGAAGGTCGAAGACATCTGAAAAGCACTTTTTTATTCCGTAGATGCAATTCGATTGGCTTCTATATTTTGTAACAAATCAAAACAAAATGAGAAATTGCTCCAAGGGATGCTTTTCCACCCCGTACCTCCCCATTTTCCCTCGTCAACCGTGTCTATTACCTTTTTAAGTTTTTTACGCAAGTAAATGTTTCCGACAATACATTTTTCACGCACCCCAAATTTTTTGAGAATTTGCATTTTCGGTAGTTTTTTGTTTCTTTTTATTGCGTTGCCTAATTTGCCTTTCCGCCTGTGTATGAAACACCCCCGGTCCCTCGGGGAGACGGCTCACCTTTCCCCTTCCTAAGGGTAAGTTGTGCCACACTTCACATTACAATGATGCGTAACTTTATTTGAACTGGCCTGAAGCTACGGTGGAGTTTGCCGAAAAGTACGCAACTGACGCACCCCGGAGCTGAAGGGGGGTAAAAACCGCCGATATTCATCGGCAAAGAAAAACCGCCGACCGGCTGACAGCTTTTCCGCAGCGTCGCTTTGGTTGCTACGTGTGAGTGTGTGTTTTTTTTCTATTCAATTTTTCCTTTTCTTAACCTCTGTACTTTTGCATCGAGAGGGTGGTTGTATACGGAAGATTATTTATTTTTCGTGCTGCCTCGAAAAGAGCGCTCTCCATCGCCCTCTCGCCCGAACGCGACACTCCAACACGCCGGCTCCCGGGTCGTCTCCTGAGGCACCGGATGGTTCGGCGGAGAGGAACGAGGGAAACCCGCACGCAGGGGCAACACAATTAAGCCGCCGAAAGCGCGAATCTGATCTGACTCCACAACCGGTCGAGTAAGCGAGCGTGTGTGTGTGTCTATATGTTGTGAAATGGATGCTGGTTTGTGAGCTGGCGTAATTTTCCTCGGGTCAGTCAGTCATTCGTTCAGTGAGGAAAGTCTTCAGCACCGAGCAGCTCCAGCATCTGTCGAAGAAGAGATCAGTAAAAGTAAAAGAAAATAAAAACCAGGCGGAAGATCACCTCCTTTGAAGATGCGCCTACGTTCGTTTTTGTTGTTGCAGATGCTTTTGAGTCATCTTCTACTACAACCCATCCAAAGGGGGGGTGGGAGTGCTAATTAGAAGCTCAATTAGATTTCCTAACATCTTATGACCCCCCGACAGGTGGACGGTTTTTGCTCTTGGGTTGAAAATTTTCCAGTCAACCGGGAAAAGTGAAAAGATTCGTTGCAACTTGTACCCTACCTCCGTGTGGTGTGGAAATACTTAAGGGTGAAGTGGAAAAACTCTTTGTGAGTTTCGCAATGCGCGGTAAATTTTGCAATAATATAAAAATCGGTTTGATTGACAGTAACCTATTAATAACTGTATCAGAACGAAATTAATGTGAGTGAAACAATAAAGTTTATGATTTTTTTATTTACGTATTTACTTTGGAAATTGAATTTATATTTGGAAATTGAATTTATATTTGGAAATTGAATTGAATTTGCAATTCATTTTGACTTTCTTAATTGACACTGGTAATGTTTTTGCTCATCGCAAATTTAATCAATGTTTTGTACACAGAATAAAATGTCATAGGAAGACAATTATCAGTCTAACCAAAAATGTACAAAACAGAATCATGAATTGAACAACTTTGTACCCAAAAAAAGAGATATCAACTGCTCTCCAATTACTGCCTAACACAAGACGTAAAACCAATCTTGTTGACAGACCTCAAAAACTAATCTCAACCTGAGCAAGTCCACCTTTGAATGGATGAGCTTGCAAAGGACTTACTGTTTATCTGCTAATTAGCTGATCGTGGAGCATGTGTGGTTTTTTGCTGCTTCTATTACTTCCATTGCTTCTGTTACTTACCCACTCACTCAACTCCTCACACATGAGCGCTTTCTTTCGTGTATCTAAGCACGGACCAATTAAACCCACTCGTCGCGGCTCGAGTTCGCTAATGACCTTGTCCTTAATTGAGGATCGACTTCGGTGCGTCCTTCGAACTTCTTCAGATTTGGCAGCGAGCATCAAACAGGCGGTGGCAATTAAATTTAGCAAATGTGCCCACGATGGCGAAGCAACTATAAAAGGGCACGCAATGTGAGGAGCTCAGTATGACAGGTTGTTAATGTGGTTCTCCAAAAGCGAAAAAAGCCCACAGAGCGTGCGAGCAGAGCCGCTCTCGAGGAAAATTGTTTCCCTCCCGTGTGGAAGCATACCGCAAACACAGCATAACGATTGCGCAACGGTGATAGATTTTACAACGTCGTCGAAGTGCCTGACGGTGGGGAAAAACCAACGAAGAAGATGCGCCACCAGCTGGTCGATATGGCGGACAACTTTCGACTCACGCGATAAGATCGTGCCCGGCAGTTCCCCGAGGTTGTAATAACGTAATTTAAAAAAAACAACATTTCTCCATGCGAAAATCTCCAACTCTGGTGCAGGGGGGATGCTGTTGCTGGAGGGCAACAAAATGTTTGTGAAAAACCGGCTTCAACACACCGGCGTGTCCCAGCGCGAGGCCACACTTCCTGCTTGGCAACTTTTTCTTCGGACTTTTCGGACGTCGTGCTACTCCGAAACTCACCACCTTCGGAGCGGGTCGGTCCGCTGTGATCTAACGGTTGAAATCAAATAAAAAAGGCCATTACCCACCCGACCGCCTCGCTTCTTGTCAGGGAGAAGGGTTTTCACGCCTCCTGAAAATGTTGTCCCGCGCAATTCTGCCCGGCCTTCTACCGGTTTGGCTTTTCATAAGGAGAGGGACGTTTAATTCAAGTGTGTATTTTTCGAACTACAAATCGTAAGTCTGTTATACAATCAAATGCCAGGTAGGGATCGTATAGAATGTACACAATCCTGTCGATAGATCTCGACCCGAGTGTGAATAAGGAACAAGCTCAGCCTCAGCCAGTAGCACCAACTCCAACTCGGTGGTGAATTTCTCCAACGTCAAGGTGGAAAGTCGCCCACCGTTCATCCGTAACGTGCTGTACCTGGTTGGTGCACCCAGATGGCCGATCTCTAAGTCGGAAAGTATCGATTGCTGGGTTAAATAATATGTTATCAATATCACACACCCAACCAACGGTGTCCACCGGTCCGCGATCAGCTCCGGCGCTGTACTCTCAAACTCTGACCGTATCGTGGGTTTCACTTTTTCGAACTCATTTACATAATAAAGACCAGATCGTGGCCCAGGTCGGACACCGAGCTCCGCGCGCTCCCCAATGCCGGTGCTGATCTGATCTTACAGCGACCGAAACAAACGCGACGTAAAAGAAATCACATAATCTCGGCGTTCCGTTCACATATCGTGCGCCCGATTAAAAAGTCGTTTTCGGTGCGTCCGATAATTGCTCTAGTTTGCGGATTTTTATTGAACCGTGCTTGCGGAGGCCGATCACGCACGGGTCGAAATTTTCCCTCCGACCGACGACGACGACGACGACGACGTTGGAAGCAGTGAAGAAGCGTGACGAAGAAAGTGGTCAGTAGGGTTGATTGGCGGGGAACGAAAATCACGCCCAATAGCTAGAAAGACCCGTTTATTTTCTGCAACACGAAACGCGTGGCTTTGCGCTGAACTCACGCACGGAAGCAGTAAAAGCGATATGGAAGGTGCGGTTTCATGTCAATTTAACACTTTGTACTACGGTGTGTTTTCATGTGTGCTTCGAGCTGTGATAGCTGAACCTCTGGTGGGCGGGAACGGCGTGAAAGTGAAACCGTTAGTGGGATGAACGAAGCGTGTAGAGATAGATTCCTAGAATGTTGGTCCTTAAAATAATGCATTTCAAATTACCAAACAAGGGATGGATTGTATTTTTTAACTGTTTTCTTTAGAAATGTTCTTGAGCTCCTAGGCCTGATGCACTCCTGCAGACTGGCAGTCGGAAGATTCCTTCCGCCTTTCGAGTGTTTTGAACGGAACATAACACAACAGCTAAAAGTACAACTCAACAATCATTAGTATTTTAAAATGCACCGAGGCGGTAAATTATGCAATTTCACTTAGAAAAGTCCATTTAATACAATCTTATACTCGTGAAATGAATTTAAACATGGTGGTGTGCTCCTCGTTAAAATATTTAGCGTCAAAACCGAATTGCACCACTAACACGCTTCTTTTCACCACGAACCGATGAGTGTAGCACCCTTTGCATACTTTTAGGGGCAATTCGAAGCGGGAACGCTTTTCGGTCGTCAGATTAGAAATGCACCATTCGTAGCTGATTTAATCGTTACATTTATGTTTTGCTGCACTTTCCAGTTGCTTCTGGTGTCTGTGACCCTCGCCAGTGGGGAACGAAAGGTGGAAAAACGACCAACGAAAAAGGCCCACTCGGTGAAGCCAACGAAAACGCCCAAATCCATCGTGGAAGAGTTTACCGCGCTGCCACCGGAAGATGTCGACTTCATCAAGGAGCTGGACCGGCAGTTTAGCGAGCATGGCAACAAAATCCGCATCAAGGTGGAACGCAGCAACGGGACGGACGGGAAGAACATCAAGCGAACGATCGAGGGTGATCTAGGGTAGGACTGAATTTCATTGCAAGTATGGGCACTTCTTTATCACACTTATTATTCTTTGCAGTTATGGTCACTACAGCAATCAGGCTGAGACGGGGTATCATTTTTCCAAGCCGAAATACATGATCTACCCATACTCACAGCACGACATAGCGCCAGTCCGTTCGACACACAGCACCGAGACGGTGACGGACATCGAAATCACGCCCTCCCACAGCTACGAGCTGAAACCGATCGAAGAGGTGTACCAGATCTACCCGACGCAGCAGTACTCGCAGGAGCAGCAGCAGCAGCACTACTATCACCAGCAGCCGCAGTCGCAACATCAAGCGAAACAGCTCTATCAACAACAGGACACGCCGGTGATCGTGCTCAAAATTCCCGGCCCTTCGAAGTATGCCGCCCATTTGCAGGCTTTGCTGCAGCAGTATCTCGAGGTTCGTGCGGCTCAGCTGTACAAGGAACTGGAGGAGCATGAGTTGCAACAGCAGCAGCAGCAGTTGCAGCACCAACAGCAACACACTCAACAACATTATGTCCAGGAACCGGAGGCTGTCCAGCATCATCATCATCACCATCAGCAGCAAGAACAACACACGAAAACGAAGTACAGTCAACCGGATCCGGTCTACCCGACGGAAATTGCGTACGTCCCAATGATACGCACCAGCCACAACACGTACGTGCCCCTTCCGGAACAGTACTACGACACGCCGAAGGCATCGCCAACTGCTCGTCCTACCAAGCGTCCGAACTACCGGAAAACGACCGTCACTCCGACGCACGTCACGTTCCACAGCACCGCCCAACCAGAACCAGCCTACCACTACCAAACCTACCATCCGGAGCAGCAACATCACGCGCAAGTTCACGACCAGGGACACACGCAGATCCAATATCAGTACGTTGCCGAACAACCGACAGCGCAACAGGAAGAGGAGCACGAGCCGCACTACGTCTACAGCAAACCGGTGGTGAACTTTGTTACTCCCCTACCGGACGGAGGACATCACGGGCATGCCGACCACTACCATCAGCAGCAGGAGCAGCAACAGCACCACCAGCACCAGCCGGCACAGAAGTATCCCAACTTTGCCGAGTACCACCATCACCATCGGCCGCAGCAGCAGCAGGAAGAGGACTACCTGCCGGAGCCCAAGCTGGTCGAGAACTATCCGAGCCACAAGCATACGCGCGTCGTCTACAAAAGTCCCTCGTTGAAGGCGGAACTCCAACAGGAGGCGGCACAGCACGAACATCAGCAACACGAGCACTACCACCATCATCATCAGCTGGACCAGCAGGAAGTGGCCCATCACCTGCACGAGCAGCAACAGCAGCAGCACCAGCAGCACCAGCAGCAGTACATCATACAGGAAGTGTATCCCTCTCAGGCGTCCTACTTCGAGGACAAGTCATTCGTGGAGTCCCCTGGCCAGCAGCAGGTGACGACGGATCGCAGCGAGACGGTCACACCGCACTACAACAGCGAACCGGTGGTGGCGATCACGCAGAAGCCGAAGCGGCTCTACAACTACCACGCACACTCGTCCGGTCACCATGGCTCGGGCTCGCGAGGTTCACGGATGGCCGCCAGCTCTGGCAGTAGATCCCGAACGAGCGGAAAGAGTGCCTCTAGCAAACGGGACGCCGCTGGTTCACCTTACACCGAGGAGGAGTTCCGCAAGGTCAACAAGATGGTGCAGCGTATGAAGAAGAAGAGCCGCACCACGGTGGACGATTCCGGGATGACTACCATCGGCATGATGGCGAGTCCAACGAGCCCTAGTCCTCAGATGAGCGCGTAGGACTCAACCAGCCGTTAATAAGTGAAGAGTCTAGTGAATCCTTGCCTTTTTTCAAAGCTCTTTTCTGGCATGTCTTATAGATCCCAAGAGAACCGAATGTCACAGGTGACATTTGTTCCCTCCCCCACTTTCTTTCTATCGCTTACGTTTTAACTTCCAGTGTTCTTTTTGTATTTAAATTATTAGTCGTTAGTAGGGATGCTTTTAGGAAAAGTTTCAGAGCCGCGGTGGTTCAGGAACGTTCCGGTTATTGGCATTGTTAAATCAATATATTGATCGACATGTGCAGAGAAGATTGATTGACGCACAAATCAGAGAGTCAGTGGAATAGGGAAAGGAAGCAGAAAAAAATGCATTCGAGATTGAGGAAGAAAAACTCCGTGGAGTAAAGGAAAAACCTTGTAACTATTCAATTGTAAATGATACGCATACCTGGAAAAAATAAATAAATGTAGATAATCGTACAATTAAACAAATGATTTTATAAATGTCTATCAGATACACAGCAAAGTGATGGATAAATTTATCGAACATTGACGATTTATTATATCCTCCATAACGCTTCTGTATCTCTTGCAACAGGGAAAATCGAAAAAATGGAAGCCATAGATCAGGCATTTCGTTAAAGGTTGGATCCATAATTTGTTGTTGTTCCTCATAACCTAAAGCAGCTCCGCTATTCCATTCATCTGGACCCGGCTGGCCAACACGCACGTAGTAATTCCGGCCAACACACTACACGTTCGTTCGATTTAAAAATACCTAAATTCTCATTTCACGAACAGTGCCCGCACAATCTCAAAGTCCGACCATTTTCTGCGCGAAAGTGAAACGCGCGCACAATTGCGGCGAACTGAAACCCGACTCCGGCGTTCACTAACCTCACGAGACATCCGCACGAACAGAAATGGCCAAGTCCAGTGTTGGGTGGTGGCGAGTGAAAAGAAAACGCTAGGATTCGTAAAATCGCCGTCCAGGGATTCGTTTCGCAGACCCTTTGGTTGTTCGAGTGGTGTGCATATTAAAAAAAAAACAGCAACACATTCATGATGAGCTCCTCAACTTGGACGTTTTGTTTCGTTTTATCATCTACCCTGCTTCATTATATCGGCGGCACCGGTGAACATATTTTTATATATTTTTTTTTTTTCTTCTGTTCAAATCCATCACCAACCAACGAACCGTGCGTCCGAACCGAGCGTAGGCTTTGAAATTGTTTCTTTATTTTTTATATATTTATTTGATGATGTTATTAGCTGTTAAACAACACATAAAATAATGACCTACAAAGTGAGTTGCATGGACAATTGCAATGAAGGCATTTACAATATTGCTTTTCTTTGTTACAAATTATTTAAAAGATTGCTCTTCAGTTGAACTTGATAGCTTTTATGTTTTCATTATTTTGAAGTATGTGTAACAATCGAAATGAAAGCTGTATTGATAAGCATTTGCATAAAGTGGTTCCAATTTGTAACACTTTTGTATGCATTTACACAATTCGTTTGATCTTTACGTTAGAAGAAAAAATGTTAAATTGAAGAGTCTTATAGTACGCAGATAATTCGTCGCTGTATGATGCGACGAAGAAAAGCATCTACAGGAAGGAAAAGGAAAGTTGAGAAACCATATTTTGGCTGGTGGCTCAATGAGAGGATAAAGTGATTTGCCCGCATGTGCAGCCCATCGTGCCAGTAGCCGACTGCACGGACGCAAACAATCACGCACGTTGAGGGATGGCATTGCACTTTCTTTTCGATAAAAAAAAATGCTAGCATAAACCGCTAAGTTTCGCCACCGGAGACAGAGTGTTAACATAGGCCCCATCGTTTGGCTCATACTTGTTTTGCAACAACAATTCGACCGTGTTTGATGCTCGTACGATCAATATTATCCTTTAGCAGGGTATAACCAAACAACAAAGTTTTCTTCCGCAACAAAGATTCATCTGCAGGTGTACGACACTCCCTACGGGAAACTTCACAAGTCTTTGCCCCCCGGCGCCGTGTACCGGTAGGTTGGTTTGGTATCACGCCTTGCACGATAGCATAATGATGAAATGCTACGCTAATCAGCATTCGCATGGTTAGATGGTGGCAACGATAATGTTAGTGGCGTAGTGGTTCGGAACAGCCATTCCCGATCGAGCATCGAGGGAATTTCAATGGTCAATTGCGTAATTTATGAGGTGTGTCCAAGCAAGCAACATAAAAAGAGGTTTCTCTTCCCTACTCGGGTGAAACGAAGATGCGCAAAAATGGAAGGGATCAATATTGTTTCAAATTGATCAAGACGCTTCAAAATGAAGTGATAGTGAAATGTACGAGATAAGTTGACGACGTGATTTGACGATTGATTAAAAATAAGTCACATTTATCTATCAATGAAGTAATACGAACTAAAACTATACTCCAGCATATTTGATTTAGTGCAATAACAAATTTCATTTTCTACTTTAAATTTTATTAATAATGAGAAATTGTCCTTTTTATTTATTGTTAAAAATATTTAATTACTTCTAAATGGCATCAGTGCGTCTCGAAATAAACCTTACAAGTATTTGTTAAATTAATTTGACTTCAACTACTGTTGGATATTCACTTGATCTTCTCCACCTTCAACCACATGCCTCCTTCCGGGGACAGAATGAAACTTTTGATGTCTAACTTCATCGGCACGACGGTCTTGGTGCCGGGAGTGAAGCGGAAGTCCGTGAGCAAAAATGCCAGCCCGATCCGGGCCTGCATCATCCCGAAGCGAAGGCCCACGCAAATCCTCGGTCCCTCGCCGAACGGTGTCCAGGCGTACGGATGGCGCTTCGCTTCCTCTTCCGGTGTGAACCGTTCCGGATCGAACCGGTCGGGATCGGGAAAGTGTTCCGGATCGCGATGAATCGCGTACACCGGAACCATGACCGATGTTCCGGCCTCGAGCACGGACTTGGTGCCGGGCACCTGGTAGTCCTTGGAGGTGATCCGGAAGTGGATCGGCACTGGAGGATACTTTCGCAGCGTTTCTGGAGTGACAAAGAAAAATGAAATTAGTAACGCCAATGTTTAGTCACGGTAGTACTCGCTTATAGATGCACCTACCTTTGAGGATTTGATCCAAGTAGTCCATCTCCATGACGGCGTCGTAGGTAAGTTCTCCGTTGTGCTTCTCCAGAACTTCCTTCACGCATCGTCTTCCCTTATCTTGCACATCCTGATCCAGCGCCAACTCGTACAGTGTGAACGTGAGCAGCGTTGAAGACGTTTCGAACCCGGCCAGGAAGAACACGAATGCTTGCGCCGCTATCTCGTTGAAGGTGAGGGTGCCATCGTCCGATTTCGTATCTTTTTCGCCTCGCATTTTGATCAAGATATCCATGAAGTCGTTGCGCTGCACATTATTCTCCACCCGATATTTGATCGTATCGCGCACGGCACCCATAAAGAAGTCCGACACCTCCGGGTCCAGCGTTCGCAGGCCAATCACTTTGGCCACACTCGGCAGGGAGTTGATCAACAGGCTCTTCGCTTTACCCCTTGGCTTCTGGAAAATTTTGCGTCCCATCACGCGAAACTCGGCGTCCGGATTGCGCATACTGTTGCACTCGATACCGAATGCGCACATCCCAATCACGTCGGTCGTGAAGCGGGCCATCACATCCTTCAGCTCGAAGTCCACCTGCTCCTGTACGGTTTCCTCCATGAACTCCTTAAACTGCTTGCCTGCCGCCACGATCGTCGGGAACATCATCTTCATCTTGCCCGAAGTGAACGTGGGGGACAGTTTGTTGCGCAGACTCTTCCACTTCTGACCCTCGATGTTGAACAAGTGCGCCGTCAGGGGATCGTGCTTCTCGTTGTAGTACGTCCCGCGGTCGTGAAAGTACTGGAAGTCCTTCACAAACACACACTTCAGCAGCTCCAGATCGGTAATCATGGCGACCGGTTTGAAGAACATGTAAAACCCACCGAACGGATGCTTGCCTTTGAACTCGTGGTACATGTCACGAAATTTGTCCGCTATATGCATTTTGCGACCAACTTCTCGCATGTTGCCGAATATCAGCTCCGGCTGGGATTGCGGAACATCGCGTCCGGTCCAGTACTGGAATCGCTTGTCGAGCAGCAGGTACACGACGAAGCAGAGCATCACCACCGAGATCGCTACGTCCAACGGTTCCATGATGTGTTGATTTTGTGTGCCTCTTGTTTTCCTCACAGCGACTCAATCACTCGTACCGCACAATAACCGGAAGTATTATCACCACGCTCGTTGACGCACACCTCCGCCTTTCCCTACAACTTCAGCGGCACCAATAAAACAACCTAACGCAACCAGATTAACGATCACACAACGCGTCGCGATCCGCACTCTGCGACAGATAGTACTCGACTGACGGAGACAACAACCAATTATAGGTCACTTTATACTCCATCCTGCCGGTATATGCTCCCATACTAGCGCTCGAGAATGATTCGACGAGTTTTGTTATCTCTGTTCGTCGGGGTTGAAGTGTGGTTTAGGGGAGCCGGTGTCCCAGTAATTTTTTGTACTGCAACGTGCACCTCGATATTCATCGTGACGTGGCAATTTCTACCAACACCCAGCAGTACAGCATCCAGAGATGGTAGAAGTATAGTCCACATGGATTCGTAAATCTTAAGTATCTTACATTCCTTTCCTTAAGTCATGGATCCTCTTTACTAACAACATGTTTCAACAGATGATAAGAAAAAAAACATTGGATGAGACCCAGCGTGAATCACAAACCATGATACCTTTGCCTTTAAGTCCACTGCGTTGTTCAAATGGAATAGTCCAGGAGAGATACGCTGCGTTACAGATAAGACATGCTGAGATAGATGATTGACCATTTGTTTTTTGTTTTTACCTTTTTGATAATATTTCCAGTTATTATCATGGTTGAACTTTCTTCTTCGAAATCATGCTTATTATGAATCTCGTTACAATTCTCACCGAGTTATGTATTCAACACTCTTAAGGTACGAATATTTGATTGCTAAGTAACGTGCGTTTTTGCTACTGCACACCATAAACCCTTGTTGAAGTGGACGATCAATGAGGTTGAACTTAATCTAGTTTGTATAATGATAAACAAGTAATGATAAAGAAGATATCTAGATAGATTGAATATTCGTCACGGCTGCTATCTAAATGCAATTGAAAAATAATAAAAATTACAAATGTAAACAAATTTCCATTTAAAGGAGGAATCACATACGTTTTTGTTTATTTAACCATCTGCCGTCTAGTGATCATTTTTGACGAATTGAATTCATTTATCAATAGTTACGCACCCAAGACAATCCCCAAGTCTAGTCCCAGGTCAATGGAAACTCACGAACATTTATTTTTAACCATCGTTAAAATTAAACAATTTCGTATGCGGTTCCACCTAAACGTTATTCACCTAAACGGTAAACTGGAGGTGCCCATGGCGCAGTGGTAGCGCAGGGAAACTCCACGCCATCGGTGTAGGATTGAATCCCGAGTCGGGCACCTTCCGATATTACGAACGGCTGGCCACCGATCCAACTCTCTAAAAAGATAGGCTCAGTCCCACTTGGGGATGTTGTGCCTACTGCAGAGAAACTTTAAATAAACTGTATGAAAACAAATTTTATAAAAATAATTAGTTTTACCTTGATTTCGCTGTTGGAAAAAGTATAAGAATATTAATTTGAAAAGCAAAAGTTTAAACCTTATTTGTAAATGCTAAACATGACCAACTGATGTACTTTGAAGTATTGACATATAAAAATAAACACCATTTTTAAGTTAACAAAATCCAATCACCTCACAGAAAGTGAAACATTTCCACCGGCTCCCTACTACGCCAATGCCACATATTTTCCCCGATCGACGCACGCAACCTTGACTTTCCTTCGCCCTCCCTCCCAAAATCGAGTCCGCAACGGCCCGAATGGCCTCAACAAACCTTTCATAACCGATTCAAAACACATTTTGCATCATTTCCAATGGCGGCAATGAATGATGGTTCAAATTGAGCTGCTGATTAGCTGACGTGCGCTAAAACCACCCCCGTAAGGACACTTTGAGGCGAATGCAGAAATGCGAGCCATTGGCACGAGCGAAACGATTCAACAACCTCAAAACATACGGACCCGGCGGGTAGCATTGCCCTGCATTTGGCTGCCTTGGTAATCAATCCGGGCTGGGTTTTTGGGAGGGGAGAGTATGGGAAGGGGGAAGGGGTTTCATCTCCCATGCAGGGCCATGATCACCGCTCGTGAGGGTAAGTCGCATGCCGTAAGATTGTTAATCCTGCCCAAGACGCAAACGTCCGACGGACGGTAGGGTTGAAAATTTCATTGGGGGAAAATACATTGCGGAGGAGTTTTCCACATGAAAGGAAAATCCTTCGCAGGCTGCCCTGGCGTGCGGTGGGCACCCACAAACAGCAAACGCAAGCAGCGGCTAGCGGATTAATTTGTATTTCACACGAAAGGGCGCACGGGGCCGGCGGGAACCGAAGCGAGTGGGGAGTGCCAACAAACGCTCGAGATGCCAAAGACTTTTCTTCTCGCGCCCAGTCTGGCGTTACGGTGGGCGCCCGGGTGTAAGGGGGCCCGAGCGTATCGCAGACGGTCACTGATTTCTTTTGCACCGATTTCCCGGTAAAACGGAGAAGGATGAAGCAGGATGGAGACACCAACGGCACGGGCGGATCCTACCGAGTCCATCCGGCTGAAGGCGCAGAAGAGAGTTTATATAAAACACGTCCGGCTACGGTTGGTGCACAGTCAGCAATGGTTCGGCAACCGTGGCGCACTACGATGAGGACCACCAATGCTCGTGCGCTGCTGTTGATAAGCCTAGCCGTAAGTGTCGATTGGTGATTGGTGTTGTGGTGAAAAGCTCTGTGTTCTAGGTGTAAACAGGACAATATAAGGTGCTGTTGGAAAAGCAATCCATCGTGCTGGAGTTCGAAGATAAACAGTTGTGAAACAAACCTTCAATCTGTGAGACTTTACTGTCTTAAACTAGTAACCTGAACTGCTTCAAACAGTGAAAAATAAAAGTGGACAAACAGATCAAGTGAACATTCGAAATGGAACTACCAATGTTCCTCAACGATTAACAAACCGATTCGATTCTATGTTTCGTGTTTAAAATGTACCTTTTCTACTGATGTTTCCTTATAAAGCTTAATTCTTGTATTCTCTTTTCTTTCTATCTCTGCTTATGTTCGGTGTTACGTGCGAATAAACCAATATAAAAAAAGGTGCTAATTTGCGCGGTCAGCGGTGAAAGTGGAAAACACAAGAAGAAAAACCGACGATACGAGGACGACCGATCAGAACAGGTTTACTATGTCGATCAAATAGCATCTGCTTCTGCAATTTCACCCTGGACATCGAACCGCATCATCGCCAAAACTACTGGTAAGAATGCGTAAGAAACTTATGAAGTCCAAAGGATTAGACACACAATTCAAGAATTAGAAAAAAGTTGCATAAGAATGAAAATAAAAAAGCCTTTTCATTGCATCTCTCCCGTCGCAACATTTTGAGAAGCGGGTTCTCAATCAACTCAAGTTATTGTTTTTAGTCTAAAAACAATCTTAGTTTATTTAAAATCGTAGTATCTGCTTTAATTTTTACCTTCTATCCTTTGTCGGCACTTTATTTATGATCTATAATAATTTGCTTTCTTGCCTTGGGTTCCTATTTCACGACCTCTTTTTCTCTGAAATTCCCACTGATCACTGATCGACTCAGAAAATGGTAGAGAATCCCAGTACGTGATCAATGTAGCACCGGAGGACGAAGTAATCATACACGAAGGAAGCGCAACGGATCGCGTTTCCGACCGGGGTCCGACGGACGAGCAGACGCCCCAGGACTTTGTGCATGAGGCGCTCCGTCTACGCAAGCAGTACATGCAAAACGGTCCGAAAGGGACGACCGCGATGCCGGCGAGCTCGTTCGTGGAGTACACCACCGTCAAGTACGATCACTTCGGACCAAGCAAGGCCCCGGATCGGGAAGCGGAACCGCACGTGATCTACCATAGCAAACCTGTTCCGACGAAGCCAGTAGCGGTTCCGGTGCACGCTGCACCGTCCTCAGCGCCACCAGCGGTGCCAACGTACCGGCCGAAGCACATCAAACCGAAACCGACCAAACCGATGCTTGTCCACACCGTCACACCGTACGTGGCGATCGAGCAGGAGCAACCGGAACCAGCGCCAACGGTTGGCTACCGGCCGAAGGAGTCCAAGGTTGGCCCGAAGCCGGAGCACGTCTCGAAAACGGTACACTCGTCCGCGCCCGGCAAAGGTGCTCCGATCAAGCAGCAGGATACGGCCGCCTCGAACGTGTACGTGCACGCCGTCCGACCAGATGAGGCATCCTTCGGGAGCAGCTACAGCACGCATCACGACTCGGGTAGCAGCTACCAGGAGTTCCACAATTTTACGCCATCGGCGGCGGCGGCAGCGGCGGCTTCCGATTCCCATGGCAGTAGTTCCATTCTGGCCGTCCACAAGGTGAGAGCTCCGCTCGAGTCGTTCCGTCCGAAACATCCGTCTAAGCCACCGCGTGAAGCAGAACGCCATCGGGAGTACGTTGCAAAATCGCCGAAAAAACCCAGCGTGCCCGCTCCGGTCGAGTTGGGTCGGTATCGGCCGACCAAAGGTTTTGTGGAGGTGGAGGAAGAGACGGCTCCCAAGTACCGCCACGAGCAGACACACTACCAACCGGAGGTGGTGCCGAACCCACACGTAGAGTACGAGAAAGAGGTTGAGGCTAACTTTCACAAGCAGCAACAGCAACAGAAGCTGCAGCAGCATCAGCAGCAACATCAATACCATCAGCAACAAGAGCATCAGCACCTGCACCATCATCATCAGAGCTACGACACGCCACGACCTGTGAGAAAGGAGAAACCTACCGCCCAACCCACTGAAGGACCGAAGTACTATCCACCGAAGAACTACCACGCCATCGAAACGATCACGCAAGTACAAATGGAACCGGAACCGCAGCCTTCCGAGGAACCGTACCGCTACAAGCCGATCAAGTCACACCATGTGGAGAGTCAGTTCAAGCCATCGCCGATCAAGTACGAGCGGGATCCGGTTCCGGTTGTACAGCATAAGGAGACCTATACCTACCATCCACCGAAATCGTACCATGTGGATCCTCCCAAACCTCTTCAGCATGAGTCAGTTACGACAACCTACCATGGATCCAAGTCTCAAGACACCCAGGAAACACGCGTGCCCGAGGTTTCACCGGATTTTCTCAGGTTGGCTACGGCGCGTCCCGCTAAGCACAAGTTTGCCGACCTGCCCAAGCCTTCGCCGGCTCCAAGCTACTCCAAGGTGACGAGCTATCCGACGCTACAGTCTACCAGCTCCCAGCGGGACACTCCAGCATCGCACCAACGTGAAAAGGTAACGTTTGATCCGTACAAGTATCGTCCCAGCCCAACGCCGGAGATCTCGAGCGCTGGCCATGGCTTCCAGAAGATCTCCTCCTCTCCGGCAAGCTACCCCAAATATATCCCCGCAAAGATGCCCAGCGAGTCGGCACAGTCGTCGGAGTCGAATGCCGCGTACAGCTTCAAACAGGCGCACCCTTCTGCTGCCGAGTCGTTCTCTAGCTATCTGCCCTCCTCTACTCCGGAATCGTTCAGTGCAGCGCCGCAAGAGTTCCCGAAGGTATTCTCCGCCTCGCCAACGCCGTACACGAAGTACAGCGCAAGCCCATCCCCGCCATCGCCATCGGGAGAAACTCTGTACGAGTTCCCGCATATGAAGGAAACTCCGAAATCGTTCTCCAAGTTCCAGGAACCGAAGTCCTACTCCACCATCGACCCATCGGAGCAGCCGTTCAAAACGCTTAGCACCACCATCTTCATGAAGGCCTCGCCGTCGGAGGACAGCTACACGCCACCGGCGACCCCCGGCAAACCGATCCAGAACCTCACCACATCGATCGCCTTCAAGCCCTCGCCGAGCGATGCGACCAAGACGGAGTACTTTTCCAACCCCGAGGTGACCACGTACTACGTGTTCCCGAACGGAACCGAAATCAAGCTCGGGGATGAGCCGGCAAAGATTCCGCACGAGTTCCGCATCACCGCGGACGATGGCTCGTACCTGGATAGCAACTACACCACCAAGCTGGCCGAGGACTTTGCCATGAAGTACAACTGGGACAGCCTTCACACGGTGGCGGATGGCGAGTTCTACCTGGGGTCCGCATCCGACGCGACACTGAAAGCGCACAGCGGGTCCACCCCGAAGTTCCACGAGCCGATCGAGTACGTGGTGCGGGACAAGAAGAAGATGAAACCGCATGTCTTTGCCAAACCATCGCTGAAGCCAATCAAGACGGTGACCATCTACAAGTCGACCCACCGGTCCTCGGATGACGGGGAGGGTGGGTTTGAGCCGATGGTCGGTGTGGCACCACAGATGGACAAGAAAAGTGAGCTGCCCGGTGGGGACGACGAGTTTTACTACACCAACGAAGCCACCGACGCCGAGGAGAGCCCGTCGAAGGCATCGAAAAAGAATGCCGTGTTTATGCCCGGACATGGCATGGGCGGACGTATGCCAGCACCGGGAATGATGTTGAAGTTTGCTCCAGGACCCTCGCAGGCACCGCGCGAACCACAGGGCCCGCAACCGGTGCAAGACATGGACATGAGTGCGGAACCGTCGAAGAAGCACCAGTACTTTGTGCTGTACCACATCGAGGACAAGGAAAAGAAACCGATCCGCCAGCACGTCCCTCAGCAACCTCCGGCGCCCGTCGTACCAAAGCAAGAGATCCACTATCACTACAGCGAAAAGGAATCGGAGGAACCGGAGGTTACCCACGAGCACTACAACTACCACCACGAGGAGACGATCGAGGACTCGGACGATGACATTCAGCATCACTACGTGAATCCGAACTATGGCAAGTTTAACTACCGCCCGAACATTGCGCATCCCTCGTACCAGCGACCGCTGCGGGACAGTATGGCCGCCGGAAGTGAGACGACGCTGAAGGTGGTCGATCCGGAGTCGAAGAACACACGCCCGCTGGAAATTACGAAGCAGGAGTACATGCGCCATGTTCAGAACGCCGTCATGCGGTACATGCGACAGCTACAGGACGAGGGACGCTTGCCGGTGATCGCGTCCCGGGACTCCGATGACACGCACAAGATGTTTGAGGAGCTCGATCTTGCCGCATTGCTGGGTGGTGCCGCTGCTGGTGGCGGTGGCGCTGGTACTAATGCGAAGCAAAAGTTCCAGCTAAATGGACCTCTCCGGGCAAACGTACCCACGAACCCTAGTCACTACAAGCCTATGAAGTCAGTTCCGAGTTCGTCGACGTACAAATCGACTACTCCAGCCCCACAAAACGCCGTTAAGCTGGGCAAGAACACGTACACCGCCGGAAAGCCACTTAAGGTGGCGATCGAGAGCCTGCAGGATACGCTCAGCAGCAACGTGGATCTCACGGTGAAGGGTAACAAGCAGCCGATCAAGCCGGACCTGTCGGCGATCGACGTCGGGCAGTCGTACCTGCACGGACCTACATTCGAGCAGAGCTCCCCGAAAGAGTCCGGTCCATCGCCGAAGACCAAGCTGCATTTCAACCAGGCATCCCACCACGACATCAACTCGATGCTGAACGCCAAGGACAGTTCGTTGCGGACGGGACTGAAGGGTTCCTACCTGGACCACGGCTCCAACCATGGTTTCGGCTCGATCAAGGGTGGCTCAGCGAACGTGGGTGCATCGATTAGCTTCGGCAATGGAGGAGGCCTGGGCCTTCCGAAGGGCATGCAGGTGGCTGAAGACGACAACAAGATGGCACCCGAGGCGCTCGATGCACCGATACAGATTATCAACGGTATTCCGATAACAAATCCCTACAACATCGATATCAACACATTAAGGTAAGGCGTTATAAGTTGTTTGAGGTTTAATCTTATCATTGGTGGTTGTTTGATCTCCTTCTTGCAGGTACATGCTTGGAGGCCTGGCTCAAGCTCAAGCCGAACAGCAGCAACCTCACGCTTCGAAAGAACCAACGTTGAAGCTCAAGGGAACCAACTGGATGTCTCTTCCTACGATGTCCAGCCCGTCGCAGGTGTTTTCTTCACACATTCCCACCTACCAGCACCCACCGTCGGAGGTGAACAAATACAAGTATAACGCCGACTTCGACGCGAGTAACTTCAAGATCAAGTTCCCCAAAAACATGAAGCTGAAGAACGCTGGTGGAGCATCGACGGGTGGTGATGCCGTTGCTAGTGGATCTATGAATTATGCCTCGTGGGGAGAACCTCCTCGGACACCGGGGCAGGGTAATACCAACCATTTCCATGGCAACGCAGCCGGCAATGGTGTGAACCAGAATCAAAACCTTGCCATTGGAAACAACCGCCCCGTGCAGAACCATCACCATCAGCAGCAGCAACAACAGCAGCAACAACAGCAGCAGCAACAGGTACACCAACAGGTACAACAACAGTTCCAACAGCACATCAACCAACAGTTCCAGCAGCAACAGCAACACCTTGCCCAGCAGCACCATCAGCAGCAGCAGCAACACCTACAGCATCAGCACCAGCTGCAGCAGCAGTTCCTTCGCTCGAACCGGGAGTTCAACCCGGAGCTGTACCTCAACCCGAGCGGCCAGTTGTTCCAGGGGTTGCTGAAGCAGAACGCGATCATGAGCAAAAAGGCTGCCACCAGCGACTGGAAACCAACGACAGTCAAGCCAACGACGGGACCCTCGAAGGCAGTGAAGATCGATACTAACCTGCGGCCACCGCCACCTGTCGTGAAGGGTTAGGCGCGTACCATACACAGTATGGTCATCCAATATTCCAAAGATATCCGCCACATAGTGTGGTGGAGGTAAGTTAGGCCGCGTCCTATGCATTCCAAGACTTTTTTAAAAGATCCAAACGATAGAGGTTACAATGTTAGAGGTCCTTCTGGAATAAAGAGACGTTCCCACGACTCTGCAAGACTCAGAATGTAAAAGAGATAGAAAACAGGTAAAGGCCACTTCAGCATGATTTTTGTGTCAGTCGTGCAGACGATGAATTGAAAGTATTTACAACAAGATACTACGATATTTCTCTCCCACTTGAGATCTCCACATCTCCTTGACAAAGACTTTAGGACCCTCCGTTGGTGCAAAATCAATCAAAGTCTGTTTTAGATAGTTATTTAATTTATTACAATTTCGAATATTTAAAATTCAGGCCGCTTAGATTTGGGACTCTTTCGAGGTAGCAGCGACGATACGTGCGAGTGACTCAACTAACGCTTACTGAATCTGATATCTGATTTGTGTACCTATGATATGTTATAGCTAGTAGATAAATAAAAATAGATTATGTATTTCAACCGCTGAATGAAGGTGATTAAGGGGAGTGCTAATGTTTGCAGTGATACACCACACGATAATCACCGACTTTTCGGTCATTTCTTTTCTGTATCTCGAAACGATAACCCCTGTTGGAAGTATCTCTCGAGAGAAATTCGGTTTGGGATTAACTAAAAGATTTCGTTAATTGTGGGTTTCAAGAAATACTTTCTCCGAGATGACGACTGACAGTGAACTTGGCGACCATGAAAGCATGTAATTTAAACCGTATACTATCGTAGATCGCTGAACTTCCACGATCAGCATAAATATGTAAACTTATGGTTGAAAAACTACGCTTGACCTGCCTCTCGCCTTGCCTTACACCAGACGGAACATTGGTACAAGCCTTTGTAGTGTAGTAAGCGAATGTTGCCAACAAATCCCTCGCGTTGATCATCGTGGTGTACGAAAGTGAAAATCCCTAAACACCAACTCGCGATCCGAACTTGACACCGATCCTCAAGCGTGCCCAATTAGCGCCTCTAGTTGGACCGACGCTAGTGAAATGGGAAATGCTCAGCGGGCGTGAAAAGCTGTCCGTAGCGTTTTCCCGCGCAGCGATCGCGTGCGCTTAAACATTCAAAGGAAAATGCAACGGTCAAGAGTAGGCGTTCGTGTGTAGTGGCAATGAACAAGTGGCAGCGGACAAAGAGAGAAAGAGATGATGCCTTTGAGCAGGTCTTCTACATAAATTAACCAGCCTCAGAAAAGCGTGTGCAATATGTTTATGCATTCGTTAGTGCTTGTTTTGGGCTTGGTTTACTGTTTTGCTGCTGTCTGATCTGCTATGCGATCGTTCACAACGCTTTCATCCCGTTGGTGGCAAACGGAAGGGGCTAGGAGTTGATGCTGAAATACTCTTCAGGCTTTTTTCGGAAGCAGCCATTGCGTGCATTAGTCTATAATTTTTTTTAAAGTCTCCCCTATCATTTGTTTTCGTACATGTATCCTGCTGGTAGGTATTTTAATTTTATTCAACCCAACCCTGTACTATTTACACGTTAATCGTCTGAGCACAGTTTGCTCTTGAACGACCACGATGCACTGATAAGCTTCTGCCTGGGTTAGTTTTATCGTTGAGAGCTTCGATCAGAGCAGTTTTCGTTATCGACACAGACGAGAAACGGTTGCAACTGGAGCACAACTCCCTTTTATGGTTTCCGCTAACCATTGCTTTGGTTCATACTAACGGTTCGGTAAAGCTCTTTTAAATCATAACATAATAATTAATCTCCTGCAAATGAACTGACACAGATGAAACCCGTCACAGATTGCAGTTTTACGAGAGTGTTTAACTGGACCAGGTAACTATCGTAGGGTACACTTAGCTGGCATTGTGTATGAGCATCCTATTTAACATTGATGATGCGGTACGAATGAAACAAAAGTGTCTAATGATCTTACCAAGAGTTGTTCCAATCTTGTTGAACAAATCTAGACAACTTTTTGAAGTTATTTTAACTCAAAAAACAATACTTCTTCTAAGGACTAGATAAGGACATTCCAACTGTAAGGCACATTGTTCCGTTGTAACGGTTTGTTTAATTTGTAATTTTTGGTTTCATCTAAGTTGTTGTTTCTAACGAACATTTATCTATTTGGTTTTTTTTATTTTGTTTGATTTTTCCAGTGAACATCGGCCGATTTCTTACAGAATACCATAATTTTCCAGACAAGAGGGATGGCAAGATATCAACAAATGCAATCGAGCAAATAGTCTTCTTTTAGTATAGCATGCATCTTTGTATACATCTGTACTGTTAGTTCATCGATTTTTGGAAAACAGGAAAAATTTGAGCTTTCAGTGCAAGTTGCAAGGAAGATAGAAGCTTTCGGCCAAGAGCTTTCCCTCAGCATAAAAATCAGCGCTTCTCACAGCGACACTAATTTAAGCTTTTGTCTGTTTTTCCAACCGCATTGAAATGAAATTTGGAAACGAATTCTTTTCCGTAAATAGTAGATCAATTATTTATGGAAATAATTATCTTTGGAAACTATGGTTTAGGGAAAAAAACTATTCAATTATCATGGAATTCCGTATACATAAATACACAACAGGAATATTGTCTGAAGCATACAAAAGTATTTGCGAAAGATTGTACAATATGAGTAATATTTGTGTAACTACTACGGTTGAATCAAATCTAATAGGCCAAAACTATTTCATCTTTCCTGCGGAAAACGGTTCGTTAGACTGCGCGACCGAAACGTGACCGTGATGTGTACCTTCCGTACAGCTCCCGACCACCCTCACCCATTGGTGCTGGTATGCACCTCCGATGCATTTTAATGTGCACTAGGAAACCAAGCAGCCTCACGCGGGATGGAACCCACCGCGCTGCGCAAGAGAATGGGAGAAATGTGCATAAAAAAGTGAACTAGAAAACACAAAATGAAAGTAAACGTCGCTGCATGCTGGAGCGGATGCACCGCCGGTGCAACCGTGAACGTGTGTTCATTCGACAACCGGGGAAGCGGTTAAAAACGCGTTTCCTCGGCCGGTTATGCAACGACGAAAAAGATCTCCCGTTCCCTCGCGCGCGCGCGCGCTCGTTTTGAGTTATGAAAGCAGGGTTCCAAATGTTGGCCAAACCCGCGGAGATACCGGCGTGAAAAGCATATCCCGAGGGTGATGCGGGTATCCGTTCCAAATGCAATCGACGGTAGCTAACGCCAGCACCGGTTTCGATGGCTATTGCGCGCCAAATTACGTCCCCAAAATCCGCAAACCTCCAGAGACACATCGAATTGGCGACTCACCGGATGTTTACAGCCCGAGGCAGCTGGTGGCACTTTTGGCGCACCATTTTTGGCCCCGATTTGGGGCCTGCAATAACCCTGAAAAGCTTTCTAATTTCTTTTGGGGGGGATGGATTAAAACAAAACGAAAACCAAACTTTTAATCTGTTTGAATTTTTACGTTTTATGGCGATTCGGGAACCCTTTCGCCGCCGATGATCGAACTGATTAATATTATGCCCTCCGGGGTGATGGAGAATTGTTCGGAAAGTGGATCAGCACGTTTTATGTAAGCTTGTGCGATGATTTTTGCGTTTGTAATTTTGCCAGCTTCAACAAAACATGGTTTGAAAAATGATAGAAAAACCAATTTTTCAATTTTTTTTATTCACGATTACTGAGAAAATCCTTGATAATGAAGATTTTTTTTTTCAACAGCTCGTCTCTTCAGTTGTCAAATATCTTATGAAAATGACACTACACCTCATGATTAATTTTGCACCTTCACTCTAACGTCATTCACTTTTCGTGTTGACCAGACGGCCCACTGCTGCCGGGTGCACTTAAGGAAACCAAGCACGAACCCACCACGCTAACAACGCGCGGAGGACGACTTTCTTTCCTCCAATTTCCTTGCGAGCTGCCCGTCCTGAGGGCAAACCTGAGCAACATAAATTATGTCAGCAGACCGTTGATGGGTCTCAATGCAGCGAAAGGAATAAAAAGTGGAAAACAACGCTAATCCACGATCAAGATGCTGCAGCCCACCAATTTCCCAGCCTCCACCCGACCCAAACGCACAGTTGATCGACTGTCAACGTGATTCGTTTTCCTGCCAATCTTCAAGCGTGGTTCCTCGTCTGTAGACTACGGGCTATATTGCGAGCATGGGATGGTTCGTCCCAATTGCATCGAAGAGGATGGGAAAATGGTGGAAAAAATGGACAGTTTGTGACATGTCTTCGTTTACGCTGGTGCGAACGCATGCAACGAGTATGACAACGAGACGTGCGCATGTCGACTTCCTTATTTTGCTTTTCCTCTATATCCGCTCGCGTGCTTACATTCCCGTGCTGCGCCAAAGGTGGGAGGGGTTGAAGTGCGCAAATTAAACGAGCTCAAACATTGATCCGCCATATTTGAGACAGTACTTTTTCGATTGGATATGTCTAAGCAAAGTTGAAGACATCCGCAATAACCTTGCAGACCCGCTTTTATCTTTTCTTTTGAACGAAAACGTGTACTTTGCATGTTCTGGTCATGTTTATGTTGTGAATCATGTTCTGCCTGTCCGACGAACCCGGTGTCTTGCTGTGACGCTCATTGAACTTGACATTTCCTTGCGTAACGTCGCTTTCCACCGAGTCTCTCGAGTGGTCATTTAATTTTTCTCCTTTTTCCAAAGCCCCTCCCAGATTAACCACTCTTTGGTGGAGTGGTTTTTTTTCCGTTCCAACAGTACCGAACCACACCGTACAAGTTCCCGTACCGTCTGGGATTGGTCTCTCCCGTTCTCGAAACGATCAATGTGTTTTCGCTACTTTTCCACACTGCAAACAAACCGGCTTCAGCTTCCGGCTTCCGGCTCCGTACGCTCTGGCCAAAGATCGATAAATACCGTTTTCCGCAAGACCCGGCTTTTCAAACGACGGTCGACGGGTTCGTCGCTGGGAGCAGGCCGCACGAAGTCTCCGCGAAATGCAACCTGGTGGCCATGGTTACCACATGGCACGACGTTTTCCACATATGTTGCCGTTATATTTTTATCTTTTTTTACTTTGTAGCATTTCTGCTAATTAGTGGCACGATCCGACGCTCGGCCGCACGCAATCAAGGCGTTCGGGATGACAATGTTTGTTGTTTTAAGTATTTTCATGATTCGTGGTTTAATTGGATGCAAATGGTTGCATAAGCATGGTTTTCCTCGAACCTTAAAAAAATTCACAAATTGTGTTGTGATTTCCTAGTTCCACGAACATAACGGATATTCAAACAAATATTTGAATTGAAAAAGCAGCACGTTTTCGTCGCGTTGGTTGATCAATTAAAAATAAAAGATAAAAGTTTGACATGCAATGCATTAATTGCCCACCTGCGATTATTGATATCAGATAAAGATACTAAAATAATAGTTCCGAGATTGCCAACGGCTTCATCAAGAAGTTTCAGGTGAAGGTTTTGGCCTTTCTTTCTACTTGCAAAGCGCACGCAAACGCCAAAAATAAACCGCAAGGCAAACACACTTCGACACACTTCACGCGTGACCATTTTTTTCCCAACCACCAACAGGTTGTGTTTTAACTTTCATAACGCACCCATTAGGCGCCACCGTTATCCCACGGTTTTGGGGGGAAAATAAAATGCAAACGCGAAGTGATTAAACGCCGGTGCATAATAACTCGTATGAATGTGAATAAAAAATCATAAATACGAAACCGGGCGCGATTTCGTGCAGCAGGAGGAAAGCCGGTGCGGGCATTTAATTTCAAGCCTCCAAAACACATGGGGTTTTCGGTTGCATTTTTCGCATACCACACGATGCACATGGGTGACTTCTGCGGTCACCCGAACCATGTTTCTTCACACAACCGAAGAGGCCGATGAACTGCCTCGGCCAAGGAAGATTTAATTATAAACATAACTTCGAGGTAGGTGTAACCATGGAGCGCTGATTTTTTTATTGCATACTTCAACACCTTATCAAACGTTCAGTCCGTATTGGTAGTAGGAAAATATGGTTTGGCCTTTTGAACTCCCCAACGACCTAAGTCTGGGAGTCGTTGGAAATTCCGACCTCTTAGGCTCTTTCACATCAAGCAACGTCCGTTTCGCTCTCGATGATTGACGGTTGGACCGCTTAACAACAGCCCGGCTACGTGCAAGCTCCATAAAATCGGCTTAAGCTCATAATCCGTTTCAAACATCGGTGCTGAAAATCGGTGGTCCGTTGGCCAACTTCTCGTGGGTGGCATCCATGTAATGCGCCCGTTTTGTGTCTAATATTTATGCAACACAGCTGTTAAATTATTGCTAGACTTTGATCAAAACAAGAAAACAGCCCTACAACTTCTGGTGTGCGCTTGGAATTATGTTTTCCCTCTGTGAAGCTTTCGCAGATTTTCTATTTTTTCCCTCAACTATGAAACCCAAAAGGCTGTAACGTTGCAGGTTAGGAAAGATGTTTGTCTCCGGGCTTCAAAGCGATCGGTTTGGTCGTAACTCGTAACACCTTCCTGCTACCAAACGTATTTATCTTCGCGAGTCATCTTTTCTAATCAGATCTGTTTAGTTTGTTGTAGAAATAGGGATCTACATATCTTGGATAGGGTGCACAAAATGCTCTGTTTTACTGAGAGCTTCGTAAAAGTGGAAAGAAAGACTGCTGCATGAGTCGGGAAAACACTATCAATTTCATCTTGAAAACTCCTTTATGCTGTCAATTTAATGGTACTCCTTCTCTGGATAAAATTGATCATGAGTTTTATTACATGTCGCTTTCGCTGAGATGTCAAAGCAAATATACAATGGACTAGGGCAGGAGTCGGCAATGTCCGATCCGCCAGTTCCAGCTTTGTTCACAACGTCTCACCGGATTTTCCTATAAATGTACGTTGAAACGTTGCACGAGGTGTCTAGTACCAGGCGACATCCTCGTATTCTTTTATTATACTTTTCGATCGCATTTTTAATTTTGATCGTTCTCTAATATTCTAGCCTCGTAAATAGCTTAGTTAAAAGAATTCAAATTTCGACAACCATTGAGAAACAAAATATGATCAACCAATATTGAGAAATTGCTTGTTTGGAAGCGGTTTAATTTCAAGTATAATAATTAATGGCTAAAAGTAAAAAATTGAAATACTTTGTCTGATGTAATTGTGAGATTCGTTTCGACTTACGAAATTGATGCTCCACTTGTTTCATATCAGTTTCAAAACATTAACCTATCGTTCGTTTAGGAATTTGGTCTGCGGTTTCGGACTTTGGGTTATCATGTGGTCCTCTTCAGGAATCGAGTGCCGACCCCTGATCTAGGGAGAAAGAGTATAAGGAGCCTCGTAAGACCGAGGTTTTACAAAGGGGATCCCAATGAATGGCCGGGGTTAAAGTGGCATATGGCCGTTGCTGTTCGAGGGCAAAGAACAATTTCTACTGTTCCCGTGATCGGTGCTGTTTACGGTTTTATTGCAGCGCCACGCGTGCCATTACGGCGATCGCGAGGTGGAAAGTGCTACATCGATTCCATCGACCGGCGTGGAATCTCCCATCGCCATTAGCCATTTGCGGGACCCTAATTCGAGCATATGCGCCTCATATCGCGCCGGTGCCGGTCCCTTCGCCGTCATCAGTTCCAGCGCAGCTTCAATTACGTGATGCTTTTGTGCAAGGTGCGATCATCTCTCATTCGGTATCGTTTCCCTCCTATTCCTTACCGATGAGTCTAAAATGGGGTAGGAAAAATGGCGAATTGGGAAAAGCTGGAGAGCTACGTTTTTTTGCCTCCATTTTTCACATGGTGCCAACTCTTACGACGAGCTCACGAACAACCAACCAGTGTGGAAAGATGTATAGACCGCTGTTATTAGTCGCTTATTTTCATCGCTCGAAATTGGTACATCGATTATGATTACGATGGTGTCTCGAGTGCAAGAAAAGTGCCGCTGGGAAGGAGATTGTAGGCGGATAGGATATATATATTGTTCACCGAAAATTTCATGCAACCCGATGCACAATCGTATCAATTATGCTGGTCGCCAAGCCACGGTCTTCACTGTTATGCACCATCGCAAATTATAATTGCGAACCGCGTCTCTGGTTTGATCCGTTTTTTACGGCCACAACCTGTCCGCTGGAATGACGTGACTTTGCATACGACTATCCATAACATAAAATTTGATTCCTAAACAATCAAAACTGAGACCAAGCTGCTTTGGATCTAGTTGATAAAAACAGCAATAACATTTTCTAGTTTTTACCGTATTTTATTTACGGTTCAAGCCACATTGCCTCATAGTCAGCCCACTTTGGGTTAAAGTTAATTAAAGTTTACTCATAATTACCACTCTTGATCTAATCGGTCAATTATATGTTCCTGTTTAATCGGGTGCTGCTATCAATCGAACAATTTACGCTGTTATCGTACAATTTACAATTAACAGTCGTGCGCAACTCGAAAGATGAACTCTTAAAACCATCCGCTGCACAGGAAAACAGGAACCTCGTTAGCTTTGCGGAATTGGTGCAACACTTCCCTGAAGTACGGTGCCGAGGGCGCATTCGACCTGTTTTGCATCGAAAAATAATAAGACACATTCCGAACCGGTTGGTGGCCGTCTTTTTCAGGATGGATGGCACACTGTTTGCACTTCTCCTTTTAATGCCAAAGCGAACGTGGTGTTTTGAACACTTCCTGCTTTTGTTGACTTACGTTAACGATCGTCAGGTTGAGACAATGTAACACACATGAAATATTTCTGTCCAGTTAAGAGTATTTTGCAATCACCTACGAACATCTTCATTCATTTCAATTTTAAAATGAAAATCTAATAAATAAACTACATTGTATAGCTCATAATCTCCTTCACGTAAGCAAATGATTATAAAGTCTTAAGATCAGATCGATACAATTGCCCCCCGAGGCTCGAAACATCCCGTCCCCAAAAATCGAACCCCGGGCAATCAACGGCAAACAGGTTCAGGCCGATTGCACCTTTTCACCAACTATTGATTGATATCGGCCAGTTGAGGCCAATGCATCGGTAACTGCCCGAACTGGGAAACTCCCGTCTTCATTGGCGTACAGGTCGATGTGACGGCTACCGATTACCCCAGGAACCTGTTCGGTGGAAGAAAGTGGTACGGATCCTCAATCCATCGCTTAACGATAGCACCTAACGAGTGCCACAGATACCGGGAGCTTCGATCCGTAGGTTGTAAACCACAACGGGCTACCGACCGCATGACCACACGGCCATCAAAGGAGCGCTGAAGCTCTGAAGGTTAGCAGGCGCGAGAGAAATGGCTTTCGCCACGGGCCCTTTGGGGTGGACACGCCCGGCCAGTCGGACCTCGGTGATGGTGATGATCAACTCTTCTGCCTTCGCTTCAGCAAGCGGTGACAGCGATGCCCGCGACTAATTCCTCATGCAATCGGCCTGTCGTCGGGCAGGCCTGTCCGTTTTAATCAATAAACTGCTCACGTGCGATCACGATGGGCGTTCGTCACCGAGGAGCAGACCGAGGAGCGCCTTTCTAACTCCTGCGGAGGGGGAGTGTGTAGACAAAGTGCACTGGGTGCAGTTTCCGAAGCGTGGAAAATCACCTGTCTGCATCACGAGAAATCGATTTATTGAAAAACAGGGTACCCCCGTCCGATAACCGTAGCCTTTGGAACGAAAATGACTGCAGTTGCCCAACTGTGTGTGACTAACCTTTTGCGTAAGTGTATCACACAAACCCCCAACAAAAAATTGGACCCTTCATCAAACTGCCGAAAACAACTCGTCAATTATCTCCGCTGCTCTAGCACACATGAAGCTTGAGAGCATTTTCCAACAAACCATTTATCAACAAAAGTCTGTGACTTCGCTTTCCTACGCAAAGTATTATAGAGGAGACATTTGGAAAGGAAATGTAATTGGACCAAATGGAAATGATACATCAAAGACTCGACACTCATTACCGGTGACAATTACACTTGGACTACAATTGCGGTGTAACGTTATAGCTTTTTCCTAGACTCTTAACGATGATCATTTTAGTTACATAAGCATGATAGACGGCATTTTTGATTGGCTCACGACATATCTAAATGTTACTTGATCGGAACATTTTATTAAATGGTAAAACTTAAATATCTCTATTTTTTTTGCAACACCTACACTTCCTTTATGAATGATTGGTCATTTTAAACAATGATCCTCATAAATACGTCATGCCTGAAACCTCTTTTACATGTCATGTTTACCTAAATTCTCCCACATGTTCTTCATCTGTATCTCCATCCGTCACCATGGATACTAGCACTGGAACAGATTTTACTACCGCCTTCCACCATCTCCCCCATTTCTTCCACATCATGCCGCTCATTTCCATCGCATTCACTTTCGCTTTCGCTCGTTTGCAGCGGTTTTCCACCACCGTGGTGCACCATCCGCCGAACCATACGCCCATCGGAAGGGATCGTTTGGAGGGGCAGCTCACTATAAAGCCTCTATACACGGACTACCAAAGACATCACAAACCATCGTGCCCCATCCGTGAGCAGTCGACGTCGTCTAAGAGCGTTTGTGATCGTGGTGCGTGTAGACAGAAGCCAGCGTTTGCGTTTGTTGTTTGCGAGAAGTTCCTCCCAGTGTTCCGTGCCGAAAGTCAAAACCAAAATGTTCAAGTCAATTGTGAGTAGTGAGAAAAGATGATTGATTTCCTGTGATGAAAAAGTGATCCTCCACCAAACGGTTGGTGGCTAGAGTGAAGCAAATTTTAACCAACATCGTGTTGTAATGTGTCTTCGCAGATCTTCGTGACGCTGTTTGTGGGCGTTTGCTACGCTGGCCTGGTCCATCACCACCAGGACGATGACGATGTGTCGGAAACGGAGCACCATCACAATATCGAGCATAAGCATGCGACCTCGCACCAGAGCTTCAAGTTCCACCATTTCCACGCCGTCCCGGTGTACGTGAAGAAGGAGGACCAGCAGTTCCTGAAGCACCCGGTCGAAATTTCGGGACTGAAGCATAACCTTAAGGTAAGTGTTATGTTATATTCTGTAGTAATTTATGTTTGCAAGCTACCATGATTGAAAATGATCCAATTCAATTATTCGTCTATTCTATTGTTCCTAGATTGTGCACCCGGAAACCGAACAACACCACGGACACGGTCTCACCCTCGAGAACCACAGTGAGTTCGAGAGCAAAATCCATGGTGGACACGGGTACGATCTTGGCCACGCCGGCACTGAGCATATCGGCCAGGAGCACTATGGTGGCCACGAGTACGATCACCACCAGTTCGGACACGAACTGGACGAGCAGGAGGAATGAGCATTAGACCCGCTAACGAGCGGAAGTCGTTCCCATCCGTCGACATCATTGCTTGAAAGGTGGGCTGAGAACGGTTCACCCCCCCACCCCCAACTTACTCACTAACTTTGCGCGGTCATTACGCATCGCATGTGTAAAATGTGATATAGTCAATTAATCTTTAATCATCCCATCCACCAGCATTGAGCTGAAGATCATATAAGTATTATTCATTTCGTTTTCGACCATCCACGTGCTAGCAAAATTAAATCTTTTGCTGGTTTCATACATCAACTGAGAGTTTCACAAATTCCATATTGGCCATTATTGGCTTTATTTTAGGCTACAGTAGAATCAGTTTGAGCAGACATTTTTAAAAGCGGAAGTTAATCTTTTCTCTCGATTTGGGGTATTACCGTTCATTGTTATCTCTGTTGTAACTTGTTGCTAGTTCTTCTTCCTTGTTATTGCCAAATAACCAATTTCCCGAATTTGCGAAAAGTAATATTGTGAATGGAAAATTAATCTTGGATATCAAAACCTAAAAGAAAAGTGACTGATAAAAATGAACTATACTATAAATGATCAATACGAATAAAATCAAACAAAATGAAACGATCCTGTTAAGCTTGTTGCCTAGAGGAAGATGAGAAATATCACATAAGAGAACAGAACAAAACCGAAAAATCACGTCTTTAGCATTGTTATCCAAGATATACGAATCTATATTGTGCTAGTATGAAAATCATGTTAGATGTTTAATGATATACATAATGCAAATAGGATTATTTATTAAATAATATAGCGCCACTCATCGATTATAGGACTATTCCCGGGAAGTACACAACCACTTTCGTCCATGCCCCTACGGACCCTCTTCAGATGTCTTTATCTTGCTTTTTCTTTTGCGCCAGGCGGTCCTCCAATTGATCCAAACGATCGGTCATGGCTTTGAGCGAATCTTTGATTCCGCTCTGTATCTCACTGTAGCGTTGCATCGCTATCACAAGGCTTTCCTCGAGCAGTTCATTGGCCTGTCTCTGCTCGCCCGTAGCGGTGGTCATCGTTTTCAACTGCTCGCTAACATCGGGCAGATTGCGGAAGTACTCCGCACCGAGGGTCGGTTCAAGGGCCTTAATTTTCTGCAGAGTCTCGAACGTGCCGGCCAAATCGTTCGCTATCGTATTGATGTACATTTCTTTTGCTTTGATATCCTGCTTCTCTTCTAGGTAGGCTGGATCCAGGTATGCTTCCAATTCATCCTTTCGCTTGAACGTTTCCAATATTGCTCCCCGGGCGGCACCATCGGCCAGATGGCCGGTGCTGGCCGAGGGAAGGAACGACGATGCCGAGAGAATGGCTTCGGTTAAATTTTCCGACTGACTTTCATCGGTCGGGAGCGGCCCTAGCAGTTGGGTGAGGGTTTCGATTCTTTTTTCAATCACGTCAAGCGCATCCATTGTAGAAGTTTTATTGATCTGGGGTGAAAATGGTACCGTTAACGTTACTGTATCGATCGATCCGATGCAATGATGTCATCGGGACACCGTTATTGCTTTCGCAACATAGTCTTCAGGCGCCTTTCAACAAACCTTTACGAAAGGAATTAAGCTACTTACCAATAATATGACCGCTGTAATCAGTTCTTTTAAAACCTTTTCGTAAAGTTCATAAAACACAATGATTTCACTAAATTCACTAGATTATTTGCTTCTTATTTCTTCGTGATGTAAACAAAGATACTGTCAAAATCATTACACAAAGTCCGTACTAAAATAAGGTTAGTTCATAATAATAAAATAATTTTGAACAAGGTGTGTATTAAATTATTTGAATCCAATGCGAATTTTTCTTAAAAATTTTCTTAAAAACTAAAAGGTACGAAAACTGTTGCTTTTTATATGTTTTTTCGAACATTTGAGAGGTCCATTGATCATATCCTAGAATAAAATTGGTGACCAAACCACTTATAGAACCTTGGTCCCTTTAGGATTACGGAAAGGTTACTGGAAGGTAGCGGTTGGCTCAACAGCTTTAGTATTACGGCTGGTTCTACGCTTTTATACGCCTCATTATTGATGTAAATATCCTACATGTGGAGTGTTCCTTCGGATCAAGTCAGAACCAAATCAAATCGAGTCCCAAACAAATCACATCTGATACGAATCACAGACAAATCAAATCTGATTCAAACCTCAATCGAATCAAGTCTTTAGAATCCCTCAAATGGGATTCAAATCTTTAGAATATGTCAAATAGGGTTCAATTCCGAATCCTAATCCGTCATATCATACATGCACATCTAACTTGCCGATTTTTCATATGATTAGTTTAATTCATTGAATTATTTACGTTAAAAAATTAACATTATTCTTCTAATTAAACTCAAACAACACGAACACTCTAGCCAACAGATTCAAGTTTGATGAACCCACCACTAGCTCACCCTTTTCGCCGCGTTTTTGGGGCGAACAGGCGAATTCTCTCCCAAAATACGGGCGAAATTGGCTCTTTACTCTAAATCGCAAATCAAGGTTGCTTTACCTTTCGCCCTTTGGGCGAACCGTTTCCATTCTGGTTTTTTATTAAAAAAAGAAACGACAGTAAAATTTACCTTCAACAAAGTTACGTGTCTTGGAAAGACCTTTCATTTAAGGGGTCAATCGTGCAAATCGGTCGAAAGAATCGATAGTTATTAACAAATTGGCAAATTTTCGCCTTTTAGCAGATTGCTAAGTTTATGTAGACATGATGCGCCACAACATTTCACGTCAGTTGCAAAAGAAACGCCGTGCGCGAAGGACGTGCGTGGATCCGCCGCTGTTCCGTCGTCCATCTGTAATAGTGTGTGTGCTAAACACGGTTTGAAACCGGTTCAAAGTGGCGAATGTGTTCGTTAAACAGCGAACCGGGTTTGCAGTTTTGAAATAGTGTTCGTGCATTTCCATACAAAACCCGGTCCTCGGTGTGAATCGGTTGAATTCCGAACCGATTCGGTGATGTATACAACACACATCTCACACAACTACAGTTTTCGGGTTGCCAAAAGTCAGCAACGAAAAAGCATAGCAGAGAAAAGCGAAGGAAGCAAAAAGCTATCGTTTTAGCGTGAAAGAAGCGCGTATGGATAGTGGCGCTTGGTGGAAAAGAAGGAAAATCTAGAATCGATCGTCTGGCACGTGGAATTATTGTGCCCGCGGGTGGTGAGTGCATTAGAAAGAATTGTGCGTTGCTCGACAGCTGAAATCATCTCCGTTGGTGTGCTATTTTGTGTTGCTCGCGCTTCGAGAGCGTTTTGTTTTTCTTTTTGTTCTCGTCGAAATCTGCTGGTGCTGCGAGCGCGCGTTTACATTGCCGTGGCTCGCAACGTCAACACAAAGCGCCAGCGAAGAAGAATTGCTGTCAAACCAGGCGTAGCAAAATATCGAGATCCGGGAGTTAAAAAAGTAGTACCAGCTGTGCGCAGCGGAGCAAGCGTGTCCCAGTAATATCCAGTGCCGAAACGAAGTGCGTCAGAGGTGTTGTGTGCTGAGCGAAACGTCAAAAAGAATCCAAATAAAAGAAAAATTGCCCGTGGGCTGCAATAAATGCGCGTTTATTTCGCGGGTGGTCTGCGATTGCGTTATGGATCCGAAGTGAGCAAGTGCGCCCATGCCAAACAAATGCTGGATGGAGCAGAAAGGGGAGCCAATCAGTGAATGTTCCATCGGGAAAATGCCCACCATATACACAGAGTGTGTTGCCAGTTGTCATTCCGTCAATCGTCCGTGTCCCAGCGCCACGCATCATCGTTTATCCGTGCGGCCGAATGATAAGGAATAAAATGTCGACCAAAGAGAGGTGATCTTAGCAGGCGCAGCAGTTACAAACAACATCCCGTGTGAGTAGAAATCATCCCAGCAACAACCAGTGAGAAGAAGTGCAGCGCGAAGGAGCAATGCAAGTGAGGTGCGTGATGAGCAATAGCAAAAGCAGCTTCGGTGTGTGCTCGTCAGTTGCGCTGTGCGTGCATTGCGCTAAATAATATTGCACCATCGTGAAACCGTGTCACTAGGTGCGTTGAATGTTGGTTTTTTGTGTCATTCACTAGTGTGGAACCAGTGACGTAGTGTTGTGATTTTTTTCGTTCCTTCGTTCCCACCCCGTGACGAATGTGTGTCTCTGTTTACCCTGCGTGAAGGTTCCTCCACCCTCCAGCCTCGCTCCAGCGTATCCAGCAACTTTCCATACCCGCCCCTACCACTGGCACACACTGCAGCAGCTCGGCGTCTTTCGGGTCCGCCTCCGCGGCGGTGGTAGTTGCGGAGAGGAATGTGCAGCAAATTCGCGCCCGAACGCCGCCCTCAACGTAGCCGACCATGGGAAAATCCAAGTTTCCCGGCAAACCGTCGCGTTTGGTGAACAAGAAGCGCGTCTCGGTCCTGTCGCCCGCCGGGCTCACGCTGAGCGATGAGGACAACCAGGAGAATGGCCAACAACAGCAGCAGCAGCAGCAACTGCTACAACAGCAACAGCAGCATGCACTCGTCGCATCAGCTGCTGTCGCTTGTACGGCGCCAACCGCCTCCCCTTCCGGCGGTGCCGCGCCGGCGCCTACCGTTGCTTCGCGAACGAGCAGTGAGAAATCCACCTTCGCTCACCGAAGGGAACACCACTCATCTGTGACGGCAGCGCGAGCAACAACAAAAACGTCAGCATCGTCCGGCACGTTGGTGGTAGAGAACGATAATTGCAGACGAAACGGCAGCGCCCGAAACGGTGACGAACACGAATCAGCAGCATCAAAGGTACGGTTCTATTAATTTGTTTTATAAATTCACACAACCCAAGTTTCCAGTTTACTCCAACCACCCAAAATGCATCATCGATTGACAAACGACGATTTGACAACGCCTGTGTCGTGCGGGATGCTGCTCAATGCCCAAAGCGATGGTAATAAACACCCTCTCAAAAAACATTTGTGAGTGTGATGGCCATCTTATCTCTACCCCCTCGTGGTCGCTATATCAACTCACTGCACTTGGTTTGATTAAAATGTGCATTTCATCTTTTATGTTTATTGTCCCTTCCCAGGAACCACAAAGTATCATTAACTGTGAATTTAATCACTCGTTATGATTCTTATTCAATTCAAAGAACCAGAAATGAAATTGAACAGTCATTTTTGTAAATTGAAACGTTCATAAACATGTGATTACCAATTTTGGAGCATGAATAAGTGATCCATTTTTTGCCAGTAAACCGTTAAATTATAATCATCTTAGTGATATTTTATCTATGAAAATATCTTTTAATCATATCAAAACCCGTGCCTTAAATATTGAATTTGGAAAGTAAGTTTTCTTCTTGAAATGGTACACTCTAATAATCACAATTTACTTTGGATGTGATAAACATATTCTCTAAAACGCTCTTTATTATTTCCCACGAAAACATTTTAAAAGGCTCTTCTGCATTCGATGCATCTGTACAATTTTCTTCTTTTCCGCTTAACGACGTTTTCCGGTCAATTTTTTAATCCACGGCGGGATGGGCTTAAAGAAGCGATTCCAAAACCTACGACAAACACATCTGCCTCTACGCTCGATCGGATGGCTCACTTTCTTGATCCGATAGTCACAAGAGCGCGCCCTGTCTGGTCTGGTGCCGTTTACTTTGCCTACTTTCTTTGCTGCCAAAAGCTGCACGAAGAGAAACAGTATCTGCCCTCCGGAGAGAAGGGATGGGTTTTTTAAAGGCTGTTTTTTTCGTTTCGTTTGTCCCTCCCCGATGCAAAGGTCGAGTTCAATTTGTTTCGTTACCTATATCTTACCTGCCGCTCTTTGGCGGTCTCCCAGGGGCTAGACTTGGCCGCTTTCTTTTCTTCCCACTTCCTGCCCTCCGCCACTTTCGGCCTCCCATCCCTTCGTTCGTTGTCTTCCCTAGCTTTCGGTCCTTGGCATCGTGTGTTAACACATGCTCTCGCAATAATGCGTACGACGACGACGAGGAGGACCATCGTCGTGTTCCCTACTGCGCCTTTCTTCCCTAATCTTCCCAAAAATTGAAGTCCCAGACGGCGACCCCCAGAACGCGAACCGGAACCGGCCGACGAAACGCGCGCACAACGGTGATCGTGTCGCTTGTATGTGCGATCATGGGCCCGACCGAACGGCACCAAAAATAGAGGAGAGAAAAAAAATGCAGGGAACTGCATCTCGGTGCGCATATGTTACGCGTTGTTGCGTCCACGGTCTCTCTTTCCCTCCTCGAATCCGTCATGTTGTGCCAAGGTCTGTGTGTGCCGTCCTTCCCTGCTGTGTTGCTGCACGCCACGGGTTGCATTCCGGCTGTTACCGCTCGAGAGCCTACGTGCGACCATGAGCAACACGAAAACGAAACGGTCGCTCGTTTCGTCTATGCCCGGAACAGCGTAGGAAAAAGGAAAACCGATCGCACAAAGCGGGGGAAAAGCGGCGCGTTGCAAACAGCTGAGTAAAAAAGGGGAAATTCCATCGGATGGTAGGGCTGGAGGCAATCCCGGATCGCAATAAAAGAGGTTTTAAATAGATATCACCTCGAAATGTCTTTCCACCGTGTGCCGCCAATGGCTATGGCTTTAATCTACAGCATGAATGCATGATTGGAGGCATGTTTCTTTCAAGAAAAGGTTGGAAACATGATTGAATTTATCAATCAAAATAAACCAGTAAGCGCCAGAGGGGGTCCCATTTTCATAATTTCCCCATAATTGATTAAAATCCATTACTTCAATTACAATTAAGTGGAACATGTTCCGTTTTTTTTTTCTGCGGCGCCATCGAGCGAAAGACAAACACCAAACTGCGATAATCGATCGATCAACGCCTGGTCCAGCAAGCTTCGCACTCATTTCATTAATTTTCGCCAGAACCCATACACAACCCGACCGCATTGTTCAACGACGGCGGCCGCAAATTAAGTACGGAGTACGGGTTTCCTTCTTTTTTCCCCCTTCCTATCTGTTGTTGGCTTTCCATTTTTCTGCAAAACCGTCATTGTGTTCCGTTCCCGGGGCTGGAAACAAACATCCATCAGCCATCCATCCATCCATCCATCCGTTCGCTGCAGCACCAGCATGTTCCTGAGCGCCGGTAAGCGCCACCACGTTTCATTCTAGGTGTGTGTGTGTTTAAGGGGTAGAACACGGGCCATACTGGTGGTGTATCCCTTTTGCTTTTATAACGAGGACGTTGACAGGGGCGCTCGCTGCCGAACAAATCCAGGTGCAACGTAACGCGAAAAGCGTTTCATAAACTCCGCTCGAGTTTTCCCTCCGTTTCCCCTCAGCCCGGCCAGTTCAATCCCCTACGAAACCTTCCGTCCGTTCGTTCGTTCGTTCGGATTTCCATCGCCACAGAGGAACTGGTTTCCTTCTCATTCACTGGCATTCCACTCCGCATGGCGTGTCCCTCCGTCGAGTTGACGTTTTCAGCTCGGCCGTTTTCACGCTCGTTGTCACCACACCGCAGTCTTTGCGTTATATTTTATGCAACAACAACAACAACAACAACAACATTGACGGCAACGAGCATCGGAACACGAACTCGGAGCAACACTCTCTTGCCCCGGGAGCTATTATTAATCGATGCCGCCACCGCCGATGCCGCGTTTTTGCCTCGGCCAGATGGACGGATGGATGTGTTGGTACTTTCTTGAAGTTGTGTATGCAAATGTGTGGCAAGCGAGCGGACGGGGGAAAAAGAGGAGGGGTTGGGAAACGCTTCTAGAACGCCCCTTCTCAGACGGAAGGACTCGTTCGAAGGAATCCAGTGGCGCCCCGGAAAAACTGGCTTGAGCGTACGATGAGCGAAACAATTTGAGCACTTGAGGTAATTTGTGTACGTGTGCGTGTTGTCCACTGGATATGACACACTTTTAATTTGAATGAATTTTTAAATTTTTTGAACTACCTCGAGATTGATATTTGCCTCATCGAAATATATAGTAACAAACGATTTGAAAAACACAAATAGTCGTAACTAACCGGAGCACAAATTTGTTTACACCAATCTTGCGTGTAGCTAAATCAATCAAGTGGCGGTGAAAATTTTGCCCGTGAAAGAAAATTACACAAAGGGCACCGTAGCTCATTCATCGAAACAGCATCGCCGTGCAGCTTTCCCGAGGCCACACACACACATACGCGAACGCTCAGTAAATTGACCAGGTGCGTTTACGCTGTCTCCGACCCATTCCCCTGCCGCTTTCCACAACCCCCTTCGCCAACGCGGGAAGTTTCCTCGTCGTTTCGGATCAATTTTTACATCCAGCGCGCAGGGCGATGATTACCCCACCGAACAACCACCGAAACACAACACAACACCCCACCGGTGTGGCGGTGGTGGACGCGCGACCACCCGGTTGGCCCTCCCCCCGCCAACCCTGCCCTTAGGGTGGCTCGACAAAACAGAGAAAGAGCGAGCATAAAAATGAGCTGCGTTCGAGAGCACGGAAAAGGGATCGCGATTTCGTGTCTCCCGGGGAGGAGAGAGAGACAGAGAAAGGAAGAGTCGCGGACCGCGAGATTTGGTTTCTCGCGACGATGAGATTGAACTCTTTCTCACCACGACCAGAGAGTTTCTTAAAAGGGTGGTTGTTTGGGGGATGGTGGCCTAAGGGGACGGAAAAGGGTAGTTTGTAACGAAACCGTTTTCCCTGTTTGTATGCGCCGTTGTAATGCATTTGCTCACTCTCTCGCTCTTGTTCCACAAACTCATGTGGTGTTGGTGTGTATGTGTGTGCTGGACCACCCTCCTGTCGGCCACCCGGCCGCTTCTGGAGGGTGCAAAAGGAAAGAGCCACCCTCCGCCATAAGAAAAGAAGTGTTGCCAATGTCGGTGCGACCAAGCAAAAAGTGGGAACAGGAGTGAAGGGGGCAGGGGAACCGGATGGGCAGAACGGCCGACGAATGTCTGCGAGTGCGCATTGGAGAAACGCGCGTCGTGGTTGTTGCTTTTATTTCACAACAAAACACAACTAACACCCCAAAACGAAGGGCGCGGCGGAAGGGAGGGAGAGGGTGGCGGTTAGCATTTTCCTCCGAGATTGGCCAAGGGCATGAAAGGCAGGGTGGGGAGGCAGGGTTGCCAAAAAATAACAACAACAAAGCATCGCTTGTAAGCAACGCTTTACCGATGAGCAAACGAGAGAGAACGAGTTCTACGAGAAGGCATGATTTTGATGGTGGAAAAACACATACAAAAAACCGAAAATGCTGGAGGAAAATTTGGGTGACACACTAAAATCTCCGGACGAAAAAGGCCATTTTCATTTCCTCAGAATCAGGCTCGGAAGAGGCCGATGAAATCCTATCAAAACTCATCCACCAAACAAAAACAGTTGTTCTAAAAGTTGGATTCTAAATTCGTTACATAATTTTTCTTACAAACAAATCAGAGATGCAAAAAATACCAATGAAACGTCAAACTGACAATGCAATCTCCGAACTGCAGGAATGTCCTTTTTTCGGTCGCCATGGTTTCCTTTTCCTGATTAATTCTTCCTCTCTCTCTCGCTCACTCTCTGTCGGCTTTCTCCTATTATGTCCACGTTGTGAATAACCTTTTGACCGAACGATGAACTGGAGCGCGAGCCACACGAAAAGATACCGCCAGGAGAGAAAATGGAAAGATAATCGAGATGACGAGGCGAGATATATTCCCCAGAACGTACGAGATGACACCGCGAGAGCGGAGGAAAACGCAAATTAGTGGTACATATTAAATGAAATTATAATGAGAAATTTTGAGTTGATACACAACTTCTTATTCGTTCATTTATGAAGATAAAACGAAGCATTCTAAAAGGGGTTTGATTTTGTATTGTTACACTTTGTAACACGTTTTGACTAATAGCATTTACCACTTTCAAAAGTGGTACTTTGAAATAACATTTGGTGTGGGAAGTGAATGCAAGTTTCGCGGCCAGCGGGAATGTCGGGGTTCGAAGGCGCAGTCAAGGGCCAAGGCACGGTAGATAGTAACAACTTCCAATAGATAACGATAACAAGCCGTAGACATACGCTTGCCTTCGTAGCGTCGCCCCGTCTGTGGTGTATGCGCCTGTTAATGGCGTAATGTTTGCCGTCCCTTCGTTTGCCACCCAGTTTTTAAATGCCTTCCCTTGAACATCAGCTACGATAAGGCGCTGCAAAAATCACCGCAGAAGGATGGTGACCGGGCAGAGTAAGAGTGGAAATGTTGGAAAAAGAAAACCCCCAAATGCAGCACCGAAAAGGAACATACTTTAGTTACTCTCTTCCTCCGGGCGGCATCTAGCGGAATGCCATTATGCTCTCATCAAAATTCGAGAGTGAAGCCAAAGTAGCTAGCTTGCCTCAAGAAACATCATCTCCATCATCTTCATGGTCCATGTCGACGACAACGACGGTGTGCAAATGAGCCGCGAGCTATGCTTCCCTTTGTGCCGGGGACGGGAAATGTTCTAGAATGTTGCCCTTTTTTACGTCATCTTATGGATTTTTTGGTTTATTTTTTGACACACACACACACCACCCTGTTGTGGACCCCTGCATACCTTGACTCGCGCGAAAAACCGTGTAGTTCGGTCGCGAATTCCTCCGGGAGAGACGAGACAATTCTCCTCGATTCGCATTCGGCATTCGGAGTTGATAATGGAGATAAAAGGAGGAGAGCGCATGAGTGCGAGAGACAATGCAGTTTACTACGGTCCGGGTGTCGCGGCACTGGAGGGGACAGGTGAACGGAAGCAAGAACACGCGCGAATGACACACACCAACACTATCGTGGACAGCAACACTTTTCCTCGAGGGCGAGCGAGTTTTCCACGCACTCATGAAGCTGCTGAACGGAAAATGATCCTTTTCTGTTCTGCTGCAAAGGTGCGCAATCGTGGTTAGAATTTGCATATCAATTTTGACGAATTTGAAATGCGATGCAAAACTAACTTGCAAGTACTTGTGTAGAAATATTTAAAAAATGATTTCCACGTAATACTAATCGCTTGATGTCGTTTTGTATGCCTTATTTTTCGATCAGTTTATTTTTTGATTAAGAACAGCTCTACATCATTTTCCTCCGATAACGTTAAACACAAACAAAGTCAATGTTTATATCAACAATTTAATCTCCAGTTGATGCAAGCACAAAGCAACTCCAAGCTGAAGCAAACGTTTTTAATTGTATTTATTTATTTCACAGTTGCAGATTGTTTGGGAATGACTCGCCAATCTTCAAGTGTGCGATTTAAATACATGGTTTATGAACCTATTAGCTTGTTTACCATCTTGAAATCGCTTTTAATTCGTTTATTTCCAGGAAGGAATGTTTAAATATTTTTACGAACGATTTCAATCGCTTGGCTAAACTTCAACGATAGAGGAAAACATTCACAAACATAAAAAAGTAAACAATAATCGTTACCAATAGGATTGGTGATTAGTGAACAAACCGTAGCATGTTTTCAAAGACAAGCTTTGTAAATGTTTTCTTCTCCACCATTTACTGGTGCGGATAGCTCCAACTAACGTAAAGAGAAATGCAAATCGTAGGGCGTTCCGGTGACATTTCAATATCCAAAATCCCGCAAAACCCACCACCACATCCACTCACGGTCTCGGATCCTGTCAAATCCCATCGTTTCGTCGCTGGGCAATTTATTTAAGCCTTCGGCCCTTTGCCTTCGGACACTTGAATGGATTCGTTCTATTTTTTTCCCTTCACATTTTGCAACACTCTGGCATGGAAATTGACTTGCTATCGGCCGGTTCTCGATTCCATCGATGTATTCGAATGAGGGAAACTCGAACAAACAAATCCCATGCCCGGGACATCCCAGTGGCGTTGGGGTTTCGATGACGATTTCGCTAGCGGCAGATTTTGGTTTTTGTGGTTGATTGTATGGAAACAAAAATTGGGAATTGGAAAAATCGTACCTCTTTTTTTTATAACAACAGATCCGATCGATCACTAGTTATCGTTTAAAACCTCGTCCAAATTGCACCAGCATCACTCGACATCACAACTGCATGTACCGAGAGTTTTTTTTTAAATCGTTTGATGAACATCTTTTTCTGTTCACGTTCTGTCTTTCTGGTAGAAGAACTGCAGTAAAATAGAATTAAATTAGCGTTAAACAATCGTTTTAACGCTCTACATATTATCCCACTCACGTTCGTTCCAAACCCGATTGCAAATGTGCGATTGCACGATGATTCAATCGGATTAAAATTATTAATAATCCCGCCTTCCGTAAGGAAGCATATCGAATTGAATTAATTTCTTAATCACCCAACTTTGCCGAGAGGGGGGGGAGAAAACCAGTTCAGCTGAAGGGAAAAAGCACTTTCGTCCATTCTGTAACGTCGGGTTTTACGAAAGTATCATCGATTCTCGTACCAACGAGCAATCTAATTGCAGCCACAATAATGGCCGCACAATGGAAATAGAAATTGTATTTGATCATCCCCTCGGAAAGCAGCAGGTTCTGGTTTTGGTTCCGGCCGAGAACCGGCATGTCACCCTCGTCCTTTTCGAAATGTCTTTTTTTGCCAGCAACGACTCATGCTGAACGGTGTGGCGTTCATTCCGCCAAACGCCGGTCCTTGCACTCACAAAATATCTCCGAGAACTCTGCCAGTAATTCCACGAACGATTCGGATGATCCGGACAGAGTTTTTCCTCCCCGCAAGTGGAGGAGAGTGGAGATTTGCGGGACGCAATTCAATTATTCTCATAAACCGCTCACTGCCGGAGCGAAAGCACACCAAACGGAGATGGGAACGATTTAATCAAATGGTACATTTCGCAGCCAGGACATGCCGCCCCCGCCCCCTTCCCGGTGGTTTTCCGGCGTTTGTCAGGAGTTTCTCGCCAGTAATTGCACCGGAGTGGCATGCAACGATTCCGAATCGATTCGCCGGATCGAACGAACAGGACGAAAGGTTGGAAAATGCGTCCTTTTTTACCATTCGAACATTCGAACGCCGTGTGGTTTCATGCATCTGCACCGATACGACGATCCATTCCTGGCGGTGTGGTGTATTGGATAAAGTTTTCCCGGGTGGTATTTTCCCCAAACAAAACTTTTCCTCGATACAACATATGTCCCAGCTTCTCACGCCCGAACGGTCAACGCTAGGCGCGCCCCCTCCAGTCTGCCATCTGGAGGAAAATCACTAAAATCATAAACCACCCACCTCCTCCTCTTTCCTCTCCTCCCAGTTGATGCCGAAATACGAATTATTTTCCTAACAAGGAATAAGTTTTGCCATTTTCTCCGCTCCCTCCCCTCCTCCGCCCTACCACCCCTCGGGGAAACACACACATGTGGGTGCGAGTGTGAAAGTTCGGCAACCCCACGAAGCTCCCAATTTATAATCGCAGGATCGGTGTGCGCGGCGCCGCCCGTGTGTGTGGGTGTGTTCGGTCGATGAAGCATCTGTTTTAGCACCTTCTCGCAACAACGCCGGTCGGTAATGGCGTATGTTGGTCCGGGGAAACAATTGTTAGAATTATTTGAGCAACGGCATTTCGGGGCTGCAGGGATCTATGGACGAAACAGCCCGGAAGCTTATGCGGACTGGAGATGTAGGAGTTTCGTTCTGTTTGTTGTCCCGATTATCTACTTACTGGACGTGCGAGGTGTGCACAAATGCTTGCGGATTTTGCGGAGTGCATAGAATCGGATTAAGCTGTTTCGGATATAAATTTCCGGCCCGGCGCCGCTGGATATGCTATTTGTGATATCGTTGTATTCATTTATGTTACTCATTATTTAGTTTTGAAAAGTTTGTCCATGGTAAACTGATGTGTGTTCCAAATAGAAAGTAGTGAAAGAATTACTAAAAAGAATAATTGATTTCAAAAAAAGTTCGAGTTTGACGACCGCTGATTTAACAACGAAATATACTTTCTTTTTCCCTATCGAAATATTGTCCAAATTTTGACAATCGTCATGTTTTTTAGTAAAATATCTACACAAACATATTTAATCGTTAATCAATAATCTACCCAAGAGGAAAAGCTGGCCCCGATTGTTGCACAACAGATTTGCATTCGACGTGCCGTGCCGGGTTCAAGCGAGCAATCATGGCTGGCAAATAGCAAGTTTGCAGCTTGATTAGCCACTTTCCGCCCCCTTGGAAAAGTCGTGGAAAAAGCGCTCACTGCATTTCCCAACAAGCAACACAACTAGCAATTGGCTTCAAAACGCCCCGCGGAGCCCGTTTTGATTTCCAATTTGTCGGTGCTAACGAATCACAACGAATCTCTTGCGAGTGCAAACGGGCGAACACCGATATTGGCACATTTCACTGCCTGCCTGAATAACCGTGTCCATGGCCGTGTGTGTGTGTTTGGCGTGACCGCAAGGACTACGACTCTGGTTGTGAATTCAAATATCGAACGTGGCGAATCGGTGAGTTCATCACAGTGGGTAAGGAAGCTGGTGTGCATCATCCTGAAAACCCTTTCGGGTGGGAGCAGCCATTTTGACGTCTCATTCTCATCACCTCGACAAGGGCGTCGTGTGTGCATGTTTCGGTTCTAATCGACGCTGTTTGAATATTCTACAACATACGCTACTGATCTCCCACAATACGATACAACAAACGTCATCGTTGGGGAAGTTCGTTTGTGTCATAAACAAAAACGTTCGCTGATTCATCCGATTGTCACGCAGTGAAGTATCGCGCGGACATGCTACAGATAAATTGAAACGAAACCCTTTGACCGCGTCGCCCTTTTCCTGTTTCGCCCGCCATCACGTGACGTTCGGTGGTTTACTGTTTTGACAGCTTCCCGATGGCCATCAAATGCAATTCGATTGCGCTCGAAAGCTTTCTCTCGGCCGAGCGGAACGTAATCTGATGATGCTTTCTGACGCGTGGCATTAGTTTTAGAACGGAACGCGTTGAAAGATGGCACCGGGGAAGGGATGGGAAATATTTTCCACCGTTTTTGAGGGGCGGAAAAATGATGCCAATTACTTGAGTCAGCTCGCGAAGGGACTGGGGATTTTCTTTTTGTCTCGTATTGTTCTCCGAACAAAACGAAGGGCGTTGGATGCGATTTTCAATCAATTTTTCCGCCACGCTAAACAAAACACTGGGAAGAAAATCAAATGTGACCCCCCCAAACGTCGACGGACGCATTGTTCGCATTCTAATTGAACGAAATCTACGTTCTGCTTGGATGGAAATAAATCATCGGACTCCCCGATCTCGTTATAGGTTTTGTTCGTTCTGTTGCAACGCTTCGGTTTGATTTTTAACTGAAAACGGAGCAATTTATTTCGATGCCATTGTTTTTCCCCACGAACGCGCTGGTGTATGTTATTTTTTCTTTCATTGAACGTGTGTGTCTGTGAACATCTTTTCAGCGTGTTCTTCTTCGTGCTCCCGTGTATTGAACCCTTCGGTCGGGACGTGTTTAATGGATAACTTATAAATACTCCTATTTGACCAGCACTCGAACTGCATCATTTTGCCCCCAAAACACCGCACGAACATCGGTTCGGTTACGGTTTCGTAACCATTTTTGCGCCGAATTAATGCCTATGAACGTGCGATCCCCGTGGTGGTATTGAAAAATGTAAGAAAAATAAATACAAACATCAACAGCCTCTTCTTCGATCGCGGGGTCTCATCTCTCTTTTTCTCCCTCGCACTCTTTCGCTCTGTATATTTTTTTTTCTTCTGTCGTACATCTCCAAAATCTCGACGCGAACACTTTCATCTTTGCCACGGATTTCGGTGCAAAAGTGCTGAAAATTTCTATTTACCTTCGCAGCTACCACCGAGCGGCGCAAATAAATGAGATCATCATCCCCGACCCCGCCCGCCTGCCACCCGAATGGGGTGGTGGTGGTTTTTTTTTGTGGGTAGAAAAAGATGGCGAGGGGGAGCTTGCGGGAGCTTTCCCCATTGCACCTCCACCGTCGCCACATCGCCAGCGGGGTTTGCCGTTTCGTTTATTTTCATTTTCAAATTCGCCGAATGGTGGTCATTGGATTTGATGTGTTTTGTTGCTGGCAACAGTCGGTTGGCTGTATGTCAATGTGTTTTTCCTTCTTTTTTCTGCGATCCTGCAGTCACCTTTGCTTTATAGGTTCTCCACTCTTTTACCTCATTGCCTCTTCCCGTCGACGCTCCGAAGCGAGAGAAGATGCGGTACGATTTCGTGCAGCATTCGCGCATTCGAAAAACGACTCAACCACGAAAAACCAGATACGAAAAACCCAAACGTCCACCTAATCTTTCCTGCAATTACTACCGTGCTGCTGCGCCACACAGAGTTGGTTACATTGGCACGTTGGAACGATACTTCTACTATTCCTTTTTTCCTCAACAGTTTTTTACTTCGTTTGCATCTCATCGCCTCTCCCACGCTTTTCACCCTTTCCGGCAGCGGTCGTTCGTAAAATTTTCGCTCGAAAAAAGCGTGAATGGGATGGGTGGGGGGAGGGGGAGGAAAAGGTTAATGCCAGACCGAGCGAATTCCAGCCAGTTTGCGGATACACTTAATCCGATCGCGAGCAACTGTTCGCTTCTTTTCATTCTGTTTTGTGTGTGTGTTTTTTTTTCTCCTTTCGTTGGGAAACTCGTTGGCGCACAACCGTTGAATGAATGTGCACGTGAGACTTTATTTATGTACCTCCGCCGGTGGTTTTCGTATCAGTTCTGGTCAGTTTTTCCTCGCACACCCTGATGTATCGCCAATTTTTGGTCGCTTTTCGGTCGGTCGGACGATATCGATCGTTTTTCCTTTTTTCCTTTAAATTTGTTTTGCACCAATCGGAACACTGATGAAACAGTTTTCCAAAAATAAACTATAAAATGCACGAATAAATTACCGTCCTTTTCGACAGCTGAATAAAACATTTCATCATCACCCGGGTAGTGTTAAATATGTATTCTCTGGCATCGATCACAGATACAGCTCCGGGCACACCGTATTAATTTTTTCTCGACCGACGCCTTTCACGTGAGCGGATTTTCAACCGTGGAGCTAATTGTCGTCGTCGTCGTCGTCGTGTTCTGCCTCGGCGTGTGCACCTAATATTCACCTTTGATATTCAACGGGGTTTTGATCTTTCCCTTCCGTGCCTGTCATATTTCCCGTTGGGATTCGTGTTTCACGTGCGGTGCCCACCACCCGTGGTCAGCACAACACCTCCTCTTCCGCGCTCTGCTCGACCAAGTTTGTATCGAACCACGCTGCTGCTTTTCCACGTTGCTTCAAGCCCATAATGTCCATTCTTTACCGTATATTCATCTGGAGGAGATAGAAAAGAAAGATACTAACCCTATCGCCCGATTTGTGAGCCGTTGTTGGCACACACACACACACACACACACACACACAAACACACGGACACACAAAACGGTACCATCTCGCGTGCAGATAAACGGGTTTCGGAGCGATCGCTTCCCGGCCTTCGATGATTCAGTGCTCCGTTTCTCCGAGATGGGTGACGATTTTGGCGTGGAAGGGAGGAAGGTGGTAGATGTCGAGAAAAAGATCTGATCCGTCTTACCATCCACCCTTCCAATCTTCCTCTCTCCCCTCGCAACCCACGATTGGGGTGTTGGAGATCGAAGAAAACGAGCCAAAACGAACCAATTTTCATTCGTTCTCCCGTTTCTTCGACGCGCAAATACCGTTTCGAATCGATTGCCGGCGAGCGTGGATATGTTTTCCGGGTGCATGTGGCTGCCCCCGGGCCGCACTGCCCTAAGGGGGCAACGGTGTGTTTGTGTGTGCTCGAGCTTTCATTTCTTGCTTTCGCGTTTCGCGCGTTTGCCCTTTTGCTTGAAAACTCCCGTTTTATGGTGACTGGGCCACTTCGCTTGCTGGACGACTTATAACACTCCCACGCGCTGCAATCGGTGGAAAATGTGACGTAGGGTAGGGGAAGCCTCGGTGCTGTTTAACCTTTCCTTTTTTGTACGCCCGGAGATCGGTATGCCGATGATGATTATCGGGCAGTTGGCGTGATTTATATGAAAGCTGTAAAGGAAAAGGAGCGTTTCCAATCGTGAAAGGATTGGAGTATGACATGACAACCTTACCGCTTACTAAAATCGATTAGAAGGGGGCAGTTTTCCGGGAAAACGTTTGACAAAATTGGTTATATTTAGGGACAAGAAAAAGAGTCATCATATAGACAAAACAAATAATTTTCCTGCACCGATTTTCTTCTCGTGTATTTTCTTTACCACTCGACCGATAATACCGAGACTCCCCTTTCTAATCCTCCCCCGATGTTGTCGTTCCGGGAATAAAACAAACCCCCGGAAAAACCGATTATCTGCGTGATTGAGCTGTAGACGAAAATAATCGCCCACCAACCAACACAACTCTTGACGGCCCATGGCTCATTGCCTTCGACTCGGAAATGCGTCTCAATTTTCCGACTTGGATTACCGTGTACACTTTTCGACGTTTTTCGTTCGGTTTCGTTTTCTTTTTTCGGGAAACCGTTTGAGGAAAATTGAGAACCCCCCGAGATGAGCCAATCAACTAAAGACTATAATCTCGGCGGGACTGGAATTATTTTCCAGCCAAGGGGTGGGTGGTCACGTTGGCGTCACAGAGTGAGATTGTTTTCATTTCGACGGTTTGAAAATAAGTTTTATTATAAACCTATTCAGCCAGACAGTCGGGGGCGAGACTTTTGCTGAATTTTTATATATAATTAAATATATTTCATATCTTTTTTGAATCGACCATTATTTGTTTTTATTATTTCCCAAACAAAATATCTTTCGGCAACTCTCTCTAGCAAACCGTTTGTATCGTCCTTCCGTCGTCCGTTATCTGTTCTGCTTGGAGTCATTTCCATGCCAAGAGCCATTTTTAATGAGCTAAGGAAAACTTTTACTTTCCGAGAGTAATTGCCCTTTTTCCATGACTTTTCGTCGGCGAATGGATGCTGGAAAAATAAAACCACTCGAGCGCTACAGACAAAACAAATACCGAGAAAAAGACATCTGCCAAGCGAAACCCCTCGTCCCCACCCCCACCCCCCCATCCTCGATGTTGATCGGATTAATTCGATTAAGAACCATCTCCGTACGTCCATCCGTGGGTGGGTGGTTCTAAGGCCCCCGAGGGTGAGCCAACCACCCCTTGGACGGTTCAGTTCTCCTTGGCGACGGAGAGATGAACGACTTGTGCACAAACAGCGCCAGCAGTTCTCTCTATGTGTGTGTGTGGGTGAGTATGTTTGCAAATTAATTAAAGCTTTTATGTTACGCTCTTGCCGGCAAAAGGACCAACCGGTCCCCGCTAGCCCAGCGTCTCGCGCCTTTGCCGCCGTTCGTCGGCCGGAGACTGCCCGAAGCCAATGCTACGGTTCAATGGCATCTTTATGTAATTTGGCTCCTTTATCCTCGTCATTTTCCAACTACATCCCATTTTAATGAGATGGCAGCGGGATGAGCACGGGAGTGAAAAGCGCAGGTATTTCCAACGATTTCACTATTCAAATGGCGCAAGCAAAGGAGTTTCTCCTCTGCGCTGGTTCGAGCGAATTTTTCACCAGAGTATTTCGTATTAGCTCGGTCGTCTCATCATCTTACCGCGCTGTCATCGCGGTCGGGAGGTTACGAAATTTCATTAACATGCTCCATGTGCTGTGAATAATTAACTATTTGCACTTCCTTTCCGCTCGGTAATTTATTTTTTTCGAGTTGAAAAAGAAAAGCAAACTTCAAAATGCTGTGGATGTGGGGATGTGTTGAAGGTTGTCCCCACCGAATGATGCTGGATGAGGTTTGTTTTTTACTTTTCCTGCACAAACTAATCGGAAAGCAGCAGTTTGTAGCGTCAGAGCGCTGTTTAGTTATTGATTTTATTTTATCCAGAAACAATTTCTAACCATGCCAGTCCCTGCTGTTGCGTAGGTTTATAATCGGCCCTAGTCGAGTGCTCCAAAAACCGGCGTCCGGATGCGAACACGTCGCAATGACGCACTTCAATCGGCTGACGTTAAATGACAACTTAACACACTCGATTATTTACTATCGACAGCATATACGCCAAAGCTCGGTCGTTCTCCTGCACATCCTGTACACACCCGTCCCCTCCCCCCCATGCCTTAGCAAATGCCCCGGGCGGTGGGTAATTAAACAGCCAGGCCGGAAAAGCAATTTAGGTGAAACGTCGTTGCGCGCCACGAGCCAAAACCAAAGTGTCAACCAGAGTGTCCAAAGGAAGGAGGGAGAAATTAATTCCCTATCCTGCCGAATTCCCCGCCCCCGTTGGATCGTCATTAAAGATTGTGTGCTTTGCCTTGGGAGGAAACCCGTCCCGAGACCCTTGGGGAGTGGTGGGATTAAATTAATGAGAAATGGCAAAACCACGACAAAAGGGCTGCCAAAAACCGTTTTCCAACAGGCAAGGCACGGGAAAATGGAAAATGGTGCGTTTCTGTGTGGCGCGCGAAGGGAGGAAAACTTTGCGCCAAAGTTGCGTATCCTTTACGGTTGGCCACCGCCTCCCCCCACCTTTCCCGTCTGGCGTCTGGCAAGTCGAAAGCCAGTCCGTTGTTCGCTCGTCCCAATTTGCTTATTGATCGATTTTGTCAGGTCCGTCGACTTCTTGCCGCCCGGATGGAGACACTGTGTCCATTGATTCGTTGTTTTCGAGGGTAGCAAACTTTGGCGAAAATTAGATTTGGTTTCGTTTTCTTTCCGTTAAAAAGTTACTCCTGGTACTTCGAGTATGTGCTTTTGTTTCGGTGAGAATTTGTTGTGTTTTTGTTTCTTGGATCTTTCGGAATAAAGTCAAACACCCGACGAACACCAAAGATAAATCACTAGTATCATTTTCATGGGCGCACACAAAGGTGTTTGGATGACTTTCGCAACAATTCTCAAACTGTTTACCAAGGGACGGTCTTGAATAAATTAACATTCGCAAAGCAGACACCCCCAGTTTTACCCCATTTTAAACGGGATTTAATTCAAGCTACTGAGAGCGTTCTCTTGACCCGATGCGCCCTCGTGTTGTGCACCGTTTGTACTGATTGCAAAAAACAATTCACCAAAGTTTCCGCCCGGCCAATTTTCCGAATGCAAATTTATTCGGCCCAAGGTGGCACTTTTCTAAATGACTCTTCCGAAAGCGTTTCTTCAGTGTAACGGCGTTAGTTGTCGCCCATTAGCGTCTCCGGTGATGGCGTGATTTAACGTTGATAATTTTCCCAAACCCAGTCATGTCCGACGCGTGAGGTGGAAGTGGGGAGGACACTCTAGATTGATCAATAGCAATCGTGCCATTATCCTGCGACAGCGAAAAGCGAAGGAAAACTCTGACACCCGTGTCCGAAGCGGGAGGGGTTGAAGGATGGGTGGAACGCGCTTGGTCAATGCAACATTAAGTAGCATTAAGTGCCGTTGGCCTCCCATTAGCGTGCGGTAAAAAAGTTTTTTTTTTTTAATTTCATAACGAAAACGCAACCCGTTCCGGCTGCTTTCTTTGCGATACGAACTCAAGATACTCCTAGAGGTGGTCCCAAAGGGTGAAGGGAGGGATGCAAGAGGGTATGTATGTCCTTTTAAAATGCAATCATGATTGTTATTTACTGTACCTGCTTTGCACGACCCTCCTCGTTCCATCGTTCGGTTCGTTCTGGAAGAAATTCTTCTACCAAGAAATACGACCAAACTCTCCAACCCTTCCTCCCCCCGGGGAGGGAGGTTGCTAGTTGCGGGCGCATAATTGATGCCCCCAATCCCCGCCACCCGTCGTCCGCATGGTGGCTCCACTTTAAGTTAGTTAGGGAGAAATTAAACGGTACCACAAATTACGGGTGTCGTGATCGAAGGCGACCCTCCTGCTTCGTCCACTCTTAATTGGAGGCTTTTATTTACTCAAATACACCGCAAAAGGACCCTTCGACTGTGAGGGGGTTTTTCTCCAGAACTGGGGCCGGGTGGGGCCGAAAACGATGCAGTTTTTATGCGGCTCTGATTTGGCATCGGACTTGCAAGCGGGAGTGAAATATGGATTTTTGCGTTTATTTATGTTCACCCTGCAGTACATCGATTTGAAGGAGTGGAAAATGCAACATGAAATTGCGGTTCCATTGGTTAGACGTTACGCTTTTTGACCCGATTCAATCTAGAAGGTTTATTTTTTTTATTTTTTCTGACTTCACGTTGAATCGGTTTGTGAGTTCGCAACGGAAAGTCCAACCCTTCGAATTGCCAATGAAAAATGGGACCTTTGTTTCTGATCCCGTTTGCGTGTAGCGTCCGAAAGGCAGAATGGTAAATTCGCAAAAAAATACCCTGCGGTTCGGCAAACTCCTATGCTTCGTTTACAAGCCTTTGTCATTGTGCATAGGTTTTATGGTAGCGCTGTGTTTTATTTTTACCATAAAACATCCCTCCCAACAGTGACCAATTGCTGCGTGCATGTACGCTGGTGTTGGTGGTGCTCGTGCAACGAACCTCTATTGGTGACTGAGGAGCCGGTATCGTTGCTTGTTTGTTGTGGAAAAGCACAAGGATACGGTCACACGGGCGAAAATGACCGCAGTCCGCGAAGTCCTTGCATCGTTTAATCCGAACACGCTTCATTAGGGACGGAAAAATGGGAAAGCCAGCACGGGCTCGTCAATCTTGGTGGTGGTTTGGCAAACGATGATAGTGTTTAAATTCGCCGGCTTGCAGTTGGATTCGGTGCAATTGCATTTGAAACTGAATTTCTTTACCTAAATCATTGATTTTCGTTTTCGACCATTTTTGAAACATGTTTAAAACGTTATTAGAAATGTGGTAGAAATTTTCCCAACATGCAGAAATATATAACAAAGGAGGGTCAATCGACGAGAGGACCAAACCAAGGGTCAAGCAACCTTACAAAGATGTAGTCCTTTACCTTTTGTAATGTTTTTAAAGAAGGTTCAACATCCCCACACATAAACCACATTGAGTGGTCTTTAGTAGGGACTTAAAGACCCTTTTCAAAACAAATGTATAGCATTCCGGTGTCGGTTAAAACCAACCCTGCTTTTCACACAACTCTCATGGTCGTGATGTTTTTATTTTTAACATTTGAGTGTTTGAGTTAAAAACCGTTGCTGCAGAAAAATTCGACGGCTTTACCATTTTTCCAAGTTTTTCCGCATGTCTGGCAGTTCCAATTCGCATACTTCGTTTTGTTCCGGTATGCCTCGTCCCCGGTAGATTGGATGGGTTGGTGGTCCCGCACGCAACAGAATTTCATTTCATGGTTTTCCACATCGGCGACAACAACAGCAGCGAATCCCGGAATGGTTTTCCACCGCTGCGCGTGTGGTTATTCATGCCCTACCGGTTGTTTGATCTTCCAGCGCGATGATTCTTTCGCACACACGCACATTCTGCCACCCACCTCAAAAGTCACCTCCCGAAAAAGGAAATACAGAAAACCTAGCACGCGAAATGTCGGTACACTCCAGTTGCGACGGCGGTACTGTTTTTCTTTGTTCGCCAGACGCGTTTGCTGTTATTCTACCGCAATTTTTCGAATGGAAAATCTGCTGACGGATGTGCGTCTCGGGGCGTGGAAAGTGTTGGCAACAATGGGGGAGAGAAAAAAAAGACACACTCCGCCGCGGCCAGCGGTTCGGAATGGAGATGCTTTCCTTCAAAGTCCCGCAAGTCGAACGGTGGTGCGAAAAGCATGCGAAACGGGACGAAACGATGCACCAACGGGTGGGAAAAGTAGCGAAGAAGTAGCGAAAACAAGTTAAGGTAGCGGAAAGACAAACAATCAGACACGGCCCGGGCACAAAGGAAGACGGACGCCATCGCCACGGTCGTCACGAACTCTCCGCCAAACGAATGGTGTGCATCGCTCATCCTCACACCGACTGCGAGACGACAGAGTTCGCGAACCGGAACGTGCGCCGCACATACGTGCGTTTTTGGGAGGTGCGCCACCCCAGCCGGTGGGTGGTGGAGTTGGCTTTTTTTAATTACAACAAAACCAGGAAAAATGCTACATCCGTAGCGGGAAGCGGACAATGTATCGCAAGAGAGCACTGTCAGACGCGTCGAAAACTCTCCTTCCGTCGATGATGCCGTAGGAAACGTAAATAAAAATGGACACAATACTGAGCGAATGGATACTTCTGAGGCTCTAAGAGGGGGTCTGGGGGGGAGGAAATGGGGCATGAGGTCTCATCATCCGACACTTCAAACCACTAGAGAGCCGATGTGGAGAGTTTTGTCGTTCTGAGTTGAAGTTTGTAATTAAATCATGACACGGTCATACTCACATTTAAACTCTTTGTTTTAGAAAGATACTTCTTGATTTGCAATAGTTTTGGTTTTTTGATTATTACTGAACAGTTTTATATAATTTTTTTGGTACCAGAAAAATCTATTACATATTTTAGGTTTCTTTTTATGTATGGAGTTCTGTGTGCACTAAAAACTCGACCAATACTGAACCGTTGCTTCTGAAACTTTTCACAAAATAAGTTTAAGTACTGCAGATGTTGTTGAAGGTTTGTTTGATCACTATTTTTTGATAAAATCATCTAAATTTTACAATTTTCTCAGTGTTAAACAAGCATTTAAACAAATATCAAGGTGTTTCCAACATAGTTACCCTAAGGTTTATACATTACGGGGAAATTGATGAAATATGAAATTTTTTAAATATGTCGTTATTGTAACTAATCAATTCAAACATATCTCCTCAAGAATTAGTTAAAACCATAATTCTTTTAATATTAATAATTAAACGGGAACCATTTTCCTCCAAAATTTAATACGAAAGATTTTCGTGGAAAGATTATCCTTTTGATGCCTTTGACCGATTTTAACATAATCCTTTCGGCTTAATTAAATGCGCAAGAGTCGCTGTTCGATGCAATTTTTTCGTTTTCCCGTATCCGTTCGCAACGTCGTCGCAAATCGAGTGGAAGATTATCCCCGATTACGTTTCACGCGCACCATCATTCACACACCAAGTGCCGCAGTTCGGAGTGAGTGGAGCGGGATTTTAATCCTTTTCCACCGGCGGCGAAATGGTGAAAATCCGAGAGTCGCCGTCAATGATGAGATATTGATGTCTTCCGCAAAACGTATAATCCTCGATTATGTAAATTTCCTTGCGAGCCGGGCGCCAACCAGCGACTCAAACAAACAAACACACTAATTGACACCTGAAATCCTTCCGCATTGTGGGTTTGCATAGGTGTGTGCGTGTGTTTGGGTAGAGGATTTCTTTCATCCAATTTTGCTTAACGCACCGGTAACGGGTAAAGGAAAAGTCATGCCTGTGTATGATAAGGGTATCTTACGGTATCCCTCTTAAGAGGTTTTCCTTTCGGCTTTTCCCCCGCACCACAATGTAACCCATCCCGCTCTTAAGGCGGAAGGAATTTATTTTCTTTCCTTGCTTCCGGTAAACCAACCAACACGACTAAATTCTGCAGGGATTTCCAGGGAAAGTTTTCCCTTGGCCGTACGGGAGAAAGTTTCCATTTCGTCGAGGATCTGCGTCGGGGTGGGGTAATTTCTTTCGGCACTTCATCACCGTCTGGGATGTGGGAAGTATGAGTAAATAATACAATTTTCTTCCCGCACACCAACGTACACACCATGGTGGATGTGAAGCGAGGATAAAATGCGTCCACTTAGCAGCAATGGTAGAAGCATCTTACGGAAGCGAGAAGCACACTTTCCTTTGGCAAGGATTTCCGCATTCCCATTATGTGTCTGCTTCCGGGGTTTTTTTCTGCAACCAGCTTTCGAAAAAGGATTGTGTAAAACATTCCTGGTTGCGTCCCGGTCACGGGTTGGTGGCGTTGTCCTTTTCTTTGTTCCATCAATTATGGTCTCCCGGAAGTTTGCTTGTGCATTTTCCCGCGTTCCACTCCCGTCATGGGGGGCGTCTCCAAGTGGGTAATTTGTTTTAGTCCTGCTCACCTTCCACACGGAATGAGTTGTAAAATATTTCTTTCGTTGTGTTTTCCGACACACAAAAGGTCCCGAAGTAGAAACCCAAATCCATCACCGACAGCAATCGGATTTGAGGTTTACTTCACGTCACTTCCCAACCTGAGAGTCACGAACGGGAGCATATTTTTCACCGCCTCACACTCGGACAGCATTTCAAGAACTTCCCCCGTCCTTCCCGCATGTTGAATGAGAAAGGAAAAAGAAAACCCTACCCCTCGGGACCATCCCACCGGAAGCTTGCCGACCGTGGGAAAACCGAGAGCGTCCCAAGTGGGAAAAAGTAATTCGTAAAAACGAACGATGACACCGAAGGCATTTGCGGGCAAAGAAAGCTGCCCGCCCGCCCAATGTTTGAACGTCGCCCCCCCCGATGATGTCCAACAATCATCCGGGAAAATCCTAGACAAACAGAGGCTGACCAAACGAGTTATCGACTTTTGGAAACGCGGCCGAGGAAAACCGTAGCACGGCTTCGGCTCACTACATAACAATTGGACCGTAATGTCTTCTGGAGAATCCTGTTAAGTTGTGTTTCTTTTCGCTCGTCGCCGCTTTTCCGCTTTCTCGTTATCCTTTATCTTGCACAGCGGGAACGTGCTTCCGGCGCCACAGGAAGTGAATCCTGTAAACTTGACCAGCTCGTATTCGTTTCTTCGCTTTCTCGCTCGCTCATTCTTTTTTCCCCCCCCCATCGATGGTTTCTTCCACTTTCACCCACTTCCGGTGCAACGCCACAGTCAATTTCGTTTTCTCGTTCGCAAACGAGAACGGAAAAGGGCTGCTGCGGTTTGTACGAAACCGGGGTTTGCAGGGATTTGGGCTCCGGGGCATGCTTTCTTCCTTTTTTCCATCCAAGGAAAAATGATGGAAAGATGCGGCAAAGAATCCTTTTCTGAATGGATTCCTTTCCTTGTTTTGTCCCTTAAATCACCCTCAGGTGTGGTCGTTCATTGTCTGTATTTTGCAATTTGAATTTGCATCTGTTTGTGTATCGAACGAATCATTGGTGAAGAGTTTTCGCAAATGAAAAACTACTCTCTTCCCTCGCTTAAATCCCGGCACGCTATCGTAATATCAAATTGTTTCGGCAAACACACGATGACGACATTTCATCCCAAAGATTTTCCCCCAACCGTTTTTGCATTCTTTTTCTCACGAACATTTTCTCCACTTCTTTCTTTCCAGGTAAGGATAAAGCAACTGCAAAAGGATTGAGCGTTGAAGGTGTGAGTATCTAATCCTTCCGATCCGAGTGCGGTTGTTTCCCGAAGGAAAAAGGACGCACAATACCCCAACATGTCAATGACCAACCGGACCCGGGCGGTGTACAACAATGCAGAACTTGTTTGTCATCATCCTTGGCCGTAATGCTTGGGCAAACTTTCGCATAATGGTTTCACCGACGTTGCAGCAATACCCGTTCCAGGGGGAGTTTTTCCGTGCGATTGGAAGACGAAAATGCTTCGACGCACGGCACAAAAAAAAGGTTCAACAAACCCGATCTTCATTCCTTCCGGTACAATTCGACCACAAACCGGAGTGGAAAAGCCAGCCCGTACACTACTTTTTCGGTCATTTATATTTTCTCCCCCGGTCATCGTTACCCGCAAAAGCAAGGAGGAAAAAGGACACACCAGTCTGGCTGTTGTGTCGATATTAAGTGTACCGGACGAGACTTATGCTCGCACTCAAAACCCATCTACGGTGGGAGCCAATTTTCACCCATGCTTTCTGGGTTTTCCAATACAATGGCGCAGCATAAAAGGATTTTCCATCACCTTTTCCCGTTCGGACCGTACCCGATCGATATTCCGGCGGCGGCGAAGAACGATGCTTATAACTTCAGATGGACAATTTGTACTCGTAAACTCTTTCTGGTTGCTTTTTGCGAATGGAAGTCACGTCCCAACGGCCCCCCGGGTTTGGATGCCGCTGCACTGTGGAGCGGCTGGGGGCCCAGCTTAATCAACCATCGGCTGCTGCCCCCGAGGAGTGGGTTCTGGTAATGCAGCAGTCCGGTCACGAAATATCGTCACGGAAATTGACAGTATTTTAGGAACGTAGGAAGTGGAGCAAAAGTAATGCACAGTTTGATTAAAAATGAACCGTACCCGACTTATCATACTTTGGGGCCCATCAAACCCTTCATTATGGTGCCGGGAGGAGAAGATTGAATTCCCTGCTTGGGGTTTTCCACAAACGTAATTACGGTGGGTAGTTGGATTTTTTTTAATCTTCCCAAAACACGAAACCGAACACCTAATGCATCGGTAATGAAATCTTGCGCACCTGTTTATTTATTTAGCATGTTTCCGTGTTTTTTTTCGCATTACAATTGAGAAAGATTTTCGGCAAGTGGGTAATTCACTTTTCCTTGGGTGAAAACAGAGAAAACTCACGGATTAACTGTAGCGAAATGGTATCTTTTGTTTCCCTCAAAATTTCCTGTCCACTGCCGAAAGATTATACCGATTACGCAAGCGAATAAAATTTTACCATCTTACCTTTTTTCCTTCCCCCCTAACCCGAAGCTGTTTACAGAAACCCTACGAGCCGTTTCCTTGCCTTTGTTCATTCAATTAGAAGTATGCAGTCAACTTTTACGGTACAAGGATCAAAAGGCCCTCGAAATGGAAAGTTAAAACGTTCCTTCGATGGTGGTGCCCTTTTTAGCAGCAAAACCCCTTAAACCCTTTCCATTATCTCTTTTATGTTTTTGCTCACGCACTTGTTAACGGAGAAGGTGGAGGTGGAGAGAGGGGGGATGGGAAACGTTAAAAGAATAATCCATCATCTTCAAACATATTATTTTAACTCCCTGGTTGAAGGGGTTAGAGTGGGGGGGGTGAAAGGCCGGAAGGTGCTACCAGAAACATGTTTACGAAATCTGAATCTAACCTCTTCACAGATTCTTCATCTTTTCGAAACTTCAAGTGTTGTGCCGAGGACTTGCGCAATCTTTCGCTTTCGCACTCGCTGTTTGGCTTTTCCCAAATATTTTGTTCCGCAAAATGGCGCTATAAACCTCTGCCCCGTTCTCCGGGGGGTGTTACAAGTGTAACAAGGACGAAGTAATCCAATAAAGGCTGTGTGCGTCGCCTCTCGCCGGCATTTGAATTGATTCTCAACCACATACACACAGAAAATTATGCATGCAACGTAGCGTGTCTTTTTTCGCCCGTAGAACGTTTCCGAGCAAACGGTACGTTCCTTTCCGGTTGCCTTCCGAGCTACTTACGGTTTTCCATCCTTGCTAGCGAAAAACCATTTGACCGAAATTTATGTCACAAAACACCCATTTTATTCTACGGACCGGAGTGAAAAATGGACTTCAAACCGACGGTCTTTCCAGTTCCTCAAACCGGTCGGGGGGCAGTAATGATGGGATGATGTGACTGCTTCAAATGAAATTTGCATGAAATTACAATTTTCCTCAGCAAACACAGCATCGAGGACGACGGGATTTATCGATTTTATTATGGCTGGTTTTGGTTTCTCCGACTCCGACTCGGTTTTGACTGCACGTGTCACTTTGTTTGTTTCCCTTTTCCCTTTCGTGCCGGTGTGTCAATCTTCTTGAGCTCTTGAACGGCGCGGTGTCCCAGCTGTTGTTGGTGCGAAAAAGAAAATTCTCGAAATTATTCATCATTTTAATCCCCCCCCCCCCCCCCCCCCCCCACACTCGCGTGGCCGGGAAAAGTTTGGGAGACCGCCGGTTATCGCCTTGACTCCCGCGAGACAACACACAACAACAGTGTGTCGATCAAAACAACTTCCCACTAATCTGAACGTGACCGGAAACATAATAATAATAATGTATCTTCCATTGCAGGCGCTTCTTTTTATTTTCGAAGGGAGTTTTTTTTTTATTGTTACAAGAAACAACATTTCTAAACACTAAAAAAAGGTCCCTTCCACAAAGTTCTGCTTTTATCGTTCGTTCTGTGGAAACAAACGCAATTTGACAGTTTGTGAATGGCTTTTCCCTCTTTCTCTCCCTCCTCTTCGGCGAGGTGAAGTGTTTATGTAAAACTGACAGCCCAAGTGGTGAGCCCCGATGCTTCGCCGCCTCGTACCATTTTCCGACATTGCATGTCATCGAGCTGTCAGTCGTCGAGTGCTGGAGAGTCGGTTTTTCGAGCACCCTTTTCGTTTTGTTTGTTTGCTGGCTTTCGTTCGTTTGTGTTTGATGAGTTTGGCAGGAGTGTGCAGATCGAAACAAAGGATACGCACTCGTATCCGGGTTCGATGAGGATGATTAAAAAAACAATCGATTTGCGGCGAAGAAGGTGTACTTTAAACTCATTTCCATATAGAGGTTAAAATATCATACAACATTCTACTCATACTGTGCAAACGTACGGTTGAAAAACCAGATGGATCATATTTGGAGAACATAATCTCGTTACATTTAAAATAGGGTAAGCAAACACCCTTTCCCCGAGCGAACCAGATACCATTTCCGAAATCTTAAAATACCAACCCCGAACACTCATTCGCCAGCGGAAGAATAACCTTCTGGTTCCGACCGGTGAGTCATTCACATCGTCTCACACGCTCCGTGTCAACATTAACATAATTCGCCGATCCGTTGGCCTTTTTTGTACTCTCCCCCCGTTCCGGTGCGAAACCGGGAACGTCGTACGGGCATTACGGACGCATTACGACGTGCGCGACAATGAAGACAGGAAGCACATAAAAATATAATCTTAATCTTAAACCTCCATTGAGCGCAGCTTCCGCCAAGGGATACATGATACATGGTGTACCGAGCCGTGGCCTCCGACGGGAGGAATCCGTTTATGTACGGTCGCACGGCCGTGGTCGGCTCTCGGAAGGCGAAAGGGATTTTATTGTATTTTCCTCGCTTTGCTATGTTCCGCGGCGTAATGTCTGAGGTGGATAGGGTTCCCTCCGTTGACTCGTCGTTCAAGCCGTTCAGGTCTTGGGCCAGGGGGTTTTATGCCGATCCAGATGTGTATGTGTATAGGACGTGTGGTTCCGTTCTCCTTCTACTGCTCGGAGCGTTTTCTTTATGCGTGATGTGTATCCTTGAACTGTCTGTCGCTTCGTTTCCGTTTCGCTTCCTACCCGGTGCCCGTTTTCCACCCCATTCTCAACGTGTGTGTGTGTGTTTCGATATTTCTCCCTCGATACCTTCTACGGATGCTTATTGCGTACAGTCTGAGTGCGAAGAAAAAAACAACGAACGTCGTCACACTGACGTTTTGCCGAAGAAAATACTCTCGACCGCACGACCATATTTAATGCCTTCCTAATGTGGTCCCGACCTTATTTTTATGGTTCCTTCGCTATTATTAGTCATGCGTAAATTTCGACACCCTACGAATTTTCCAACGATGACGAGTAGTTTTCCAGCCAGTCCAGGCCTTCTTACCCCCTTTTGGTAAACGAAAACCCGCCGAACGCACAAATTAATCACTTTCGCTTGTGTTTGGGTGGTGTGAGTTATTCTAGCCCCCTTCCGTTTTTCCTTTGTGTCGCTAAACGGTCGCTAAGGCCACTTCCCTTTTTTTTCTTTCTCTCTCTCTCTCAACTCGCCCGAAGGCACTCCAGTGTCGCTGCGAGATCATCTTCGTGTGACTTTTCCTTGGGTAAATCTTGACTAGTCGCGCTTTGCATTAATCATCTTCTCCGGTAGCGCCCGCAAGGAGGAGTCATCCGTCTCGTCGGTAGAGGTCGCATGCGTAAAATGGCGAACAAATTTTGGTCTAATCTCGCGCCGATCGGCGCCCTTCATCCTGGCGTTTGGTGCTTTGATCTGTCGCTTTGTGCGAAAGTGATTCTCTAAATCCAGATATGACACGATTCACAAACAATAAATAATGGGTTACGGGGGCAGGCGGCATCTGTGCGTGTGGTTCCAAGGTTTGGTTGACGAAGAGAAATGAGTAATCGAGTTTAATTTATCTGCGTGAGAGCTGATCAACGATTTGAATGCATAATTTTTCAAATTCTATCATGTTTTTCGGTAATTAATAATTGTTTTCCACATTGGATCTCTTTAAACAGATTTGCAAAATCATAATCAGATACAATAATAAACAACCAGATAAAAACATGTGAAAACGGACATTTGAAGAAGTGGTCGAAAACATAGAAAAAAAATCTAATATTATCATGTAGCAAAAAAGTGTCCTTCATTTCGCTCAATATTGTTTTAATAGAGTCAAATCGTTGCTATGGTTCTCGTGGTTGTTTTTACTTTTCATAAAACCACCATGCTACCGCTAAATACCGTGTGATTGCTTGTTTGTTCTCCCTTTTCCGGTATTTAAACCTTTTTGCAAAATAATTATTTTTTCCTCCCTTCCCGTGGTTACCCTCTTTACAAGCAATAAGAGGGTTTAACAAACTGGAATTCATTGTGTTATGCCTTCATACAAGTTCTTCCCAAATTGACTGGATACTTTCAATTCATTTCACTCTTTCGCTGAATTATGTTTTCCATCGTCCGAGCAAAAGAAAAAAAAAATAACCAAATTGGGAAAATCCATGATGAAGTTGTCAGCATGAATCACTTCACCAAAGCCATCGTCAACAACGACGACGGTGTAAGTGGCGGGGCAAAGGGGGTTTCGGTGTACGTTGGCTTCTTACCTACCCTAGACATGCTCGTCGTGATATGGTTTCCACGCTTCATAGGACGCAATCGCGTTATCCTGCTCGTCAAATACCGCCGCCCCTCCCTCCCTCCGAGGAACGCGAACGAACGTTCACCGTCAAACGGTGACTGGCGGGAAAATCTCCCAACCCCGAATTCCGCCACCCAAGAATCCTTTCGACGTTCGTTTCGTTCGACGTCGGCGGATGAGGAATTGAAAATTTGACGGAACTTTCGCTTCCGAAACCGAGGGAAGGACACGGAACACGGTCCGCCAGCAATATTGAATGATTGGCTTTGGCAGGAGAAAAGGGTTTCGGTTTGTCATAAACTCTCGACAAAAAAGGGTTCTGTCTGGCGGACAAAAACGGATCAAAATCAATACAGCACGAATTCCAGGTATGTGTGTGTGTGTGTTTGTGTACCCTTATGGGTTCCAAGAAAAAAAGCGGAACGCCGAATATTTTTGCGACGTATCTTCTTTTGGTAGAGAAGACGGGATAGAACGAAAGTGTCTGAAGTAAAAAGTAGAAATAAATCTTCACCCTCCAACGAATGAAACGAACCTAAACCCTAAAAAGCAACCCGAAGAATGTGGGCAGAAAAACTACTTCAAACACCGAAAAGATCGCCCTCCATGGAAAGTGTCGATTTTTTGACGAGTGTATCATCATCTAGTCAATTCACCTCAGCGTCAACGTTTGCGAAGATTCGATTTCGATCGGAAAATTCCACATTCTCTCCCTCGAAGTCACCAGTTCGAAGGGTTTAGATTGCGAGTTTCTTCCGACGCGATAGAACCGTGCTTTTTCAAAGTTTGATTTTTTTTATTAGGGTTGAAAACCGGGAAAGGCTTACCCTTGCCTCCCGATCAGTTTTGGGAACGCAATCATTTTGAGAAATATGTTTCACCCCTCAATCAAGCCAGGTTACGATACCTTTATGGCGAGTTAGATGAAAGCATCAAGATTCATAAAAAAGTAGCCACTTGAGAGTTTCCAACCGAAAAGGTAACTCCCGAAAAACGATCGCGTCTCGGAAAATCCCGCACAAAACATTTGCCAGCACGGGGGGAACACCCTTCGTAATGGCATTCCATTTCCCGCCGTGAAAAACTGAGACAATTTATTCCAGACGATGGTTTCCGGGTGGCGAATCGGGTGACCAGAGCAAAACAAAACCAAAAAACAAGTCCTACCGAGCGAAGAGCCGCCGGAAAACCGGGGCAGCAAATGGGAAAATGGCCACAGCTGGGGCGGAAGTTGTTCAACAAAGTGACCGAAACGAGAGGGTCAACCTTTTATCGTTTTCTTTTCGCTTTATTGATCAAATAGAAGGTTATATAAAATGAAATCCGAGTCATCTCCATTTGAGTGAGATTTCGTTTTCATCCCACCACCCCCTGTCGGATGGGTGTGTGTGGGTGGTTTCTGGAGGGTCGTTCGGGAAAGCAATCCGGGCACCAATCAATCCCAACGGCACTCGGCCAATCGATCAAAATGGAAGTCAACTGTGCCGAAGATTTTCATTGGCCTGTTTGGTATTTCCTCGCTTTTCTTTTCCGGTTTGTCCGTCAGAGGTTACGTTTGAACCGGAAAAGAACGGACATAAAATCTGCTGTTTATGGCAAATTGAATAAAATTATCTGATGCGGACATTGGAAACTTGCGAGCCCTAGGTTTCGATGAGCATCGAACAAATAAGCTTCATCTTCAATCTACCTCGATTTACATATCTTCCAACTGTCCTTTTGATTTCCCGTCATAACCAGAAATATCGAAAATTTCCATCAATACGCTCAGTTGACGAAGACGATGTGTTAGTGGCTTCCGGGGGGACATTTTCCTCCCGGACGATTTTTCATTCCACGTTTATTTTTTCTAGAATATCAATTAGATTTTCTTTCTGTTTCAAATGTCCTTTTTTCTCAACTCACTCCGTTTGGGCTGTCATCGAAATGGATACGAGTTTGTGATAAGGTTTTGTGTGTTTTTCCGGTACCATTTCACTTGCTTTTCCCTCTTTGCTCCTGCAGTGGCGGGATTCCGTTCCTAAACCGTCCACCCGTCCACGTTTGAACAACCTTTCATCATGTGTCCTTTTGGTGCTCTCCATGCCAACTTGTTTCGAATTCAATTCACTCAATGCATTCCGATAACCGATAGAGAAAATGCCACCGCTGGCATTCTGACTGGGCTACCGAAAGCAAATCAAGTGCGGGAGAAAAATGAAAGGAATCAAAGCGAACCTCGACAAAAAAGCGGTATTTATTTTCCGTTCCAAGTCCGAGTCAAAAGGGTGTACGGAAAGAAATAAATTTGGTGCCTTTTGACGAGCCGTTTCCTCTCTGTCGGATGAAAAGCGCTCACCGATGATCAAACGGTTTAGATAACTCTATTTGAGTACCGATTCATAGGGATGCATCCTGTTGTATGGTGCAATTTTCCGGATTGATTTTTAATGAATGCACATATTTGTTGTAGTTACACAAATTACGGGTTATTCAATTCCGTTATTCACTTAGGCAATCGTTTCGAATGAGGTTTCATGCACAAATTTCCATGGCACAAACAAGCATGCCAGTAATGGTTCGTAATTATGAAAATTGTTTGAATGCGCCCAGGATTACATCCATTTAATTCAATACCAAAAAGTCAACAAATGTTTTCATTTGCGACTTCCTGGCGTTGTATAAAGCAGGATTAGAGCGGCATATAATGCATTACTCTATCGGAAAAACAAACATCGGCGTCGGTGTAACAAACACCACATAACGAGTCGGTATGTAGTTTTCCGGCCGCTCTTGAATCCCCTCGGCTTGGCATAATTCATGTCCTCCGTATTTTCCCTCACCCGTGCCTTCAAAATAACGATACAGTCGAGAATTTTCCTCTCTTCGTGGAGCTCATTATTTGCTGCTCATTTTCGCGAGCATCAATTCGTATGCACCACTTTATGTGAGAAAATGATTTTCATTGCTCACAGTGTTCACAAATCTCAATCTCTGCCATCCTCTCTGCGCTGCTACCTTGGCCAAGTAGTATTAAACCATATTTCCTCGGTCGGTATTTCTGGGTGTATGTGTCACCGTTGGATGGTAATGGGCCGGTTCAGTTTAGGGCTTTGGTTTATGGCTTTGTGGTGTGTCGTAACAAAAATCGATTGGGAACCATAACCTTTGTTTTAAGTAGCAACAAGTTCCGCTCAAAATCCCTTATCTATATGCCGCGAGACGGGCGTGTTAGGATGATATATCCATTTTTTTAACAAACAAATTAGCAAAGTAAGCATTATAAGCGTGAAATATTCGTGCATGTAAACTATTGTGAAAACCTCGGCCTTTTCCTTTGAAACCTTCAATCTTTGTGCGAAAAAATAGAATGATAGGTTCAGTATGCACCGACCACAAAAGCTTGCTGGTGTGGCGGTCTCGATCTCCGAGACTGATTTAACCTATTCATTAGGTTGGTTCCTCTTTCCCTACCACCCAGGCAAACCCCACCGATAGCAACGTTCGCGCCACAACGCCTGGTTTTCGTTTTATTGTTCCTTTATTATTTGTGACGCTGCAAATGGGAAGTGTTGCGGCGCGTGGATACGCCGGCCGAGGTGAAGAAGCGATCGCCAGATCACACCGGGGTTGCGGTTCCGGCTCCAACCTACCCCCTTCAACCCCCACCACCCGGCGGGGTTGCGCAACCGCAACAGGCGCCATGTTTATTTTGCGCTGACGGATGTGTGCCAAGTACGTTTAAATCTTCAACTCGTTGCTCGATGTGTTGGCAACACCGGGCGGCGTCGATGATCGGGCGGAAATTCTCGACCAATCTCCTCCGCCTGCCTGTCCGTGCGGATCTTTTTCTTCTTTTCTTCAAAATGAGTGGCATGGGGAGGTGTACGCGAACCTTGCGGGAGAAGTAAAGGTTATCTAACCTTAGAACAAATCTGGCGATGGAAAAGCAACATCGAAGCAATGAATCATGGAATTTGAACAGCGTCAGGTATGGGTAGTAAAGTTAGGATTTATTTACGAAACACATAAGCTGGATTCTTAAAATTATTTGCAATTTTTTTTGAATATTTGTGGTCGATGTTGTTTATATTTTAAAATACTTCTAAAAAACATCACTCCAGAGTATTCACATTGGAATTAACTGAGACTTGGTTTCACACAACATATTGCACTGTCATTTCGAGAATAATATTTAACACTGGTGTTGATAATGCCCCCCTGGTTCGACACTTAAAGTATAATATCAATATTTTGTTCCTTCGGTTGATAACGTTAACCTAGCAAGCATTGGAAAGAAATGTCAATTATCAATATTCGTAGTCTCTAAAAGTTACGAGCTTTAATAACACATACATGAGAAAGTCTACCAAAATGCACTTTAAATTAGTTCTCCAGAAACTTAACTTACTATCATGTTGGCTTTAACAATTCGGTAACGCCCGTAATACCATAATAAGAAATAAATGAATAAATAAAAAAATAACTTAACTTACTATCTTGCAATGGCCCATTCCAACGGTTCATCATCTCATTCCCCCTAACCCCCTTCGGCGTACCGTTGCGACCCGTTGATTGAGGTGAAGTAAGCGCAGCGAGAAACACACTTTGCATATATTGTGTCCCGCAATTAGCGCATTTGCGTCCGGCGTGGCTCGTCCGGGTCGCTTGGCCGGGATCAGGATTTGAACGAGCCACGATAATTGCGGACTACACAATCGAATCAAGACGGCCTCTTCCCCGCCCACCTCCCACACACACACCTGTTCACCCGCCGGATTTGAAGCCGATCGCGCGGAGGACGAAGAATGATTCGATTCGCGCTTATTATACACAATTTTCACGCTTCGATTTGGCGGGCTCGACGCGCTTTTCCCGGCCAGGGCAGCGCAAGAGGCGGCTCGTTTGTTTGATTGGCTTATTTGCTTGTTTTGTTCTGCCGCCGCTCAATTGCGCCCGCTTGATTTTCTTGTTGGTTTGTTTGTTTGCTTGCTTGTTTGTTAGCCTGTTAGCCTTATTTGCACGTTTAGAGCAATCATCTCGGACCCGGTAGCCGGGGCGAGGAAGTGCGGTCGGTCCGGTTTCGGTTTTTCCGAACCGCGAGAAGGCGAAACTTCATCAGTCGGTATGTTTTATTTGTTCGCCAACGATTGATTTTCCGTTCCGACTTGGAATGCTTTCGAAGCTGCCTTAAAATACCGAAGAAAAGCATGAGAATGTAAATGCGTTACGATTTGTTTGCCCGAGATTTCCACCTCCTGGATTCGGGCGTCGACATGGAATGATAAAAGATGCAAAGGTGGCTGTTTAATTCTCAAGCGACCAAAACAGAAGGCATCCCTTGCCCAAGACCCCAAACGTTGTTTTTGCGTTGTGATGTCAGTTGCGACTGGGTTCTGTTTCCTTCTTCTTTTGGTGTGACGCGATTTTCCACTCCACGATTGAGTGAACATTTTATTGTGCTCCATAAAGGCGTCAATATTTATGGTTTCTTCGTTGGCGAAGGGAGCAGAAGGAGGTCCGGTTAATGGCGACCTTATTTACGACCTCCAAGGTGCATGGGAGCGAGGGCAGCCGGGGAGGGCCGGGAAAAGGATTCCTTCACGGATAACGGCAATTAGGTTGGCGGCCCGTGTGTCCGTAACTGTTGAGTTATGGGTGAGCAGCGTTACCTGTTTTTTTTTTACGATGACGTATTTGTTCGGTGGTCTTAATGCATTTATTGCACTATTTTCACCTTTCCCGTTTGTTCACGCTCGTTTTGCAGCTGCGTGGAAAATCATCTGCAATATGGGTTTATGGTGTCTTGTGTTATACCCGTTCCAGGAAACATTTCCCTTAGCCTTCGGTAATATGTTGCGTGTGGCAAAGGCGAGGTTCAATGTGTGCATGATTGAAAAGGACAAAGGACAAACATGCCACATTACTAAGTCCTGCTTAAACGATCGCACAAGAATTGTAGGGCAGGCTAATTCATCGCTCTGTTATTATAACAACTCACCACACAAGTCGTGCTAAACTTGTTATTTCCACCGCTAATCCGTCATCGTGGACTCGCTCCCCCTGCTCTCGGTTCTGCTCGTCTTCGGCATTCGTTCATGCGTTTATCCGTCTCGATCATCGCGGCTATAATTCACTGGCAAAATCCGCAACCTGCTGGTGTGAAGTGCGGGGCGGGTGGCGGGGAGCCAGCCCTGTTCGCCTCAAATCGCTTCATGAGTTGGCAATTTCCACCGCGCTCAATTGGATACGTGTGGCCGTGTTTATGGCGAGTAATTTTAACGATTATTTATGCACCCAGATCGGATGATCCGCCAGGCAGCAGCAGGCACAGACACGACGACGCACGAGTGTTGCGAGGCCTTAATTAGAGGCGATTCCGTGTTTTTAACGGCCCTTCCGAAGGAAATTAACTGAAGTCATTCGAACTCTCGCCGCGTTCTGGGATGATATTTTACATTTATTGTAAACCGCTTGTTTGCGCGACTCACTTTGTAGGTAATTTGTTGCAATGGTGAAAATAATTTCAATAACTTAAAAAAAAAAATAACACAATTTGATATGCGACAATTCCATTTTTTATGTTTAATTGATCTGCGACGTAAAAAGAGAATAAAAAACTAAGATCGAATGCCTTCGATGAGAAATTTAGTGCGCAATTAGTTTGAGATACTACAGGTTTCCAATCTGATTAGTTCATCAGCTCAATTTGCCGCGGTCGGCACGTTTTTCACTGCTACACGTGTAGTTTTTTTACACGTTGGTTTTCTTGGGAAAATCAAGTTTGAAATTTAAACAGTAAAGGCTAAAATTCAAAATGTAAAATCCACACTTTATACAGAGCTGACCATCAAAATGAAACTCTTCAAATCCAAAAATAATCGTTTTGCACGTAAGCGTTAAGATGATCTTCCTCTCAATCGTTTCCGTACGTTTAAGTTGTTTGGTTTTGTGTTTGCTCTCAGTAAGAAGTAACCATTTTTACCGCTTTTTGTGTGCTTTTTATGTGGACGTAACTGTATGATCTGGTCCCTCGAGTTGAAGTATGCTCAACAGAAGGCGAGACCGGCCGGTTTACGATTCCTGTAAGCCACTTAATGCACAAAGTTTCAATGGCCGAGGAGATTCTGGCCACCGGCGGGTCCGGAGAATTGTTGTTTGTTATATTTCCGTGTCTTTTATGGCTCTTCCCCTTCAGGGGTGGCCGTCCCCCGAGGTGTTTGCCACACGAGGTGCGCGATCGATAGGGACACGCGGTGGCAGAGTTTAGCACATTTTTACTCGGCAATAAAACCCTCGGCGAGGAAAATGAGCAGCTCGCGCGCGCTCAATGAAGCGTCCGAGAGGTGTGCTCGGCTTGGGGCACGTTTACGGCCGTTTCGGACTTTTTTTAGAGAGGGGAGGGGGGGAGGGGGTTTGTCTCGCTGCCAAAAGATCCGTCATTGGCCATTTGCGCCGCGGCTCGACGTGCTGAAGATGAATCTCGACGGGCTGGCGATGATAAACCGTGATGGACCGTCAAGGAGAAGGAATTGGAAGAGAAGGAGAAGGACCTTCTTCCCTAACCTGTAAATCCGTACGAATTCCGCGTTCGCCTCAAGAACAAGCATCCAATGGCAATGGCGTTGGTTCCGTTTCACGACGACCATATCTAATTCGTTTTCATTTCCGACCTTAAAACAATCATCGATAACTGACTGTTTGGCGTTTTATGGCCAATTTCGCCAGAGTCGGGGCGCATAAAGTACCAGACCCCCTCGGGCCGACGCATGTCCGACATATGCCGTAAAGCAAAAATCATAGCATATTTCGCATTTTACCATGAATCAGCCCCGGTGCTAGCTGTGGGGGAAATGAACACTACCAAAACCTCGTATGTCACGTACGCTCATCATCATTCCACCTGCCCCCGACCCGTCTCCTCGCCCCACGGGCCAGGACGCGTCCACTTTGGCAGAGGATAATATCACTCGTAAATTAAGCTTCCCATTCCCCTTCCACCTTCCCCCCGAGGGAAGGGAATGGGACAACGGTATGATTTATCTCGGAGGTTCTCACTTTGTGGGCCCGATCTGTGGCGCCGATAACGTCATCAGTCGACGGTGGAATGTGATTGACGGTTTGTGGCCGAATAGGAAAGCAGTTCCATTTTTGATCGCTTATTCATAAAGTTTTTATACAGCACTGTTATATGTAGGAGCTGAAAAACATACACGATGAGAAACATCCATGGAATGATGATTTCATCATTGAGCAATATTTGATAACATCCATTTGCGTTCCAGGAAAGGGTGATTAAATCACGTTGGGAGAGTAGATCACGTTGGTATTGTTCGCTAACAAAAAGCTGTAACGTTAAAAAGATACCTGTTCTTACGTGTTGTCGTTAAAGAACGAAGCGCTTCTGTCAAAGTTTCGCAACATCATGCTTCATGGCCTCGCAGATCCCCACAACGATCAACTTTAATACCACTTTATTTTGCAAATAATATTGATATTGAGCTGACACTGAAACACGAGAGAACCGAAGAACCATCCATTTGTTTATTCGAATTTATTCACTTTTTGCCGTCAGAAATCTCGGAAATTATTCGCAAACACCTCCGGCTCAAGGACGCAGCACGGCCGAAAACAAACCTGTTCGGTTTTCTACAATCGGAAACCGGCTTTCGAACAACCAACAAGCCAGTGCAAGCAAATCGGCGACGAACAATGACAAACGCTTCGCAGTCGGTGGATGTTGGCACACGTACAAACCACCAAGCCACACATCGACATGGACGGCGCACGATATGGCGGCCACAAGATGATAATTGACGCGCGCGCGTTCCATTTGACATTTGGACGCGTCCATGTCGATCCTATTGTTCGCTGGTGGTGATGGTGGTGGTGTGTGTACGTTGATTGGAAGGAGGTATTTATTTTTATGGATTTTTTTTTTACCAATCCAAGATGGCTAATAAATATTCTGAAACTCTGGCTTGACTTCAGATTTTTTTAACTTTTCGGAGAGTCATTTGGACATTGAAGGATTGGATAAAACAATTCGGATTTACATTAAATGGTTACTAAACCTATTCTGTCGATATATGCCAGCAAGCCTGACTCCCAATGGTGCCCACAGTAGTGCGTCGATGTTCGCTACTAGTTCAAGGTGAGCCTCCACCAGCCCCTGAACCCGTCTCGTTCCGAGTTCTTGACATCTGCTCCTCCCCGACGGTCGGTATCTTTTCGCACATCGCGCCAACAAACATCGACATTGTATCGCGAATGTGGGAAAATGGATGGGAAACTGCTCCGGCCGTGGATAGATATGGCGTGTTGATGATCTCCGATGGCATTGAAGAAATCGGCTGCAAAACGCCATACGAATGGCGGCGAGCTAAGCAGTGTGATTCCGGTACGCGCGTAAGGTTTTCTTCGAATCGGTTTTATCGGAGTCCCAGATGGCCATTTTAAACCGACCATTTAGCAAATCGACCATCACCACACGTTGCCTTCCGGTGGTGGTGTGTCGTCTACAACTATCCGATCAAAACACTAATGAGAAACATAACAGAGTTGGTAAGCGAAATAGAAATACTATTGTGACAGCCTCGAAACCAATTCCGCTCGGTGACACGGTTTCCCTGATTGTGCGCAAACATTTAAACTCAATCAAGCAACTGTCAACCGCCTGTCAACGCAAATCCGGTGCTCGCGCATTCTTCATTAATCCGCTGGCCTTTTAGGAAAAAACCGATTTTTTTACTTCGCAAAAACTTCCGTCTACTACCATTTCCCTCGCTCTGTCCTTCTGCCTCCGGTCCTTTCCGCCATCATCATTTTAGAACGCAAACACTAATCGGGAACTAACGAGGTGTGTTTTTTTTTAATTATTGCCAATTTTAATCTCCTTGTCTCATCATAACATCTCAGGACGATTTCGGCATGCATGTTTTGTTTCTGTGTGTGTATGGGCTTAATTTAATTTTTTACTCCTAGCTGCCACATCGGTATTCATCTGTTTTGAAGGTTACCATTTGCATATCATTATAGACACACACGGGAAGGGGAGGGCATAAATAATGTCATTTTCGTGGCATTGTTTTCGATTTTTTCGGCAATGGACTGACGATTTATGTCTCTTTTGGCGACTTTTTGTCCCTTCGACCGTGTGTGGCTGTCGTGTGATTTTATTAGCTGCTTGGCGTTTGGTTTTACTTTTTTCCTATCGTCCTCACTTGTGACTTGTTTCAATTTGTGACATTCGAATTTGAACGCATAGCGTTCCGTTTCAAGGTATAAAACAGAATTTAAATTTTGTGCATGGATGATCCGGCGTAAATAAGTTCATTGTCGGAGTGCATCGTGGTTCTTTGTCAGGATGCATCGGTTGCACACTCACACACTCGAGGAAATCAATTTCAGGATTAAAGTTCGCCGAAAGGCATAAAAATGATATTTATGCGCGTAGACCACCATAAACAGGATCCCATCGTCGAATTTATTTTATAAACGGATCTCCCCGCACGGAGAGACGAAGAGTGAAGAAAAACTCCGATAATCTCATCGAATTATTCTGATGAACCGAAAGAGGATTAAAAGACTAACGATGCAAGAACGCTGCGAAAAGCTAATGTTCTTCGCGCCAAGTACGGCGGATGTAGATAATTGTACGCAGTTAGTTAGAACCCCAGCACACTTCCCGCACACTTCCCTTGTCCACCTGCCACGCCGTGGTGCCCTCGAAGTGCGTGGGTGTGAGGGGAAAGGTAGTGAGAAATGAAAATTGCTTGGATTTGAGAGAAGAAAATAAAACAACGTCCCTTATATTCCTTATTCCAATGCAAATAAAATGAACACATGGCCGCAAAAAGCGCCGGTGTTGGGAGCATTGGCAGCCGTGACTCCCGTCTCCAGCCGCCCCCGACCCCTTCCATCCGTCGGTCCGCCCCCGATCCGTAGTTGAGTGACATTTGTTGACCGGTCAAAATGACGCCTCCGCCTTCAAGCACACGTGACACACAAAGACAAGCAAGTGCGCAATTTTAGTGCCATTTCTCGAACAACGCGGTGGTGGATGATGGAAGGAGCCTGGAGGGTGGAAGAGGGAAGCGTTCTCGCGATCAACTACCCCCACCCTCCTTCCCAAAATACCCGCTTGCTGGAACGTTCTCGTGAATCTTTCGACAGTCAGTATTTTTTTTTCCTATCGTAATAACGCGCAATATGTACAGCAGCAAGACCGATCACTCCCACTCATCGAGAAGGTCCGATCACTCCTCTCCCAGACGCCTGTCACCTGAGCCCCCAGGGTGGCACGTCTTCGAGGTGGATGTCGTGTCAAACGGCTGCAGCTGGCAAGAAGATTCCACGATTTGCTCGATTGCACACACATCTTTCCCGGTTGATTATTCACTGGACAGATTTAAATTGATGGATTCCCGTTGAGGCCTGCCGGATGAGCGCGTTGAATTATTTTGATTTATCGCCTACCCTGGCGTTCTTGCGGTGGCTATAAATTTATCATGCATATCGTGTTTATTTGCCTGGTTAATTTTGTAACATGTGTTATTTCTTTTTCTCCGACCCGTCTTTACGCCACATTATTGCGGTCCGAAACTAATCAAAATTTTACTTCCCTCAATCGATCACCGAATATGATTGTTGCTCGTTTTTATTTAATCCGCCCCAATGTTCCGAAACAAGTTGTTTGCTCGCCCCCGTCCGGAGGTTTGCTCAGTTTAATTGCCAAAGCAATAAATTTCAACATGCCACCGGTCAAATGGAAAATTAAAAATCCCTTCCCTCCGCCCCCGGTCCGAGGGCCAACGAGCGGACGATTGATGTCTCTCTCTGTCTCGGTGTCCTCCCGTCCGCGTCCGCGAGTGGATTTAATTGATACTGACAAACACCATTGGGACAAAGGCCGCGTATGCAAATGCGCACTGAAATTGATCGTCTTGAAAATCGAAGCGGATTTTCGATCCTCCACCACGGAATGATCGGTTGAAGGGGGAGGGAGGGAGAATAGCGAAAGGGGTGGGCATTGTATAGGGGTGTGCATACGACGCTTATGATCGTTATAAATATATACCGACACTGATTCGCTTTGGCACCTTTTTGTGTTCCGTTTTCCCCCCCACCTCACCCCCACCCGGGGTGGGGAGGATCTGGTGGCTGCGGGTTGGTAAAGGAGCGCGTTTGCCTTTCGCGATTCTGGCCCCGGACGCGATCGCTTTCGGGTTGGTTTTAATATGAACAAGAAGACAGGGAAAAATAAAAACAACGCCAGTATTGAAATAAAAAAAGGGGAAATAAAAAACACGATGATCACCAAACAAATGTGTACGTAATGTGGCGTTGCGAGATCTGACCGCGGCAGAGCGCGACGACGACGACACGTTCAGTCCAAGGTTGCGCGATTAGCTGGTCTTCTTGTTGATGTTTTTTTTTATTTTTTCTGCTGGTATTTTGCTGGAAAAAATATGGAGAAGCCTCAGCGAGAGAACCAGCATCGCACGAAGGGTGAGTGACGCGCCGTGGGTAGGATACTGACGGGACACGTCACGATGGGCCGCGGTTTTGTAAGTTGTGCCTTCGCACAACGCCCGTAAACGATAGTTAACTACTAATGAGCAATGTGGCGGGCAAAAAATAGAACGCAAAAAATGCGATCCATATGACACGATGATGAAACTTCCGGTCATATCTAAAATTATGGGCTCGTTATTATGGGAGCCATATGTTGGACACAATTTGAAATATTTTTAAATTTTCAAACAATACATTTCACGATTAGGTTCTTGCAGCATAATCGATTCTTATGTTTTTTCTTACTCCATCTCTAATCTTAACTTGTTAGGCCACGAAACTGTCCACCGTTGGTCCCATAGTGCACCCCCGCTCTCTCGCTTGGTCGCGTTGTATCAGCAGATCGGACAATACGGATGATTTGCATACAGGCACAGACACAAACATGCTCGCGAACAGCGACAACAGTGGACCGCGTGGACCGATGACCGGGAGCATGACGGAAGACGGAAAAGCGGGCGAACAAAACGACAAGAAAATACACACGCATCGCCGCGATCACAAGCCCAAAGCGTCGGCGACGTTCTTCGGCTGGCATTTTGCAACAGTGAGGCTGATTTGTTGGAGTATTTTTTTCACTTTTTGTCGACCAATGTGGTCGTTTGTTTCTTCTGCTTGTTCTTCCGTTTCGGTGCGGTTCGCCACTCAAACCTCCCCCCAGTGATTAACCTTGAGCTGAAACGATTATTATTAATTCAAAATGGCGCCCGGGCGTTCCGTGTGCCGGTTTGTTGTGTTGTGATGGATGGGGTGGCGGGCGCGTCGAAACTAAAAGGGCTGCGTGCGTACGACGGAGTGGTAGCGATCGGTGAATTATAGGCAAACCTACCGACGACATTCCCCCCCACCGGGAGTTGCAAGAAACCTACGACGAGCGGAGCATAAACAAGAAAACTTACTGGCGGAAAACCCATCGATCGGATCATAGCGATCAGGGGGGACGCTGAAGTCAAGTGCGGTAGAAGCACCAAACCAAAGCGCAAAGAATGGTCAAATTATGAAAGTCTTTTGGCAAAACGGGGTTGGCGTGAGAAAACGAGCGTAGAATAGCGATAATAAAAAACCGGATAGTTAATGGCAGGAACAAACTGAACGATAGCAAAAGTCGCGTATACTTGCGAACCACTCGCGCGTCAACTTGTACGTACAAACGGAGGGGTGTGAGAATGACTTGGTATCTTTTTTTATGACCCAGCAAACCTGCTAATGTTTTAAAACCGTGTGTCAAAAAGAACAAATATCATCATCTGAAATCAATCAAGCAGCATTCCCTCCCGGTGTGCGTTTCGTGTTTCAGACGCGTTACGATCCACACTTGTCATGTTTAACCTTCGTAGGAAGAAGAAAAAAACAAGCACGGTCCTACAGCGATCCCCCCCCACCGCACAACCAGCCTCGCCCCCCATGCAATCCATCCGTCTGACACTTGACCCAGCGGCGGTTGATGCTCGTGCCACCAGTAGTGGTGCTTGTGAGTGGCAGTATCGCAGAATCCGGCGCTGAAAACGCGCGTCTCAAATTCGTGCCACGTCGCGGCGACCCTCATGGCAACAAATAATAGTCGTACGCGTGAGATAATTTGCTGTACGTGTTCTTTTTATTAGACATTTTTTTTTGCTCACCACTGATGAAACATTGATCTGCGGTTTGGTATGTACTGTTCGCCCGCTCGGGAGGAAGCTGCAAAACAGATGAGATGCGTCGAGAAGCAGAAAGAAAAAAAGTAAACAACAGATCTAGCCCACAAAATTAGCCTCGATATGTCCTGGTGGTTGTGCGTGGTGGAATAATACGAGCTGAGCGCGGTTTAATGAGCTGTTTGTTTTCATTTACGGCGCTCGTCAAAGGTGCAGTTATATAACGCAAGATTGACTTTAATTTTTGTCAATTGAAAGATGTCATTAGGCACTGCTCGTTTCGTTTGCCAAGTGCTTCAAATGTACGCTTGTTTACTTCGCTTTTTTACAATCGCCCCATCAGATTAATGTCCTTTTTTGTTTCGCCAGCTACTCGTGATGGCAAATGAGCACAAAGAGGTGATTAATATGTTCGAATGTCTCAATTATACCGCTAGCATTAGATTATTTCTAACCCACCGAAGCACTTCCCAGGTCACACATGTTTCCTCCTCATTCCATCCCAATCGCGCTGTTTCGCGCCCCCTCTCCAGCCGCTTCCGAATTCTCTGGCCCAGGGTCGTAAAATTGTGGCCCACCATCGTAAAAAAGTGGCGAAGATTTTGTCGTCATAAAAATGCACCTTGCCGCCCGACGATCGTTGCAAGCTATCGGCAGCAGTTTTGCGTTTTATAGCCATCGGATATATATGTGAGTATAAATATATTCAAAATGACATAAAATTGACGAACGTAAACCCGTAACCACCAGGAAACGGTCCTAATCTTTCGCATCGGCGCACCAATCAAGGCAGGTTTTACGTGGTTTCGTATCGAAGTATCATTTTGGTGGTGATGGTTTCGTTCCAGGGGATTGTGGTTTTTCTCTTGTTCGACCAACGTGAGCGTTAACGATATTTGCCATTTTTAATGTTAATTCATTTTAATTTTAAAACATGGTTTTAAAGGTTTATAACAACCATCAACTAATGTGAGTCATATTCGTACACGAGGCGAGAAAAACCCCCACACCACCACTTATAAAAAGATGGAGGTACAAATAGGGGAAATTACAGCTAACGAAGCGCGAACCGTGCCTGACATAAGCTTATTTGTGGCATCATACTCGAAGTGTTTTTTTTGCTCACTCGGTATGACTTTCGAAGATTATTTTTTTATGATCCTCGGGACAACCGGGACTTTATTGCCTCGCGGGGAGGCTGATTCTTTATCCCTCCCCCGATCCGCTTCCAGTGATGATTTGCGCCGCATTTAATGGGCCAGTTTTATGTTCGTATGATCTAAAAAGCATTTACAACAAGCGAGAAGCGTACAATGTTACCTTCAAAAAAAGGGTAATGGAAATGAACGCAAGAATTAATTGCAGCTATCAAAATGCTTACATGGTTCGTTGGAGATTTAACAAAGAATCACGAATGACAATAAGAATATCTTGTAGAATTGCAACCGATCGCTGGAGAACTGTAGAAACTGCTAGGTATAGCAATTAAAAGTAACTTCCTCATTATGTGTGCAATAAAATTTATAGCTGAATTGAGAACTTGCAAGAGCTTAACATTGGAAATTTAATAATGATCTTATTTTACCACAAATTAAACATTCCATTTCGGCTGAGGTGTTTATTTATTTTTATTTTTTTTTGTATGTCAAAGCTTCTTGTCAAATTAGTTCCTATTTCTTTTTACCTAGAATTCAAATTGCTAGGACAGATGACTACTTTGTAGATCCTATCAGCTTTCAGGCTTCACCCTCGCCAGTTTGGGGTCCTTACCATGCGAATACCAGATAGCTGGTGGCCAGATTTTCTCGGTTCTTTGGGGAAAAATACAACTGTGTATGGCCGTCATCAGAGCAGCCATTAGTCACTGGGTGGCGGATGAAGCCCTTAACCAGCAAAACCACCGCCAGTAATAACACAGTGGAAAACCGCACAACCCAAACAATATGCAGAGGGCTGCAAGGTGCAGCCACTTCGACGCACTCGACGAGAACCGCTAACCCGGTTTGGTTCGAAGGATGGGGAGCTCCAGAACGGTGTGGTAGAGCTGCCAAACGATGACGGTCGAAAGGGATCTAATTTGCATCGGAAGTTTCGGAAACGTACCATTTACCACAAAGTCTTTGATCTTCTGGCTGCCTTCTTGGCTTTTGTTGGACGCCACTTCGGTTCTTCTGGTTCCGCAGGCTTACTGATGGCGTTTAGCGGAGAGTGTTGTGGTTTCCTCCAACACAGGAACGGTTCATTGTCTGTGTTTAATGAAATTTAGTTACCTTTGTGCAAGAAAATGTGTTCATCCAACATATCCATCCTCCCTGAAATATGTTTGCCTAAAAGGTTTATCTCCTAACCACTCCATCCCAGCCTTCGTTTCGTTCTCTTTGGTTTCACGAGCAGCGAATGGTTTAGAAAACCAAATAAAGCAGTACGTCGGTGTGTTCAGTCGTGCATCGACGCGCCGCTGCACGGTAGCGTTTGACAAATTAATATTTTAACTCTGCCATCACAAAATGGTGCTGTGGCCGCAACTGCCAATTAGTCCGGCCGGGCTGGCATTAGTGGTGGTTTTATGCGCTCAGCATGGCCGTCTCATGACCCTCCCCCCACGGCCGCACCGCACCCACCCGCACGGCTGACCCACATTTTTCACCGTCTTTCGCCGACTCCGACTGCGGGTTTACCGTCGAGATTGTGAGTCTCGATCGCGTGGTGTGGCGTTTTTGGAGCCATTGAGGCGAAGGGGGGCTGTATGTGACCGTGCTGTGGTGTGCGTGTTTATTTGAGTCACGTTGCGTAAGACATGGCGCACCTTGACTCCTCGTGACTTCACCCGTCCGCGATTGTGGCTGCAGGTCGTCGCGTATGTGCATTATTGGTTGAAAGGAAACCCTTTACCGTTGGCGTACGAAAGTGGTGGAAAATTGAAGTTAATTGTTGATCTTCTCTACCACCACCACCCCCGCGATTGAGCCGACAGTTTTTTCTTCCTCCCTTGTTTTTTAAGAGCGAGAAAGATCCGCTGGTTGTGACTTTCTTTTGCCGCCGGCACACGCCGTCCTTGCCTAAGACGGTGTGAAAACATAAACCAACACTCTCACAATTAGCACTTTGCTGCCCGTGCTGTGTGCGGGTGTTAATTATGGTAATTGTTTCAACTGGCGAGAGGTGAGTTACGAAATATAATAAAGATCAAACAAATTGCGTTTCTGGTCGCTTCGCAACTTTTTTTCCCTCCTCCTCCCGAAAATTTTTCATTTTGCACGAAATGTCATTTTCGATCGAGATTGCAAACATTTCGTCACGGCCCGGACTGCTGGGACGGGGATCAATTATGTATGTCCCGTACTGTCCGTGTCCTCCCGCCTCGTTTGGGGGGTTCGTTAAGCAGTTGAATAAAATATTTTCGCAACGGAAATGCCATCGCGTTGTGGACGCCTTCAACAATGATACCCTCGCTGACAGCTCGCTGTCGGTGGGGTTTTCCCGGGGCGCGTGGTTTTATCAGGGGACCCATTTTGACGATGACAGATCGCGGAACGGGAAGACCGGTCCCCGAAAGCACTGTCATCTTTGGCCGCTTCCTTATCGCTCGTCACGCAGCATCTCTCGACGCGGACGCTCGAGATTCGGCCTGAGTTCAAAGTGACGCATCCAAAGGGACCGCGACCGAACGATCTGAAAAGTTCGACCGCGATAGGAACACATTTTGACAGCAGCCGAGCACGTTTTTTGAAACTAAGGGTACGGTGCATACAGCGTGAGGGACAAAAGAGTAATAATAAAAAAATATTGTCTTTTGGTACTTGGATATTTTTTTCAGTTAAATTTGATCCTTTTATAAAGCTTAAATTTAAGCCTGTTTATGTAATTCGTTAGGGAAAATAATTCTACTAATCAAGCCACTAACAAAATTAGATTAAATGAAACAGACTCTTATCTGTTATGCAACGTTTTATGTAAAATCTTAAGTTGGTTGACCTTTTGATGTTCATCCCCTCCGTTTGGTGCACTGGATCATTTTCTAAACACTCTCCATAAATAAGCTGTGCTTCGGGCACCCACGCCAGATCCGTGGGTGTCTCACAATCACACCTTCACGGGTCCATTTTGGACCACCGTTCCAAAATCGCTTATCCGGGCAGTCAAAATTTTGCCCCCGATGGGACCTCCTCCACTTTATCGGCTTAACGTCCTCGCCTCGCCTCCCCCAGCATCCATCTTTCGGTCCATTTTCGGTGCTACCTTTCGAAAAATGAGAAAACTAATATTCAAATGGCACTCCGCCATCGCATTATAATGGATAATCTATAAAATTTTCCACCGATCTTCACCCACCCCTACCCGTTTCTCGCCTCGGGTTGCTCCGGAGGCCATTAGAGACGCCTCGTTTCCGCTCCACTGTCACCCCTTTGGCGCTGGTCCTATGGTGTAGTGTGTCACCCGACGGACAGCGCCACCCGGCTGGCGCTACGAGGCGTATAAAACTATTTCACCACCTATACTCCCCCCCGCCCGCCACCCTTTCTGGCTTCCTCGGCACTCTCTTCCTCTATCTCTCGCCCACCAACGCACGTTATTAGTAGATCCGTCTATCACATTGGGGTGACTCTGGGCTTAGAACAAGCCTTTGACGTTTCTTCCACTTTTCCACATCGTGCTCGCTACTCTTTGCCTTTCCGCGCGCGCCTATTATGAGTGTGTTCGTGTTGCGGCCTTGACTAAATCAAACCTCCTCTCTGGTGTGGTGCGGTTTCGCGGCTAATGATGATGGCGTCGTTTGGCGCCAGCCAAAGTATGTATATATGCGTTTGTGAGCCCGCCGCCCGCCCGAGCCGAGCGAATCGAAGGTGAGAATCTAAAATTGTCATCGTGGGCGACACCGTCAGCTCGAAATCGATCGCCCAATTGAAAGTTATCCGCCGGAGTTCGACGCTCAGTCGTTCCAATGCTAACTTTTGCAAACAAAGTATCCCCGATCATTAATATTCTCGCCGAATGTGTAAATTTAAGAGCGCGACGAAAACGGAAGACGCAATCTCGCACATTAGCGAAATGCAATCAATCACGTGCACGGCCATAAACGGCGGCGACGGTAGATAAACGCGATGAATATTCCAATCGTGACGGGTGAACTGAGCAAGAAGTTAGCAAAAAAAAAAATGGGCAGTCGAAACCTGCAATCAACGGTTTGTTGTCACACACACACCCCAGAGAGAGGGAAGAATAATTTGTTCAACATCTAATTCAAATGCAAACTCATCTCGATGGCGTTGCAGTGTTTGGATGATTAATTTTAACATTAATCAGATGCAAAATAGTAAACTTCACCGGCCCCATCTCGCACGTCACGATATGGGGTGGGGTTATGTAATGAGGTATGTGTGTATGTGGGAGGAGTGGGGAGGGAGGGGTGCGGTATCGATTCCCTGCATGTGAAATGGAATGCTTCTCGTAGCAGTCTAGCTGTCTGCCCGGGTGTGTGAATATTAAAATATGCTAACCAAAAACTGGTTTTTCTTTTCTTTTCCTCCCCTTTTTTCTTTGTCGCAGGTGAGTTGCAGAGGCGCTTTTTCGCTGTCAGACGAACCGGGATGCCGAGGAGAGCAAATAGTCATTAATTACACCGAAGATGTTAACAGAATGCAAGTAGCATGTGAATTATGATTACATTTACGTATAAGTAACAGTCAATGCGCGGATTGAAATCGTTGAAGTTTTGTTTTTATATTCATGAGAAGTATGAGGGATCTAACCGGTATGAAAAAGAAGAGATAAAATTGTACGGTCATTCATTACGTTACTCATTACCAATGATTCAATTTCAAAGATAAGAGAAGCATGCACCAGTTCGTTTTTTTTTGCTCCTTGTAATTAGGTAAATTTCGAAATGTCCCATCACAAAAAAATCCTTTATCCTTCGTACACTGTTTTCCTCACAAAAAAAACAAGAATTAAATGGATTTAGTTTTCCAATTTATGCTAAAGATAACTTTTGGAAAACTCATTCAAATAAAACGTAAAACACAGCCGAAAATGTTGATTCAAAACCATGGTTAGAGGCAAAGTTGTGTTTGCGAACAATGAAGGGCTCTATAAATTAAATGAGCGAACTGATGAGAAAAATCCATCCTGCTTTTCCCTCGGGCGGGAATCAACACACAAAAAATGAAACAAGTAAACTCCGAGACGAGTTGGCGATGTCGCGCTGTATTGCTGACACATGCTTCGTAACGTTTTCCATGTGCGGACAGATTGCCGCATTTCCAGATGGTCACGGAAGTGTTGTGCCTCCCGTCCCGAGTCCCGGGTTTGACACGATGTGAAATTTAATTTAGATATTTCATTTATGATCTCATTCTGCTTCCGGTGCCCGATGTACATATCTGTCTGCTGTTTTCCATTCAAATGTCGCATACATGTTTCTACTTACTCTCCTCGGCACTCTTTCACTGAATTGTGACGGATTTTGGTAGTGGAAATTTTCATTTGTTTTGGTAAAATGTTTGTTATTTCTTTTTTTTTACTCGAGAACATGCACAATAGTTTAATTTTGTCTATTTTTCGAAAGTGAATGCTGCTGCTTTTCACTGTACTTCATTCGTAGCGAACGTCGATATTGCATTCCGAATCATGTCACCATTTCCTTCTTCACTCTTTGCCATCCAACTTGTGAGAAATAGTTGAACTTCCCTTCCATAATCACCTCTCGCTCGAGCGATCCGAATGGCATTTACTTCACATCAGACACCGAGAGCCTCTCCTCCACTTTCCGCGCCACTTTTCGAAAGGAGGAAATCATATTTAGACGACCAATCGTCAGGACACGGGCTTTGCGAGTGTTCCGAATGCGATCTCGGTTCGTTCGACCGGCCTATCGCGGCCTATGGTATCTGCAATGGGAAAAGCTAAGGTATTTGTAGCTGCGATGCTGCTGCTGCATGCAGACACAGCGCGAACCAGGCTTTTGAAGCGCGATCTCAATCTCCGATCGAATGGTAACGCCATCGGGGTAACACTCTTCCGGCCAGAAGGGGGTCTCGAGACCGGTTTTTGTTGCTTTTATGTCAACCATGCCGTTTGCTTGTTGAATATCCCAATTCTGAACTCTATCATCATGGACATTTCATTCAATGAAGTATAAAATTGGATATTTTGTTAACTTCGTTTTGCTACAAAATTATTTTGCAGTATACGTTCTTTCTTATATTTTCTCGTCAATTAGTTTCTTTCTTATAGATTTATACTTTTTATTATGCTGTTGACCGATGGATTAAAATTAGCATGAAAAGTCGATAAATAGGTGTACCTCTCAGGTGTGGTTAGGCAACATACATTTGACAAGACGCTTAGTATAATTGACACCTAGGACCGTTTAATGGGTCGTAAATGAGCCTCATACGATACGGCGTACGACTTAATTTTATCGCAAAATAAGGGTAATGAAATTCCGTCCAACCAATGCAGGTTCTGATAGTGAAAGATAGAAAGTGTGTTCGTTGATTGCCGACAATCATGGTGGACGTTGGTGAAGGTAAAGGGAGTGACCTGCGCATAGGATTACTCATACCTTAGCCCCGCGATGGACTCATTGATCCGCGCATAAAGTGGCCAAAGGGACGGCGGATGTAGTGCACTACAACATGTGCGAGTGCAGTTGGTATTTGTGCGTCTATGGTGTGCCAGCTGAGCGGATAGCCAACGCACAAGTGTGTGCCACCTTACCAAAGAGCTGTCAAAGTGAGCTCAGCCTCCGAGGCACCAAACCCGGAGGCGTTTTGTGTTTGACGTTTGATCTGTGTGTGTATTTTTTTTACTATTTGTATTATATCTTTCCTCCGCTCCATCCCTTCTATCGAGCAAAAATGGAAACCGGGTGGGCCAACCCGGCCAGCACCAGTGCGCACGGGCGGGTTACTAGTTACAGGGGGCGAGTAATGGGCATGCTGTAGTAGTACTACCCCCTGCAAGTGATTGGTGATTATCCCTCCCTCTCCCGCGAGCACCACCGACACTGGCTCGGTTGGACATGGCCGCCGTTCGAAGCGGCAGCAACTCGCGCTTAGAAGTTCATTGACCGCTTCCAATGTCTTTCTGTCAGATGACGACAACGGCGGCTTTGGCTGCTCGCCCTGCCTCTGCCCCCCTTGGCCGTGTGGTGTTGGTGGGAATGGGTTTTAACACCCCACCAACGTCGTCATCATCGGCCAAACCAGTGGGGATGGGGTTCGGATTCAGCCCGAAACGGAAAGGGTTGGCCCCGCAAACGTCGTCTTCCAAGATGGCAGTAGCACAAATGGCGCAAATGTTATTCAATCGAAGCGAGGGAAAATGGCTGGGTCGGGGAGGTGTGGACGGGGGAAAAATCTCCTATGTTCACGGCAGAGAAGCTGCTCCCAGAGACCGACCGGGCCAACTGTTCCGAGCGTATATTGTCGTACGGGTACGGTCGTCGTGTCAAACCTGTCATTTATTTCAAGTCCATGCATTCACTCAACCGAGAGCTAATACATGGATGTGACGATACTGCTTCACCACAACCCCTTCTCTCAAGCGTAGTTCGATAACATTAGTTTCATACAAAAGGCGGGCATTAGTAATTGACCAATCAATGGATTTTATTCCTTTCTTTTGATGATTAACTGCATCTTAAACATGTTTCAAATGCACATGACAATTATCACGTGCCCATTCACACACTTTAAGTAAGTTACTAAAACATGCAGGTTGCATAACAATGATTTCCTGCAGGTTTATAATGAAAATGATCAAAATTGCCCGCCCTAGAAAGCACACACTTTGCGCGAGCACGTTTGGGACGGAAACCGATGTAGAACCGTTTCGCGAATTCGTTCGTTGACCTTCGCGAATCTGAGATTCTCCTCTATTTTATTAGTTCTCGCTGCCCCTTCTCGCCGACTCGCTGGTTAGGTTTCGGATGTTTTAGAAGTGGTTCTAGTCGCCTCTTATGCGCCGTGCTAAACGATAATCTTCTTTGGCTTCATTTACCATTCTTTTGGTTCCATCAACACACGCACACGTGTATGTGGGTTTGAACAAAAACAAACTGTAATCTGGTTGCGCTCGAGAGCGCTGGCGCCCGTACAGAAATATATAAATAAAAAATACACAGCTACAGAAGCTTAACGATACATTATTTGTAGCTAATCCGGCTGCTATTTTCCCACTGGAAGCGCACCTTAGGTGAATGCCGGAACACCAACACAACACGAGAGCACCGTTTGAAGCGGATAAATCGCCCATAATCCCGGGTAGCGAAACAGTGACCGGACGAAGCGATAAGTAGGAATAGATCAGAAGATCAAAAACCGGGCACAGCAGAACAACGCTAGATAGTGCATAGCTGCTGTTCATCTTCCCGCACCGGGCTGTGCTTTATATTAGTTTTACATTTTGCAAAATCCAGTTTTTGATTCGTGCTTTTGAGATGCCTCGAATGGGAGGAGTTAAGGTGGAGAGAATGTAGCATGTAGAAGAATTTCTTGGGTGAAAACTTGGGTGAAACAAAGAAACTAAAGCAGCTCAACCATGAGTGGAACGCTTTGGTCGTTAAGTGTAAAACGGGATCGGAAGTATTCTTGTATGTTAACATTGAAACGCCGCTTATGAGGAGTGTTTTCTATGTGTATTCTGTTAAACCAGAAGCCCATATTGCACAAAGAAGATGATGACGTTTAGTCTGCAATATTTATTTTGCATAATCAAATGATACACCGGTGACTTAACTCAATTTATTTGGTTGGTACATTACAATTTGAGTCACAGCAATCGTTGCAGAAAGCAAACAGATGCACAACAAACGCTGATCTAACGCTGAGTATTCTAACGCTGATCTAACGCTGGGTATTACGCTAACTAATTGCCATCCGAAAGCCGTCACATCATAATAGTATTGGATAAATGGAACAACTATCATCAGTCGGTGACAGTCAGGGAAGGTAAAAATAGCACACAACTGCACACAATCGGAAAGACGGAAGGTTCGCTGCGGGAAAATGCAGCACGCTGCTGCGCCTATATATTAGCTCAAAATGCAGAACGCATGCTGCTGCCTGCCGTTAATCAACGCCGATTGGCTACGATGACGCGTAAAATAATAACCACCCCAAACACACACGCACACACAGAGGCACGAAATTGATTGGATGAAGCGCTTCGAGCGATGGACGGGACAGTAATAAATTATCACTTCCGATAGAGCGCAGCGGGCTGCCAGCTTGGGGCCGGGGGGGGGTGGCTGTTGGCTAGATCGTGCCCGTTGCACTTTTCGATAATGCATCTCGCAGTGATGCAATTTTCTCGATCGCAAAACGCGTCTGTCGGGGACGGGGCACTTCATCGGCCCGGGTGAATATATGCGATAATTGTTATATCGTTGTATTTTTTTTCTTTTATTGCTGGTGTCACAATAAATGCCTGGTACGTATTTGTGTTTGTGGCTGTGGATGATGTGGAGTCTGTCCATTAAATCATAGTTTGTCATAATTGCTAGGCGCGCTGCAGCGGTTTCATAGAAGGACGGCGTAGGATTAGATAATCAATAACCGTCGAGTTGGTTTCATTTTGCATGAATTCCAATGGAGTATCCTTTGCTTAAGTTTCGAGTGAATTTGCCTGCTCAATTTCCAACGAAAATACTAAACCAAATTTATGCAAGCAAGTAATTGTGTAACACCTACTTAGCATAAGTAATATACCTCCCAGCAATTAGTTGCAAATTACTGCAATTATTTTGTAACACTGCGTACATTGTGCTAAAAAAATAAATAACCAAGACAGTTCAAGAAAAGTTTTATGGAACAGCTAGTGTGATTTATAAGATAGTGAAAATAGTTCCACTTTTTGCATCATTCTAGGCCCGTCACTCAAACCTAGCATGAATCGAGAAATCTTAATAGATATAACGTTCAAGGGACAACCTTAAAAAAAGGTTGGAAATCCCTTCCAGGCACGGTAGGTGTAATTAGTGAGCAAAACGTGAGTCTGATCGTATCAGCGGCAAAAGCATCACCGTTTTGTTTCGCTGCTTTTTTGCAGCTTGACTCTCTTTGGCTTTATTTTTTTTTTCTGTGCTCTCACCCACGCGGCAAAGGGTGGGAAAATTGTACGGAATAAATTTGCAAACAGTTTGTGCTTTGGCACCCCCCAGCGAGTCAGCTTGTTTTTTTCCACCGCTTTCCACTTCCATGTGCAACCGGTTTTCGCGCTCCGTCAAGATTCTCTAGCTGCGTTGATTTGCGATTTAGATCAGCTGCGTTTTTTAGCCATATCCGTAAGCTTCTTTTCGTGTCACGACACTTGGTGTGGGGAGAGGAAAACAATTTAATGAAATTACATCAAAACCGAGAGAATAAAAGATGAAAATACTTGTGCACCGCTCGATAAAGGAAACGCGACTGTAAAAGTGGAGATTAATATAGCGATACCGGATAATGGAGTAGCTTCCACAAACGGGTCGGTGGTAGAAACAACATAAAACTACTGTGGCGAGACGAAATCTACGAACGCCATCCCTGGAACAGAACAAAGAACCCGGGAAAACAACACACAAATCGACAGAAATCTCCCCCAAAGCAACAGTCGGCCCCGGAACGACGTCAAGTCTGGAAGGCTCTGGGTGTTGGCTGGCCGATAAAACTTAAGATTATCCTGCGGCGAAAAGCGCCATTCAGAAGTCAACAAAGCGTCCGCCATCCGTTGTGTTGTTTGTTTGGTGTTTGTTTTCTATTATTCGCCAATGATGTTGTTTTATTTCCTGCCCGAATTCGTTTGAAGAGCAGATTCTCTCACTTTGGCAACAATAGGAGTTGCCTAGCAATCGATTGGGTGAGACAAGACCTTTTTTCTTGGTTCGTTACCTCGAGAGGAATTATTTTGAAGTTCATCTAAGGCGGATCAACTCCAGAAAAAAGTATGTTTGCGTAGGGGGAAATTATTCTTTTGGAATGATTGGTGGTAGGAAAAATTATAATCCAACTTTTCCGACTGCAGATCAGTTTCTGCATCCAACACTCGTGGGTAGTTACACACAAACAAATAAAGGAAATGTATCGTTCGAAGTGTTCTAAAAAAAAACTTCCAAAGTAAAAGAAAAACGACAGTATTCCTCTGTTCGTTCCCTGGACTGGACTATTCAACGGTAAACGAGCAAAACTGTGGTGATAACAGCACCAAAAGTGTGCTGAAAAACAGCTGGAAAACTCCGCGCTGGAAACTGCACTGCAAAACGTCCGGCAAATGGTGAACACTTCCGTTCGTCTCGGAAAGAATTTCCCAACAATAATCACTGATACCGTAGTAAGGGTGGGAAGCACAAGGACAACATTTATCTGCTGCTAAAGTGTGTGTAAGTGGGCGTTGGACACGGGTCAGGTGGTTCGTTTCCAGCTTCCCTGTGGAGCAAGATGCTAAAACAAAGCGACGACATGACTATGTTTAAGTGAATCCAGTCGAACCCTGTGGGGAGAAAAACGAGACATTCTTTTTTTTGTGGGTACACCAGAAGAAATCCCCAACCGTAGAGTATGCGGAGGAAAAAATTAAATTAAATCCCACATAATGCAACGAAGGAGTCGTCCGAGGACCGAGGAGCCCAAGGCGGGATCCATTTTTAAGTTTGCCATTTTTTTTTTTCTTTGTGTTGCCGACAATCTCGGGCAGTATCTGGTCGTTATGTTTTATGCTGCTCGTTACTAGTTCGTTGACAGTTTTGTACGCATTTAGGGTGAATGGGTGTCCCCGGGCCCTTTTCTTCCCCGTATTTTCTTGCTCTTCGGGCAGCGTATCTCGCCACCGTAGGTTTGCGACACCTGTACTCGGGTGAGCCAGCACACCTAGCTTGACACCGAAGGTGAAACAAAAACCAAAACCACCACCGTCAGGAGCAAAAACGAACGCGCAACTTTGGCACGAACCTGAAACCTTACACTCGTTGCCGAAGCGTACGGCGAAAGGACACGTTCTGCTCGTTGCATCGTTGCGCAGCGAACCCGATTTGTCACCGTTGTTACTCACTCGTGACCTTCGCCTTTTTTTTATTAATTTCGAGGAAAAGGCTGGCCCTTCACGGGGGGAAATGATTCGCCAGAAAATTTATAGCTGGTTTTACGCGGCTCAAGGTGCGCAATGAGATATTTTCACTAGATGAGTGTAGAGTAGATATTTGGTTTAACCTTAGTCAAGGTATTAGGAGCAACCTGGTTCGGGAATTTCCACATCTCCGTAACACAATTTCCAAACGATACGCTTTTTATCAGCCAACTTTGGCTACAAGTGAGTTGCTGATTGAAGTTTTTCGTTCAGATGGCATCCACCACAACCGTTTCCTCTACCGTTTTCTCTTCCGTGCAGCGGAAAAGTGCAGCGTTCAGAAAACAAAAGTTCCGCAGCGTCGTGTCGGTGTGCTGGCTGCTGCTGGCTTGTGAGTGAAAACATGCAGCAAAGCGTTTCGCGTCGGTGGTGGAAGGAAAATGGAGGATAATTGATTGCCTCAATGCGCTGCACAACTGTGCCCCAATGCTTTTATCTAGCCTCAACGAAACGAGGCGAAACATGTGAACACCCAGACTGCTTGGGATGAAACTAGGTTCGCTGTGCAACTAACCCTTGAGTGCTGCATAGGCGGGAGATGTGCCCATGAAGCCGAACGAAGCAGTGTGTAATGGCAATAAACGTTCGAAATTAATTGTGAGAATTTTTCCAATTAAGCTACGTCTTAAACTTTCGTTTTTTTTAAAGAAAATATAGTTATCAATAAAGTAAACGTACGGTTGGTTTGTTATGTTGATTGTTTACTTCATTTATATTCTATACAGAAAGCAACATCTGAAATGGAACAATCGCAAATATGTTTCCCATCGAACACCTCAAGGTTAATCAAGCAAATATGCTTCGTTTTCACCGCGTTCGCGTTGTTGTCTTCCTTCCTATACGTGTTCGCTCCTTCTTTTCATATTGTTTTGCTTCTGCCCATTGTCGCCCAGTTTTCTCCTACGTCGTCCTTGAGTGTCTTGAGTGTCGCTTCCATCTGCTGCGAGGCTCGACACGGAGCAAGGGGTGGCGGCGACTCCGTATGTGGTGGAAAACCTTCGCACCGGGCACTATAAACGCCTTCGACTGTTTGTGATCGTTCGTTGCTTCGTCCGCAAAATTAATCGAACATTATCGTGCTCTTTGTTTTAAATGCCAATCAAGCTAGGCAAGTCGCCGGGGCGAGATGAGGCCGTACGTACACTTGGGCGCACGGTTACGATTTCTTCTGCTGGTACGTACCACTAGCCATTTTTACTTGATACTACTTCGCACAACTTTGCTCCTTCCCCATCTGTGGCATCTTACGGCAAGGTTTCGAAGCCGTCGTCCACGGTTTCGATACGGATTTTTTTGCTGCCGCCGTACACACTTTTGCCCTCTTCGGGTTGCCATGGTAATTTTGCAACTTATTGCAACTCCAAAAGCCTCGCCCGCAACGTTCGCTTGATCTCTACTCTCCCTTTGTTGCGCGTCGATTTATATCCATTCTGTTAAACAACGCCATTGTAGCGACGCTGTATCCGGCGAATAGTTTCTCCAACTATCTTTATCTACTGCTGCACTCTGCTGCGCGCTGCTTGTTGGCCCACCGTATTCTCCGGCTTTTTTTGCAACAGCATCTCCTTTCGCTTTAACCCACCTTAGGCGGGAGCTTAAGGTGTGCTTCGTGCGCAGGTTTTCCCTTTACTTTTCGCGCTGCTATAACTCCTGTTCTAGCCGTACGACGGACGACGGACCCTTGGGCGAGCTCCTCGTTAGGGTGTCACGGAAAATGACCTCCACGATGTTTTCCCATCTACCTGCCGGCGGGACCAACGGTTCTTTACCGGGCCGGGTTTCTCATGACCGAACTCTTATTATTTTGTCCCATTTCTCATCTGCCACTTGAAATAAACTAATCCTCTTGTTTAGTGCAAAGAGAGGAGCAGAGGCGAAAGAGTGACGCTTCTGTTCGCCCACCCCACCTCCAAGTGGCCACCCATTTTCCCGGTTTCCCGGTACGGTTCGTTTTTTTTTGCAACCCGAAGGGCTTTTTTTTCGAATGAAGGGCTGAGTCCTCATCCCGTCGAGGTTCAGCGACATCGTTCAAATATGCATATTAAATTCGACCAATCGATCGATCGATCGATCGAAGGGATCAAGAGTGAGGGATAGAGAGAGAGAGACAGAGAGCTGCGTTATGCCATAATCTTGCAGCACCATTTTACGCCAGCGACTAAAAAAACAGGACCCCGAGAGGGAGGGTCAAAGAGTGTGCGGTGAAAAATCAATTTGCTGAAACAATTCCCTTCCGCTCGCCATGCACCTCCTCTGCACCGCTCCACGGTGGCGGAGGTCATCTGCATCCGTGAGCGCTAGCAGCGAAAGGAATCCGAAAAGGATTACGGCGGAAGATAAAGGGTTAAATTGTCAAGGAGTGGAAAATATACGACCCACCTTCCTTTTTCCTCCCAACCCCTTGGGGCCGGCGGAGGTCGGTGGAGGGTATCTCGTGTCCGTGTCGCGGTCGTGTCCTTTCGGTTATATATTATTACGGTTCTTTTTTTTTTTGTACTCATAGTGAACCGTTTTTGCTTCTCCATTTACCGATGCCCTTCACTTAACCTTACCGGAAAGGGTGAAGCAAGGGGGGGGGGGGGGGGGGAACGGCCACAGACATCGACACCCTCTCATAATAGTCCTTGAATGGGTGGACTGTCTCCGAATGAAACCAAAATAATAAAAAAAAAACCATGAATAAAAGCAGAAGCTGGACCATATCGTTTCATATTTTCTGACCATCGGTTTTCCTTTGTGCTGTTTTGAATTTGAAAAGGGAAATTTTAAAAACAACGTACAAGTTTAAAAAATAAAACAGGCGGGAAGGTCAACATCATGTCACTCTGGAGCAGTCGCCTTTTGAAAACGTGGAGTAAAAAATCCCTACACTGTTAGAGAAGAGACTGATGCTACAAAACGCTTGCCACACGATGGTGTTCATGTTTTTCGCGAGATAAAACGTAACCCCATCCAGCGAATAAATAATACCGAAAAAAGACGCTTGTCAGCATTTCACCCAGCTTGCTCATAACTCCCCCCCTCCCCCTCCCACTCTCTTCCTCCACCTTATGTTTACCCCCACATGCTTCTACATATATGTGTGTCTGTGTGTCCCAAAAAGTCGCCCACGCACCTGCCCGGTATGTGAACGTTTTTGCCTCGACTTCCAATGGCAAGCAATGGCGTGTGTTTGTCCATGTACGACCGGCTCGCGAAACTCGGTGTACGAGCAAACATGGATCTCCTCCAGACAACGCCCGGCACCGACCGCCAACGAAACGGTTTCTTTCTCTTGCGCATTGTCAGTTTTTTTTCCTTTTCCACTTTGCAACTCTCTATCCGTTTGTCGCTGCGGAGAATTTGTTATTTCATTCTGTACATTTTACATGTCAAGCTAGGTTTATACCAACACACCTTCGGGGCCCGGTGTTACAGACTTATCAAAAGTAAAATTTAAAAAAAACCATCCCACCTCATCCCCACCCCCACACCGTTGGACTCTCGAGCGTCTCGAGAGCAAGATACGCTTCACTGTGCGGTTGAATATGCGCAAAATTGCTTGTTTAACAAATTATTTAACCACTCGCCATGAGCAAGAAAACGCGAACCGGAGAGATAGGCAGAGGACGTGTGCTCTCTCGGGGGGGTGTGGGGTGGATGCTGGTCGCACATGCTACCACCACCCCCACTCCTGAGCCGGGACGGATCTGTTGAACCACCTTTCGGGTTGAGAGATGAACGAAAGCTGCTGGACGGTTTTGAAGCACGGAGTTTGAAAGACGACGCCCGGTCTGCTTTGGACAGCTAATTAGTAGCTAAAGTGCCGTCTAGATGAATTTGTCTTTAGTCTTCAGCAGACTGGAATGTTTTTTTTTTTATTTTTTAACCCTGCAAATGGGAATTGTTTTATTCTTTAAAATGAACATTTTCGTCCTACGCTTCATGTGTGCTTGTTTGAATTTTTACCTATTTTCATTTATGATTTTTGTGTGGAGTATTTTTCACACAACGCCTCTTTCCTAAAAGCGCATGAAAGCATCATTTATAGAGTGAATTTTAATTTAATAAATTGCAAAGTGCAGCTCGTTTATCTGCGCTGTAGCTGCAAGCTGCGCCCGAAGTTAATTTTCCCCCAAAGACAAACATCGCTGCACGGGCACAAAGATGTGGGCGGCGGGAAAATGCTGATGATGCTTCATTAAGCACGCTTCCATCGTTTGCCCCTTTGTTTCCCTCCTCTCTCTCTTTCTCTCTCTCTTTCTCAAAGGACACAAAAACAGGGGGGAAACGGCGCTACTGCTACACTTGATTGTCCAATTTATCCCTAAACGTCGTCCCTAGACCGACGGTAAGGACCCGAACGACCGAAAATTATCCGCTCCTCATCTATTACCACCACCAACCGGTCTCCTCCCTCCCGTGGTCTTGTTATCTTCTTAGTTTCCACCTTCTTATTAATTTTTTTTCGGGTGTTCCGTAACGTCACCGAACGTCTTCTTGCTCGAGAAGGTGAAAATTGTTCACCATTGTTTCGCGTAGCCAACGAAAATCGATCAGCTTCTCCGAACTTCACAACCTTATTTTTTCAAGTAAGGAGGGGAGATGAAAAACCCTCTTTTTCCACTAAGCTCCCACACACACACTATCGGTGGTGGTGCGGGAAAAGTGGGAAAATATTGGTGCATGATCGAGAGAACGTTCGAAGGTGGTTAAAATTTTCAACTCAGTTCACCGACCGTTGATCCGGACGAGAAAGATTGCGTCATTTGAAGTAATCGTGTTCCTTAACTCGAACTCCCCCCTTGCATTGCTTGGCCCAACAACACTGTCTGTAATTTTACGTCACCGTGCCACGGCACGTTCAGCCAAACCCGTCCGAAGCACACTGACCAAAGCGATGGTTGGTGAATATACCGATTTACCAGAGTCGTTTCTTGCTCGCTCGCGTAACATAAAGCGAAGTAGCATTATGGAAAACGATAAATGTAATCGGCAATCCCAATAGGATGTTTAACTGGTGCACGGAAAACAACTATCACATAAAGTTTATTTTCAATGTAGAAATCGAGTCTACAGTGTATCGTAAAATAAAACTAATCTCCCATTTCCGTTTGACGTACGGTGTGCCTTCATTTGCCGTAGTGATCCTTTCCACCCGGGTGATTCTTTGCCCACCCAACCCCCCATTTTCAATGTGGGATAGTTCGACGACTCCCTAGAGAATTTTTACGGCTATTGTATTCTTTAATCTAATCAATTTATGTCGACTAGTTTACTCCTTTTTAAAATGCCCCCATTCAACTCCATGATCTATTTACTGTCCGATGCAGCAGAAAAATGCTAGCTCTCTTTCCCTCCCGTAACCCTCGTAGCTCAGAAAAAGGATACCCGGTTTTACCATGTTTTCCTTCCATTAGCCCAACGTCACGTGGCCCGGCCTGGTGATCCCGCGACAGATGCGTTTCCCGAAAACCGCAACGACCCGGGAGTGGTGGCGAGAAAAACGGGGCCGGAAAAATTCCTACCATCCCCCCATGTGCTAGCCAATTCCACTCGAGAAGTTTTAAAAGGATTTGCCAACCAACCGTTGCGCCCGATGAGTGATGTGGTGAAACCGGATGCACTAGGATTATTTTGCCTTTTTTTTTTCGTCCAACGTTTCTCTCCCACTTCGTACTCGTGCTTAGCGGTCGTCGCTGGCCTCTTCCCTGGTGCGTCGAGATGAAGTGTACCCACAGAACCGCACTAGTGTGGTTTTGGCGCTCGTTGCGCGCTTTTCCATCCACACACACACTCACACGGGTGTACCCCGAAAATACACACTTGCGCGAAACACCACGTCCTCGAAACACGTGCGAGTCCCACGCGGGGTACGCTTCATAATTGGTCCGGAAAAAGGTTTTCCACGCCACGGGGCTTTTTCCCCCGGGCTGCGTGTGGTGAGCACAATGTCAAAATACATTTTCATCGTTCAGTGGACGGATGTGACTTCTTTTTTTTGTCAAAGGATAAAAAATCAAGTGCTTCGATTTCGAAGTCCCTCTTTGTCTCACTCTGTCATTGCGTTATTAGATTCGAGCTTCCTTGTGTAGTGCACAACGACGCGGAAAAAATATAACTAATGCAATAAAGTTTAGTTTATTGTTCGGTCGAGAGAATACCAGTTATGGACAACCATCACCGATATTGTCAATGTTGCCATAAATAGAGGGAAAACTATTTTGAAAATGGCTAGAAAACCGAAATATCGTTGCATTTTCATTGCATTTTCATACAGCTTACGCAGCGGAGTGTTTTATCTGAGTCGCGTAACACCACCACGATGACATAATCACGTACCAGAGATCGCCAGGCTTGCCGAACGCATTGGACCTGTCCAGTTCGAGGTTGCCGTTTTTCTTCCATCGGCATTGGGTGGGTGTGTGGAATCGCATACAAACGACCGATAAACAACGTCGGCGACATCATATTAACATGTCATTAAATGGTGGTGGACCCATGGTGACGCCTCCAATCCATTTTACCCCAAATTGGTCGACTTCGTCAAGCGTTGCCCTTTTTTTCTGTTTGATGTCGTGCGAAATACTATGCCTTTTTTATTATGCTTTCTTCGCACTTTCTCACATTAGCATATAAGCAATGGGGGAGGGGATAGTTTGTAGAAAGAGGGAACTATTGGCAACAAAAATAGATACAATTTGTAGTCAATGTGTTTCAATGGGGGAAACAAATCATAATGTGTGTTTGTTGTGGAATAACAACCATAAAATTAATTCCAATCGCTGATTTAAATCGTACATTCCGGTTTATTTTCCAATAGATGTTTCCCAAATGTATATAATTTTCAGAGATACCTGTTTACCATTGCCATAATCACATAAAGAGTTTTATTGACAATTTATTGATGCAACGAAATAAAAGCAGTTTGAGGCACATCACCGAACGATTAACAAATATCTTAAAAGATTTATATCCTTTCTCTTCCGCTTTTTGATGTATGGCTTTTTAACATCCTAGTAAATAATGATTACCTTACAGACTTATCTGAGAAAAGTTTTTAAAATGACACTCCTTTAGAAAACTTTCACTTGTCAACGATTTTACTGTACCACCCGCTGTATCCGCGGTTTTCTTTCGTTCGGTGATTTTGTAAAACTCTACCAGAAGGTTTTTCCGAAAAACCTGCCGGCCAAAGCACGGGCAACAAGAACAAACAGACAGATAGCGAAAGTTTTTCCTCGCACGGTTCAATTCCTCGCTGTTGTACCGTTTCGGTTCGTTCGAACGATGGACAAAAATGGTGAGATTTATGTTTCCACTGAGGAAAACTGTGCGCCAACTCGCTTCGCTTGAGTTGAACTCGCAAATATTTTCTCCAACCCTTCTCCGTTTGTGGACATCCTCCCAAACGCCATTGGGAGTCCTGTTTTTTTTTTTGCTTCGGACGTTAAATAATTGGAATTCGGCTCTCCGGTGAGCGCGGTCGAGATATGTACTACTTGTGTTGTCGGTTCTTTTACGGCACGGAGAAGTCAGGATGAGGTGTCACATGGCTTGTTTGCCTTTTGGCCATGTTTCACTGCATAGTATTTATTTGCTCCAGATCGTATCTTTTTGTTCCTTGCGTATGGCTTCTCTTGTTGTATTGTTTTACGACGAAAACAGCTTCAAAAATCACTCGTTTTTTCTGGTCCTGTGCTTCTAGGCATTGCAGTGGACTTACTTTAATAGACTGGATTAAGAAGAATGATTTGTTCTCGTTCACATTTTTCGACAGTTCAATGAGAGACGTGAGAGTTGAATATTAAAATATATTAGCAAAGTACTACTAACTACTGCTTTTCAATTTTGTTTTTTTTTTTTTATTGAATCCTGCAGAAATATTTACACACAATATCAGAGGCTTTATTATCCCTAAACAGGTACAAAAAAGTAAACATCACTTTTCATCATTTAATTCCATCAAACTCTTTCCAACGATATTGCTATTTGTGGAAAATACATGGAAACGTCTATAACTGATGGATTCATTCCGAGAGTTCAACAGGGTGTTGTTGACGAATATCCATAAATTTTTCGGAAAGGTTGGTTTTAAACGACTAAATGGGTGGCTTGGGGGAGCTTCCGAGAATAGACATCAATTATTGATGAAAATTGTAATGGAGGCTCAAGACCGGAAGCTTATCGTCCCAAGCCCATGCTCGAGTCCTGGTTATATTAGGCAACAACAAATTTAGATGGTAGTTTAGCAAATACCCAAAGAAATGTAATTATGATGAATACGAGCAGAACATGACATTATAACCACGGCTCATTGTATGGTAAATGTGTTCATTTAATCATGGTCATTGTCTCGATTTTGTTGAACCTTTTAACCGACTGTTGGTAACAAAGTAAGCGTTATTGGGAGTAAAATTCATTTGTGATGAGGGTGATTGTAAAATTGATGAGACGCACTTGGGCTGGGTCACGTCGCGTAATGGAAAAGCCCCCTCCCCCTACAGACCGCTGTGAGTTAACTATCGACCATATTCGTTCAAATGAATCAATATTTCAATTCGGAAACTTTCGATCGAGTACACCCACACATCAATTGAGCTGGCTAGCATTTCATCCGCACCGAACAAGCGGAAATCCTTTTACGTGTCATTTGGCACACATGGTGCCGGGGTGGCGTTGGTCGTGTTGAACCCCGACCACGTGGACACGTGGATATAAAACTGCATGCCACACGCATCATCATCATATTCTCAACCGCAGTCAACCCTCAAACCACCGGGCGAAAGTGGGAAGGGAAAGAAAGGGGGTACGAATAGAGAGCGGAGGTCAATTGGAGTATCAGTCAACTGAAATGATGACTTTCATCATTGTGTACGTCCGCGTGCGGTGCTCGTTGTTTGCACTGCGTGTCTGCGAGAATGATTCGCACTAATAAACTCTGATTGTGTATTTGTCAAACCGACTTGCATCAGCTCACACCAGGCCGAACATAAAGCGCCCTAATGTTTTAATGAATTTGCTCTGCCAAACAGTTCCCATCCTGCGCACACGATATCGCTCAATTTGCGATACAGATCAATTTAAACAGAAATTACGGAAACATTTCACATTTTCATCACCGACCAACTCGTTGGTTTCCCTAGCCTGCATTTTCATCTTTTTGCCCACACCCCTCCCCCTTCCACTAATGGTGCAGCTTTCGTGTGAAGTGGCTGAAATTTTGCATATTTCATCAATTTTCGGCCCATCCCGGCGTTCCGATGGATTAATATTAATGGCTACCGAAATAAATGTACGATCGATTTCGGTGGTTATGTTTGCGGAACCATTTCCGAAAAAATGCCATTGTACGCGTCATAAGCTGGTTTGATGTACCGCAAAGAAAAACCCTTTGCATGCGAAAGTATTGGTCAGCCACAAAGTGTCAGTAATCCTTTTATCTACAGTGGTGCGCCAGTGGAATAGGGAAAAATATGTTTTAAATTGTAAAAAAACACGACAGATAATTGATACTGCCCTTTTGGGTTTTTGATCGGGCGTAAGGCAAACATCGATTGAGCCTGACTTTGTTTGAAAAATTGAGTTGCTATTTATACAGTTTGATCTGGTTAAAGCAAACTATATCCAGTTCTTTCTTAGCTTGTATGTTTTTTTGTTTTGCACATGAAAATATTTTACATGGCCCACCGAAGTGACGGGATAGCAAAATGAAAAACTGATGAACCTCTTCATTTAAAAGTGACTTTATTTTAAAATAAAATTTTGCTCTTGTTCAAATACTGGAACGATATTCCAAACTTCTCCAAAACGTATCGATACTGTTTATTTTGCTTGTTCGATCAAGGAAGAGCTGTATGCTTAAAATCGCGCACAGTACTTTAAGCGTCTGATTTAGTTTACTACCTTATGTATCGCCTGCGGGATTCCACGCTTCCGTGAAAAATCGGTTCCCAGGTCGAGTTACACCGCGTCGGCGTCGTGTGTTACACAGGAAAAGGCGAAGCGAAAAACTGACATGTAGCAACAATTGAACGCTTAATTTATCGCCGCACCAACGCGTTGCCTTTTCGCGTTCGCAGTCACCGGCGCTGCTGCGTGTATGTTGGCCGAAGGTCCCGGTATCCGGTTCTGGTGCTGCTGGCAGAACGAAGACCTCCTCACTTTTCACCTCGCCGATTTCCGTGCACTTTTGCCTTGAGTGATAATGTTCTTTCGCAGCATCGTAAAGCCTTTTTTTACCCCGCTGCAGCAGCAAATCGGTTTCGAGTTGCGTTCGCAAACGTCACGCTTCGATCTGTCTCTCTTTCTCTCTATCTCTCTCTACTTTGGCCAGAAATGGAACGCTCGCTTCCAGTAGCATCGAGTTGCCCCGGCCATTTTTGTCCCGGCCCCGTGGTAGTCGATTCTCGTCCCCGTTTGTTGGCGCTTTGCAAACATTCCTTTTTCTTGCTCTTTATGTTTCAGCCTTTCTTCACTCCATTCTTTCTTTCTTATGCAATTGCATTCTCTCGAGTCGCGGGGTTTTTTTTTCGCTCCCTTTGAAGCTGGGATAAAATTAACCGATTCGTGATCAAAAAAGCGAGCTGTTTTATTTGAATAGATTATTCAAAAGTACAAAATAATATGCAAATCAGTTTGTAAGGGCTAAAGAGTTCTGCGCACAAAAACTATTTAATGCAGATGCATGCATTCATTAAGACATTTCATGCGCTTTAATGATAACGTTTTTATCTATTTGAATGCAACGTCATGCGGATATGCAGCTGGTGAAACGCAAAGAAGTTAAGTGAATAGAACACATTGTATCGTGCCGCTAAAGGTGGAAACTATAGTTTCTCGCTTTTTTTAATCACATGAAGCACTTCCCACCATTCTTGTGAAAGATTGTACACAAACACATGTAGCGAGCATGTAACAACGCATCGATGGGCTGATGCTGATGGAGGGATACGGGGCAACAGAACCACTTGCATCACGTGCATCGTCGATGAGCGTGTTCTTTGCCGTGCGAAAGGTTAAAAGGCAGTACTTTCTTTCCCCGCTTCTCTGACTGATTGCGATGCACACACATAAACACTTTGATCCAACGATCCTTTCATGAGCGGAACTTTCCACTCCATCGCGTTAAATGTTTTTAATGTGTTTCCCTTGCGTTAAATATAATTTTCTTCTTCTTCGATTAAGGGTGGATTATTTTTCTGATTTTATACCAAAACTGTTCCAATTATCCTACGTACAAAACCGTCCCATCACAAAATCCACCACAAACACATCCAAACGACGAGTCTCTCCCGGACCATGGGAAAAGAGTTCTCGTGACAGAATGCACTTTTTCGATGCACTGCCGCAAAGGTTGCTGCATGCGCGCCAAAAGTTGAGTGCAATGCAGGTGTTTCCGCGAGCTGCCCACGGAAGCCTTCCTTCTTTCTTCCCTAACGCACGGTCACCCGGTGCATCCTAACCATCGCTCCGATGAAACAAAATGCCAGAATACGCCACCATTTCTACTGCATGTCATGTGAACGGTCCAAGCGGTTCCGAGTGGGTAGCATTGATAAAAAAAAATAAAATTAACAAAAAAAATCATACACACACACACACAACCACCCAAACATGTTTTCATGTTACCTGTACATCTTTTGTTTTTTCATCCGTTGCATCAAGCATTGATCGAACGTTGTTTCCCTTTTACCACTTTTGTCACTTGTTCTTTGTGACGGTGCATAATTTTGGCAAAAATTTGTCATCCCGTTTCATTCTGCGGTTCGTTTCGAAAGACTTTAAATAGTTGAGTAATGAATTCTTGCATTCTGTTTATAGTGTATTGCAAATATGTTTTTAATGAAATTTGTCAACAACAAAAAAACAATGGTAATTTTATATTCACCTTTTTATCAGCAGTACTCACCACATTAGTTATTTCAATGAAATAACAGGGAAGCAAACAATGCCATAAGAGAGCGGAAATGTCATCTTGCACATCATCCTTCCCATTTTGAAAGTTCTTTCAAATGAAACGACAAAACATTCTCCCAAATGCATCTGCAATGGAGTTACTGGAAGCCGGTTTTTTTTTTGCTATGTGCGCTCCATAGCAACAGAGCAAAATAAACAAAAATCTTGATGCACTTTTGCACTGTTTTGCCTGGTAGGTGGTGCAATCGGGATGCATTCAAACAGTTGGCGGGCGAATCGAAATCCTTTTTTGTATTTGTGTGTGCTTGTGTGTGTTTATGTGGACAGGTTTTAAAATTGCGTGTCACAATCAGTACTGACGAAACGCACCGAGCAAACTGCATGCGAACTTGTGTAAAGATCGTTTCGAACCTTTTAGGGAGTGGAATGGCCAAATGCGCGAAAAAAACCCACTTCCACTGGGAATGCTTGGCTGCCCCGGAGAAGAAATGACCAAAGCGAGTGCTGTCGGAGAAATTCAAGCCGAAAAAGGGACGGTTGGAATTTGAAATTTTCGGTCACTTTTCTGTGGCCCTCCTACATGGGGTTCTCTTTCTCCCCGTCCCCCCGTTTCCACCGTGTGTGCATCGGTTCCTTCTCCTGCTGTACATCCCTACGAGCCGCTCGAAGTTTCGTACGCCGAGGTTACAAAGGTTAAAAGGCGATGCGTGTGCATATAATGCAGTATAATTGAAAATCTGCCAACCTCTTACACTCTCCCTCTCGCGCGTCGCACTTGGTGTGTGAGTTTGCCGACAGGAAAACCCGCGTCCCCATTTTCCACACACCACAACGCTTTGTCCACTCCGCGGGGAGGAATAAATCCTGCAATTATGCTACCTCACGTGCATGGCCGCCGTTGCGACCGTGTGCGTTTATGTGGTATGTGGCACCGTCACCACCACCACCTTCACCAGCACATCAGACCGGGGCTCGAACAACGCCACACGCACGCAGCCGGTTCCCCCGGTCCGTGGCTTGTGTGCGGAAAAACCCGTTTTCGGGAGCGATCAGAAATGCATCGATGCATGCAATGCAGTGCGTTGCAACGGCCATGCGAGTGAATTGGCATTATTCGCCGTTTGCGACGCGTCAACACACACACACACACGCACATACAACGATCCGTTTGGATTCGAATTTTCGGCCACACCCGCGGGGGGGTTTATTTATTTTTTTTTTGAAAAACTTCATTTTCCATTAACTGTTTCCGGAATCCTATTGTGCGGAATAATGCGTTACTTCTGCGCCATTTGGTGGTTTCAAAGCAGCAAAAGCAAACATCGGCGGTGAAATTATTTAATCAATTTTTTACGCCTTTTGGCGCTGCGTTTGGATGTGTCGATACGCGGGTGATTGATTTAAATTTCTTTCGGGTCGATAGGCCTTTCTGCATGCCCGAACGGCATCCGATGCGAGCGTGTTGATTGAGTTGGCCCGATGAGAGCAGGGATGAGTGATGGATTGACGTAAAAATCGATCCTCAAATTAAGGCAAATTAAAAACAAAAAAAAAAAGCTGATAAAAGACCGGCTCATCCGATGCGTTGCGTGCCAAAGTTTGACCGGTTTCGTATGTGTGTGTGTGTGATTGATGGTTAATGCACCAATGTGCATCGTTTAGTAGTTTCGTGTAAGTTTAAAGATATCTGCCAGGTATCGACGGCTTTCTATCGAGGCTGAAACTGTTGTCGAAGTGCCAATTATGGCGCACAGTATCGACGCTCGAACGCTGTATTGCGTAACCTTGCCCAAAATTGACTTATCCCTGGCCCACGAGAACCAACCCCCGAACCGGGCCGGCAACTTGTTTTGTGCATTTATCGTTTTTCCTACCTCCTTCTGGCAAGGCTACACCCAAAGAAGAACGCGAATAAAAGCCCGTACTTACTCACGTAAAGCCATAAGAAAGTCGAAAGGAAGAGCAAAAAAAACTGCATCATTATCCAACCAGCTCTTGCGAGTTTCTGGTTGAGAGGTGCATTCGGGAGGGTGTAGTGCAGCAAGAGAGGATGCCAGAGAACACCCTGGCATGATCATCCAGTAGGAATAATGAAAACGTAAGAAAATGTCGCTAGAAGAAACTGAAGGCACACGAAGGGGGGCGGCAAAGGGGGCACTGGAGCTTGGATGGCGGCTCTCCATTAAACTGAAACGAAATGTGACTCAAGAATTATGCTATTAGTGTACGTTTGTGCTCACGCACCTCACACACTAACGAAGGCGTTCCGCATGGTATGATTCTCGTTGCCACGATGCCATTCTTATATGTTTTTTTTTTTGTTAACTTCACTTTTATGCAGTACTTTCTACCCATGCAACCCTTTTTCTCGATCGTTTCTGTCTTCATTGCACATCATAACCTTTTCCTTCATTTAACTTTTTTTTTTTCTTTTTTACGATTACACGTATGCACGTATGTTAATAGTGTATGTTTTGTTAAACCAACCAACCCTTTTGTTTTAACCCTCCAACAATTCGCAATGGTTCTTAAAAAATCGACCATTGTGCGCCAATTATGATTGGCACACGAGTAGTGTTGGTTTTGACGGTTGCATGCTTGTTCATTCTCAAAGTCCCTCTATATAAGGTTTAAATATCGATCTTTTGCCCGGATTCAATTGCTTGCTTATCGATATGTAATAAGGAAAAGAGATGAAATCTATTTTGTTTTGTTATTTTTTAAGACAACTTCAAATAATCTACAATAGAACGAAATTATGGTAAATGAAATAAATTTATACTGCAACGAAACATGCAGGTGTTCAATGCTTCGCCATTCAAACCACCGATTCAGAGCAATGATATGCCAAAGGTGGTGCACTTTTCCATTATCCACGAGCATCTTCATTTGTATACGTGGGATTCCGTTCCAAGCGGCATGTGTTCTTTGTGCAGTTCGTTCGTTCTTCTTAGTGGCCATTCAAAATTCCATTCCAAGCACAAATCTTGTCCACGTTCTCATCTTGCTGTTTCTTGCTCTCAACTCTTTTCTCTCCTCGCGGTTTCATTTTCGCCATATTCGCTTGCTGTAGGTATTTTTTGTTTTCTCGTGTTTTTTGTACAACTATCATGCTTTCTTTTCGAATCTTTGCGCGGGAAAAGATTCCGTGTGAACGGAACGTTGCAAGCAATGGATTTTTTTTTCGCGGGAATCAGTTTGCTCCTTTCGATTCGATTTGGCTTTTGGGGGTAAGAAACATTCCTTGAGAAAGTATAAAACAAGATCCTTGCGCACATTCTGCAAATGAGGTACAATATTGATCAATTTTGTTAAAAGTGATTTCACGATGCGTCTGCGAAAATCAACTAATTGGTTGATTGATTTTCTCAATATTTACCCCTGTTGAAATGTAAAGTCGTCAGATAACGATGCTTATCAATGTTGACAAAAACGATAGGGGACCACAATGTTTTTTAAAGCATGAAAAATGCTATCTGTGGCGAGACGATGTTATCAAAAAATTATCGTAAAATCATGTCAAATTTTCGCTTACCGAAATATATTTTTTTTTTTTGTAAATATTGTTTTATGTCCCGCTTCTCCCGGGCTCTTGGCCGCTTTGCTTGCACTGGTTGTATGATTCTCTGTGCAGCAGCCATAAATAACGGAAAATCCGCGAGTACACCTCGATGTCGATTATGGACCGTTTTTTAAGCTTCATGTTCTTCTTTTGTCCCGCAATAAATCCCACCGCAAGTAAATGTATACGGTCGGACGCATTCGTTTGCCGGGGTTTTGTTTTATGTTGCCCATTTGTCCTCACCCTGTTCACATTTGCATTATGGTGTGACAACCACGAAACCGTGCGGCAGGATTGAAATCATTATGCAAATAGGGTGCAAAAAAATGCATGTTGTCACCCACCCACCCTCTTTTGCTCGCATGTACCCATATGTACTAACTCATACACAGACGCACACGTATGTGCTTGCCATTTGTGTTGATTGTTGGCCGCTCGTTGACAGCCCTTTTGCTGTTTGCCATTTGTTTGGGTAACCTTTCGCTTGTAATGATGAGACAGTATTTTTTTCCCCCTCTTCTTTCTGTTCGTAATGCATAAACGTTATGCACCTTGCATTTGCTCGTTCATTTTTTTACGTTATTTCCTAGAGATGGGAAAACATATTTTACCCAAAACGCAGTCACACGCAGCGTGGCGTGAGCGCAAACGCATAATGTTTGTTTTAATGGCGCAGCGTCTCGGTTCCTGCTTCTTCACCGTCGTCTTCACCCAGTTACATCCCTTTTTCCGTTCTTTTTCGCCTGCCTGAGCTATTAATTAAAAGAGAACGCCACCTTTTTTTTCATCAAACACGCTCATATAAACACGACCGACCGCCGGCAGAACAACAAACGGAAACGGAAGTGAACGAGCGAGAATGCAAGGGTTTGTGCATAACAAAATTTTGCACTAATTTCTCTTTTATTTCTTCACATGCAACATACGTATAATTTTGCCCCCCGTCCTGCATTCGGGTCCTTCCCGTGTGTCGCTTTTGATTGCTACCGACAACGATCGCGTTCGCGAGTTGACTTCTGCACTTCACTGTACCTCTTTTTAATGACTCCTTTACGTGTTTCTAAATCCGATTTTTTGCTTTGTTTCACCGGCAGCCACACTTGACTGAAATTCTACGCCCAATGTGTTTCAAGTTAATAAATATTTTCGAGTGCCTATCGAGATTGCGGTCGAAGGAAACATAAACCCCATCATTAACAGGGGTGACCTCTGCTCAAAACATGGCATTATTTCCTGCTAACGTTTCTTCGGTTGGCATTACAGTGAAATTAATATGCACCCCTGTTTGTTTATACACACATTAAAAAAAACAGTTTTCCAGTAAAAACAATTTGCAATATATTTTTGGCTCAAACTCGGACAAGGAGATGTTTTAAAATTTTCTTGTGCATAGTAAAAGTACAATAAGATATTATACAAAGTCCTAAATCATCGATATAAAAGCCCCAACCAATATTTATTATCCTTTCCAAACATCGCTGAAAAGTCCTGTAAATGATGTTCAAACATAATAAACTCCTTACTGTTTCCCCGGTGAGCAAAAAGTGCAGGGTGACAGGATGAGAAGGCGAGCACAATACAGAACGGTAAAAAGAGTACAGAACGTAGCCAGCATTAAATAAAATAAATACAACCCCCCCTCGATCGTTACACTTTGCTCTGTGGCATTATTCACACCACAATTTCACCACTTTATGCGCCGGAACATGTGCATGAAGGCGAATCGATGTTTTACACTTCGCTGGTGGTGATTTTCCACCAAAAGTGGAACCTTCAAATGAAGCGTGTGAGTGAGGGGGTGGTTGGTGGAGGGGAGGAGAAAGGGCAGGACAAGAATTCAATTGTGTGTATGTGTTCGGTTCGGTGTTCAGTTTCATTTGGCCGGGCGTGTGCGCGGGGGTTCTGGGTTTTTCTTTTTCCCTCCGCGCGCGCGGGTCGTGGTTTTCTTGCCATTTCTTTTCGAGTTTTTCTCGCCCCCGTTCCCTTCGCCCGATCATATCGCGTGTGGTAACGATGAAAACCCCCCGTTTGGACTGCCAATGGCCCATTGGCCAACGGCCTAAAGCTGTACGAGGGGGTGACGTCGAAGGGAAAAGTGAAACATAAACGAAGTAACTTGGAAGTAGCAGCACCAAGCGTGTTGGCAAACGATCAACTCTTCAAATTAACCCCTAAATCTGCTCAGCTTTCTGTGTAAGCGGCTTTAGAAAAAATGCGATACAGGAGTTGTGAAAACATAGAGCTGTTCGCGTTGTTGTACGAACAAAAATCGTTGCCGTTTCACCGGAGAACGAGAAAATATAGAAGCCAACCGAAATAGGATGAAACTTGTAAGGGTTTCCGTAAGGGTTAAGGAATGGACGAATGCAGAAACCCTTGGCATAAACTATAAACACAGAGGACCGGGGTGGGAAAAGTACGCCGAAGAAAGAAGGCCAATTGCACTTACATTCAACTACCAACATAATTGTGAGCGAACGATGGAAAGGCGCTCAAGAACAAACACTGCAGAGAAGCCGGTTGAACCAAGGATTTTGGCTCAAGGTATTTCGTGTTTTTTTTTTCGTTGTTGTTGTTGTTGCTGCTGCTGTTTTTGCATGAATGCATGCATGTAAGCTTCCCGAAACGGTCACGTTTCTCTCTTTCGGTCGATCGATGCAAAAAAGCATCCCAACGGCAGCGGCAGCAGAAGCGGAGCAGAAGAAAATGTAAAAGGCATCCCCAGATCCTTTACCTTGCAGCAATCAAGCAATGACGGGTGATCCAAACCGAAAGGGCGCGCACTGGTTCCTCTTCTTCTCCCCGGTCTCCATTTCCAGTTGACCGTTCTTCCAGCGGTGGGTTTCTTCGGTCCCCACCTCCTCCCCACCCCGCGGGTGGTTTAAAAATAAAATATCGTCGTTATCGTCCTTACGTGCCCGGCCCGTTCGATATGATGAATGGCGCTGAGGGAAAAGTCACGAACGTTTGCGAGCCCATACACAAAGCGATGATGAAAGGATGTTTCAATAGCATCACCCTCGGACGGGGGCGCTCTCCGGCTGCGGTTAGAGGTGAAACCCTTAGTATGATTATTTTATTACCCTCCTTTGGGGGACCCCATCGGTGCCCTGTTAACCCTGGAGCGTTGGTGGAGTCGCGTTGAATATAATTTGTTTTTCTTATCCATCACCGAGGGAAGTCTAAATGGCGCGAAAGAATACTGTATGTTCATGTTGATTTATTTTTTACTCTCCATTTTTAAATTAAGTCAAAACGCACCGGATCTTCATGTGATGAGCGCTGTCCTGAGATGATCAAAGACTTGTCAAGAGAGATATTGAGGAATCAAAAAGTATTAATACAAAAATTATACAAAAAACAAGCTTTCGTCGACAGTAAACATTGGAAAAACTTTTTTACGGAAAAAATGCAAAATTAATTATCTGATGTCTTTCGCAAAACCGACCCCATCGGTGGATTTATTTTCCTTCCTTTCTCTTCGCATTCGATGCACCGATTCCCAAGCACCCCGCCCGGACACCATCTGTGCTTCGGGTTGCTTGTCCCCTTCCTGCTGCTAACTACTCCGGCCCGCCTGTCAGTGTGTCGGTGCACTTCATCTTCTTACCTTGCCTCGCGGTGCGTGCGTGAGTGATATTTAATCAGCATAAAGAATGTAGAACGAGTTTTTCCTCCCCGGCGCATGTATACGCCCTCGGATCCAAGCACAAAAACACACCATTCAAGGGCAGAGGGCTTCGAGGGAGACACGAAGCAGGAGGGGGCACATCCTTCCCGCCACCACGCCATCCCGTTCACCTGGCAAACGAAGAGGTCTTCATGTATTATGCACCGCTTTTGCACCGCGCATAGTTTGCGCCTTTTCGCGCCAACGACACAAATGCAAAATGCACCCGAATGGAATGGTGGAACGCCGGGGCGGGTGTGTAGCGAGAATAAGGGAAGAAACTAGGCTTTCTTCCTTTTTTTTCCTCTTACTTTTCTGGCCTTCGCTCGAGAAGAAAACGCGGTTCTAGTGCGGATGAACCGAACCGCAACCACCCCCGGGACGGGGGGCGCTTATCCTAGGCCGGTGGTAGAATTTTCCCCGCTCGATGGGCAAATAAGAAAAACAAAACGGAAATCCACCGGAGAAATGCAAAGTATCGTCATCGGCAGCGAAACCCAGGGCTGGAAAAGGCGCCCGCTTCGGGCTGGAAAGTGCGCGAAAAGATACAAGCACTAAGAAACCAGTGGAACGCTGGGGAGAGATGTTCCAAGCGAAGGAGGAGGATGGAGGAAGGGCGATCACTGCATAAAGGAAGCATAAAAGAAGTGGTTCGCCGTGTCGTTGGTAATGGCGGTCTGCAGCAAGCCCCAATCCCCCCCCGGTTCCTTTTATGGAATGCCATGCAATGTCGATGGAGCCGATGTAACTTAATAAAGTGATCGTTTTAAAGTTTTTCACTGTACACACATTCCGTGTGGCCTATAGGAGAGATATGCCTGCTATGGAGCAATAAGACATTTTTTTATAAATTACATCACGTTTCGTTTTTTATGGGTATATAATAATACTGCTGTTAAACGGTAAACCACGTGTGGCCCTATAAATTGTGCATAACAATTGTGGTTTATGCTTGTCTCATACAATGTTTTATACTGACATGTTTTACGATGTTCCTCTCATCTATTTCAGGATGGCGCCAATGGTAACGAGGCCGATAACGATGCGAATGACAACGACGACAATATCGGCGAGGAAGAGGAGGACGAGGAGGACGATGACGACGAGGAGGAGGATGAGGAGGACGACGATGAGGACGACGACGAGGACGACGACGACGAAGAGGAAGACGACGAGGACGAGGAAGAGGAGGAGGAGGAGCGCGCGGATGGTCACGAAGGCGGAGAACCGGGCCAGGAAGGACCGACGGTGAGCACAACGACGACAACCACGACCACGACGAGCGCATCCTTGTCGACCAGCACGTCGTCGACCACGGCTACGGCATCGCTGGCGACGGCTGGCGTAAATGGTGCCCCAAGCGAACCAAAGCCACTCGTCAAAGTCACCGGCCAGCAGCAGCAACAACAACAACAGCAGCAGCAGCAGCAAACCCACTCCAACAAGCTGGCAACCGCCGGAAATGGGTTCGAAATGAAACCATCCTCGCTGTCGTCGGCCCTAGCGCGTCGCTGTCCTCCGTCGGGAGCGTCATCGCCGGTTTCCGGTCGCACCACCCGGCAGCAGTCCCCATCGTGCCACTCGCCGACGACCGTCGCCGCCTCGAAACCCATCCCCGGTGTGGGTGAGGCAGCGATCGAGCATTCCTCGCCGGTGGGCGATACTTCCGGCCCGGCTAATGCGGCACCGGCGACGGTAATGGGCTCGAAACCGACGCCATCGTCACCGGCGACACTGGTGCCGCTGGTTGTGGCGGCGCCGCCGGCAAAGAAGAAATCCGTCACATTCCACCCGACGCTCGAAACGACGGACGAGAACATTGTGCGGAAGGTGTACAACCCGGCCTCGGTGCCGCTGCCATCGATCATCAAGAAGGAATGCCTCGCCCACCCGATCCGGCTGAAGAAGAGCTTCAACCGGAAGATGAAGAAGCGCCTGCAGCGGGCGGCGGCGGCGGCGGCAGCAGCGGCCGTTGCAGCAGCGGCTGCCGCAGCATCCGGCACTGGCACCGCCGGTGCCGCCAGCAAACCACTCGAATGCATCGTGCGGCCCTCCCGGCTGACGGAAATTGTGCTTAAATCGAGCGGCAAAGCGTCAGCCGCTGGAGGATCGCCTTCGTCCGATGGCGTCGGTGGACTCGGGTTCGGTCTGAAAGCACCCACCGGAAGCGGTGCGGAGCAGACGGACGCCGGTGCCGGTGCGGCGGTGGTGCCGTTTGGGGCGGCGGACGGTGCCGGTCGACCGGTGGCTTCCGCATCGACCACCGCAGGAGCAGGAGGTGACGGCCTCGATACGCTTCGCAACCTCGAAAGCGGCGGAACACAGTTTGGCGACAAGCGGTTCATCCTGCCGAAGCGGAGCGCCCATTCTAGTCGTGTGATAAAACCGAACAAACGGTTCCTGGACGAGTTCGAGCTGGAGATTAAGAAGAAGAACAAAAATCTTGCCGCGGCAGCTGCCGTTGCAGCTGCTGCAGCGGCGGCCGCAGGGGCGGGAGCGGGCTCGGGAAGTGGGAGTGCAGCAGCCGTGGGAGGCACGTCGGCGGGCACAGCAGGAGCTTCAGCCTCGCTGGCAGGCCACGGAAACGCTCCGGATGCTGGCAGCAGCATGGGCCACGGAAATGATGATGATACTCCTGCAAGTACCGGCGAGGAAACGAAGCGAAGGAAAGACAAGAAGAAGCTAGATGACGCTACGTTGCCATCGGAAAAGTCAAACAGTGCAGGTAAGCTCCCAAGTTACACAACGAGATCTAATTATGTGTTGTACCATGCGTTTTCATGCCTGGTAAGATTCTTTTATAATTGTTTCCTTTTCTTCACCTTAATAATTTATGACACGCAAAACAAAATAATGGTTTGACGGTTTAATAAGTTTCAAAAAAGTTTGATTTCCAAAACAAGACAGTAAAAAACCAGATAAGAATCCTTCCAGTATGTGAAAAAGCCACGAAAAGTATCCCACATATTTTTAATTATTCTTTCGATTCTTTACTACAATCGTTTTGTATTTTTATGTGCCTTCCACAGCAAACCCGATGGACCTCCCTCCAGACAGTAGCTCACTTCGTGCCGCCGCCCGTCCCCCAATGAAAGCCATCAGTATTAATCCATTCGCAAAGACATCACTTACGGACCCGAACTCGAAGCTGGTCAAACCCTCACAACTGTCACCGGCGGGAGCAGCTGCTGGCCAAGCGTCTGCCCCGGCTGCGCAAACATCGTCTACAACCAGTGCAAATCTCTCGACGGCCGCGTCGATCTTCGGGAAAAGTATTCTTCGCCAGCCACGTCTTCAGTTCGCGACGTCGCTCCTCAACAGCACCGGTGTCGGTTCGAATGGCGGCTCGGCGTCTAGCAGTATTACTTCCAGCAATTCCACCCAGTCATCCGTGTCGCCCGGTTCGCAACCGGCCTCGGCGGTACCACCATCCGCACCGTCCTCAAGCACTCTGTCCGCTCCGGAAGGTCTTTTCAGCATGCACCTGAAGGCGAAGGCAAAGCTGGACTCGTCGAAGATCTTCTCCCAGGCGCTAGCGGTTGCGTCCGGTGGTCAGGGCAATCAGAGCGCTGCCCCCACCGGTGGAACCCTTGGGTCAGCCTGTGCCATCTGCTGCATCCCCGTCAACTCGCGGCACTACGCTCAGCCGACGAAAAAACATGGCGTCAGCTGCTGCGACGTGTGCCGTAAATTCATGTCGAAGATGATGAAAAAGCTGGCCAACAACAACGGCAGCAACCCGGCGAGCCCCAACCAAGCGGCCGGTGGAAACGGTGAGGTGGCGATGCTCAAGTGCAAGAACGAGGGCAAGTGTCTTATCGCCCCACCGGTGCAGCTGCTGCGGCCCGAAGCGGTGAAAACGCGTCACATTTTCAAGGAACGCTGCCACGCGTGCTGGTTACGCAAGTGTCTCGGAAACTTTCAGCTACCACCGGTGCTCAAGATTCGCCTCGGACAAAAACTCCCACTCTCGATGCGTACGCTTGAAACGATCGCTGGTCCTGTCAGTTCCTTGAAGAAGGATTCTTCGGCGGATGGAAATCTGTTCAGCAGCAGCATTGCGGACTGCGCCGCTTCGACTGCGGGTTCGCGGATCCTTTGGAACAGCGGAGGTGATATGAAAGGCAGTAGTCTGGTCGATGGATTCAACAAGTCCTCAAACCCGTTCCTGACGCTACACTCGAACCCGCTTTCGCAGAACAACAACACGTTCGGTAGCTTGCCACAAATCAAGCTGACGCTCGGAGGCGAACGACACAACATCATGTCCAGCCCCAGTAGTAGCTCCTCCGGTGGAAGTTCATCCGGTGGGAAGAGTCCTCTCGCGGGTAGAGATGATTTCTTTACGTCCGGGGAGCAACGGACAGGAAGCAGTAGCAGTAAGGAAAAACATGACGAGTCACGAAAGGAAGCTAAGGAGGAGTTGGAAAACACTTCCCTCAAGGCACCACCACGGACGAGGAGTAAATCGGAAGCAAACGGAGGCAGCAGTGGCAGCCAACCGACAGACACATCGTTGCCAACGGCCACTGAAGGATCACCTACTACTTCGGTTGCAGTTGGTGCTGCTGGTGTTGCTGCACAATCAACCACTTCCACCGGTCCATCGGCGGCTACACCGGGAGCGAATCTAACCGCCACAGATAAGCGGCAACGAATCGACCTGAAAGGGCCGCGCGTAAAACACGTCTGTCGCAGTGCATCGATCGTGCTCGGACAACCGTTAGCCACCTTCCCCGATGACGCAACAGGCTCGCCAAGCGGTGGTGCCCTGGAGAACATCGAAACACCCCCGAGCGACAGTGCGGCCGAACCGGCTGAAGATATTCCGCTGATGGATCGTGAACGGCGTAGCTCGAAGTCAACGCCTAAACGAAACGAAGACGCTGAAGGCGAATGCAACGATTGTATCGATCCCACGGTGACACTTTCACCTCCAGCGACCCCGGATGAAGAGAGTGCCACTGGCCAGGTCAGTGCATCGCCTACGAAAGACATACCCTTCGATGCGGACACGAGTGGATCGACGGAGAAAGAGTTGGTAATCGATGAGGATCAACTGCCGTGCGATGAGCTACCGGAAGAAGGCGAGTCGCAATCGAGCGACATGAAACCGATCGTTGTCGCTGTTGAAGCACAACCGAAACAGGAACCTGCTCGCATCGAGGAGCCGGAAAGGAAACCATCAACGGTGGCGCTCGTGAACGTAAAGAAAATGGAGGACGGCGCGGATAAACCGACGACTCGAAAGACAGCATCCTTCCGGCCACAGGCTATAGGAAAGGGTCCGGCAAATATAAGCGGTCGTAAGCAGCAGCAGTCGCAAGTGTCCTCGCTGATGAACTCCCTCGCCAGCCGGGGATCATCGGGCACCGCGAGGCTGGTACCCGATTCGGCACTCATTTCGATCGATTTCTGGGAGAACTATGATCCGGCCGAGGTAAGCCGCACCGGATTCGGTCTCATCCTGTCCGAAACGATGCCCGTTAGGGCGCTCTGTTTCTTGTGCGGCAGTGCAGGGCAGGAAGACATGCTGTTCTGTGTGTGCTGCTGCGAACCGTACCATCAGTACTGCGTGAAGGATGAGTATAACCTGCGCACCGGATCGCTGGACGATACGATGAATCTCAGCCTGCTGGATGTGACGCTTGGCGCGACACCGCAGCAGCAGCACCAGCAACTATTGCTCGGCCGCTACAACTGGATGTGTCCACGGTGTACGGTGTGCTACAGCTGCAACATGGCGACGGGAGCGAAAGTCAAGTGTCAAAAGTGCGCCAAACACTATCACACCACCTGTCTCGGGACGAGCAAGCGGCTGCACGGGGCCGATCGGCCCCTGATCTGTGCCGCGTGTCTCCGGTGCAAGAGCTGCGGTACGACAAGTGTCACCAAGTTCATTGGCAATCTGCCCATGTGTACGCCCTGCTTTCGGTTGCGCCAGAAGGGTAACTACTGTCCGCTGTGCCAGAAGTGCTACGAGGATAACGATTTCGATCTGAAGATGATGGAGTGTGGTGACTGCCGGAGGTGGGTGCACGCGCGCTGCGAGGGACTGACGGACGAGCAGTACAACATGCTGAGCGTGCTGCCCGAGAACATCGAGTTTATCTGCAAGAAGTGCGGGAAGCACAACGACACGACGGCGCACCTCTGGAGGGATGCTGTGGCGGCCGAGTTCAAGGCGGGCCTGCTGAGCGTGGTGAAGTTACTAAGCAAAAGCCGGCAAGCGTGCGCTCTGCTTAAGCTTAGCCCGCGAAAGAAAACTCCAAACTGTACCTGTGGCGCCGGTGGAACATCGATCGCTGCCAGTGCCATCACCAATGGGAAGAACATTTCGTTCTTTTCCGGAGGTGCCGCCATCTCCGGGGAGCCGATGAGTTCGACGGCGAAGAAGCCCAAGCTGGACGAAGATTCGATCTACGACTTTAGCAGTGAAAACAGTTGCGGTAGTAGCAGTGGAAACAGTAACGCCGGATACGCCGTAGTTCCCGTGCCTAACAAGTGTTACTGTGCGCAGAAACAGGCCATGGCTCGGGGTTCGCAAAGTGGTGGGGACATCACGCTTGTCGACATCAAGCAAAAGATCAACGCAAACGAGTACTACTCGCTGCAGGACTTCCACTACGATATGAACACGCTGCTCAATGCGGTCGGCTCCGAGGAACTGACGGTAGCGTACAAGGAGTTCCTCAGCGAGACGTTTCCGTGGTTCCAGAACGAAACCAAAGCGTGCACGGATGCGCTTGAGGAAGCGATGTGTGGGGAAGTGGAGCAACAACAACATACGGGAATCGGGATGGATCGGTACAACAACCCATCGGCACATGGTTCATTCGGTCACGGTTGTAGTCGCGGTGACAGCAACATTGGCTCAGGGGATTCCACTGGCCTAGCCGTCGGATCGTGCCTCGATCAGAAAGTCCCTCAGGCCGACATCCCACTCGATGAGCTAAGCGATTACTTTCACGATGCCGATGAGGAACCTCTCGACACCCGCAGCTGCATGCTATGCAAGGAGCAGGGCGAAGGGCTACCGCTACACACATCGCGCCTGCTTTACTGCGGCCAAAACAACTGGGTGCACACCAACTGTGCCCTCTGGTCGGCGGAAGTGTTTGAAGAAATCGACGGCTCGCTTCAGAACGTCCATTCGGCTGCTTCCCGCGGACGGCTCATCAAGTGCTGCCATTGCGGCGTCAAGGGTGCCACCGTGGGTTGCAACGTGAAGAACTGCGGCGAACATTACCACTTCCCTTGTGCACGCCGCATCAGCTGCGTGTTTATGATGGACAAAACGGTCTACTGTCCGGCGCATGCGTCCGAGGCGCGCAAGAAGCGCTGCTCGGATGAGAAAAACTTCGAGATCGCCCGCTCGGTGTACGTGGAGCTGGATCGACGGAAGAAGCGATTCGTCGAGCCGTCGAAGGTGCAGTTTATGATCGGTTCGTTGAATGTGCGCCGGCTGGGGCACGTGGTGCCAATGTTCAGTGACCACGAGGACGTGATCATACCGACCGACTTCGAGTGTACGCGTCTCTACTGGTCGTCGAAGGAACCGTGGAAGATTGTGTCGTATCGGATAAAGACGACCATCCAGAATAACAGCCACTGCTATGGGACGGATTTGGGGAAAAACTTTACGGTGGACCACTCGTCGAGTAGTAGTGCCGTGCAGTGGGGTTTGTCGCAGATTGCCCGGTGGCATACGAGTCTTGAGTATTGCGAAGGGGACGATGAACAGCAACAGCAGCAGGTTGGCTGCGAGTTTCAACAGCAAAACATCAGTATGTCTACGGCAACCACAACGACGACGACCACGATGACGCAAATGGCTGCCACAACATCGCAGCGAGCACTAAAGCAGTCACTGTGCGACGGCAATCCCGTTTGCAGCACCGGAGACGACACGAATGACGAGGAACCACAGAACACGAACGATCTCCTGCCGCCGGAAATCAAGGACGCCATCTTCGAGGATCTACCGCACGACATTCTAGACGGCATCTCGATGCTGGACATCCTGCCGAAGCTGATGACGTACGAGGATCTGCTCGCGATGGACCTCAAGAACGACACGAACTTTAGTGTTGACCTTCTGAAGGAAACGATACCGCACGGTGTTGGTGGGAATGGGGCGTCATCTTCGTCCACCACAGGCACTAGCAAGCCGGAAGATCACGGCATGGAGGTGGACGATATGGACACCCTGAACGATGCCATCGGAGGTGGTGGTGGCGGTGGTTCCGAGCTGAGCAATGACAGCTGGGCGAAAACTATCGGTGCGCCTGGTGTCGAGGATGCGCTGCTCTCGGCCATCATGAAACCATCCTCCATCGGCGGTCACCATCGCGAGCTGAAGCGCAGCAAGTCGGATATACTCGGGGCGATCGCCGCGGGGGCTGTAGCAGGGCAGACACAACAGACGCAGCAGCAGCAGCAGCAGCAGCAACGTGGCCAACGATCCGGTAGTTTCTCCTGGAACACGAAGCAGCTTGAGTCAACCGCGGCCGTCGTGGCCAAGCGAAGAAAGATCGCCAAAACCAACATCAAACTGTCGGACGTGTTCTCGTTGGGAAGGATCAAGGAGGACACGTTGTCCGGCACGGCAACGGCGATGGTGTTACAGGAGCGCCGAAAGTCACTCCAAAGTGACGAGTTTCCCTGGGCATCGGTGAAAAAGAGTGGCACTGGAGATGGTTCAGGGTCGGTGGGCGAGGGTAGTGTGTTTGAGAAGTTGAAAATTTCACAACTGGATGGTGTGGACGACATCTGTCTCGATGGTAGTGCACCCGGTGGTGGAGTGGTCGGCGAGATGAAGATCTACTCCTCCCGTTCGATGATCGAGGCGCCGGTAAAGTGCGACCGCTGTCAGGCCACGTACCGCAACCAGGAATCATACCAGCGCCATTTGAGTTCGTGTGAGGTACTGTCCACCTCGGAGTCGGAGTCGGAAACGCGTTCCCCGAGGCTACTAAGTCCCGAGCAGCAACAGCAGCAACAACAGCAGCAAATAATCACCGGACAGATGGGGAATGGCAGTACGTTCATCTTGCCGCAGGCAACAGGGCAACCGCAGACGATCACGACCGATATTTACGGAAACACGACGACGGGATACCTTGCCGGTTCGGCGCAATCGGCCAACCCGACCATCTCCGTGCTACAAACCGGTCAGACGATCAATCTGAACGGCAACCAAGCGATCCTCTCGAACCTTCCCACCTCGATGCCGATCACGATCAACCAACTATCGTCCGGCGGCATACCGATACAGACGTCCGCTGGAACGCAACAGATTCCGCTCCAGGGCACCCTGCAGGCCGGTTCGGTTGGGCTGCAAAACATCGGTGGAAACATGATCATCTCCACGCCGAACGGAACGGGACAACTTTTTACGACGGCAAATCAATTTTCCACCTTCCCGAATCAACAGCAACCTCCGCAGCAGCACCAGGTTCTGCAGGACGCAAACACACAGCAGTTTGTGCACAACAAGCAGCGCTTCATCCAACCCGCCCCAACGGCATCCCCGGCCCCCCAAACGCTACATGCTAATGCGATAACGCTGCAGAACAATTCATCCCCCGTCACAACGGCACAGACGCTTGGGGGAATCTTTGGACAACAGCCACAAATCATCTCGATCGGCCCGAACGGTCAGCTTGTGGCGATTCCTTCCCCACAACAACAGCAGCAACAATCCGCCGTTCAGCAAACGATACTTCAAAGTGTCCCTCAGTCGATGGGATTGCAGAACGCGAAAAAGGTGGTGTACACAACGGCATCGCCAAAAAAGCATCCGGTTATGGCGAAGGTGTCGCAGCAGCAGCAGCAGCAGCAGCAGGGTGCGGTTAAAACGAAACGTACCCTGTCTTCTAATGCCACCCCGAAAGCGTCGATGCAGATAAAAACGAAGCCACAAGACAACACACCGTTGACGATTCATCCACAGGCGACGATGATCACAACGGCTGGTGGAGCTGCACAAACGCAGTTTGGAACTGCTCAGCAACAGATCACCCTTCAACAACAGCAACAACAGCAGCAGCAGCAGCAACAACAACAGCAGATACAGTTGATAAACACTTCCTACCCACTGATACGACCTGCTGGCGCACCAACGGCCGCGCCACAGCAGCAAACGACCGGGAACATTATCTTCCAGACGCAAACCCCAACCAACCAGCCAATCCTCGTGCAGCAGGTAGGAGGCAACCAGATATCGTACCTCTCCGACCAGGGCACGCTCACCCACAGCCCAATGCAGTATCAGCTCGCACCGACAAACGTACTGACACAGAACGGTTATGCAATGACAACCGGGACGGAGCCGGGAACGCTCGCGACCGCAAACAACATCCTCATCCCGAACGGGACCGGCGGATACTCGCTGATTCCGGCCGGTGCGTTACAGATCGCAGCCCAACCGCAGGTGATCGGTACGATCGTGCAACCACAGGCCGCCACCATCCAGTGCGGTATGATGGCCACCGAGCAGATGGTTCTCGGGGCGACGGCGGCGGCGGCCGCTACCGCCCCACCGACGCTCGAGATGATGGTCACGGATCCGGCGTCCGGTTGTATGTACCTTACGAGCCCCTCGGTGTACTATGGGTTGGAAACGATCGTGCAGAATACGGTCATGTCGTCGCAACAATTTGTCTCGACCGCGATGCAGGGTGTGCTGAGCCAGAACTCGAGCTTTTCCGCCACCACGACGCAGGTGTTTGCGGCCAGCAAGATCGAACCGATCGTCGAGATGCCGACGGGCTACGTGGTGTTGAACAACGACGCTACCGGACAACAGATGATCGCGGCATCGACCGCGGTGTCCCAGGCAGGCACTCCGGTTCAGATCCAAACGTCATCAAGTATGGCGGGTGGCGTACCGGGTGGCCAAAGTATATTCCAGCAGGCTCAACTTCAGCCGACGACGGTTGTTTCGTCTTCTGCGGGAACGCTTCCGACGGGTCTTCAAACCGCTCATCAACCGATAACTTCTATCCAACAGCAGCAGCAGCAGCAACAGGTGTGGAAGATCGAACCATCCTCACCGTCGACGATAAACATTCACCCAACAAGCAGCACGATCACGACGAGTGCATCGAACACGTCCACCTCGATCGTGACGCCCCTGAAACCGACGATGAAAACCATCATCCCGAAGGTGGTGAACAAAGTGATGCCGAACACGGCCATGAAAGTTCAGCTCACTAGCAGCAGCGAACAGCAACACCAACTGACGTCGGCGAGTGGCACACTAGCTTCGCAGAAGTCCGCTTCCGCCTGCTTCCAGTCGATCGTGGCCTCTTCGGTCTACACAACGGCGACCGCTCTCACCACCTCGACGAAGGTTTCGAACGTCATCAAGCCAATCACGAAAACGACCAATTACAATAAACCGAAGATTGTAGCGAAACCGGTCAAACAGAAGGCGACGGCAACGGCGCTCTTGGTTTCCCAACCACCCAGTTCGACCAATTCCCATTTGCCACCCACCGGCTCGACCTACCACCAGCTTTCGCAGCATCAGCAATCGCAACTGATCGCCGCCGGCCTTCAGGGAAGTTCCATCACGCTCGTTCCGACCAGCAATAACAGCAGCACTGGCAATGGCCTGAACGGGGGAAATATTCTTTCCCACCAGTCGCACCTTGTGCCGATCAAACCGAGCATTGTGGGTAACGCGGGAGGCATTACGCTGCCCACGAATCAACTCACCGTCAGTGCGATCAAACAACCGATCATGGTGGAGAAGATCGGCTCGCAACAACAGCAACAACTATCGCAGAGTGGTGGAAAGATAATCCTTCAACCGAACAACACGCTGAAAAAAGCCAACCAATCGGCGCTGGGGAAGAAACAGGACACAAAGCAGCTACTGGCACAGAAGGGCATGATATCGTTGGGTCATAATCAGTCCGCCGTGCCACCGGTACAGTTGATCAACTACGGCCAGGTTCAGCAGCAGCAACAGCAGCAACAAATTGTCGCGCAGCAGCCGAATCAGTTCCAACAGCTGATCACTAGCTCGGCACCAGCCACTCCACAGCCCCCAATGCAACAGTTGCACCATCATCAGCAGCAGCAGCAAGGACAGGTTCAGGTGCAGCAGCAGATAAGCATTCAACCGAGCAAGGGACAGCTGACGAAAAAGTCCTCCACTGCCGGGCAGATAACGATGTCGCTCGCGAACGGCATCGTACCCGCCTCCATCGGTGGCCCCGTGCCCGTGACGATGCCAGCGTCAACCATTACCATCACACCCTCACAGCCGGCTAGCATAACGCTTCCCACGGCCCCCTATCCGATGCCGTTGTACTCGAACATTCCCACCAACGTGGTGAACCCGATACAGCAGATGACCGGTGGCAGCAACAACATCAACACGATCTCCTCATCCACCGGTAACACCAACACCGTACAGAATCGACCAACCAATCGGGTCCTTCCGATGCAGGCTTCCGTAATGCTGCAGAAGAGCCCCGAGATGTCGCAAACCCCTCCACCGGCACCGCTCAAGGTTCCCCTCAACCAGCACCAGCCGTGCTCGGAAAAGCTGGACGACATGTCGATCATACCGAGCCATCAAGCGAACACCACTCCCTTCACCACCACACCGGCGCCATCGCCAAACGATATGCTGAAGCTGTCGGTCAACGAAAAACAACAGCTTGCCGGTGGTAAAGTGGATCGCCTTGAGATCGAAATCAAACCCATCGAAGTAAACCCACTAACACCGACGACGGCGACGACGTTGACGCCGGCGCACAGTACCCCATCGCCAGTACCATCGCAGCAACCGTCGCCAACCCAGGGTGCTTTGATTTCCGAATCAGCGCAGCCGGAAGAACTAACAACACCCAGCTTCCAGTTCAGTTTGAGCTTCGACGAGAATGGAACGCTGATACCGATCGGCGGTGGGCGCATTGAGCAGAGGCAGACCGTGCCGTTGGCAGCGCAGATCGAAATTAAACCTATCCTTTCGATGGCGGATGGAAACAGGGTGACAGGGTCGGAACAACAACAGCAACAGCAACCACTGACACCGCAAGCAGAATCGCAGGCAGAACTTGATACCGCTGCCACGCAGCGTATTGACGAGCTGAAACATTCGCTCGAGGCTGAAACACAGGAGATGCTGGCGGAAGGTCACAATGACGGTGGAAGTGGTGTTACCTCACCCAGCCTGAATGATGAGTCCGACTCGCCAGAGATTAAGGATAAAATTTCCGAAATCCTTGACAATCTCGAGCAACAAACAAATCAGGAGGCGGCCGCGAACGGCATGAACCACCAGTCCGATGATATGCAACTGAATGCGTACGCCGGTTTGGGCCAACCGAAGGAACATGTTTCGGAAGAGCACTCCTCGAATACGCTCCTGGAACAACATCACCAACATCAGCTGGAATCAGAGGCCGAGTGTGCGGCCGAAACGGAACGCATCGTAGCGGAACTGAACGAAGAGTTCCGATCGGCAGCTACTTCACCATCGATTGCGACAACGGCGTCGACCGTGCCGCTCGAACAGCAACAGGGTGACGCGGCAGCAGCTACACAACCATCGGCCACGAACTGCATGTCCACGTCCAGTCTCGAACAGTCGCTGTTGACGATCTCTTCCTCGATGTTCGACGGCAAGAAGCACGACGTTTGCTACACAAACGATCTTGGAAGCTACAATGGTCTGGCAGCGTCCGGTGATGGTATGGGAATTTGCACAGACAGTGAGTTGCTGAACGATGGCGATGCCGAGAGTGTCCTGTTTGGAAAGATCCGACAGCCGGAACCATCGCCATTGTCCCAACCTTCCCCCACGCAACATCACCAGCTTCACCAGCAGCTGCAGCTGGACGAGGAACTGGCGCAGTACGCCCATATGCCACCGCTTCCTCCCAAGCAACCGGTAATGCCACGGTCCACCAGTCCGAAACTACTATACGAGATTCAATCGCAGGACGGGTTCACGTACAAGTCGACCTCGATCGCGGAAATCTGGGACAAGCTGTTCGAGGCGGTGCAGATTGCGCGACGTGCCCACGGCCTTACGGCACTTCCCGAGGGTCAGCTGAAGGAAATGGCGGGCGTACAAATGCTTGGCCTGAAGACGAACGCGATCCGCTACCTGCTGGAGCAGCTGCCGGGTGTGGAAAAGTGCACCCAGTACAACCCACTGTACCACAAGAACCATCCATCGGGTGCCGGAGCGAATGCAGGTGGCGCTTCGGGGAACGGAATGGTCGGCGGTGGCAGCAACCCGTCGGCGCACGCGGACTACTTTGATGATCTCAAGGAAAACCCGTACGGTACGGCACGCTGCGAACCGTACAGTTCCCGCTCCGAGTACGATATGTTCAGCTGGTTGGCATCGCGGCACCGCAAACAGCCGATGCCAATCGTTGCGCAAACCATCGACGATACGATCATCCCAAGGTACATTCACTTTCATACTTGCCCTACCAGCATTTTCTAACAACAGTACAAACACTAATTGCCTACATTCTTCTACTTACAGACGCGGAAGCGGCAGTAATCTTCCGATGGCGATGCGTTACCGTACGCTGAAAGAGTCGTCCAAGGAGTCGGTCGGTGTCTACCGGTCTCACATTCACGGTCGCGGTTTGTTTTGTAACCGTGATATAGAAGCAGGTAATTACAGATACTTTAGCATATTTTTCGGTTGCTTGGATGTTTACCAATGTTTATGCTCGACTCTTTCTCGACAGGCGAAATGGTCATCGAGTACGCCGGCGAGTTGATCCGATCGACGTTGACCGACAAGCGGGAACGGTACTACGATAGCCGTGGCATCGGTTGCTACATGTTCAAGATTGATGAAAACTTTGTCGTTGACGCCACCATGCGCGGCAATGCGGCCCGTTTCATCAACCATTCGTGTGAGGTAGGCATAAGAACATACTCATGAAATCATGTTGTATTTGTAAGATGATTTCATTAATCTTTTTTGTTCGGTTCTGTTAATACCCACAGCCCAACTGTTACTCCAAGGTGGTCGATATTCTCGGACACAAACACATCATCATCTTTGCACTGCGGCGCATCGTGCAGGGCGAGGAGCTAACCTACGACTACAAGTTCCCCTTCGAGGACGTCAAAATCCCGTGCTCGTGCGGTTCGAAAAAGTGCCGCAAATATCTCAACTAACGCCACGACATCATCCACAATCCTCCCATATCCTGCCTGATGATGGGAATGTCCGGATTAATATGAACCGACGATTAACAACTACTAGCGACGGTGTGAAGTTCCGCCCAAAAGGGGCAGAATGGAGAGTCTCAAAACTAACCGACCAGCGCGTGTGCGAGACGAGTTTCGTGTATGTATCGAAAACAATTGCACACCACTTACAGCGCCTCTCGCGAATGCCATCCCATTTGGAAAACAGCATGTACCATATCTAGTAACCAGTTATTATTAGCCATAAAACTATTTCCTAGCAGGACAGGGGCATGAGCCGGCGGCTGAGTTATTACTATATAAATATCGTATGGTGTGTAGTGTACGCATTCTGTGCCACGTTAGAAGCAACGATTAATGTTTCCTAAGTAAGTCATAGAGGGAAAAGCGTGATGAGATGAGGTGAGAAGCAGCAGAGCGATCCCAGTATCCTTATTCCGTGCGACAAATGTAATGCGACGACAGTTGCAAATTCCTTCAGCACTTCAGACTCTCGCCTGGCAGGTTCAAACATGTAAATACTATTATTTTCTGTTTCCGTCTGCCCTCCTTATGTTAGTTCCCCCTAGATATATAGTCTTGTATAGTAGTCATGTAAATATGTGCACGGTCCAGTGCGTGCGCGTGTGTTTGTGTGTACTAGTATTAAGTATTTATATTCAATTCTATAGCTAAGACACTGTTTTTAATGTTCAGCATTACTGCGGGAAGGTACGCAACGGTATGCAAGCATATGCATCCGTTTCGACGCATATCCGCGTTTGTGTACGCAGAGAGAAAAGTGGCAATAGTACCACTGCATTGTCCCGTCTGTGGCAATAGGCGGCTGCAGCGGCGAAGGGCCACATTAGTCATGTTTAAAGCTACAACTTTCTGCTCTGCTTTCCCATCAGTGTGATCAAAAGGAATGGTGGGCATTTCCCCCATTACCAACAATATTTGCATGTATCGTTGTGTGCGATAAGTGTTCCCGAGAAGGGAAAAGATTGGCAGAAATACACTCATCAATCGCTCCCCTAGTAGAAGGCCATAAGGAATGGAATCGCTAAGCGAGGAGGAAGATATTTGCTCACAACCATTTTGCAAAAACACTTTTAAACGTTTGGTCTATGCAGGGAGTTCCATGTCTAAACGTACATGCATGACTTGCAATGACTTCAACTGGCTCTATTCGTTGTGTCTGGATGTATGGAAAATGCTCAATGTAAAACTACCAAAAGTTACAAACTCATGCACACACACTCACATATACAGTAAAGATTATTGTAAACTTATAGGCCAAGGAAAGGAATTTAATCCATACGAAAATAGAGACATTTTTGTACAAACAGTTATCGAGCGGGTGGTATGAGGAAAAAACTGACCTACTGACAATAGACGAAATCGAATCGATTTTACCTTACCCTTCATCACAACCGTGTATCGGCATTGTTTTATCTGAGACCCGATGATCAAAGGGAAACGCACTCTTACTGCCTTTCCCTAGACGAAAGAGCCTCTCTTTAAAGAACTAACAGAAGAGATGTACTTTTAAAAGCGTTTCAGAGTATTTATTTTTAACAGCACCATGGAACAACTTCCACTACAAGAACATCATCATCGGCAAACATGCTAATCCTTGAACACACACACAAGACACATCACCTACACTTTCTGCCAGGGTTACTAACTAATCAAGCTGGATTACACAACACGAAAGAACTAAAAATTGTAATGCTTATCGAAAGCACCAAGAACGATCGGAAGTCGTCGAACTGATCTTGCCATGTCGTTGTGAAACTATTGTGAATCCTTATAAACGATTCAGGATGTCAGCAAACTAAAAGGAGGACGATTAATTAGGAGGATTCAAACTCAACTCGCCGGAGTCAAACATATAATGTTTCATCGAGTCACGAATATGTTGTATTCAACGGTTTCTGATGATTTCGAAGTGGTGAATCGATGCAGAGGAGTAAAAAGATTTTAAGTGACACGAACCAAAATAATGTAGAACGTACAACAACAAAAAAGATCCATTCGAAACTTTGTCGTTTGTAGAAGCTCATGTCTAATAAAATAAACTTTCCATGTCGGAAGTGCTTAATTTAGAACAAAAGTTACAAAAAAACATATTCGAATAATATGGGCGTAAAACTAAATGCTGTGACAACAGTCAAAGGTGAAGCCTAATAGACCAAAAGAAAGGCAGCGCAACTAGAACGACCTGCAAACCGAGTTGAGAAACCAACAACCAATCAAAACATTGAATAACGAAAGCGTGCATCTAAAACACATTTTACAAGTAAAGAAAATGTCTGTTCGAGCGTAAAATCGAGTCCCTGAACACAAAGCGTGAACAACAAATACGCAGTGGAAACATGGGGGAGAGAGCGATAGAAAAAGAAATGCAACAGCAAGCAACAATGGTGAATGTGGAAACAAATGTGATACTAACGGGAAAAGAAACTATGGCGAGAATTAAATTAATTTAAACTTAGTATAGGCTCAGTAAGAAAGCGATTACAAAGGAAGATTAGAAACGATAGGCACCAGCAGAAGGTAAACCACGGATGAACGAATGCCCCCAAACACTTGAATCCGCTTGTCGCGCTGTGGCCCGTACCTATCCGATCCGAGGTCGGAATGATACAGTCAAACAGGAAAGGCAAACTATTTTTTGGCGTTGCGCAAGCTTCGACCAAGCTAGCCAAGTTGTCTCTTCGGAATAAGCAAAATCGATAATAGCAAAATCACTCGATACATACAGTTGTATCATGATAAATTGAATTATAATAACGCTCCAGAAAGCAAGTAGTTTAGAGTGAATATCTTTCAGTTTTTTTTTTCTTTTTCGAAAAAAAAAACATTCAACAGTGATCGGTTTACGGATCGGAATCTTTTTTTATTTGACCGTTCAAACTTCACTCAGTGACGACAACCTCTTTTGTTTTGTTTTGTCGAAGGCAACAGACTCATATTTTTGGTTCGCAAGATTCAATGCCAGAAATAAACCTTACACAACACATCACCACTATTTAATCATAGTCCCCACCCGACTCCTGCGTACCTTTTGGGTTGGAAATATAGTATAGTCCCGCAGCAAGATTGGTCTCCAAACAGCCACAAAAAGATGATCCCTTCCCTCATAGAGAATAGTCCACGGCAAGTGTACGGTATTCGTAAGTTTAAGTTTGAGTAATCATTTCTTTCGAAGTATTATATGTTGAGATAAAATAAAATATTTGAAATGAAAACAATGAATCTGACGCTTGGTCGGTTTTATCTATTTTTGTCTTGATGATCAAATGTCTTACAACGATAAAATGTATTTTATAAAATCCGTATATAAGCCACTATAGAGAAAAAAGTAACACGTGTTACCGTTGGTACCTATCGTGCATAAATTCAAATTTCTCTACACACGGCTGGCAACACTGCCTATCCATGTTTATTTAGCTATCATCTTTGACAGCTGTCAAAGTATCATTTTGTAGAGATTTACGAAAGCATCGCACATGTTATTGTTTACTTTGTTCGTGCGATAGAGTTTCTATTGGCAAAAGTGTGAAAATGCCGAAAGTACGCGTAGAAAAGAAGTCTCGCGTGCACAATGAGGTTGCGAAGCAGGGTAGAATAATTTCGACCCCTCAAACCCCGTCAGATCTTAGCCATTTCGTACTATTGCAGGTATTGTGTTCAACAAGGACTTCGGTCAGCACATTCTCAAAAACCCGCTCGTCATCACATCCATGCTCGACAAGGCAGCCTTACGACCGACGGATGTGGTCCTGGAAATCGGTCCCGGTACTGGTAACATGACGGTGAAGATACTGGAAAAGGTCAAAAAGGTAGTTGCCTGCGAAATCGATCCACGGCTTGTGGCGGAATTACAGAAGCGCGTCCAGGGAACGCACCTTCAACCCAAACTGCAGATTCTCATCGGTGATGTGCTAAAGACCGACCTGCCCTTTTTCGACATCTGCGTCGCAAACATGCCGTACCAGATCAGTTCACCGTTTGTGTTTAAATTACTTCTCCACCGACCGTTCTTCCGCTGCGCCGTCCTTATGTTTCAGCGCGAATTTGCCCAACGGCTGGTCGCGAAACCGGGCGACAAGCTGTACTGCCGGCTAAGCATCAACACGCAGCTGCTCGCCCGAGTCGACATGCTGATGAAGGTGGGCAAGAACAATTTCAAACCACCACCGAAGGTCGAATCCAGTGTGGTGCGTATCGAACCCCGGAATCCACCGCCACCGATTAACTACACCGAGTGGGATGGGCTGACACGGATTGCGTTCTTGCGGAAAAACAAAACACTTGCCGCCGCCTTCAAGCAGACGACCGTACTGGCCGCCCTGGAGGACAACTACAAGCTGCACTGTTCGCTCAAAAACCTCGACGTGCCGGACGATCTCAACGTGAAGGAGATGGTCGACCGGATACTGGACAAGCTGGACGCGGGTAACAAGCGCGCCCGGTCGATGGACATTGACGATTTTATGGCCGTGCTGCAGGCGTTCAATGCGGAAGGTTTTCACTTCAGTTAGGGCGAGAGAAAGAAAGCAACCGGTAAATGTGGTAAATGTGCTAATATGTATATTTTCCAATAAAAAGTACGAAAGGACTGTAACATCGATGCGTGGCTCCAGGGCGAATACCGATTGGAGGGGAGCTTAACAGTAACGTCTCCGACGTCGTGTGGTGATGCTGGTGGAAGAGTCCCTGCGGACAACAAATCTCGGCGCGCTTTAGGCAGCCCCCATCTGCAGAATCGGTATAAAAAGTTGGAACGCATTCTGAATGTACGATGTACTATTGGATCCCTGGATGAAGAAAAATTAAAGTGAACATTTGTAGAATAATTCCTTGGCTGGGAAAAAAAATCATACTCACCTCGAGGAATATATTCGTAACAAGCCCGTTATCACTTTCATCTGCGCATTCATCCTTCACCTTGGTTAACTCACTGCAAAACCGGGTCGCGACGCCACTCAAATGCCAGCAGAAAACCGTCGTCAGCTGTACCACCACATCCGCCTCGGTGGCCGTACTGTGGTGTTCGCTGATGAGTAAAATTTCCGCCAGCTTATGCATCCGCAGCACGCACAGGGCCGTCGTTTGGGCTAGCGCTCGCATGGCCTTCTCGAAGATATCCTGCGCCGTCCGGTCTTCTGCCCGTCCGTCGTCGATCCATGCCGTGTACTCGGTCCAGCTTTTAAGGATCTCACTGAAATCCACCTTCAGGTTCGGATCCAGATCGACAATCGCTTCCTTTAGCTTCGCCTCCAGCTCGTCCGCCGTATGGCGCCCATCCGCATCGTCGTGGTCCATGTCGGGCAGCTCGCATAGTTCCTTCACCTCGCTCATCGTTTCCTGCAGATCCTCGAGCGCTTTCCCCGTCAACGGTGCCATCAACGATTCCAACTTTAGGGCGGCCTGCTTCGAGAGCATCTCGAGTGCCTCCAGGTGAACGAGCCCATGGTAGTCGTCGAAGAGCGTCTCGAAGTGAAGCTTCTTCTTGTACTGATGCTTCTGGATCTGTTTCAGATTGCGCTCGCGTTCCTCCGTCTTCGCTTTCGCCTCCCGCAGCACCTGGCTCAGGATGACACCATCGTTGGGCTGCAGCCCGAGCAGTTTCCGTTTGTTCAGCAACCCCGGATCGTTCTCCTGCAAGATGGTCATCGTTTTCTTGCCGATTCCCTCGAGCGTATCCAATCCTCCGGTAATGACTTTACTACTGATCTGCGTCACGCCCGAAACGAGCTGATCGAACCCGAACCGATCATCGGATGGTTTTGCCGTGGAGGTCGATTCTGCTTCCTCACTTTCCTCCCGGAGGTATCCTTCGGCTTTCATTTTGGCTTCCATCTCCGCCTGCCGGCGGGCCAAATCTTCCGGGTTGGGCACTCCGATACCGGACTCGATCACCTGCGTAATGTTGGTCGTAATGGAGGCGACCGATTTGGATGCGGTAGAAAGGAACGATACGGCCGCTCCACTCCACGATGGCTTCCAGCTACCCCACGACTGTCCGGCGGACTGCTTCTCGTCGTTCGTCGATAACCGGTCGAGCACGGACGTTAGCGGTGGGTCGTCCTTGTGTGTCATAAAATCCTTCAACTTGTGTTCAACGTCATCAATATCAACGTCCTTGAAACTGGCCTTGGAGGAGCGCTGCTCTTCCCCAGCGTCTGTTTTGGATTTAGCGGCCACAACCTTTTGCGAACCATCCCCGCCGTCGACATTAAAATCGCCCCAATCATCGTCAAAATCATCCCAACCTTCTTCGGCCGTCGCTTCAGGCTCCGCTTGTTTCCGTACCGGAGGTTCTGGATCAGCTTTCTTCACCATTGGCTTCTTCGGCTCTTCGAAAACCTGTGGTTTGGCGGGTTTAAGGATTAACTTTTTCGGTTTCACCGACTCTTCAGAGGCTTGTGTCGGGGGTTTTGCTTGAAGCACGGGTGGCACTTCGGGGATTTTATCGTTCTTCAAACCTTCATCCAACCGATTCTCCGCCTCATCTTTTGGGGAAACATTAGGTTGTTGTAATGCATATGCTGGTTTACTGACGGACACTGACTCTGTTCCTTTATCGTTTTCCGCCTTTGTCATCGTTGGCGCATCTAAATTGTCCACCTCTTTCATACGGGCATCCTCATGATGGGCAACCTTGGAAATCTCCTCAATGGGAGCACCTGTTTTCTCTTCAGAACCACCAGTCGTGCTAGCATTTTCATCAGCACTATCCTTGATGGGACTGGTTTTCGTGTCCTCCGACGCATTGGCATTTGCAGTTGAAGTGCGTACAACATCCACGTCAGATTTTGCAGATGTTTCCTTGGCTGACGGTTTCTTCGACGACACATCCGACGGCTTTACACTTCCAAGCACCTCTTCCAGCTCGTCTGGTTCGATCTCCTCAAAAGCCTCGTCAGCGCTCGCAAATTCTTCGCTATCCGAATCGCACATTTTGCTACGTTTGCACGTCCACGGATTACAGGAACAAATGGAAACTACGACTAAGTTTTAGCAAAATAAAAAAGAATCTCTTGGACCATCAACAACCGATGACGTTTCGCAAATTGTAATTGCATACAGAGACTGGGAACGCGGACTCGGTGAGCAGATTTATTGCAAATGAAATATCGATTTACTTCGATAAAAGGATTTGAACAACAGAATGCTATCATATAAATGTGGTGATTTTTATTTCCTACTCTAAAAGCACCAGATAATGAATCTCTTTGAAAAGTTATACAACTGCCTTTTTGGTGGCCTTTTGCCGTAGCTCCAAACTACGGAACTGCATAAAGCTATTGGGTTCTAGATTACACCCCCAACACTACCTTCCATGTGTTACTTGTTTACATTTTCTTTGCCGCAAACTAGCAAAGCGCACGAAAATACAACAGTGTTAAAATACATTATTAAAACTAATCAAACGAGATGAAACGTAAATCAGAAAATGGTAATGTACAGCCTTTCACTCGGAAGAAGACGGAGCTGGTCTTTAATCCAGAAAAGAGGGCGTAAGTTACCGTTTTCCCGTGGTGTACTTTGTGAAGTAAACGTAAATTCATTTCACCCGTTTCTACCATGTGTTATTACAGGGAATTCCTTTCCGGATTCCACAAACGCAAGCTACATCGCAAAAAAATTGCAATCAGTCAAATGCAACGGAAGCTGAAAGAGGAAAAGAAACGTATTCGTGACGAGGCAAAGGACAATGTTAAGAAGCTGTATCATTCTTTTAAACCGATACCCGAACTAATGGAAAAGGAGGACGAGGAAGATCAAGAGGAGGAGTACGACACGGAGAACGTCACAGTAAAGGTTGTGGAGCTATCGACCACCGAGTTGGCCAAGGAAAATAATTGGATTGGAGCAAATCGAGGCGCGAAGGATAGTGAGTCGGAACAGGAGCAGGAACAAAGCGACGACGAAGCAGACGAGCGCCAGCTTGGCGTTGTGCCGGGTATGGAGCTTGAGGGGGAGAAAAAAGTCAAGCGAAAGCTTAAAGCCTTCACGGAAGAATCGGATGATGAGACAAAGAAGGCGGGTAAGGTTCAAGAGGGCGAAGATAAGTCCAGACAAAAGAAGGGTCCGGTGCTGAATCTGGATGGTATTCGCTCGAAGAAGGAATTAAATCACAAAATCAAGCGGTACGCCTTGAAATCGATGAAGCAAAGTCAACCCTTCCGGCAGAAGCACCGTCTACAGCAGCAGCAAAATCTGAAAAAGTCACGCCGCGTTAAGCACTTCAAGGAGAAACATCTGAAGCAGAAGAAAGGCTTTAACAAACATAGATTAGCCGGCCGTGGAGAAACGAGCAGACAGAGACGCAGTAACGATGATTAGAATAACTAGTGCGCATGGAATAAAGGGAAAGTGAACACAAGAACAATCGCTTGAAGTGTACTTAGTAAATCATAAGTATATTTTTTTCCATTCCGAAGCTTCTTATGATTTCATGGATTCACTTCCGAGGGACAATTTCGGGTTACACCGGCACAATTGTGCACCTCGCTCGCTGCTTCACCACTCAGTATGCACAGAACAAAACAACGGAATCGTTTTACGCCACCGGATCGTCACCCTTGGTGGTGCGGGTGTAGATGACCTGGGCGTGATGCTGGACGACCTGCTTGATGAGCCCCTTAACGCACAGCTCACGCAGTCCTCGCTTGGCCAGCGAACCACGGATCTTCAGCCTTTCCGACACGACCGACGGGGTGATCAGCTTGTAGGCGGGAACCTCCTTGTACAGTTTTTCGTACGTGGCCTTATCGAACAGGACCTGGTTGTTGAGCTTGTCGCGAACCTTTCCTTTCGACCACTTCTTCTTCTTGGCCTTGCCTCCGGATCCTCCTTCCTTCTTCTTCTGGGTCTTTTGCGGCTGTTTCGCCGATCCCTTGGTATCCTTCTTCGGAGGCTAAAAGAAGAGCAGAATAGTAAACACACATCAGTAGGCTATTAGCACCAGTTGGTTGGCGAAGACATTGTTGTGCGGCGAGTCAATTCATTGCAATTCTGTGCGTGAGGAATATGCCTTTCATCGAGGTTGTATACACAAATACCACCCCGCATGAAGCTCGCGTCACAGAACCAGGCTGGCATTAATTCGCGTTCAAGTACGTTTCCACTGCTCATTCACTTTGAAGAAGCAGCCGGACGAAGGGTAGCTTCATTTTATCACAAGAAAAGACTCCCGGCACAACCAAAACATCGAATTTAGTCGAAATCTTTATTGATTCCAACTTACCATTTTGAAGTATGGACTCGAAAAGACCGTCCACTGTCGTCGCCAATTGATTGAAAGGAGGAAGCTCAGAAACGCAGTCAAGAACGCGCATGTACAACTGTCAAATTTCACACGTCAGTTTAATCGATGCGTTCCCCGATGGAATTCTGTAAATAATCTTAAAATACAACGTTTCATGCCGGTATGTTACTTAAAAAGTAGTAAATATTTTGCTTATGATTTTGCATATTTATTCAAATTTTATTTTGGTTATAATTTGCAGTTTGAGCTATTTTCATTTTTCTAAAACTTAACGAAATAAAAGTGTGCGTTTTTGGTGAAACGCAGACTCGGTTTTTTGACATTCACAATATAAAAATATCTGTTCCCGATAATATACAAATATCTGATCCCGGGACCATCTACATATTCCCTATGCATGATAATTCCCATTCTTATAGCATTAGAAGCTAAATTGTGCTACTAAAATTGGGATTGGAGTGAATAGCTCGTTGGAGGAATCGGATGAAACCGTTGAGTCAACTCCGGCCTGATTAGTCAGCTGTCAAATGCCACCGACAGCTGTCGTGTCAACAACTGTGATCAATCGGCGAATACATCTTCCCTGAAGTGGTGATCGAGTCGGGACGGACTGGAAAACACAGGCACGGTTGGACTGATCGACCTAGAAAGCCACTTTTAAACAACATGGTTCACAAACGATGCTAATCCTGGAAGTACAAAGCAACCGTGTACCGTACGGAATAAGAACAGGCAGCCAAACCGTTCGAAAACATAAGGTGAGCAATGTTCAGTCACCGTTCCCTGCCACCGTCTGTAGTCGGTGCTTCCGTCACTGATAAAAACCCACGGTACGCGCCAGCACTGCGGTGAAAAAAAGTTCCCCGTCATTAGTCCATTTTCTTACCGTCGCTGTACAGCGAGCGATGTTTACCAAAGGGAAGACACACGGAAACTCGGAAGCCGAACTTTGTTTGATAATTTGTGCCTACGTAAGCAAAACATAAGGAGGACGTTATTGTTTATCATTCCGTTCGGGTGTTAGTGACGACCGTTTTGGCCGTGGGCTCTTTGATGATGAACGGGAAAACAGTTGGAACCCGATGGACATTTTTAAAATTACTCGGCAATGATCATACCCGATTACAAGAAAGTTTTTCGCTAATGATTTCCGATGTATTCTTTCTTCTATCCAACAGAACCTTTACTTATCAATGCAGTGATTTGTGACCGATACGGAGTACCCACAATTCAGTGCACATTAAGGCCGTACAGTTTACCTCATCATATATCGCGTTGAATTACGAGCTTATCGGCGCGCCAAACAACCTTCAAAATGCTTCCGTTAACGCATACAGACTCACGTGGATTCGGGTATCGGATACGGGAAAAGTTCAATAGTCTCACCCGACTCATTCTCTCCGATCGCAACTCACGCAATTTGTTCTTCTTTTTGCTGCTTAATCTGAGTTTTGCCTTTGTCGAACTTATGTACGGAATATGGACGAACAGTTTAGGTAAGCATACGTTTGGAAAACGTGACGGTATGGAATTAGTCATAGATGTTCTTTTGTGAAAATTTTGTAGGACTGATCTCGGATTCATTCCACATGTTTTTCGACTGCACGGGGCTCCTGGCGGGACTGGCGGCTTCGGTCATCACGAAATGGCGAGCAAACGAGAAATACTCTTACGGATACGTGCGGGCGGAAGTGCTTGCCGGATTTGTGAACAGCTTGTTCCTGCTTTTCATCGCATTTTTCATCATGTCCGAAGCGGTCGAGCGAGCCATCGAACCACCTGAGGTGAAACACGAGCGTTTGTTTGTCGTATCGGTGCTCGGGCTGCTGGTGAATCTGGTCGGTATCTATGCATTCCAACACGGCGGCCACGGACACTCCCACGGAGGTGGCGGACACGGTCACTCCCACGGAGGTGGTGGTGCAAGCCACGGACATTCACACGGCGGTGGCGCTAGCAACAGTCACGATACGCACAATCTGCTATCGAATAACCATCATGGACATTCGCATGGTGGAAACGATCATCACGGCCACAGCCATGGTGGAGGTGAAATCGTGTCCCACAACTCGCAGATTATGCGTGGCGTGTTCCTGCACATTCTGGCTGACACACTCGGATCGGTCGGTGTAATTATTTCGGCCGTGCTGATGCAGCTCTTTGGCTGGATGCGAGCCGATCCGATCTGCAGTATGTTTATTGCGCTTACCATTGGTGTCAGCACGCTTTCGCTCATCAAGGAATCGGTGATGATTCTTATGCAGCGGCAGCCCGTGGGTCTTGATCGGTTATTGCCGTCCTGCTATCAGAAGGTAACCGGGCTGGCGGGTGTCTATAGCGTACAGGAGCCACACTTCTGGACGCTCTGTACCGACGTGTACGTCGGTGTTATTAAGCTGGAGGTTTCCAAGAACGTCGACCCGAAGTATGTGGTACAGCATACGCGCATGATCTTCGAAGCGATTGGCGTCCGGCAGATGAACATACAGCTGGACTACTCCGCAATGTGATAATTCCAAACCGGGGCAAAACTTGAGCCAGGGAACAGGAGCCGGAATTAGGGAATCCTAGGTCCTTTCCGGCTTCTCGGCATTTTTACAGGTTCTTTTCTTAAGCCCTCCCGCCGGCATTTATCACTTCCTCCTGATACTACCTCTTTCCCTGTCCTAGAATTATCGGTTGTATCCTTTCCATTTTTATCGATAAGCACCACCTAGTGGAAGAAGAAGTATTGCTTACAAACATTTCAAAGGTAGGAATTATGCTGCGTCTCGTAACACAGCAGACATTTCGTAAGGTATTGGGTTGGATCCCGAACGTCTCTGCTGATCGTCATTCAATCAACGACGTTGATTTCCTGTTTGCTGCGATATTCATCACCAAGCAAAACCAATGGCATTATATAGCTGTAGCGTGCTGTGGTTGTTCAACCAGATTATTCTTATTTCTTAATACAACAAAAAAGTCGCTACATGTTAGGCTACATGTTATGTGTGTCCGTTGAGGATGCTGGAGACGTAAAATATAATAAATAATTACAAAAGTGAAAAAAGGATGAACTATTGTGCAGCAATAGGTTCATTCACGAACACGTAGGCATGGATCGACCGTAAGAGGAACAAGTTGTAATGCATCGTAATGCAGTTCTGTTTATTTTACACTACTTACCTTCTGCGAAAGGTGTAAATTGGAAACAAAATATACAATTACGTTGAAATGGGTTGTTGTGTTATTAATCGGGGAAATTTACACTACAGCAAAAGAACGTTTCTGTATTTCATACTTATGAAAAGGATATTTGGTAGAATGGCTATGGATGTCTTTAAAACATTCGTTCGGCGAAATTAAATCTAGTATATCACAGAACATCAATCAGACAATTTTCTTTACGAAGGATCAAAACTTAGAATGTATTAATTGTAAAAGATTTTTTTAACTGGACTAGCATATTTTCTGTTTGAACAAAATTCTGTCATCCTCGTGACCGTTTGAAAGTAGAAAACTTTTCCGTCATTTTGAGGTAAACCCAAGCGCAGCCGTGCTCGGCAATGTTTATCGTTTTTGTTGTTTAGCAAACAAAGTAACCGCCACCTCAATGGTCGCTAGGATACGTGAGTTTTAGCGATTACAACAGTTCTGTGTGAGCAAAGATGCAATAACAGCAATGGTCAAGGAAGAAAATAAATTAGACTTCGTGAAAAGCCAATTGAAGATGCAGAGTGACGCGAGAGAAACCAGCATTCCACCGGCGCCGGCCGCGTACCAGATGCGCCCGGCGTTAAGTGAAACATTCAAATCGGAAAGGATACGTGAAATCATCCAGACAGTACTCACGGAAACGCTCACAGGTTTGTAGCCACCACCAGGTGGTCAAGCGAGCCCCTATGTTGTAAATAAGTGTTTTTCTTTCCAGGTCAAACCTACACCGCGGCCGACGCGTCACGCTGGACCAAATCGCTGGCGGACGAAATCAGCCTGAAGGTAAAAGATTTGGAAATGTACCGGTACAAGCATGTCGTGCAGGTGATGCTGGGCCAGCAGTTGGGCGCCGGTTGTAAATACGTGTCGCGATGCCGATGGGACACAGAGTGTGATAATTACGCGACTGCGGAATTTAAAAACTCCACCATCTTCTGTGTGGTGACAGTTTACGGACTCTACCTTTATTGATGGGATGCTGCGAGGGACCCGAAAGGGAGGGGCGATGACCTGTCAACAATTCCAGTTCCTCTCAGTTTGTGTGAAGATAGCAATTTAGTGTTTTTAATTTTTACCAAACGACTAGTCGACCTTTTTGTATCGTACGAACACAATGTATAGCCTCAACAGTGGAAAAGTATTCATCGTCGCGGAAATCGGCCAAAATCACCAGGGGTCGGTGGACGTCGCCCAAGAAATGATAAAGACAGCAAAGGTATTAATCAGCATTTAAAACATTGCTCTTTGATTGCTCTAATGATCTTATAATATTTCAGGATTGTGGTGCTGATTGCGTTAAATTTCAACGGTCGAATCTATCGGAAAAGTTTACTGCTGCTGCCCTTGCTCGGCCATACGCCGGCTCGAATTCCTGGGGCACAACATACGGGGAACATAAAGCTTTTCTGGAATTTTCACTTGACAAATATTGGCAACTGCAGCGTTACGCAGCTGATCTGGGAATTCTGTTCACCGCCTCGGCCATGGATATGGCGTCATTCTACGAACTAGAGACACTGCTGTGCGTTCCCTTCATCAAAATCGGTTCGGGGGATGCAGATAACTTACCACTGCTACGCTACGCCGCTGGCCGATCGATTCCAATCGTCGTCTCCACCGGCATGCAGGACTGGGAACACATTTGCTCGATGTACAACATCCTCCGGGAGCGAAAAAACGTTGCAATGCTCCACTGTGTTTCCGCCTATCCAACCTCACCGGAGGATTCGATGCTGCAACTGATTCCTTTATACCGAAAACATTTCCCGGAGCTCACAATTGGATACTCCGGTCATGAGCTAGGAGTGCAACTTTCCGTCGCCAGTGTAGCTTTGGGTGCCAAGATAGTTGAGCGACATTTTACACTCGACAAATCTTGGAAAGGCACCGACCATCGGGCTTCACTGGATCCTCCGGAATTTGCCCGCATGGTACGCTATATACGTGCGATCGAAGGGAATGCGGGCGCGAGCGAATCGATTGTGGAAAAATTGCGGGCCGTCCTGGATGTAGGTGATTTTGATGAGGCAAAACTGCAGCTAGCGCTAAAGAAAGTTGCGGTAAAGGATAGAGTATTGCTGGAGTCTGAAAAACCTTGTCACAGCAAGTTGGGAAAATCGCTTGTGTACAGCAGAAATCTTCCCGCTGGAAGCATTCTTGCCGAGGGAGATATTGGAGTAAAAGTTAGCGAGCCACAGGGTCTGTCTCCCCGGCAGATCGATACAATACTGGGGAAAAAGCTTAAAGAAGCCGTGTCTATGGATAATCCTGCTTTTGAAAACCATTTCGTTTAATGTAACTAACACAACACCATTACAAATACAAGACATTTTTTATTAAATCACGTTTATTTCGCTGATTATTGGCGTACAAATTCTCGGAGAATTCAAACACATCGAAAAACCTTATAATGGAATAAAATGTAGATTACAGTACTGAAGAGAGAATTACAACATGGAACATTAGTTCTCGCAACCAACCTCGACAACGGTTGCGGTGCACTGTTCAGGGTCAAACAGGACCAGATTCTTGTGAGGAACTTCCTTCTGGGAAACAACCTTGATAATTTCATGTGCCACTGCACCACCGACAATGGCGGTGACGGGAGCGATCTGTGCAAAAACGTTTCCGAACGCCGAATCTGGAACCATTCCTGGTGCCATAGCGTCACGCAGCTCGAGCAGTTTCTTCAAGTCTTCCTCACGCTTTCCGTAAGCAGGATCACGTTGCTCATCGTCACGGAACTTTTGCAGCACACGTACCAGCGGTAGAGCCACACGGTTCTGTTTCAAGGTGCGCGCGTTGGCCGGCGCACTCAAATCGTAATCCACCAGTGCTTGATACGCGGGATACTTGAACACGCGCTTGCACGGTATGCAAACCATCTCCGTTTTCTCTTTCTGTTGTTTGGTTGCCTTGGAAATGACCTTGTGCTTATATACGTCCTCCACGAACTCGTGCTCCTGTAGATCCTCAAAGAATGTTCCGTACATGCCCCAAACGTCGCAGGCGAAAAATTTCACATTTCCTTCGCGGCACACGTTGTCCACCCGAACGTACTCAGCGGTCGGTGCACCGATGATGCACACGATATCGAACTCTTTAAAGAATTCATCCGGCTTTGTTGCTAGCGCCTCTGTATCGACCTTCAGCTCGACCATTGGGTTCAGATTCTGGGCACGGGTGAGCGATGCCTCGGCCCGGTTACTTCCCAGTGCAGACTGTGGTGCCAAGAACTGCGAACAGAAGTCTTCTTCCGTTACCTTCCGGTCGTCCAGCAGAGTGACAGATTTAACACCAGCTAGTATGGTGTTTTTCGCAATCTCCGCACCCAAACCATTGAGTCCGGCAATCAGCACACGGGCCGCGCGGATGCTACCGACGGGGATAAAATATGTTTTTCAGTGGACGAGCGCTATTTAATGGAAGATTACAACTAAGCTAGTTGCTTACCGCTTCTGCGAATCCAAACCCCACAGGCGAATCTGCCGATCGTACAACTCGGCCTCCTGCTCCGTCAACTCTACGCCGTTTGATTCAACCATGGTTGTTTATTTCGTAATTACAACGACACAGTTTTACAGAAATATTACGAAAAGTCTGCTTTTCTCGTGGGCGGCAGAAACAAGTTAGTTTAGCGTCCGAAAATTCCGGTCGGCCGGTTTGACAGATACAAATGACTACCTTGAACTGAGCAAATTGCTCAGTAAAAAGTGAGCTACTCTTAACGAAGAAAATGGCTACGCAAACTGTTTTTTTAAAGTCCTATGAAAGCAAAAGAACAATCGAACAAACAACAACAATATCTTATTTATTTTAATAAAATTATGCGTGGCATGTGTTACTTTAACTGATTTCCAACGACTGTTTGAGAACGCAAAGCTGCGTTTGTCTCTTTCTTTCCGATCCATGCTAAAGTTACGTCATCAGACGCGAATGAAAACAAAACGTCACGCATGATGCAAGCGTCGATCGCTCCCGGAACGCAAGAGCAACAGAAGCACAGTTTATTTTCGTCGTTCTTGGGCAGCGACTGTGGAGTCCAATTTTCGTGTCCACCACGCCAGGGGAAGCGGCCTTTCGCTGGCGCATCGAAAAAGTGATCAAAGCACGTGGTGTACGTTCTCGTAAAGTGTCGAAACGATTTGTTTTGCAGCGAATAAGCCGGCAATTTGGCGGCGGAAAGTGAAGCCGAACGATTCCCACCAGCGCCGCGCAGTGTGTAGGATTGTGTGTACGCTTGTTTGCATAAGGAACGGCCGGCAGATAGTAAAACCACGCGCGTGCCTGTTCTCGATCGCTCTAGTGGAGGTCTTCAGTTGCGGTGCGGCAATTTGTAGATACTTCCCCGGGTATTCGTACAAAATGTTGGACCGTATGTTTTTGGTTTTCCTTGCGGTTCGTATCGCTTCAGTGTTTCTTGTGACGACATGGTTCGTTCCGGACGAATACTGGCAAAGTTTGGAGGTGGCCCATCGCCTAGCGTTCGGGTAAGCATTCTTTTTGTTTTTTTTTTATTTAAAGCCCGATGCCGCCATTTAACCTTTAAAGGAGAATATTTTTAAATTTCAATGAACCCATTTTTTGGCCTTTTAGATACGGACACTTGACATGGGAATGGACTGCCGGTTTGCGAAGTTACTTATACCCCGCGCTCATTGCCGGCCTGTATAAACTGCTCGCACTACTAAACGTTGACACGGTGGAACTGCTAACGGTCCTTCCGCGTGTCCTGCAAGCGTTGCTTAGCGCGTATGCTGACTATCGGTTCTACGTTTGGACGAAAAAAAGCAAATGGTCCGCATTCCTGCTAGCTTCCTCGTGGTGCTGGTTCTACGTCGGTTCGCGAACCTTAGCCAACACGATCGAAACGTCGCTGACGATGGTGGCGCTTAGCTACTTCCCCTGGACCTCGGAATGCACCCGCTTCCTGTGGATCGTAGGGTTATCATTTTTCATGCGCCCCACTTCGGTCATCCCTTGGGTTCCGCTGTGCCTGTATCACTTCAAAAAATCTACTCATCCGACGTGGGAAATTCTGCTCAAGCGATACTTTCTGATTGGGCTCCTCACGGGTGCACTCAGTGTCGGTGTTGACAGCTACTTCCACGGTTCGCTAGTGTTCTCAACGTACGAGTTTCTGAAGTACAATGTGCTCAAAGGTGTGGGAAGTTTCTACGGAGAGCATCCATGGTACTGGTATGTGTACGCCGGGCTTCCGACTGTGCTGGGAGTTTACTTGTTTCCGTTCCTTCTGGCATCCTACGAAACCGTACGCCATCGTAAGGTGTACAAGGAGCGTGCGGTACTCTTGTACTCAGTGCTCTTTACGGTGGTCGTGTATTCCTTGCTTTCTCACAAAGAGTTCCGTTTCCTGCTACCGGTACTACCAATGTGTTTGTACGTTGAAGCCGATTATCTGTCCCGTTGGAGTCGCAAAGCTTCGAGGTAAAGTAGTATATGACAAATATCTTATCTTTAAACTAAATAATATGTCTTCATCTGTCTTTTGTAGCAAAACAATTTGGCTGGCAGCTCTTTTCATCGTGGCCGTCAATGGTCTAATGGCTGGATACACCGGACTCGTGCACCAGCGTGGTACGCTCGATGTGATGCCTTACCTGGCATCGAACGCAAAGGAATACCGCGATGAGTTCAACAACCCGGCAAAAGTTCTTTTCCTCATGCCATGCCATTCGACGCCGTTCTACAGCCACGTGCACCATAACGTAACGATGCGTTTCCTGCGCTGCGAACCGAACCTGGACGAGAAGGAAAATTACGTCGACGAAGCAGCTCAGTTCTACGAAAATCCGATGGGTTGGGTGCGCAAGAATCTACCGGTCCACCCAGTCAGCGCCCTTCCATCGCACGTGGTTGCGTTCGATGTGCTCGAGCCGCAGATCAAAGACTTTCTTTCCATCTACCGTGAGAAGGTGTCCTTCTTCCACACCGATTATCCATCGGAGCGAGTCGGGCAGTTCGTGAAAGTATACGAACGATACGATCCGAATGCGACTCCTAGGACAACCACAACCACAACCACAACCACGACCCCCCTTCCAGTGGTAGATGACTACGAAAATGACAATGAAGAGTACAATGCTTAAATCGACGCGCGTCTTATCGACCATAAAAAGTGTTCATGAACTACTTTTTTCTTTATCATTAGCGCTTTTTTCTTGAAATTTAAGAGCGTTCTATTCGATGCAATATCCTTCCGTAAGAAAAAGTTTTAATACCGTATGTTTTCTTTCCTAATAGATTAAGTTATCTTACCTTCAAAGAAAGGTACACGATTTAGTTTTTTTTATATTTTTCGCATGACATTTAGCTGAAGTTGGAATTTTTAGAATTAAATTCTTATTTCTACTTTCTATTTAGCTGAGATTTCATCTTTTTGCAAAATTTATATTTTCCAAATTATTTGTGTGATTTCATTTCTCTTCGAGAAACTGGAAGGTTGCTGCTTGGTTTTCTATCACTGCCACGTTTTATGTGTGAACAAATCCTAAATTTAATCAGTCGTCTTCCTGCCGTTCACGAGGAAGGACTTTTAGCATAAGGAAACTTTGTGCAACCATAACAAGAGTAGTAAATAAAGTGTTTTATACTAAAATATGTTGTGCGTATGAGTTATACATAAAGTGTTGTATACTTAAATATACAAAATGTGTGGCCAAAAATGATATACGAAAGCAGAGGAAATTTGAAATTTGCGCACAGCAAAAATTGGCTAGACACACAGTACGCAGCTTGCTACACCATTGGCTGCGTTCGCAAAATACCAATTGACGTTTATTTTTGCGCGAAACACGATTTGCTCTGCTCGTCTGCAACAGTTAGTTTGCGATTGTTTTTCGTTGTGGTTCGGTTTTGTTTGCCAGTGCGCAGTGTGTTATTTGTTGTTGTGCTTAGTGAATGTTTGAAAAATCGGCTTTAGATTTGTGGAATCTAGAATGCGATCGCGTAGGAATAGCGACATTCTGCAAGGATCTCGATTACGCTCTCGGAAGCGGCATACCGCAGGGGATGATCACAGAGCTTTGCGGTCCTCCCGGTAGCGGAAAGACACAGCTGTGGTAAGTAGCGAATAGTCTGTTCCTGTGTACCAAGTACAAGTCTGCTAAATTTCGCTTTTCGGCAGCCTGCAACTTGCAGTGAATGTACAAATACCGCGTACGTTAGGTGGCGTCGAGGGTCGTGTTGCCTACTTGGATACGAACTACGGGTTTTCGCCTCAACGGGTCAAAGGTAATAGGCATTATGGCATTCTAAAGAAAAGTGTTTCCTATAACCAATTTTCCTGTTTTCTATTTCAGAAATATCCCATGGTTGTTATGAACACTTCAGCAAACTTATTCGATTACGAAAACAACACGAAGCGGATAGGTTGGACAGTTTCCTGCCAGACAGTATCCTAGGCAACATACTTTACACACATGTGACGACCTATACTCACGTGCTGGAAGCTATTGCTGTGATTCAAAACAAACTGCACAATGGGGATAAGGTTTGTTTGTATCATCTGTTCCTTTGGAAAATGTTCAAACTTAACTCTTGTAATTTCAGATACGTTTAGTTGTCATTGATTCGCTTTCCTTTCTGATACGCAATACCATCAATCGTACACTTGAGCGCGTGAGATGTCTGCATGAAATACTTACCCAGCTGCATAAACTTGCCCATCGGTTCGGATGTGCGGTAAGCGTTGGATCCTACATTGCCCCGGTGAGTGATGTTTACAATTTAGTTTCTTTCTCTATTTCGTCATGACAGGTTGTAATTACGAACGATGTGACCACACAATTGACTGCGGATACAGGCAGCTCTGACCGGACGACGGAGTCACTGATCGTGCCAGCGCTAGGTGGAAGCCACAGCCACAAAATTAATCAACGAATCGTACTGGGAAAGGACGATTGCGAATCCAGTCAGCAAGACACGTACGTAGCATTGATAGACAAATGTCACTTTACGCCTAAGATTTCAATTGCATTCCGCATAGAAACCGGCGGGATTCGGAGTGTTAAGCGCAAAAAGTAGGATTGGCAGGAGGTTAAGAGAAATGTAGCGGAAGGATACCACTTTTATTATTAGCAAACGACAGTACAAACTAGGATCAAACTTCGGGCGACGGGTAAAAGAGACAACGGTGGTGTCATGAATGCTACCCGTGAATGCTTGTGAAGGGAACTTACATTCGATAACAATTGGTGTCGGTGAACTGGGGATGCCAGTAGATCAGGCTCAATAGGCAGTGAGAGTGACCAGCACGTCACGATAGTCACCACTAAGATCATCCTGAAAGGAGGAAAAGTTTCCAGATTTAACCGCACAAGCAGACAAAGGCAGGACGGGAAGGTTTTTGGTTTAGTTCGTAGAGGCGTGTGGGGTAGGATTGATATTTTGTGCTGTTTTATTTTTAATCTTTGACAAGCTGAGAAAGCACGAGGATGAAACTTCATAAACTTTGCTTTATATACGGGGTAGTGTTTGTAAAATTCGATACTTTATGGGTTGATCTGCATGATGACTGATAACAATCAGCTTTAAATGTCAAATCTCCTTAGTTAACCATTAACTTATTCTTTACATTTTCTGAACAATTTTGGAACTGGCTCAGGAATGCTTTGTTAAAAAAATGGCTATAGCTGTGGAACCGTTTTCGCGGCACCACAGTGTTTAGCAACGGCAACAGTTTAGTATGTGGCAAGTTCAGCAAGCAAATTGCCTAGATCACTTCCAATGTCGTCCTGGAAGAAAATGATGGCAGAAGATCGCTTTCAATTAAAAATGTTGCATTTTTTAAATTTCGTTCTCAATCCAATCTGTCGATTAGTTGTGGAGCAAAAACGTTATTTTAGTAGCCCCATGCGTGACCATGTCCGTTAGTAATTCTATTGCGTCAAATATCAGATTGAATTTCCACACGATATTGCGATATAAGCTACACTTACACTTTTTCGTTGTCATTTATTTATTGTTTCGACAATCAATACATTCATGGTGCAAGCACATTAAAAAGAAATAACATTAAACTTGGTATATATGAAGACAGTATAACATTTTGTGGTATTTGCAAACATTCAATTTGCTCAACGGCACGTTTTCTCGGGGAACAAAACGAAAAATCCTATTCGAAAATTTTTGCCTGCACACGGGGATATAGCACACACTAAATGCATGGCTCGCTCTTCTGTCTCTGAACGTGGCTTAGAACGTGGCCAGCATGGCCAAGAGGTCACCCAGGTCACCTCCCACGTCCTCCTGCAAAGGTGAATTTGCATTGGGTTGGCGGAAAAGAGAATAAGAAAACAAACGGGAGAAAATATTATAAGGCACTGAAGTCACGTTGGCGGAAGCTTTATACTGTTTATCCTTCCATTTAATCAAATTGTGCACGTTGCATGGGAAGTGTGTATCATAATGTAACCGACAATTACAAATACCAAAATTAAAAACTTATATTATTGTAGTAATATTCCTCTAATGAAGCCAAAATTAGGGGACTGTTTTTTTTTTGGAATGTAATAATACCATTGTGAGGGATAATATGGTTCGCAAATTTAACGCCTTTCGGCGTATGTTTGAGTATATTAAAAAATACTGTATTCTGCATGTTGCGCAATACGGCCAACCTAAATAGACCCGCACAACCGTATGTTGCAATGAACGTGCATAGGATCGTTCGTTGGTTTTGGGTTGGCCTGGGGTTGGGGAGAATGCTTTGCATTTTTGTTTTAGTAAGCGGCCAAATGGTACAGCAAATTAGCGTTATCGCCTCCAAGATCCTCCTAGGGTGTTGATAGTACGAAAGGGCACACAGGTATGGATGGAAAAAGAAAAAAATGGGAGAGAATAAAAACACCAAATATAAATTACGGTACTATCTATCGCAACAGTGCGTATGGGTAACCGTATGTTAACATTGTGTATACTCTAGACGGGGTTGAGAAGGAGAAGTAATTTGGTGAACTTCCGCTGCGGAAAGTTAATGCAAGACGATTCCATGGGGTTAAACATATTAGTTAAGAAGCATTCAGCCGAACGAATGTTAACATTCCTATGCCAGTTAAACAGATCAAAGAAGTAGCAGTGCATTATAAGATTTTTTTTTTTTTTTCTAAAGAACACATACATAAAACTATTATCAGCACGTGGTTTCACAAAAAAGAAAAATTGTTGCAAAATGAAAACGACAATTGCTTACTTTCACACGGCACTCGAAAAAGGGAAAAAATCATAATTCTACTGAGAGTTTGCATGTTTTATTACGGCTTGTAAAATATAGGCTTGTGACACATCTATGAGAAGAGGCGAACAAAAAAAAACTTATCGCTACGATTACAACAGCTGGTGCTATTTATGCCCTGAGCTCGTCAGTTCCACTGCTACGAGTGTAAGAAATTTACGGCAAGCTAAATTATGTAAAGAGCATTGAATTTTGTCTGCATATTTCATGATAGGACCGGGTTTCTGTCGACCAAGTTCGCTGTTATGGATTTTAACGGTGGTTTAAAAGTGTATGATCTCCAGAACGGGTTTCCTAGAAAACCTTCCTTTTCGGTGGAGTAACATTTAATAAGAGATTATTTATGTTTATCCTAAGCATATATATGAGATAAGGCAACATTTGTTGTTATTTTGCAGTGTTTAAAATTACGATTGAGTTTTCTCCGCCATTTGAACTCTCTGAGGTTGGTAATAGTTGTGCATCATCGGTAGAATCGATGGTGTGAGAAGGAAAAAAGACCTTGTAAAAACTTGCTAGATCAACAAAACTAATTCTTTTTCCACATTCATTGACGACATTCATTTTCTTCTCGCTTGGGTCTTTCTGTTCTGCCTATACATATAGCTTTTCCTGGCGCTTATCGGTAGCCCGAAATTGCCAGCAGAGCACGTTTGTAATCGCCCGATGTGTCACCCTGGAAAAACAGCAGTAGTGATAAAAGATTTTGGTGGAAAAATACGTCTCGTGTATTGGTCGTTTTTTTTAAAGCAAAGGATTTGGATTGGAATTTGATATTGGTGCTCTGCGGAGGGAACTACAGCTAGTCCCTTTGGTGGAGGCTTATGGTTTATGGAGTGATAAGGGATGTGTTTTTTAAAAATGAAACACAGTTTTATTTGCGATTACTTGTTTGTACAGTCATACCCTATTTGGTATGGACTATCGCAAGCAGTAATTGTTTACAACGAAATGACACATGGAAACTAGTTTATCACGTTCCTTACCAAAAATAATAATATTAACGGACGAGTTTTTTACAAACGAAGAAGGACGTAAAAGAGTAGGAATAAAAAAGCAACCAATAATTTAGCTGTAGTAGTCCCATTACTCAGCCATTTCGAAAACAACCATTTCTTACACAGAAAAACAACTATGGAACAGTAAGAAATCTATGTTTAGCAAGAAAAATAGCGTCACCCATATAGTGACGTGGTGTGGAACGTGTTATACTAATTTTACGCCATGTTTTGCAAGTCCATCCGTTTACCTCAAACTCGAAAGGGAATGAAGAAATCTTCGCTCTAACATTTGGTGCACATTCAAATCTACAGACAACAAACATTTAAAAAAGATCAACTCAAAATTCTAGCTCTACAAAATGATACAACAAAGTATTGGCATTGATGTTTTCACCCGTTTTTCAAGCTTTCAATCATGTTGTACCAAGGTGAGGGTCTCGTTATTAAGACTTCGCTGCGTGTGAAGTTTACTTTTCTGATTGTTAAGTGATGGTCTTTTATCAACAGAATCACGCACCCTGGATAGCAGGCGCGGAATGGAGAATTTGTAAGCAAAGGTGTGTAAATTGGCCTACTGATGGCGTATCGTGGACCAGTTTCTCAGCGGTTGAGTTTTTAGTCTTGGGTAGTAACGCGAACAAGGAAGGGTGTGGGACGAGACAATGACGATGAGTGTTGTAATAAGCAACAGAGTGTAATGGATTATAGTGGCACGTTGAATCCAATGTGGTAGGGAGAAAGAGAGATTAGAGCTTACAAGTAATTCGTCCGGTGTGGGGTTGAAGTGTTACTTAGGATGTTTGTGTGTGTGTCAGTAGGAGATGTGGAAAATAGTAATAAAGGAGGTAGAAGGAACATACCTTAATCCACGACTCGAGAGACTTGCCGTACATCTCCTCGAAAGCTTCCTTGATGTCTCCGAGATCAATCTCCGATCGGCTTACGATGATGCGAATGAGCGTCTTGTCGTTGGTACCCAGTCCGGCCATCGAGTTGTGCAGACGTTTGGCGAAGTACTGAACCTTCGATCGGACGCAGCGAACTGTACGTGAGAAGGGGGAGATTTTTTTTCCCATTATTTTCTAATAATGCTACAGGCTAGCTCCAACGGGTTGATCCTTTCTGAATCCGTTCATTCTTACCGATGGCCTTGAAACCCTCCTCGATGGCGCCGCTAAATTCACGCTTGACAGCATCCTCGATCGAGCTGCCGGCGAGATTCTCGTAGATGTCGAAGATGGCGCGGAGCTGCTGGTACGAGCGGGTCACCAGAATCTGGTTGAACACCGACTCATCCGTGCCCCACTGGCCCTCTCCGGCTTCGTACAGTGCCTGGGCGTCGGTTGCGGCGGCACCCTCATCAACGCCCTAGAGAGAAAGGGAGGAGTAACGATCAGTTAGGGTAGGATTCTAAAAGTTGCATCCGTTCAAGTGTGCGCCACTTGCTTTATAATTCACTTACATTGTTCTCGTCACGGTTGCCCTGCACAAGAGATACGCAGAGACGCTTGAAGGCACCGCTAGTGTCACCCTTCAGGTCCGACTCGAGCGAAACGCCATACATCTGCTCGTAGAACTCGGCGATCGTGCGGATGCCGTAGTTCGACAGCGTGCACAGGATCTCGATGATCGCCTCCTCGTCGGTGCCTATGCCCGAGACGGCATCGTGCAGCTCCTTGGCGTAGAACTGCGGCAGTGGCGTCATCAGCGCCAGGATGACGTCCTCAAACTTGCCGCCCAGCTCCGACTTCAGGTCGCTGATCAGATCCTTACCGAACGAGGTCTTGAAGGCCTGCGCAATCTCCAGCCGCTGGACGATACCGCGGCGGGCCAGCACCTCGATGATGGCCTTCTCGTCCGTGCCGAAGCCCTTCATGGCGGTACGGAGCGTGGCCGCATCCTCGTTGGCATCGAACGGATCCGCCGGGTAGACGGTCGGTGTGCACTGAAACACAACAGCAGCAGAAAGACTTATTACTCATTATCCTGGCAATGTTTTCAAACTTGAACTAATTCTTGTTGCTTCCACAAACTCTTTATCTGTCCATTGGTCTTCCTTTCTACTGCCCCCACTCACCGGTACCACAATGTATCTTTCCTCTTCCTCATCCTCTTCGGACGACTCGGACATTCTGCCTATCGAGTCAAACTGATCGTACAGATACCCACCGGAACCCTTGTGCCGTGGACCCCGCAACAATCCGCGAGTCCTCTGCACGAGCTGGCAACATGAATTATTGAGTGTCTGTTTCTGTGTCCCACGAACGGTTTTAGTCATGTTGTTGAAAAGCGGCGCGAAGTAACGGGATCATCCCGCGAGCGAAAGGAGGGCAAGAAAATTCGAAATCCGTTACAGTATCGTCACATATGGATCACATGTTGACACCATATTGCGAGTTACCATGCTTGCGGTGAAGTTTGTGTGGAAAAATCCTACTCATTCACATGATTGATGGGGGGTATGGTATGGTACTAAGTACACCGTATTCCTTTCTTCTTAGAGGTAATTTGAAGAAAGCTGAACACTAGGCACGTAAATGAATTTCAATATTTCCGACCATTCAGTGGAAGCAAGAAAGCTGATTTTTCTGCGATGAGTTGAGAAAACGGACTGGTTCAATTTTGGCTCCGCTCGCTAGCAATATTTATGAATACTACGAATTTATACCGTCGAAAGCATTCATATCTAGCTATACAATACAATCTACCTTAATTATCTCTAATTGGACACGGTGTGGCTCTTCCCACGTGTATAGCGACCGGAAGGATCGAGTAGATGGTCTGGGGGGACTGGAGGCCCCAAGTGTTATCGGTATTGATTTTTTTTTTTTATATTCCACCCGCTATTTTCTACGATTGCTTGACCCACGCCAAAAGGACGAGTAAAAGCCAATCCCTTGCCGCTTTTTCCGCGTAGGTTGAGTGACCTCGAATAATCGATATATAAACCCACTAATAGCGCGGCCGTTGTTTCCGTTTCCATTTGGTCGGCTTGACACTCGCGCTGTGCCGTAGTGAAAAATAGTGGAACGTTCTAGCTGTGGAGCGATTTTGTTTGCACATACATAGTAGTATAGTGGCCCCCCTCCGTCGATTCCGTGACACGGCAGTGTAGTACGCGATTGACCCACTACACTTTCGTGCCGTAAATTATACCGGACAGGGGAGGGAACTGGGAGGGTATTTTGAATCAAGTTGAGATCGTTCCATCTCATTGCATGGCCTCGCGTCAATATCATTTGCTACGATAGTTCAATGTCAAAGGCGTTCACGGATCGAGTTTGTGATGGTTTGAAGGTGGATTTATTTTGTTATTTAATAAATTATTCAACATTGATTGACCGCGCAGTAAACCTTCACACGAACTTGATGGATGTATTAGATCTAGTAAAAGTTGTATACAGAAGCATGCCTTAGTAGTAAATATTGAGTAATCACGCTCCGCGGGTAGTACTTATAACTAATCTCATTGCTTTGAACAGACCGTTTGTTAGTCACAATACGATGTTGTTTACACTTCGTTAAGCAACTAACCTTAATTAAATACAACAAATAGATTAGTAAAGATGTTTGAAAACTCTATAGCAAGGAACGTGCTGTACTTCACTGGTCATTAGTATCAATAAACATAACGTTTGCATTCCACCATCCCTTGACCTACTAAAATCAGCACGTTTGTGTCGATGTATATTTTTCATCTCCACGAAATACGCATAGTTCAAACTCCCATAAGACATGGCGCCGTCTTGGCTAGACCACACTCATCCTTTCCATTATATCTTTGCAGAGAGAACGGAGAGAGAACGTAGGGACAGATTTGCTGTTTCCGGCCTTTCATGGTTGTTTGGCCCTTCCACTATTTCTTTTTTGTTAGCATAGTGCTGTTCGGCTTCAATTTCCGTGTCGAATCACAGGAAGGCATTAAGACTCGATGCGAACAGAGGCATCATTGCATCGTCATTTTTGGCCGATGTGTTTGTCATCGTCGGTTTGTGTGGATTCACACAGGCGCGGTTATAGTGCTGCAGTGGATGGTTCGGAGGTCAACGTAATACGATGATGTCATACTCCAGGCGATGCCAAGGCAAAGCATACTCTCTGGCCGAAAAAGAGCAGGAGTATATAGGTAGCTCACGGTTGGGGTATGGCCAATCGTAAACCACCTACACCACAAAGAAAAATGTCTAGAGATAATAGAATATCTGCATTGCAAAAAATTTAATTTATGACAACAAAAAAAGTTTCAGGAACTTTAATCGTGTATTTCAAGCGGAAGAAAATTATCAAACACTAGTCTACAACATGGCAATCAATCTTAAAATGGTCTGGTCTGAATGGGTCAAAGTTATTACATCACTATTCTTATCAGGAAACTGATTTACTTTATTTTTAAAAACATTGATAAGCAGTGGTAACTTTCAGTTAGCGATAACGGCCCTACCTTGTGTCGTTATTGCTTTCACCGACAGATGGTTTGCATCGAAGACAATCCATTGTTTATGTAGACTGATAAGCAGAATGTGTCCACAACTATTGAACCGTTTAGCAATCTATCTATCTGCTTATAAACATAGTGAGGATGGTCATGGTTTTTCTAGGTTACTGATTAATCTGAATGGAAAACATTGTTTAAGACCTCTGATGATATGATCTTTGACTGTGATATGCTCTCGGCGCGTCTACTAGCGATCTGTTACATTTCAATCTAAACGTTCTCACCCGCTATATGAACTTCGTCATATGTTTAAGCATTCAGTTGTGCAAGTGTGGAGTGGAACGTGGTACTTGTCTACCCCTTCCATGCTCATCTGGATTAGTAGTGCACATTGGCAAAGCACTACAATCGAGTACATTACGTGTTCTAAGTCGGACAAACATCCAGTTTTACTTTGTGCTAGTATTGTATGACTGCAGGGCGATGTAGTTTGGTTTCGGTTGGAACTACAGGCGAACTAACGGGCCGTTTACGAATGCATCACTGTATGCATTTCTGAATGCGATGACGAATACGTTCGTCATTAACGATTCGACTACAAATTGTCATGATTCGTTCCTCATGGCATGCGAGGGCCACTACGGTCTTAACAGTTTTAATTGCATACTCACTTGGAATGGATAATACTGCGATGAGCTCATTTTCCACTAGATTTTTTGGCCGTCTGGTAATTTGAAACGATCAACTTCTACAATGGAAAAACGAAGGAAAAACAATCAGTTATGTACATTGTGGTGTTGTAGTGCATTTGGAATAAGGGGGTTTTTAATTTTAATTTATTTAAGGTTGTCTCCCACGTAATGCAGGGAGTGCAGTGGTTCCCCTCCAAAGACGCAGGTAGGAGCCACCCCTGCATGTTTTCGAAGGGCTTTTAGATTTTCTTTTTTCATTCACTGCGTCTATTTCACTTCCCTCCTTTTTCGACTGTGCTCCCGCGAGCTGTCAAAGGGAAAGAGTTTCTCTTTTCGGCTTTCCGGCCCAAACGCCGTTCGGCGGTCCGTTACTTTGCGACACCGCGATGTGAATGGGGCCATTCGCGTTTGTGCGAGCATTGCAAGTGAAGTGGTGGCGGCATCCATCCACCGCAGATGCTTAAAACATACACTGTTTGCCGGTTGACGCCGGACTCACACGGTTCGAAACGCAGTACGTGGCAGTGTGTAAGAATGGTATGTTCAACCGTGACACGTTTGATGATCACTCACGCGGAGTCGAGGATCGGCTTTGTGTTGACTCCCACGACACTATATGGATCTTAGATGAAGGGCTTGGAAGAAACATTCCTATGGCATTGCAATACAAATTTCATATGCTAAGCTGTAATCAAACACGTACACCTTTTATCAAAGGAATGGTAACTTGTCCCACCCATCAATCGAATGACTAAATTATAGAAAATACAAAGTTGTTAAAGAAGCATTACTATTGCCACAATAGCAATTGTTAAGGAGTGGTAACAAGGGAATGGTATGTGCCTAGGGAAATCCATCCAACGGACTATCATTAGCGTTGTGGACACATCAGGCTAATGGAGTTCACTTCACCTCAGGTTCAACTCTATGAGGTTGGGGTTGGAGGAAGATTGTCTTATCACATATGAAAGTAATAATTTATCCACTTAATTTCGTTATCTTTCGTTAGATTAAGATAACGGCTATAGTCTTCTTTCTAGGCGGAATTTCCATGTTCTAACTAACAAATCGGGTTTGGCTAGTGTGTTTCATCCATGGTATGTTTTGAAAACTAACATTTAAAAATAATTTGCTTTTACATGAATCATCTTGGGGTTTGTTCTACCCATTCTACTGTGTATCCAATATCCAAGGGCAAAATGATGTCATTCCTAACATTTATTCTACCGTGAACGTATTCGTGATGTGCTAATTGAACATGTTTTACACCTATACTAGCGATCGCGGATCGTGCCGTTTAAAATCATCTTACACCGGGGCCATTTGCTCTTGCACAACACAGCAATGTAACTGGAGAGGAAAAACAACCAGCATTTTCTAATAATAAACAGAGTAAAAGCATCTGTTTTCCGCTGGAGTCGCGGTAATTTTTTATATTCTGCCGCTCAAGTGATGTAACCCTATTGCTTGAACGTTGTTTTTAACAACCCTAGCTAGAAACATGATCAGTTGGGTTTTTAAAAACTTCATTAGATCTTCATCTCACGTGACACATACTCACGGTGTGTGTCACGTTGGTTTACCGGCTTTGCATTTCGCTCCGCTTTTCGGGACTAGCCATGTCAGGGGGACAAGTTTAGAAAGTTACCGAACACTTTGCCACAAAGTGCTTGCACCCCTGCTTGCATCGTTCGTGTTCAATTGGTGAGAGTAAAGAAGAAATCATCGTTAAATTTAGCCAATAGCTGTAAAATTTCTTCGAAGATTCATCTGCCGCAACGAACCAGGCAGTGAACGACTACCTAAGATGAACCGAACCGAACATCGTCAACGCGAACCGCGAACACCAGAGATACCGCTTCACTCACGGTGGTGTTTGTACCAACAAGATCTCCTCATCTTGCTATTTTATTGTCGTTTAAATTTTTCGCTTCCCATCCCGGTTGGATGCTTCGACTACAGGCTTTTTGGTTGCGTTCGTTAGCAGAATTTGTCTCGACTCTTCTTCGAGCGTTCTTCGCTTTCTGATCTCATCGCGTTCGCTGCTATCGCAGCGGTTTCCGTCCAAAGAAGATTGAAATGCGAATAATACAACAAAAAAAAAAAAAAAAAAAATGGCAAACTCATTGCATCTTCTTTGGAAGTTGTGGTGTTGCCCATTCCGGTTGGACGTAGCACTTAAGCGTTAACTTATGGTCAAACAGGTGACCCTTACGGCAAACGAAATCAACCCACGGTATCTGTTTTGGCAAAGCAACTTTTTTGTTGGATTTTGCATTACCGCCTTTGCGTACACTAACGTAAAGTCGTGTGTCGAAGACTGGCGAAGAATATCGACACGATTTGGACCACTTTATACAACAATCACTGTATCAATGTAAGCCAAGCTACCACCGAATTGATGCAACTAACATGTATGTTGACTAAAGTAAAGTAAAATGTATTCACTCACAGCTCAAGCTCTGGGAAACACTAACCGCACGCAACGACGTACTCTGTGCAACTGAATTCGAAACTTGCTCGGACGTCGGTTAAAGGAGCTCTCCGTTCATCTTGATGTGTGAATCGCGATTTGGCGTGGGGGGCTCTCATTCACTATAGAACAAGGGAAAGGGCTTGTTTTGTGAGAATAAAATTACCTACAAAATCAACCCTTATTCCACCCTCGTGGTTAGTGATATTGTTCCTACGTGATTTTTCATATTGTTTAAAATTAAATGTGTTTAAAAACCCGTGGAGAAACTTTGAGATTTATAAGAGTACGTTTACTTATTCATGAGATGGAAATAGTTTAAAGGGAATATAATTTAAAGACCATTTAAATGTATTTGCCATGTGATACGAACGTAATTTTTCTTTTTACCAATTATCCTGCTGTTTTCCTCCCATTGTGAATGCTCTGTTCACAAACACATGGCATGAACGTTGAGCTCCAATTAAGCTCTACTTTTCTTGGCGCATGGAATGTACCATTTCGATGCACGGCTTGTTGTTTACCATGGGCGCGTTTTTGAAGCCGGCTTTATCGAAGGCCGATAAAATGATGCTCCTAATCTGCCAAGCCCGTTTTGGGCTGTGCATTTGGTCAGTACTTCGAGCATCTTGATACTTTAATGCTGCTTAATATTTTGGTCGTTTCATAATGAAACACGTTTGCCGAAAACAGAATCTATTTGCAAATATTTGCAATGTCGATAAATGTGGTTCGCACAAATACTCTCTCGTATTGTACCGCACAAACATGGTGACGGCCTTCGCACTGACTCATAGTACGATCAGTAGAATTGTGATCTTATTCATCTGGTGACGAATGATCAGGTAGCTATCGTGTATTGTTTAGTCAGCTTGCCAACATTATCGTTGTGACGTCAGTTGTTGTTGTAGGATCAAACGATGGATGATTGTAAGTTATTTCTCTGTGTAGCCAATTTGGCTTTAGATGATCAGTCTTTCACAAATTTAAATGGCAAAATGTTAATAATGGGGTATTTGTGTGGTATGTATCTGACGTTTGTAAAATAGGTTTAAATTTACTTTGATACACATATAACATACGAAACTTTCCTCGTAAAAGGTTCATATTAGGAACATAAATAACAAACCTAATGACCGTTTTAATTAACGGTTTTTTGTGCCTGTTCGCGATGCGCTGTGCACCAACATTTAATGGTTTTTGGGAGCTTGAACTTGACCTACGCGATATAAAAAGTACTACGAATGTAAGCTCGGTACGTTGATCTGTGGTTTCGAAATAGCAAAATAGAACAGACTTTAACTGGTTCGGTGGAAGGGAGTCTCGAAACGTCGATACTGCAGCGATTGCATGTGAGTGCAGGTTGAGGATACGTGGTCGTTTCTTCATCCTGAGCATTATAAATATGCACAGCCCGCACCTTGGCAGTAGTGATGACGACAAGTATGCATTATATACGCAGCTCGAGAGAGAGCTGTCCACAACATGATATAAAGATCATCATCGGAGACCTTAATGCTCAGGTCGAGCGAGAGGAGGCCTATAAACCAACCAACCAAGATTGGAAGCTTTAGTGCCCACCAGCTAAATCCTTCGCCGAATGCTGCAGCGTGAAATCCTTCAGATCGTGGAACACTACAAACGGCAGCTGAAACAGAACAAAGCAGCTGGCAGCGATGGACTGGTGGCAGAACTATTCAAGAAGGGGTCGGTTGAGCTTCCCGTCGGTATGCACCAGCTTATTGTGGAAATTTTGGATCAGGAAAGGATAGCAGAGGGCTGGAAACTAGTTGTTATCCACCCAGTGTACAAAAAAGGTGACAGAATGCCAACTTTAGAGCTATCACAGTCCTACATGCTGCCTATAAAATCCTATCCATGAAAACTCTTCTGCAGACTCGCGCCCCTTGCTACAGATTTCGTCGGAAGCTACCAAGCAGGGTTTGTTGGAGGTAAATCCACCACACACCTGGCTGACAGAGTGGCGTGACAGAGCCAGGCTGGGGAGTATTATATCTGTGGACGATGACGAACTTGAGGTAGTGGATCGCACACTGATAAGATCGGTCGTCCTTTATGGGCAAAAGTATGGAAGAAGTCCATTCTGACGGTGGTAGAGACCGGCAGGATCTGTTGGTTGGGGCATGTCATAAGGATGCCGGACTCATTTTCCACCAAGAAGATGCTCATCGGCCTCCCGCCGGGCACAAGACGATGAGAAGCTTAGCGAGCTCGGTGGTTGGATCAAGTGGGAAACCCTGCGGGACATCGGATGTGCCATGGACCAAGTATCCTGGAGAACGATTGGTGACCAGGCCCAACTGTGAGCGGACCAAAAAAAAAAGAAGAAGAAAAAGCTTTCCAAAGAGGGCAATTACAATTGCATTATACACATATGTGCATAAAACCACGAAAGCCTTGCATACAAAATATGCTGTCACAGCATGAATGTATTGTACGCAGGTTGCTTCGGTACAATTTTGACGTTTCAAAAGTGACAGTTCAGTTCGGTATGTTCGAGCGACGCCTCGCCTTCGAGGTGCGTAGAACAGAGTGACTGTACACGACGCATTGTGACGATTCTGAGCATTGCAAAGTACAACAGCATCGCATCCAGCGTCGGTGTAGCATTACGAATACCTCCCAAGCATTACCTGGTTTTCGTTTAATGTTGGCACTTGCCCGAGAACCCGTTCGTTGCTGAGCGTCGGGCGTAAAGTTTCAGTTCCAAGCATACAAGCCTTACTTCTGTTTTCTTGCAGCATATCGAGGTGATTTTGTGTGCAATCCCGTTCGGTGCAAGTCCTACAGACGTGCGATTTCTGCTTGTGGTTGTTTACGCACTGCACTCATAAAGTGATTATTCCGATTGAACGAAATGACTAGCGCCGAATGGAAGCGTGAGGCTGTAGAGCACCTCATCGAGCAGTACAGGAAACAACCGGTCCTGTATAACATGCGCCATCCGCGTTATTACAACAAGGCTAGCCGCAATGATGCCGTGAGCACGATCCTTATCGCGATGCACGACGTACGACCGGAATCAACTGCCCAGGATATCCTACGCAAGATTCAAACACTTCGGACGCAGTTCGGTCAAGAGATCACCAAAGCTCGTCGAGCGTCCAAACACGGGATGGCATACCGACCCACGGCCTGGTGGTATAAAGGGCTAAGCTTTTTGCAGGACCATATCAAGCATCGCTCGATAAGCCCGGACCCGAACGAAGTGGATGGGACCGTCATCAAGAAGGATGTTGAAGATAACACGTTCAAAGTGTCGATCATCCACAGCGATCCGATCGAGAGTGAAACAAGCAACAACGACTACGAACACTCCATGGACGAGGGCGATTACGACACCGAGATTCACTACGAAATTGATACGCTGGACCACAGCAACAACAAAACGGTCGAGTTAAAGCCCGTTTCGTTGGCATCGCAATTCAGCAAGCAGCAGACAAATGACAGCGACCGGAAGTCGCGCGGATCCTTCGCCTTTCAGCCAGAACAACAGCTTGCTCCGGCCGGGGGAACCGTGGTGGAATTGCCCCCGCCCAAGGAGCAATCGGTAATCCTGGGGGACCTTCTTGTGTCGAACGACCGTCACCGCAGTCTCGGCAACTTTGTCGCCTCTCAGATGTCACAAATCAAGGACGACATCCTATTCTACTCGACGCAAATGGAGGTGCTGAATGTAATCAATCGAGGTATCCTAGAACAGCTGAAGTATGACAAAGGCACCACCAGTAACGATGGCCAGATCAGTCAGAGTATGGTAGTTAAAAAATGATAGGACAGGCAAGCGAAAATAGTAAAAGTTTTACTATTATTATATTGTATAGATAAGATTTTATTAAAAAGTAGTTAAAATACAGCTAGAATTATGCTTAGGGAAGAAGAACCGCTTTCCAACGCATTAATATTATTTGCATGAATTCATAAACTATGGCAATAGTTAAAAGGTTTACATTTAAAAGTATCCGGACTAGGACTGGTGTGAATGATAAAAACATCACATTCTCAGTACAAAGGGCAGCTGTACCTGTACCTCGGTCAGAACATGGTCCGAGCTTTTGGGTACGAATGACCGAGCATGGTCGTCACACCAGAGAAGACGCAATCATTCGAAAACATAACTAAAGATACATTAAGGAAGTTGTATTGGTTGGTTTATTTTTATAAATGGACATTCAAATTGTATCACAATCTGTTACAGTTGATTAATCTTCAGTAAGGTGTTTGTTTTTGTTAATGGAGCCGGTGGTTTTCCGGTATCCTTGGAATTTCGACTCTAGTCACAGTACTATAGGGTAAACATTTTCCAATGTGAAGTGGAAGCCAGACATTTGTACATTTGTTTCGATCATCGTTAATCGGAGGAGGCGCCGTTTTTGTCCGCACTAATTCGCTCAATGTACGCTTCCCACAGTCGGTCGCGGTAGATGCGTGCCGTTTCGGCGGGTGTCTTCGAGGACAGGATACCGCGTCCGACGACACAAATGTCAGCGCCACGCTCCTTTACCACCCGCTCCGGACTGTCGTAAAGCTGGCCAAGCCCGTCCACTCCTTCCTCCAGCTTGACGCCCGGTGTTAGCTGCAACAAACCCGGTGGGGCTACCAGTTCCTTGCTCTGACATACGATTCCGGCCACAAAATCTGTGTCGATCTCGGTAGCCATCTTCACCGTTGCCGTCGAATACTTTTCATCGGTCAGCGCTCCATCGGTGCTCATTTGTGCAAGCAAAAAGACGGCCCTTGATGCGGCCGGCCGATCGCCCACGATGGCCGACTTGAGACCCTTTAGTACACCCTGCCCCGGTAGCGAATGCACCGTAACCAGATCAGCCCAGTCCGCTATACGATGAACGCCGCCGGCGTACTGCTGCGCCACCGTGTTCCCGATGTCAGCGAATTTGCGATCCTCCAGCAGCATAAAGTTGTGTTTCTGGGCTAGCGATTGCAGCGATCGGACAAACTGTTCACTGAAATCGGAAACGATGTCGCAGTGCGTCTTGAGCAGACAGATGTACGGCCCTGCCGCTTCGGCGATGTTCAGAATTTCCTCGGTGGTGGTCAAATCTGCGGCCAGGCAGAGGGTTGTCTTCTTGGTAGCAATTAGCTTTAGCAGCTCCTTCGCCAGCGGACACTTGGCAAGGTCAGCCCGCGCCTCGAAGCTCATGCCGGTGCGACTCAACTCGTTCACGACTTTGGTGCCATTCTTCATGAACGAACCATCGCTGCGGATCTGACAGGCGCTGATGTACTTAGCCACCGCGTTTACCGTGCTCTCCTCGATCCGTTTTGCTTCGCTCAGAACCTTCAGCAGGTAGGAAAGGGTAAACAGCGAATGCATCTTTACGCCCTGCTCTTCGGTGTTCTGTACGCCACCTTGTTCGCGATCAACCACGACGATAGCATCGGTAACGACAAGTCCTTCAAAAAGAAAGGAGATAAATTTTAGTAGGGTGTTAATTAGAAATCGCTTCTACATAGAAAGAACACGCTAAACTGTTAGTTTTGGGTGAAACAGTTGTTTCCCTTTCTCGGCACGTTTGTTTGGGCTTCCAGAAACAAACGTACTCGCACTATAGCCCTCAATCTCCCCACCCTTCCCATAACTCGCTATTAACACCTACCCTCCGATCGAAGATCCACGACCGTCTCCAAGATGCTCGACCCGGACGTGACCACATCCTCGATGATGAGACACTTGTCGCCGGCGTTAAACTTGCCCTCGATCAACTTCTTCGTGCCGTACTTTTTCGCCTCCTTGCGGCGTATCAGCATCGGTTTATTGCCCTTAATTGAAACAAGCGTCGCGACCGGCAGGGCGGTATACGGCACACCGCACAAGTGCACACCCGTGGTGTTCAGCTTCGTCTCCACGATAAACTCGGTCAGAAGATCCGCCAGAGTATCCTGTCGAAGGAATTGAGATGGTTGTGGTTATGTGTTTCGAAAAAAACAATCGAATAAATTAAGGGTCATGACGCACGCGAATCTGAAACCAATCGGAAGGAGGTGGTTCCATTTGAAGGGCGCCAACATCAATCAATTTTTTTTATTAACTCCTTCCTCATTGTAACTACACACACACACACACATACACCACAACCCTACTCACCATTACATCCGGGTGGCTCACAATAACACGCAGATCAAAGTAGACCGGCGAATTAATGCCAACCTTCATCTGGAAGTCGCCAAATTTGAATGCATTGATTTCGAACAGCTTTAGGCCGAGCTGCTTCAGCTTCGTTTCGTCCGGCATGGTCGTAGAAGGAAACTGGCCAGTTGCCAAGTGCGTAACTAATCACTTCCAAATGCACGTGGTTTCCGTCCGCCTCTTCGTTCGTTCCGGTATTTCAGCTCTTGTCTTGCCGTAATAGCTATTAGGATGCGGTTTGTGAAATTCTCCAGCACAAAACAAATGCGCTGAAGCGGCAAGTTTTCTGGTACTTCCTTTTTCTTAATGTTAACGTAATACAATCTGAATACCTAGTAACAAAATTGTCTACGGTCGTCTCTCTTTCCGGGCTGAAAGAGAACTGAGCTCACCGCTAGTCAAAACGACCACACGGCTGAGAGTTCGTTGCTATACGACGGCATCTGGCAAAACACTACCCCTGCTACGGGGAGGAAGGGGGTACAGGAATGGTCGGAGATGTGTAAGCGTCCTGGAATCTTGAAGCGCGTGTGTACCTACACAAGGACATTTCAGCGAAACCTTGGTCCAAGCGCTCCGTTGTCGCAGTGTAAATGCTTTCCGTATATCTAACAAATCCATCTTTTGCTCTCTTCCGAAGAGAACGGAACGTTCGTGGACCGGCGTCCACATTAGATCCGGGGCATGACCACTACATCAAAAGCATTCGCGCACGCATACGCGGCACAGCACACGGTGTACGAGCCATTCTGCACGTGGACTAGACACGAGACAGTTTCCGGAGTACAGTTTTCAGCAAGGGATTGGGACGGGAGGGAAGAATGGCATTTAAATCATACACGGTACCAAAGCGAGGATAAGCAAACACATGTTTTTTTAGCATCGTGTTTTGTTGTGCCCATAATTTCATCCAAAAGTTGTTTGCATGTTTTACCGGCGAGATAAAAAACAAGTTTTCCGTGTCGTGTTTGGATGACGATTGGGAGACCTCGAGGCCACAACTACTATGATGAATTACTGAGGTTTTTCGCTGAGATCGGAGATATTTGAATCTTCTTTTTTAATGTTAACAAATCATGTGCTCGTTCAAATGCTTTGAACAGAGTACAAGTAGTAATATAAGCTGGTCACAAAAATACATTTATGGAGGTAGAGAATGATAAGCGCTGCCATTATCGCCGTTGCATTAAGGTGACGAATCACAACAGTGATAACCCAAATCGATGTGGCACAAACTAAAGCAATCCGTCCGTCATATATATGATCACATCATATGATGTGTAGCGAGGCACTAATTGAACAATCAATTTAGATCAATTCAAAGTTCATAAACAATATTATTTTTTGTTATTTTTTCCTCCCCATTCCACAAGCCGAATGGATTAATTCTTTCGCTGAATATTTCAACCACTGAGAGATTCACTAGTCAATATATTTTACAAATAGAACCTTAGCTTATACATAGTTTGTGTGTGTGAATTTGTCCCTAAAAAATGCAAATATATTTTTTTTACAATGTTTCCATTACGTTTGGCGCATTCGTACCCCGTTGTGAAAGGTATGCTAAAGTTATTCGTTATTACTTAAGTTGATCCATAAAGAACTTTCTAAACAAGTAGTACCGTGCAAACTTTTTATAAAGTATTTAGTAAAGAAAATTATCACTAAAACATTATGTGGTAAAAGTCACGGTGCATGTTGTGCTTCTGCACCGAAAACTTTCCTTAACTACTCTAGGCGAATCCCTCGAATTTCTTAAACACTACCATGCACGATATCACAGACAATGTCGCAAAGTGCTTACTAGAGACCATTTTTTTCCTTCGACATTTTTTTTTTTGAAACATTTTGATACCAGAAAAAAAAATTGTCTGAAAATTGGATTTAAGTGGCCAGTCTGTAAAAGGCCATGGTACGCAAACGGTAACTTAGAGGACGGTCAGTGTGGCAATCGGCTACAACTATAAAGAACTTATTCCACTCCCCTCTAGTTGTATGTCGCAAGCACAAGCGGTACGGAATGGTCGGTTAATATTGAGCTCGAACGAATTGGCTATCAAATTAAAATGCTATTTGTTATGTTACATTACGCGATCCGATTAGAGCGATATAGGGCTTAGAAAAAGCCACACTTATCGACAACTTTCTTGCAACACTCGACAACTTCATGATGGATCTGGAGCTCTTGTAGCGCATATCGGGTAGACTCAAGACCAGAACGATAGCAACATGATCGCTACACGCCAACTGTAAAAGCAAAGAGCGCGATAACATCGCGTCATGCATTTCACCCGATCGTGTATCGAATTGACCTGATGGGTGAACGAATCATGTTATGGTCGTTATGTTTGTACAGCTTACAGATAAAGCAAACATGTTGCTGATGCATAACACAAGTTTGTAAAGCTGACCTAAATAAAACTGCTAACTTGTAACTTGTTGTGCCATTCAAACGAAGTGTAAGATAAGAATTTTCTTCTATTGCACTTTATATTTATAATTGGTTGAAAGCAAAATTTAACTTCTAACGTATTACTGAGTCACAGACCAATGAGATGGAAAATAATTTTAAGCATCGCCAAGGATGAAACTAAGCTAGAATACGCCTGCGTGTGACGTACACTTTGGACCTTAAGCGAACCCCGTACCTTGTTCAATTAATAATCAGTCAAAATCAACCGTATGGTGTTCATTTTGGGCCAACGTTATCGTCTATCTCCTTCGGTTCCTTCTGAGCCACGATAGAATCAAGATTCCACGTGACTTTCGCCTGCGCTTCACGCCGTCTGATAATGTTGTTCTGATTAGCAGTCACCGTTGGGGCATTATCACTAACACTAGCGGGGGGAGCGGTATACCTGCGCCTTGGATTAGCATCACCATCTGATGGCAATTTCATCACCTCCCCACCAGCATCCAACACCGTTGTCGCCCCGTCAGCATCGTTGTTCTCGCGCATTTGTTGGCGTGTGATAAACCCTCCAGTCGTAAACGTGCCAGATGGTTTGCTGAAGTTGTACGTGCCCCGTTTGGTCGTTGTTGGCTTCCTTTCCGGTGTCGAACCCTCCTGCCCGCCAGCACCACCATTCCCGTCCATGCGACGCTTAGGACTTTTGGTGGCATTTTTCATTGCCTGCGAAATCTCGTAATATCGCAACAGCTCGTAATTATCGTTGTCGTCCCGGGTGAAGTAGGATGGTTTGGTAAACTTATATCCACCACTGCTGACCACCGGAACGATTGCACCGCTTGTGCTACCGGTATGCTCGTCATCATCATGCGTATAGTAGTGGCGAAAGATGGGTTCCCGTGAGCACTCCGCAAGGGCGTGGTAGCTGTGCGACAGAAGCCGGGGAAATCGGCTCAGCCAGTAGTGGGTGAATTCGTGTGGAATCGATCCGAGGGACCGCTGCATCGAGGGCGTTAGCTCGTGATAGTGATGTTTCTATACTCGAAAGGGGAGAACAATATTAGTTTCGTGGGAGTGAATCCTTCCAACATTCGCTTCGTTTCTTACCTTATTCCGTAGGGCACGCATCAGATCTCGCACACTGTACCCTTGATAGCCACGGAACTTCCTCAGATCAGTCGTGATTTCCGTATCCAAATGCCTACTCCAATCGTCACGTACCACAAAGCGTGCATTTTTCTCCAGCGATCGCAACGGTTCGCTTGAAACGTCCAGCTTTTCCACCCGATCGCTCACATCCTGAAGGAACGCGAGCACCCGCTCGTTGCCCCAAAACAGCGGATGATTAGCGACGGCCCGTGCCGACGGTCGCTTAGCTGAATCGGCCTGTATCATGTCGCCGATGAGTTCCTCGGCTAGCACCGTGCGACTATCCGGTTGAGGGTTTTCACGGCGCATCATCCCCAGATCGTACTCGTCCGAAAGAATGTTCGCCTGGCGCTTAAGGTTGTCGCCGAACGGATGGAAACCATCCGAAAGCACGTAGTAAAACACGCAGCCGAGCGAGAAAATATCAACCGAGGTGGTCGCCCGTTGGCCCCGTTGCATTTCCGGTGCGATCCACCCATCCGTACCGGTAACGCCGGATCGACGTGAGAAGCTCGCTTTGCCAAAGTTTAGTTTCTTGCACAGGCCAAAGTCGGAGATCATCGCCCGGACACGCTGCCGGTTGTCGGGCAGGGAAAGCAGAATGTTCTGTGGTTTAATGTCCCGATGCACAATGCTTAGCGAGTGCAGGTGCATCAGCCCGCTCGTAGCTTGGCGCAGAATATCAATGGAGGAAATCTTCTTTCGCAGCATACCAACCGTCACCGTAGACGCAGCCGCCACCGTGGATGCACCTTTGCCATCAACGTAGTCTTGCACCGTGGCCGCACAAAGCTCAACCGCGATGTACCGAAATTGGCGGTCCTGTTCGGTACAGAAATATCGTACCACATTCTCGTGGGCATCGCTTTCCCGTAGCAGGGCTACCTCTCGGTCCGCCAGCGTGAAACAACCCGGCAAAATACGCTTTACCGCAACCTCACGTTTCTCGAACATGCCACGAAATACGAAAGTTCCTTCGCAACCTTTGCCGAGTACGTTTTGTGTGTTGAAATTAATCTTGCCTACCCGCATCTCTCCATCGCCGAAATCGATCGGTTCACTGTAGCTGCCACTGCCACTACCGCCACTGCCGGTACCGGCTCCACTTCGGTTGGAGTTGCTCGTCTGTGAACCACTCTGACTTTGCTCTTGCAGTGCCTTCATTTGCAGGTGAATATACCAGAAGCCAAAGATGACCAGCCCAAAGAGCATGATGAGTAGAATCGTGGGCAGTTTGTTGGGTTGCGTTTCGAGCCATTGTTTTGTTCCGGAGTAGATGCGACCGAAGAACGTCCACAACAGTCCCGTGTGGTTCTCTTCCACTTGTTGGGATTTCGTTTCATTAGTCTCCCCGTACTCAAGATTTTCATCCGTCTGCACCCCGATCGTGTTAGTGTTCAACTCCGGCAGTCCCACGTCCGGTGGGTCGAGACCTCCACCACCTACCAGAACGGTGGACAATTCATGGTGCTTCCAGAATCCCTTACCTCCCCCTAGGGATGACGGGGAACTTGGAGTAATGTCAAGTTTGATACTCTCATCGATCTTGGGTGTTTGATAGTGGCCTAATATGATGATATTTTCGTTTTTACCCCGCGTTCGAGAGGCTTTCGAAATAAGCTCTCGGCCATCGGAGGTTACTTGATCCGGCTGTGCACGACCATCAACTTTGCTTAACGCTGGTCGTGCTTTCGATGGTCCACCAAGTAAGTTGATAGAAGGTTCCGATGGTATGGTGGCCGTATTTTTATCCACCAGCGATGGAATTGCGTACAGATTATTGCCAGCTTCTCCAATGTATACGGTTTCACTGAAACGACAAAACAGATATCGTAGATAAGCCAGCCGGTCGATCGGTGTGATTAACCGCGTGAATACTTACAATAGTTTCAAATCGTCAAAGTTGCCACTCTTGGCTCGTTCGTTGATTTCCTGCAGCACATCGTCCGAGACGGTTTGAAAGGGCACACTTAGCAGACCTTCAGAACTGAGGAGGAAAACGGCCACGACTGGACTGGACAGATCCTTCTGCCAGAGAGGTGTGCCCTGTTTTTGTTCAAACGTTGCCGTCATGCCGGAGGAGCTGCTGGTAAGGTGCAAAAATTCTGAAAAGAATAATAAAACATTGGGTTCCAATGCATTACAAAAATTAATCTAATACCTCACATCCGATTTTAATAATCATAGCATGCAGTGACAGGTTGAGTAAACTATTTTAAAGCAAACGATAAAACAAAATCTTATAAAAGGACGACATCAGCAACGATAAAAAAAATTCTTATAAAAGGACGACAAAAGCATCAGTTGCAAGTTTGGTGTGAAGCGAAAGGAGGATACTCTGCATGGAAAGATCGATAATAAAACAATTTAATATTCATTATGAGAATGTAGCCATTGGGTATGTTTTACTCTTGGCAGGGGAGAAAAGTGGTATGCTTTGTAGGTCATACTGCGGTAAAATTATTGTAAGTGGAATATTGGAATCGTACAAATGTCGCATATATCGAGAAGGTTCGCAGTAAAAGCATGCAGCAAGTTGTCTTAATTGCCGCGTGGCTTCTATCCAACGCTTGCAAGCCAAACAAGCCGAAATGGTGAAGAATGGGCAATAAAAGACGAAGATACGAGAACACAACCTGATAACACAGGTGTATGCTAGTCTGTGTTCGTGGCAAGGCGCGTTATCATTTCTTTTGCGCCATGCGTTTCGAATCGGCTTCGAGAACGTTACAGAGCGGGGAGTTTGTGTTTACGGATTTTTGTGGACGCTTACCATACTCTTTACTCAGCTCTGGTGCCATCGAGTGGGCCGAGTAGTCGAAAAATGTCACATTCCATGGTTTACTGTTCCGATCGGACGTCTGGCTATCATACATCATGACGGTGTACTGTGTGCGGCCAAGATAGACCGCACGGGAAGTTGCCCAGCCGATCGAGTCCGATGTGCCACCCGCGTCTGGGGGGCCTTCTTTCGCCGGTGGACTGCCGCCAAAACCGAGCACCTTCTCCCGCCGGCCCGTCTTCGGGTCGACGAGGAACCAGACGTCACTCTTTTTGCCGGAGTACAGAATACCATCGCTTGACCGACACGGGGCGCTCGCAACCAGCTGCGGAATTGTGTACGGGAGTTTCTTGAGACCACCCTCGAGCCCGTTCATCCGGTACAGACTGCCGTCGCGCGGGTCTGGCAGATAGTGGGCGGACATGTCGGATGGAGTCGGGACGCGAATGGCCGGCTCGTCGTCTATGGACCAGCGCGTTTCGCCCGTTAGGGGATCGATTGCGGTTAATCCACCGCCCAGTGTAGAAAACACAAGCAAAGTTTCCTCATCCTTGGCGATGGCTGTGCAGTCCTGTAAAAGAGGGAGAGTAAAAGTGGATCGCAATAAAATTAAATCGTTACAGGGGTCATAACCGACCGGCAGATAAGTGATATGGCTTGTGGCCTTCTAAAACGCCCCCTTTTCATCTCCATGCGTACTCTAGATTTCTATCGCAGCATGCTTTACATCAGTTTAACATCATGCTTTCTAGTCGCAAATGTTGTCACGTGTACCGACAATAAGTTTTTTTTTAATTTCTGTATAACCACAAGTGAAGTACAATTTATAGAACACAATTATATGACAGAACATGAGTAATAAATCTAATCTAATAGCTTTATAATAGTTTTTCGCCAAAAAGCTTAATCATTGTCGTAGAAATCTTCCACTCGCAATGCTAATGATGTTATAATAACACAACGCACTGTTCGTTTGCCGGCTTTAGGTTTAATCAGTTGTTCAAGCAAAAGCTATTGCAATAAAGCAATCCAGTGTGACGAGAAGAATTTCAATCTGACTGGTTACATTTTTTAAACAGTATCACTGTATGATTTTGTTGTACTGGCTTTCTATTTAATTTATCTCGTATGTGATAAATTGCGTACATGAATAAATGGAACCTTGCAATAGTCAGGAGTTTCTCCTGCCAGATGATTCATCGGGTATTTTGGTACCCCTTAATGACGCAGTGATTGAATCTGTGCCGGTGTCGAAGCAGAATCTTTGTTAAATTAGTACTACTTAAATATTAAATCTGCCTACGTAGCAATGATAGCGTGTCGGTATAAAGTTAACGATAACCTAACGCAACATGTTTGCCGTTATCGCTGGGAATCCCAGCTGGAACTTCCTGAAATTTACCATGTCTTCTTACCTGCTGGTGCGACAGCGAAGAAGACGACGCATTTGCATCGACCGTGAAGCTGCGTGCCCCAATCAGCAGCAACAATACCCACAGGATTTTCCGCCTTGCTAACATACTGGCAACTGTACGACGCATTTTTACCGAGAAGTAGATGGACTTCTAGAACCAGTTGAACAAATTTAGTGAACCCGCACTAGGTGGCCTTCAGCCAATTGTGACGCTCTGCTGTTCCTTGTCTAAGCAAACCACAGTCGAACACTTTTTGCTCGATAGAAAACCGGGGCCACACCACAATTCACTATTCTATACTATGCGAAATTAAATAAAAAATAAACTCCTCCGGGAGAAAACTTCCAATCTAAACGATCTACACTGTTCATACGCAGTAGGCATTACAGGACAGATTCAATTTGTTCTGTTCGTCATTGCGTCTATTGTTTTCACTTCATCATCATCTTCTGCAGAAACGAATGCTTTTGCATCATTCAGCCCTTTTTCGGCGTAGATTGGAATCTTGCCTGCGGTTTTTCTCATCCACTGTTTTCCGCGCACTGCCGCACATTTTGCACAATAGAATTTTCGCGAAAGTCATGTTTGCTAAACTCGCGTCACATCGTTGTTTTTATTTTGCTAGCACATTGCATCACCCCTACGACTGCACCTTTGTATCCGTGCCATTCTGCTTATCCGAGGTAAAATTTCGTCACACTCTGGTCCGTATGCCCTAGGTCGTGAAAGATTAATGTTACTTGATCGGAATACTAGAAAGGACTGCGTGGGAAGCGAGATTTACTGTTGCTGCAAACCTGTACCGAGTACAGTTGTAATCTGCGGGGTGGTAAACAAAGCGCTGCCATGTTTGTGCTGTCAATGAGTTGGAAGTTTTCCTCGACTCGCTGGCAACACTGGCATATGACATTTGCAGCGCCGGTGTTTTGTTCGTTATGTTTTGATTCATATTCTCACGGTGCACTATGTTGCCCCGATATTTTAGTACTTTTGGCGGTGCTACAAGGAACTTTGCGAAGGTTGTTCCGAGTAATTTAAAAGGTCGTAGCAAAAGTTCACAGGAATGGCTCACACGACAGCTAAGCGACCCGTACGTAGAGCGTGCGAAAATGATGAACTACCGGTAAGAATCACCAACACTTAAGTAAGAAACCCCATGCTTGATAGAGTCTGTTGATTTTTGCAGGTGCCGAAGTGCATTCAAACTACTTGAAGTAGATCAGAAATATGGGCTCATTAAACCGGGCTTCACGGTGATTGATTGTGGAGCAGCGCCAGGGTCCTGGACGCAAATCGCCGTAAAGCAATCAAATGCGGACGGAAGCATACCCACTAGACCGAAGGGAATGGTAGTCGGAGTGGATTTGCTACAGATTTATCCGGTGGAAGTAAGTGCATAAGTATGGTTTCGTGAGCCTTATCTACTTACAAATCTCTTTTGCAGCATGCAATCTTGCTTGGTAATAGTGACTTTCTGCGCAAAGAAACGCAAGACAAAATAAGAACAAGCCTCGGGGACCGCCGAATCGATTGCGTCCTATCCGACATGGCTCCGAATGCAACGGGAATAAGAGTGTTGGACCAGGAAAACATAACGACGCTGTGTTATTCCGTTTTACGGTTTGCCATACTGATGTCTAGCCCAAACGCTACCCTTCTGATGAAGGTGTGGGACAATGGGGATGTACCAAAGTTAGAGAAAAGCATACTCGAGTACTACAGAACAGTGAAGCGAGTGAAGCCACGTGCGAGCCGGGATGATTCTTCGGAGAATTTTATTCTTGCACGTGGCTTTCTAGGCGTTGAGAGCAGTGACGTAAAATAGTCTAGCCCTGTTACTATTAGTCTTATTCTGTGTAAATAAATTTATCTTGAAAATTAAGTCCATCCGTGACGTTTCAGTTGCAATACCAGCTTCTTTTTGACAGATCTGCCCGACCCACCAGATAGAGCTGCGCATATGAACCCGATTTCTCTACTCGCGATGTATGTGTGGGGTTGGTTGATGCATTTTTCGTCTCCTCCGACTGTGGTCCGGCAGATACGGTGTGTGCAGTTCAGTTTTTCCGTCTCTCCCTGTGGCCTGGCACGCTAGTAGGTTGGGTTTGGTGAAAATGTCAGTCAGACTTTCGTTTCTACTTTCCATTTTGAAGTCTCTTCAAAAACACTAAAACCATCCCTCGGTGGGGGCAAAAAATCGGGAGCAAAATATTTCTCCGCCCAACTGCAATATTTCTGTTTTGTGCGAGTGATGCCACCGTGACCGCGGCACACGGGATCCGAAGAACGTTTTCTATTACGATTTTTCTTCTGCCGTGAAGATTTATTTCGTCGTCACGAGACGACGGCGACGTGATTTATTGTGTGTGTGTGTGTGCTGTGGTGCGTTGTGATATCTGGCTTCGGTGGTTGCTATTGGTATTCTGCATATGACAGTCTACGGTAAAGCGTTTCGATTTCCATTGCCAATCGGAATTTTTCCTGATTTCACCATTTCCTGCAAAGTGTCGCTTCAATCCATTCGCCTGGAAAAGCAATCGGTTGTCCCGGAAAACCGAACGGGACGCCATTACGACGGTGGTGCTGTTGTGCGCGTGTGTTACTGCGGTGGCTACTGGGATAATCGTGGATTTGGGATTTAAAATTTAACCTGAGAAAAACATCCCCCACGCCATCATGAATTTCTCGGCCTTCGGCGGGCCCTTTTCCGGCATTCATCAGTTTGCTGCTAAGTTCGGTAGCAACGATGGCGCATTTACGAGCACTAACAGTCCCGGAAATGGGGCGGCTGGCGCTGGAAATGGATCCGGGCTGGGGACCGGAAGCGGGACAGGCGGGACGAACAATCTTGGCCAGCAGCAGGACCTGAACCGGTACCACGGTGGTACGAATGGGAACCATTTCAATCAGAATACTACCTCAAGTAAGTAAGCCTTTTCCATCAGCCATTGAGTAATTAAAGGGGCTTGGTTTTAATTGTTGGAGCTGTCGTGCGCAATCGGATGCGGAAAGTATGTAAGCGATTGAACGACTGTTGGCGTCCACTAGCAACCGACCGCTGTAGTGGTGCTCTGTTGTTACGAAGCAACCTGCGAGACAACATATCGAGTGTGCATTGAGAAAAAACGCCAACAAACTATGGTTCGCGTGTGTTGCCCTGATTCACAAGAGAGCGAGAGTGTGGGGAAATACTATGCTCGTCCGTAAGGGTGGGTGAGACGTTGGTATGTAACGGCTGGCGAATGGACGGGAAGAGCCGACGAGCGCGTCTGGAATGAAAAGCATAAACACTGAGGGGGACTGCCTTTAAACATGGAGCGATAAAAGAGGGTTGCATACACATTTCCCGTCTGTCGACCACTACCATTCTTGGCGGAGTGTTGAAGTAGCACAGTGTATTCTACAGTGATACAATTGGCCAAAAAATCGAGCACATAATGTGGTTACAATTTTTACAGTACATCTTCCTGATACGTTGCCAAGTATTTGATGAAACAGTCCTTTATACGTTTTCTGTATTATTTACATTTTTATATTATTCAATTGATACATAACATGTCTTAAAATCTTATGTACGTATTATTTTGAAGGTTTAATGTTACTATGTTTAATTACCACGACCATTTTATCACCATTCTTGTTTTCCATTCCAGTGGTTAATGCACCGATGTCTTATGGTCAAAACATTTCCCATGCTTACGGGACAACAAATCAGCAGCCGGCGAACGATCACTCTTTCGGCAACGGAAACGCCACGATGGGCAACAACGATCACCAGGTGAAGGTTCCGAAAGGAGGAAACACCCTCAAGGTAGACCGCGACGAAATGATCAACCAGCAGATACTGCAAAATGTCAACCAATCTTGGCAGACACTCACCAACCCATCGAACACGGTTGATTACTCGTCTCACCTGCTGTCGGCCACGTTGCCCATTTCGATCCAGCACTTCCTGAAGTACTCGGAAACGATCAAGAAGGAATCAAATGGATCAGTTGGCGGATCGGGATTAAACTCGCCCGGACCACTGAGCGGGCTGATCGGGGTCGAAACGAATGCATTCAACGTCCAAAAGGATTTACTGAACCTGAAGAACGGTTCCAATCTCAATCTGGCCCTGGGCAATGTGGCCGTCAGTGCGGCAGCTGCCAGCCTTGGGTTGAACCATCAGCAACTGGCGCAACATCATCATCAGCAACAGCAGCAACAACAGCAGATGCATCAACATGGCGCAAACCATCATACAGATAATGGATTTGCCAGTCAGCAGCAACCATCGCTCGCCAACAATCTTACAAATGGTGCCAATGGTGGTGGCCAAACGGTCGTCAGTTCCGATGCGCACAACTCTAGCAGCAGCACCGTCAATGGAGCCACGGTAAATGGGGAGGAAGTGGTCCCGCCGGCCACAACCGGTAAGACGAAGACGAAAAAACAGAAGAAACGTAAACCACCGAAGGAGAAGAAACCACGCCCGAAGCCGGGCCAGATCCGGGAAACGCAAGCCCTCGATGGCTCACCGTTGTTCTGCTGTCCCGAGTGTCAGATGGCCTACCCGGAGCGTGGCCTGATAGAGCAGCACGTCATTTCGCACGCCGTTGAGCGGCGCTTCGTGTGTGACATTTGCAATGCCGCCCTGAAGCGCAAGGATCATCTGACGCGTCACAAATTATCGCACATTCCCGATCGACCTCATATCTGTAGTGTAAGTTGCAGGAGGAAAACACAAACTTCGTGTGCTATGCTAACGGGAACGTTTATTTGCAGATTTGTCTGAAATCCTTCAAACGAAAGGAACAACTTACGCTCCACATTGTAATTCATACGGGCGAAAAGAAGCACATATGTGGCGAGTGTGGAAAAGGTAACAAAGCATCGACGGGTTATGTTTTCAATCGACATAAAATACGATTATATTTCTTGTCTTTCAGGATTCTACCGTAAAGATCACCTTCGCAAGCATACCCGTTCGCACATAGCACGGCGCGTGAAATCGGAAATGTCCGCCTCCAATGGCACTACCGGTGGAAGTGGTAGCGGTACGGCGGGGAGCAACAGCGCCGCTCAGAATAGCAGTGCGTTGTCGGGATCGCTGATGGCCACCAACATGCAAGGGGCACCGGTAACAGCCTCCTGAGGGTCGTACAAGGACTTCTGGTAAGGTGTGAGTGTGTTGTTTGATTAGCCCTGTTTCTGGTATTACGTTGGCACGTGTTTTTGCTGGGCGAAGGAGTAGAATTTGCGAGAGAAACAACTAAAGCAGATTGCTTGGCTGTCCATACTTCTTGAGATTTGACGGTTTTGGTAGTCAACCTTATGAATCTGACAAGTTTAGTCGGTATTCTAAACGGCTCGATACAATTAAACACCAGTTATGGCATTATGTGCGGCTTAAACAAATCTTTCACAAATATTTTCAGCACTAGTACGTGCCTTCCTGAAACCAAGGCGGGAAATTAACAACAACCTATTAAACCTTACCAAAAGTCAAGACAATCTACTGTTGTTTCAATGTTCTACCTTTGAGATCATGGATCATGGAAGGTATTATTTTGAAAAGCACAATCGAAGGTAGGTCGGAGACGTGTAACGAAACCCATTCTTCATTCCAATTAATTTATTACGACCACACTTTTCCTGGGTACTTTACCATCGACTTGTTTCGAAAAATCATTCCAACAAATTTATCTTTATTTATTTTATTTAAATTAACCATCACAAGAGTTAATAAAAACGTAGACGAAACGGTCCATCAAACGAAAACCAATTTCACGAATCTCTCCTTCCATCGGTGTATGATCTTATAAAATACAAGCTACGTAAAAAGCGAGGTGCAAAAAGGTTTGAAGCGGAAGGTGCAAACAAAATCGCATTGCTTTCGGATTCGATGAGTAACTTAAAATTCTGAACGGGAACCGCTTCGCCAACGCGCGGGGCACGGTCCCGAGCCTAAGCAAAGCAGCAATAATTTTAAATCCTCAATGGATGTACATGCTTGAAGAAACCGAATAAGATAGTATATGTAACAGGGCTCGTGTGAACCGTTTATGTTTGAGGGACGCCATTTCTTCCTAGAAACATTTCATAAATTGGCATAACCGCTTAGAAAAGGAATGCAGGAAACAGAAGAACAAACAAAACATTATTGGTATTGAACGACAACCGGACAAAGCAAACACTATCAGGGAATGATTACACACAAATAAGATGATAATCGAAGTTATGATGCAAACAGACAAGACTAGCAAGAGCGGAGAGAAAAGTATTTTGTTTATTTTTGAACAGATGGTACACTCGCAACAGAAGATAATTGAAGGAAAAAGAAAAAGAATATATTCTCTTTAAAGGAAAGGCATACATATTATATATTATATATATTAAAACACAAAGGTATATATAAATATAAATATATTTTGTATTCGATATTGGACGATACGATTTGCCACTACACGAAAATTTAGAAGAAGGTAAATAGATGCGTGTGCGTATGCAAATGCATACCGACTTAAAATTATTCAGTCTGAATTTAATTACTTAGCATCAGTGGAGAGCATTGAAATGATTAAAACTGGAAAATGGATGCTGCATTTTGCAACCGAACAAGAAGTAAAGTATGATGACCTGCCTGCCGCACAGTAAAGCAAAGGAAAGGAAGAGGGGGAGTCCGCTGGAACACTGCACCTGAAAACTCCTACCCGAAGGTGTTACCAATAAATAGTACCAAAGTATGTACGAAAGCGAATGCTACCTACCTTTTTGAAGCTACAAACTTATTCCACAGCCCGTTGAAAAAGAAATATATATACATCTATATATAAAAACAAAATACAAACTAATGGCAAACAAAACACGTCGTAAATATGAATCTAAAGTACAAAGGAATAAAAGAACAAGCAAATTTCACCCAGAATACGCAATACGATTTCCGTTTGATGGTGAATCTATCAAACCTTCTAACTGCAAACCTTCCTAAAACAACAAAATTTATATTTTACTAATGCTAATCGCTAGCAACTGTTGATGGCCAATAGATGGACCGTTGTGGAAATGCACCGGAAGCCGAAGCGGAAGCGGATGGCGGGCGGCGGTGGTACCGCCGATGGAAGATGGTCCTGGAAAAGGGTATTGATATTTCCGTGTTGAATGTTGATGCAATAGTCTCTAGTCAGCAGCAGATACCTTAGCCCGTAAGTGTATACCCGCAGATGCAAGTATACTTTAACACGAAACACAAACACACACCGTAAAGGGGGTGATTTTTAAACAGCATAACACATTAAAACAAAAACAAAACAAAAAAAAAATTCGAGAAAGTAAGATATAACATTATGTAACGAAACTAAAGATGAATACTAAAGAACTAGAGCGTAAGTGCGTTTAAGGTAGTTCACGGAGGATTGTATAAGAGCATAGCTTCCACCGAGAGACACACGTTCATGGACTGTCGAAGGAAGAACTGATCAAACGAGACAAAATTAAAAAAAAAAAAAACTATGAATTTCGAATGTGATTCCGAGCCCCGAGACCGCCATACATCAGCGTATACATAAACCAACATGCGTGCAATATGAGGGCGTGAATATACATTTATGCGTGTACTATTAATTTGCAAGAATGTTTTACGTTTCCCACACTCGTCAGTCGACTTATAGGTTTAGGACTTTGTTTTATGTCTTAGGTGTTGAACTGGGAGCGAGGGTATGTACTACACAAGCATAGCTTTTAAAGAAAAAGGTTCCTTTCAAGTGATTTCGTTTCATTTTGCTGTCTTAACGGGCTGCTTGTTGTTGTAAGCACAAATACAATATTAAAAAAAAAGAAAACGAATTAATAACTTTTCAAAAGACTTCATACGAATGGGTAACGGAAAAATGCATCAATCAATCGGCAATGCTTTCATAGCGTCTTCGCGAGCAACTATAAGCTAAACATAGTGGATAAGCTACAAACAGGGCCTGCACGACTGGCGGGTGTCCTGTATTTATGCGTACTGTATTTATTGGATTATAGGATTTTTTTCGCGAACAATCGGATAACGAAAAGTAAAGATGACGAGAAAAAAAACTAACAATCGGCGAAAGGATGACGAAAACCATATACAATAATAATATATTTTGATAGGCGTCTACTGCGATCATATACTTTACAATCATTCGAGTGAATTGAGATTTTTAGAGAGAAGCGCAGTTTGCTAGGATAACGTAACCGTAACACATTCGAATCAAGCACGTGGTCGCGGTATAAGAAAACGGAACTGTCAACGTGCATCAAGACTGTACACGAAGATCCTGGGGCGGTGTTATTTAACATTTGCGATTTTCGTTTTGTCTTCGAAAACGCTTTGGAAAGGTGCGGAAGGGGGGAAAGAAACACCATGGTAACACCATTGCAACGATATCAAAACATCTCGAGTAAAAAGGATGTTTTTCCACTAAAGAGCCCTGTTGATGAAAGACATCGGATGATGGCGCAAATATGAATCAAACCTTATTACACAAGTATTACGCAGCCCTGCACTCCGGGGTTGGCAGCGATTTGGCAATGAAGGCAACTGTTTCTCGGTAAAGTAATGAACGAAATACTACAGCGTGTGGCAAAAGGAATACGAAAACATAACAAATAAATGGAGATACGAACAGAAACTACAATAAGAGCAAAACAAACTAAATAACGCAATCAGGCAGGATATAAATACCAGACAGAACTTGCAGAAGAGATATTTTTAAAGTTTACTAATTTATTTAACGTATATATATAAATGTAGTACCCAGTACACTTTATCATAATGTCAACGATAAGAAAAAGAATGAATGAGGTACAGCGAGGGTTAGGGGATCGAAAGAAACAAAAAACATTAACTTATAATACATTTGTGCTTTTCTTAAAATTTGTTTGCTTCAAAAATTCCTAAAGATATATCACACACTTTTCGGATCGCTAAAATATTAAACTACTCGGCGCGTTTCGTGTTCATATTTTGGTATATTTTTCCGTAAAATACTTGCTCGTGGGCGGGGCAATGTTCATAGCAACAAAGAGGTTAGTTGTTTGTTTGTGTAGCTGGTGTTGGTATTATTATTTAAGTAGTTATTAGAATTGTGCAAAAGGCAACCACTCACATTGGCGGTGTAAGACGATGCCGAATGGTCCTACCAATGGTATGAAACTGCATGTCCTTTCGGTATCCTTCGCAGGGGATATTGTTTATATCCTTCGATGATATAAATTATTAAATTTAAAACTTGCGAACATTGGTCTACTTGAGTATAAAGATTTCTTACGCACCTTATGCTATTTATTTTATTGTTAAAATAAACTAAATCATAGCGGGCAAGTAAGTAACGGTAGGTAAGTAAAAATGCTTTCAATTGGGAGAGACCAAGTAACTGTGAGTTTGAATTTCACTAATATAACACACTGCAAAGAGCACGCGGCCTACTTCTCTATTGGCCGTGCGACAACAAATTTGAGCTTTTAAAGCAAATAATTTCTTTAAATACAATCTGACACACACACAACCACGCTCATTTATAATCATACTTTTTGAAAGTTTTTAAAAGCTAAGAAGTCTAACAAGTAACAGATGACGGTACAATTTCAACCACAAACAATTTCGTAAGTAACAATTTTAGTAAGCGTTTCCATGTTAGAACGGTTCAGTTTAGTTTTCTTTGCCATGCTTTCTATAGAACTCAACAAATAACCAATTCCAACAAACTTGGAAGAGATCGGATAGTTGTGTTCCCATTATGGCACAATGCCTTGCCCTTTTTCAAATGCTATTTCTGAGTTGTTTGTTAAAAACAAGTGTGCCATTTTTTGTTGGAAAAACCGTACAATATCGATTGCAATGGAAAGGTTTTTAACAAGACAAGAGAGAGAGAGAGGAAGAGAAGGTTAGATACGCTGCTTTGCGATGGGGTCTTTTAGACGTTTTGCTTCATCTCTTGCTTTAAGCAATGTTTGAACGCTTCCCATCCTTCCGATTTGACGTTCGACTACAAAGAGAAAAGGAAATGGAAAAAATCTGTTAATTATTTGCTCCTATTATTGGGGATAGGATTGTTTTTCATTTTGATTAAAAAATCAATACCACTTCTACTCCTTACGGTGTGGTTTTCTTATACAAACCACCGACAAATTAAAGAAAATATTTTTGAAAATTCACCTGTACATCGATTACACATGTTAAGATACCTACCGGAATTAGTGGTTGATTCTACTTACGTCGTCCACCGTCAAGAAATGTCGACCCAAAACGAACACATCGACAAAACTTAATTCGAAAATAAGCAGACATATGACGAAAATGAAAAGTTGTACGTAGATTCCAATTCTCGTCGAATTTGGTGGGATTTGAAGATCCATTTGCACACGATTCTTTTTCTTCCAATTTATGTACAGGGGTCTATTTTTTAGCTTTTGGCGTTTAAGATTAACACACACAGACCATTTATGTACACACTCCACACGGGTTAGTTGTCTGAACGGATGAAACATAAAACAGGATGAAAATAAATCATATACAACAGAACTCGATTGTGGTCGATAGGCGAAATTTGGATTTGCGAAAAGAAAGAAAAGACACATACCGATTTCGAACAGACAAAAATTTAGACGAAGATTTATTTGCGGGGAAAAAATGTGTAAAAAATAATTATTTAACCCTAAATAAGTTGGGCTCTAATCTCTAGAAAGCGATCTAATAAAACATTAAAAGGCACAATTTTTTTATGCGATTGGAGAATTTGGTAGGTGGAAGGATAGGATACAAAGTATGAGCGTTACGGTATCGTTACGTTTGTCAACATACGAACAACTACAGAATGTACATTTAAAACTCACCCCCGGTACGTCGCGTGGATTATGTTGGATTTAAATGTCCTAAGTAATAAGCTTAAGCCTACAGTTTAACGTACAAACAGCGCACAAAAAGCGGTTTTTGCCTAGCGATAGTGCCGGGTGCCCTCATCGGGCCCGTGGTCTGGATGATAGTAGAAGTAGAGCAGGTAGCGGCGCAACCGCCGGCAGGCCCGCGACCGCATCTTGAGCAGCTGCCGGAAGTTGTCCGCGTACACCGTGCCCTTCTCGATATCGTCCAGATAGTCCTCGACGACGTGCTCGTAGTGACTTACTTTGAAACCCCGGTGCACCCGGTCCTTCATGATGGCGATGAACTCCTTGTACGACAGCAGCCCATCGCCGTCCTCGTCGAAGATGGCGAACACGGTGTCGATCAGGTGCGAGTTTAGCTCGGAACCGGTGCAGATTTTGACCGCACGCGAAAACTCATCTACGGAAAAAAAAGAGAGGGACGTTGTCGTTGGTTTCCGGCTCATTCGGGACACACGGTCCAGTTCCCTTACCCTTCGATATCGGTTGATCGGCGAGCGTGTACATTCGCATCGCGATCGAAAAGTCATCGAGATTGTTCAGAAACTGGCAGAACTGGCGGAACTCGTCGAACGATACACCCTTCTCCTTGGCCTCTCTGTCCAGCAGACGGTCGAGATAGTTGTCGTATTCGTCGGTATCCTTGATTAAGCGGGAAGAAAAGGTCGATCAGCGTTGGAAAAGGATTGATTCTTTAACGTGTTCACGAGATGGTGAATTCACATATTTTTAAATATTTACATAATTAGGAAATGGTTACAAAAGAATTATGTGAACAAGAAATTCATAACCCGGCTCAGTCAAAAATATAGCGTTGATCAAAAAATACATTGAATTGTTGAACAAAATCGGTTAAATGCCAACACGCCACTTACCAGATAGGTGTAGCGAAGGAGAATCTTCGCAAAGTCCACCTCCGAGATGCGCTCGTGGCCCTTGGAGAACTCACAAAACTCCAGCTCCAGCACCTCAGTCTGGAGGTTCTTCATGAAGTTGTAGAACCCATCGTACTGCAGGTCCTTGTCGCCCTTCTTGCCAAAGAAGTGAATCTGCAGCGACGTGTCGACCTTGTGCTTCCTCTGCAGGCCCTGCTCATCGTCGACGTAGTCATCCTGGAAGGCAGAAGATCCGGCAGGAGGAAACATTAAAGAAACCTTTCCAAAAGGTGGACCACCGATATAAGGAACGTACGTGCTCTCCTGGCTCTTCGCCTTCCTTCGGTTCGATGCCGCGCTTTCCCTTCCAGGCGAAGCTGAAAATTTTCTCCATCTACTCACCCGCCGGGAAAGCAAGAGTGAATGAAATGGATGGCGAAAGTTAAAAAAAAGTAAATTAGTTTCCGTTCAGCCCTGCAGAGAGGGGACCACACGACGCGTGGTCAGGTTGTTTTTTGGTTTTTGGTTGACGTTTTTAGTTCCAAACACTATACACATCGTGAGCGCCTAAATGATTACTTGAATGTCATGACATGGGGTACGTGCACGCACGGGTTACAGGTACAGATGGACATACTTTTTCCCGCCCCGCCTCACGATCCCACCCCCCATTTCCCCCATTGGGGAACGACCATTACCGATGGAAATGTTTTGTACAGCACTAGTTTTCCCTCCCACGAACTTGCGGTCCCTTATTCTCGTCTATTGAATAAACAGAGCATTTAGGTTACATCGAACTACGGCGCACGAACGGGACACACACCATTTGGGATTGGCCAATGGGTTTTAGATTTCTATTTCCTGCAAGCACATTTTTGCACATCTCCGGGACGGATAGCAACGACGAACCACCAACGGAACGGACGACGGAGGACGAGACAACATTTACGGACAAGATACTTGATCGGACGGAACGGGGGCACGGAGAATTGCTTTGGCTTCAGATGTTGCATTCTGAATAGGATGTTTCGCTCCAGGAAGTCGGAGTAAGATAAAAATAATGCCTTAAAACATTAAAAAAAAAAAACAAACTGAATCTCTGAATCGTTTAAATAATAATGATGAAAAGAACTCTTAATAGGGATATATTAATAATTTTAATAATACGATTGATCAATGTGAGATTGTTTTTGAATGAGAGGATAACCAAAGGACACTACAAGGTGGATAATGCAGTCAGCTTCCACAAACCAGGCCTCCAATACCGAGCATTGACGAATATATTACAGCATTTAGCACACACTCGAGCTGGCTTTGGTACGTGCATTCAGATACATTCACATGCAGTTGCAACTTATGCTTATGTCACTTGCAACATATTAAACTTAATTAACTTTTAACACTGTCCGAATGTATGTCTCGGAAAGAGCATGGGAATCATATTTACAAAAACGATGTATGTACATGCTAAATATTTAAAACAGCAGCAAAAATAGGGCTCTAATTATCTGAAACCATCGATCGCATTATTTTGTTTAAGGATGGGCTTATCAAATGGTAAAATAATTGAATAACTGATCATTTACAAGTAAACATTAAATCCACTACATTAGGCGTCGAGATTATAATCGTATGTACATACTTTAAATCGGACAAGTTGGAAAGTTGGGTTTTTAATTCACACACCACACAAAAAGAGGGTTTTACACATTCTGCGGACTTAGTACGCACAGTTGGACGTGTATGGGGCTTAATGGGTAATATAAAGTTCATTTTCTTACAGAAAACTTCTAGCCGGGAGAGTGCAAACAACGGAAAACAATAGTCTATTCTATGAAATTAAACGTAAGATTAGGAAAAAAAAATCACACCAGGTCAGTGAAAGTAAGAAAGGATATGACCATCAAATGAGCAAACCAAAAGTATTTGAAATTAAATGTACAGTTATAAGAAATCAAAAATCAAAGAATACAGTTTATATCAAACGAAAACAAAAAAGAAACCAATCCAAGGTGGCGAAGAAAAACTTACTAATCGCGTCGTTCTACTCTTAACCGGCGGAACCGTGGCGCCGTCGTCTTCCTTTGCCGGCGCGGACTTTTCGCCGACCGATGGTTTCGGTTTTTGGTCGCGATAATTTGTGAGTAAAAATTTCGCTTGCGCACTGGTCGATACGAGATGCAGCAGCTATGGCGTGTTTTGCGCCCGATTTTTGCCGAACGGTCATTGGATTAGGGATTGCATGGGAGCATAATTTTGGGAACCGCGAACGCCGTGCCGGAGGGGGGGTGTTGGGATGCGTTGTTTTTACGACAGATTTTGACGATGCAGTTTACGCATGCATTTTGTTTGTGCAATTGATTTTGCGAGTGCCGAAGTGTGGAACGTCAGTTTGAGTTGTGCGGTTTAGGAGAGATGGTTTGTTTTTCGGTTGAAAAAAATATTTTAACACACAAATGACGAACCCATCATCACCATGTTGTGCCGCACGATAACAACGAGCAAATAGAGAAAGAGAGAGAGGAAAAAATAGAAAAGGTTTTGGAAGAAACGAATAAAAAAAAATTGAATTAAAATTGCCATCAATTTGCATTAAAATAATTGTTGCTCACAGGGCACACTCACACCTGGTTTAGTTAACACAGTTGAAAATGATTATTTACAAAGAACGGGTATTGAGAGTGTTATGTTGAGGAGTCTTCATCGAGTAATTGGTTTGCATGTAGTATCTTATCTTAGTTATTGCCTTGCAAAGAGAGAGAGAGATTGAAAGTAGCATATGATGCTTTACTTTACTTTGTTTTGACTACCAACATTTTTTTTAAGAATGTAGAAAACTACATAAAATAATTTTAAAATATCTTTTCATAAGGGCGTAAAGGACATAGAGCAAAAACGAAAAGAAACACTCAAAGCAACTATAATTTGATTCGATTTTTCTAATCGGAAGGAACAGAAAAAAGCAGCTAATATTCCGATGGCAAAATATAACAAACAAAACAGGTTCTATCTACTGACAGCGACAGGATGTAGGATTTGGTTAGGAAAAGAGAAAGGAATATAGGATAAAATGTGATGGCAGCACAGTATGCACTTAGTAAAACATAGAATTCTCACAGCTTTCCGCGTGGCCTCGTCGAGATCACGATCCTTCAGCGATCCTCCGAGCAGCTGACGAATCTGTACGCCATTGTCGCCGTTTCGCACCGGACAGAGCGGCGGTTGTACGGTGGGGGATACGGCGTGTGGTTGGCGCAGCGCAGACACATACGGAAGTGGTTTCGGGTTTTCGGCAACGGCAGTAAGGCAACGTGCGAAAATTTGGTGGTGGGTGCGTGGTGTTTTGTTGTGCAGTTTTGTTGATCGGTTGTGTGTTTATTTTTCATTACCAAAAAAAAAACGGGGATAGAAAAAACGGACACAACGGACACGGGCAAATCAGAGGTACCAATGAAATCATGTTGGAAAAGTGAAGAAAAGGAATGAATTAACTGAATGTAAAATACAAATAATAATTTAAAACAGAATAGCTATAAAAACATCCCGGTACAAAATTATGGCTGCTAGCAAACGTTGAGCCATTACTAGCGACATCTAGGAGCGACATCGGGTTCGACGGCAGTTTGACAACTTTACGCTAGATGGAGCTGGGGTCCCGCAACGTATTTGGAATGTTTTGAATATTCACGCGAAAGTTGAATACATTTGATAGTTACCACCATTTAAACACTGGTTTTCGTGCTTTTTGGACAGAAAAAAGTTACTAAAACCTTTCCTAGACCGTTCTGCAAAGAGATATATTTTTTTGGGGGGAAAGAAGCGCCACACTTACCACAAGAAACTCATCCTTGTCCACCCGTTGATTGCCGTCCGTGTCGAACATGTTGAACGCGATGCGAAAGCCGGAGTGAGGTTCTTTGAAATGGAATTAGAATGTTGTTAAATATGTATTGTCATATGGAAACGGTAACTTTGAAACTCACTTGTTAGGACGGAGAGCAGGAAAAGATACTCGGTGTAAGAGATAATTCCTTAAAATAAAGTAAAACCAAAAACCAATAAATTAGAGATAAAATACATACATGGGATGCACATTTAAGGTGAAAAATGAGTAAAATTAATTGTTTTTCATGTTTGTTCTACGTGAACAAGAATGATTTTCAGAAATAGAAAGCATCTGCATTATTTTAAAAATATACGGACAGCTTCAAAGGACATAAAACCGAAAGAGGCTAATCCTCGTGAGTTCTTTCCTAATGACCAATGGCTAATCCGATTGTTGAACATGGCTTGCCGAACGAATTCTGTCAAGTTAAGCTACTAGTAGTTCCAACAAACAAACAAGAACAAACCATCCGGATCTCAACCGAAGGCGTCTCGAGGCGGTGTGTTTGGTTTGTTCACGATAGCATATTTACAAAATTGGGCACTAAGCGAAGATGCCTTCTGTAAAACTAAATTAGACTACAGCAGGCGACTCGAGATCTCTGCGTAGGGTTGGAGGGACCTCGTGTGTACGGGCACAGACACATAACGGATGAAACGGGAGGTCCCTCCCTTCGGCAGGCCTTTAATGGGACGCACTTCTAAGGTGCCACCGATAGTTCCCCGATCGTCGCACGTATCATCCTGTCTGCGTGTTCTGATTAGTATGGTAATCCGTTGTCCCGGACCAGCGCTTCCCGTTGGCGTTGAGGATCGCACGAGGATCGTGGTCATTTTACGCGGAATGATAAAAAAACGCGGCCTGCTGACAGGTCGGCTCCCGTGAATGGAAGATTCCCGTGGATCGACTTGTCAGATTCACTTGCTATTAGCTGGCGAAAGGTTAAAGAACTTATTATTGCTGTTCCGATTTCGATTTCCCGCTTGGCGCAGACCGTCTTGTGTGGTAACATTATTTTTCCGTGGGTTTTGGCATTATTTGGTTAGCATCAATTTATTGTTCTGTTTAACATAAATCTTCTACAAAATGATTTTAGTACACAATATGCGCCTCTGATAAAATGTTTGTAGGAACATTATTTAGTTTATATAACATCATATAAAAAGAGTCTATATTTTTTAAAAATTTCCCACAGAAAAATATTACTGAAGATAATAGGAATACAGCAAAACCATCTCGCTTAAAACCGATGCCTTCATGAGGTGCTTCTAACGAACGAGCGCTATCTTAAAGGGTTACGATACCCTGTTCGATGCCGGACTCCCGTGGGATGCCGAGGCAAACACTTTACCGACGCCGGTGCAGCGTTGGGTATCTCTGGCCATTCTTACCTTTGTCGCGGAGGCTGCGAAAAAGCTGCGACGAGCCGTGCTTCAGCGGTGGCGTGTAATCTTTCAGCTGCTGCACCTCGGCATGCGTTAATGACTTCCTCTTGAGGCGGGCTGCAATAGGCAAAAGAGACAAAGTAAATGTGTTAGAGGGGTGCGAAAAACTCCCGGGTAAATATGGTTCACGAGAGGGAAGCGCGGGGCATAATTAAAAGGACTTCATGTAGGACAGATTTCACTGCATACCGATAGGCAAATAACCCACGCAAACCGAAATGCAGCCGTTTGGTGGTTTGCCGACGAAGGGAACTTTTTTTCAAGGACCCCTGGAGGCTTGTCTAATCTACTGTTATATTAACCGGGAGCGTCGATTTTTTCGGCCTTTCGGTGTGCGCGGGAACAAAACCAATAACAAAACAAGGATATAAGAAAAGCGGCCCGGTAAATGGGATAACCAGGTTCCGGTGATACGTACGCCTTGGCTCCTGCTCGACGACCGACTCCAGAAAGTCTTGCGGCGTCATGTAGATCTGCCCATCGAACTCGACCGAGGCGAACTTGATGAAGCGCCGCTCGCGCGCCGTCAGCTTAATGGCCTTGTCCGCGATTTCATCCTGCGAAAAGGGAAACGAAAGAGAAATCAAGCGTATTACTCAGGTCGCTGCGCTGTGGTCAATCTAGGGGGAAGGGTATCTAGAAATTAGTTTGTTTAATTTTTATTGCACCACGAACAAATTATCACCCCGTACCGGCAAAGGGGTGTACCGGGACGAGGGGCGCTGTCCTTTCCCCGTTTCTATTCGATCCTAGTTGAGGGAGCAAACACATAGACGGGTTGGAAGGCCCCAGCGGTTTGGCGCATGTGTTCCACCACCGCGAGGTGCCTTGTTGCGAGTCGCATCAGTTGCACCAAGGCTGACAATAAATCTCCACGGAAGACGTCCGGCGCGTTCGAATTGGGAACAGAAAGCCAACTCAATGGTGCACCGAAGATGACCAAATAAGTTTCCGATCATTGGACCCAAAGGGGGAAAGAGGATGTAAGGAACATTCTTTTGATTCGTAACAAACGTGTTACATAAATCAAAATGGCGTCAACTTCTTAAATGAAACAATGTATAATTGTGCCAGTTGTGTACTATTTTGGTGTGGCGCCATGATTTGTTAGAAGACCTAGATTCCATGGAAAAGAAGCTGCAAGGACAGCTTGATCCATTTTAGGTTAGATATTTTTAAACATTGTTTTTGAACTGACGATCGTTTGAAGTTCTAATGCTCTAATGCTATTAATATTGATCGTTGTAAGTCTTATAATGTATATTTCCTCTCATATTAAACTCGGTACTCCTATAAAGTATCATTTTCGCCCGTAGAATGCCTTTCGGTAGCGATCAGTGTCCTACGTGACTGCGGCCACTAAGCGTTCCGCGTATTTCGCAATACCACGCACCATAAAGTGCCGTCCACTATGCCCTTGACACCGCTGATCCTTCCGCCTGCCGTCCGTTCCGGTGTTGCCGGACGTTACCGCGAGAACCTCTTGACTCATCTCGTTTATGTTTATGGCATTGCACTGCGGCACTATCGTCATATGATGCGGCTACATCATAACCCACCTCGGTCATATGATCGAGGCGGGGTGCAATCTCTCGGTGCCAACTATTTGAATCATAGGGTGAACCCTAAAGGAACGAGAGAGACAACCACAGACGATGACTTCCCAATCGATGCAATTCCGGTCGTCGCGGCACGGTTGGAGTGATGTACTGTAGCGCAATCCGAGTGCGATTGGCGGCTGGCTTACGTGCATTTCTGCACATATTTAGTACATACATGCTCGTCGCCACTAGCCGGACCAACCACGGTCACGAGGTTTGTGGGTAGTTTTATTTCCCCGGTATTTTCAACGCTCTACGCGGGACTTGTTTTTACCACCGTTCATGGCTTAACTATGCGCGAGAATGTGAATCGAACATCGTCACGTGAACGCCTAGGGAGGAAGGCGTCCTGCTTCGGTCATGGGATTCAATATTCTTATTTTTGGAAAGTAAGACTAAGAGCATTTAGCACTTTCTTGAGAAAAAAATAATGATCAAACGAGTCTTTCTTTTTCTTATTCTCTTTAAACTAAACACGGTTGAATAAAAACATATTCCGTTCAATTAGTATCCGGTAATGTCGTCTGTCTTCTGTCCTACGCATTGTCAACGCAAGAAATATTGAAATATTAGTAACACATCCTTAATGAGTCTGTAGGCGCCAAGCAAACCCGTGATGGATGTTTTCGCATTCTCGGTCGCCCATCTTGTGTTGCATCCAATGACAATGCGTTGATTTGATTAGTTTGTTAATGAACTGCATCAAATGATGGAAGTTCCAATAGTGGTATACCTTTACCGCCACTGTAGAGTGAGTATTGCGTGAAAAACTTTTACATTATAGCGTGGCAGAAGGATAGATCACAAAACCTATTGTCGATTTATCCAAATCGAAATGGCTCTGCGCTAGGGTGGCACTATTCCCCCCGAAGCAATTGTTATAAACTGGCGCATTCTTGTCAACACCTACGCACGCACGAAGGGATTCAGTAAAAAGTGTAGCCAGATTCGTTCCCAATCAGAACATGTAATCAGTGATTGTCAGGACGTCCGAAACTGAGAAATTATCCATAGAGACGACATCCGGTGGGTTTGGTGGCGTGGCGAGTGCAAAGTTCCATGCGAAGGTCTTGGGATTTTCATGGAAGTCGTCTGCCAGTTCTGATGGTTCGTCGTTGCCGGGCGTACAATAATCTGTTGTTGTTCGATTCGATGTAGATTTAATCAGCGCGATATGTTTATTGCATGTTCCATTTGTGTTAAACGCCTTCGCGTAACAATGGTTGTGTAGATATACGAGGGAAATGAAGGAAATAAAGCTTCTCTTCTGTTGCCTAGGAAAAAGAGCTACTTTAGCATGATTACAATCAAATAGAGCCTTGCAATAAAGCAAGTGCAATTTAGACATATATAAGATATAGCATGCTATATTTAACACCGAGTATGCAGAACTTCTTGAGGAGTCCAATGACCGCAAGCGCTAGAATTTTATGTAAATTGGAACCTACGCCTTAGAAGGAAACTTGTGGTATTTTGGAGGATGTACGAAACGCAGTAAAAATAAAACAGAGCAAACATGACCGACTTGCCTTCCATATCATCCATTGAGTGCATAAAAAATGCCCAAGAAACGAGTAAATTTCACGGTCATTTTTGTTTTGGGAGCTAGCTTATTAACATAGTGAAATTTATGTGTCTGCGTCCATTTCGCCAAAAAGATTCTTGCTTGCTCGGTTGTATAAAGCCATTCCAATAGGTGACAGTGGGAGGGAAATAGATATGTTCCGCCCGAAAAAGACGATCTGTTAACACTCTAGTGGAACTGCGAAATGACTCAATGAATCTCCTCTCCACACATCACCGACATGGGACAGCCATCGTTTTAGTTTCATTTCTTAACGAGACAACCGCACGATTCATCTTCCTTGGAGACAAATTAAGTTTTTTCCTCCAACATGATATATTTGAACAACTATGAACAAATTTTCGTCGGCTGCCGATGTGGGCAGCTATCAGATAATGCAATTAGGCTTTGATTTGATGCAGCACTGCTTTTTTTTGGTGATAGATCTTCAACCAGTGAATCATCGTCTTGTTAGGTTTGTAGTTAAGAGCAATGCATTTCAATTTTGTAGTGCTTTTCTGCTTATATCTCACCTCGTTTGTTTAATTACCGTATGGGTATTAAAACAGCGAGGAATTTTTATGTCCTGGTCATAAATAAATGTGTTTTCATTGTGAAGATCCTTGAAAAAGAAATGTTAGCCACAGTACGTCTCCTTTCACGGATGGATCGCGTACAATTCTACGGTTTACGTTACACTTACTTTCCCTCATTGAAAATGTAATAATGTCAATAAATAATCCATTTAACGTATCCAAAACAAACTGCAATCTGGATCGCGTGCAACGAGAACATGGCCTTATTGCTTGCAGACAAACACCTCGTACGGCTGAGCGTAAAAATAATTAATGATCGATAAATGGTTATTAAATTAAAGAGAAACAAATCCCATGGTCTGGAGAGAGGGAAAGTAAGTTCTTGGTGTTCGCCGCCCCGAGCGATGGTAAGAAGTTCTGATGCTAACAGCGGCGGACTGTTGCAGTGCCTGGAATAAACTCCAGCACAGGCCGCGACCATGTAGCGGGCTCGTTGCAATGTTTAGTAAACGGAAAACCTTGAATGAAGATGTAAACCTGAACTGCGGGAATGGTCTGCCGAGACCATACGCATATAACGCTCGACAGGACACGCAAAAGTGCAATCTTGACCGATACATCTGTTTATGGCAGCGTCTATGGCGCTCGCAACATGGGGATCGTTTTGATTCATTTATGATTTCCAGCCTGCTCGGATCGTACTGTGAACACTTTGCGCTACGGCTAGGTGTTTATAATAAAGCTAGGAAATAAAAGTGAGTGTTCATGTTCATCGTCGTTTTGCGAATGGCATGTTTAATTTTCACTTTTTTCGTACCACAGTCGGCCAGCTGATCGCAGACCTTTTGTGGATGAGTCGATTGGTAAAACGATCGACGCCAAGTATGTGTGCGTGTGCGTGTGACTGGCGAGGAAAAGTTGCTCCGAATGTCGTAAATCATACTTTAAACATCGATTCCAAGCCAGGCCGACGTTCTGGGTTGTGTTCTAACTGTGTGACCTTTAGGCGGTTATTTTATAGATTTTGTCCTTGGGCAAGTGTAGGTATAATGTATATGAAGAACAAGGAAGTGTCGCTCAAAGCTGTACACAACTGTAGATGCCAAGGGGTTTTAGCTGCTAGTAAAATCATAATAAATTAATCACCTTTTTGAATAGAGTAAATAATGTGATAGATAAGAGTGCTCGCCTTATGTTCTTCCACTGTTCCCACTAAAGCTATAAAACCTGATGACAATAATTAATCCAATAAGTTTACGAGCCACTGTAAATTTATTAGGCATCCCTCTAATGGCGAAAAATAAAACACGCCACTACCAAAGCGCGTTGATGTTTCAATTCGCCAAAGGACCTCCCGCTGGTTGCAACCTGTAACGACAAATCAAAAAGGATGAACAGTCGAAAACGATATGCTTCCAAACATTCCACATCGCCCACCGTTACATTTATCAAATGAAAAAAAGGTGCCCTAAGTGGAAGCATAAAATAAACTCATCTGGTTTCACGTTCCGCGACGAGCTAGATCGCCACACGAACGCGAACGGATGTGTCTGATTAGTTGCCTAATGGTTTAGTTTTGTCGCCTCGCCAAATGACAGATTAATTTATATCGAATCGGCAAGGAACTATAAGAATGGAACCGAATTGATTGGTTTTTTAACGGTGTGTGTGTGTGTTTTAATTAATCCGTAAATTAAATTCCAGCGGAATTTAATGGATACATAAATATTGGCTGATAATGTGCGAAGAGATATTGATCTCGCTTCCTCTGGAAACTTATTTATCAAGACGAAAATTGCTCAAACATCCTTTGTGATCATTTCACACCGATTAAAACCGGAAATTAATATACCAGAAAAGCATAACGAAAATCGGGTGGAGAAAAAGTAATAACCTTTTTTTAGATTTTTGTAAATAAAAAAAACTTGATCTACCCACGCACATGATTTGCATCGCTGTTAAAACGGAAACTATAGCCGTTACTATGTTTCAAACTTATAATGAGAGAAATATGCTTTTCGCTAATGAAAGTAAACATTTCAAAATCGTTTACATATTGTTACTAACCTTAATTAGCGGAACAAAAGTATTATAAATAATGTGGTAGACGATAACGGACAAATAAAACATTAACAAAATCACATAAACCAGTTGCAAAGTGGTCGTCTGTTGCGTTAACATCATGGGAGTTTCCTGTCATTGTTTTTCTTAATTATTTTAATCATCCCATCTTTGATCGTGTCCTTATGTTCGAGGCATACAATTAGCTACATTCATTAGCACGGTTTATCACCAACAGTGGTCGCGTTTAATGACATTTGATAGCGCGGCACATCATGCAAAGGAATCATCAGATCGACCCGATCGAAGCGCCCTTTAGGAAACGGGACGGGGACGGAAACTCCTGCCGAGAAAAGGTTTCCTGTAAGGATGACCACTTTTCCCGCCAGCTTTGTGGAGAGATCACCAACAGCCGTTAAGGATTGAACCGGTGTGCCATCCGAAACGGCTCGTTAAGCGAACGGTGTTGTGTATTATGCATTCGTGAACGTTTGCCTTTAATCGACCGAGGCACATTAGTTCTGCTGAAAATCGATCAGTTTCCTGTTTGACTGTTCATGCTTTGGCCGGGTTTCGAGGTAGCATTGTATCGGTGCGCAGACGCGGCCACGTCATAAATATCACCTTAATGGCATCACATTCGGCTTGCGTGCTTTGACAAGGTTCTTAAGGATATTTGTTTTTGGACCCCGCGCAAACGGCGTGCGGTATAGTTGTAAAGGAAGGGGAAAAATGGGCTCATAATTAATGGACACACTTCGCGTTTCCAAATAAGGGTGGTGGTTCTGCTACTGGAGATAAGATACCACTGGAGCTGCTAGGATGGATTTCACGATCGATATACCGAACCCCGTCCCGGAGAACGTTCGAAATCGAGTAGGCAGAGGATCAGAAATAGGATTTTTATTCATTTTTCGTGACCTTCGATCGGTTCTTTGAGAGGTAATGGACCGTGTGTTAATGGCACTTGGGTACGCGGTGGTGTATTGAATTTCCACTGCCTTCCCGGCAAGAAGGTACTTAGCGCGTGATAAGTGCGCTTTTGGCTCTCGATTACTTATGGCCGGGTTCTGGTGCCGGTTTAACATTGTCGAGGATCGCTGCTACGATCGCCTCTCAATCTTGCCCGTTCCCTCGTGCTCGCGATTCGCTGATTTATGGCTCAATAAGCGCCGTCTTGTCGCTGTCGAATGTCGTCCCAAAACCGATCCTGGAATCGATCCGGTCCCACTTGCAGGTAGCTGCACACGGGTGGTATCCCGATGCCGCAGCGATCTTTAACAGCGTGGCGAGGTCCTGCAAGTCTTTGTTTTATTTAGACGATACCGCCCAGCGATCCATCATTCAAAAACAGCTAATCCCGACGCAAACGGACCGTTCCGTTGGAATTCACGCATCCGGAGAATCCTTCGGTGCCATTTCTCACTGAACGCCTCATTTGGGTAGCATTAATGATATCGTTTTGGGACGAGTGTGGTCATGCATACCGGTGGTGATCGTTTGTGCCGAGCATTCCCTGAGGACGGAGTTTGGGAACCAGCAAAAATAACCTCTGTCTCACAACGCGTGTGTGATCTATCATTTTGTCCCATAAAAAGTCACCGGAACCGAATGGAAGGATTCAGATATAAGGTCCATTAAGATGGCAACGAAGGCTTAGCTTTAATTTGTGCATCCTTCATTTTTGAAATCGTGTGGAACTGTTTTTGTCTTTATTTTTTCCTACTTTTTCCGGAATGTTCTAGCCGTTTTCGATAGCATCGAAAGTTGATTAAAAAAATGAAAAGCGAGTTTATTTTGTTAAATTAGGCGTACCTTCGTGGGAGGTGAACAATTTCTCAATGTTTTGATTTCTCAAATTTTACCGATGAAAATATGATATTTGTTTGCTTTTTACACTTCAAGAGCATCACGAAGTATGTTTCTCGCGTAGATAAAAATTCACGGCCACGCCATGTGCTTCCAGTGCCCCTGAAATTTCGCCCCGTTCTCATGCCAAAATTCGCGACACAGACAATGTGCACGCAATAAACACTCCGTTAATCCCAGCATAGACTATTTGGATGGACTATGTATCCGGCGTGGTGTGTATTTTTTTTCTTCGTTCTCAACGAAGATCTATTCAATTTGCCAAAATTTGCACATGCTGTTTCGCGTCTAGCCTTCTTGTCTTCGTTATGATTGTCTATACAAGCTTGTAGAACATGGGAACTAATTTGCTTAACAAGCCATCAATCAAAAGTGTTTGCGAAGGAATAAAAAACGCCGATGACAACTGGAATGGATAAGCAAATAAATTGTGCAAATTTTTCTAAAACGAACCCGCTGGTGTAAAAACTCACAAAAACAACTATTTGCTATTAGACAAATGCTTCTTTTGGCACGGCACTAAACATATCACCAATTGCTAAGGGCGTCACCAATAACCACAACAGATGAAGATTCGTTAAATCATATTTCGTCATGCCAATTTTTGGTGCAGAAAACGTTGGCTCCATCACAGACAATGACTTCACTTTCAGACAGTATCATAATGAATAATGACGTTTTTCCATTAGGGAAAGTTCGTTTGACTAACCTCTGAATAGGCTCTTGGAGCGATGTCACACGCAAGCAAAAACTCGTTCGCGATTCGGAAGGAAATTGCACGAAATTTATGTGCGAAAATGGTGGAAATGGATGAAGACATCCTTTGCGTGACCGGCACAGACAAACGGCTTGTGTTAAGTCGAGACATTTTTTAAGGGAAAGAAATATGAGGATGAAGATAGCAAACCGGACGATCGTTCACCATGTGCAGCTTCCACGAACTTGAGACGGCTTCAAGTCCAAGTTCAAGTCCAGCCCAGGCTCGAAGTGATTCAATGTCAATGGCGGAAAAAAACCCATATGGTTCAACATAGACTAGCGTTGTATTGGATGGTTCGCAGTCCCACCACGCAAGATTGTTTCGAATCTAGGCCCGCAAAAGCTGACCATTGCAGCGCGATATAACATTTTTACGATCGAAACCAATCCAAGTGCATACTGTGCGCCTCTGGGAAATGGAACTCGTAAACATTTCGAGCGTCGTAAACTGACCCACCGGGGGGTTTTCTTTTGCCGGAGCCTTCTCTAATTAGACGCTCGAAGGCGTTTGTTTATATTTTCGTTATGTTTCTGTCAAAATAGTTCTCCATAGGAATTTCAAGCAAAATGTATATGATACTTATAACGGCCTGTTCTTTTTAAAGATCACGGGTGTAAGTTTTATGATCAACCAATAATATCTTCCCGAATGTGATCGGAATTCGGTTCGTCTTCGTAAAAAAATTTCGCTTTCGATCTTTTCACACAAGCACAAAAAAATATTAAAACGATCGTGAATGTAAGGTGGTCCTTGCCAGAACCACAAACGCGAAAATCTCGGATGGGTGTTGCTACCCGGGAAGTAGAAAGGCAAGAAGAAAATTAAACCAGTCAGAACGAAATCGAAAATTGACCCGAAAAGCCATAAATTACGATTATTATTTTTTGCGATCATCAACCAGTTTCGGACCGTTCGTTTTCTTTCCGAAACGACAGTGAAAGGTACCAAGAGTTATGGATTGGGGGCCGATAATTTCATTCTAATGGGATTTAAAATAAGTCACCAAATGCATATCTTTATGCTCTCGATAATGAGATTAACAGGAGTGCATGGTTTGATTAAGATTTATCTTTTTCGCGAATATGTTTAAGAATAAGGGCTGGAAAATTAGGAATCTCTTATACGGGGAAAAAATCTAGAAGTACGAAATTATTAAAAGCTGCTACTCGTTGGATCCAAAAGGACCTGCCTTTTGAGCAAGAAAAGTATTGGATTGAATTGCTTATGCAAGCAAAGCGCTTAAGAGTTCGAAAGGTCCATTACCGATGTTGTCCCTTTCAAGTTTCTCGAAGCGAAAGTGGCATAAGTTTCGAATACACTTCAAAGAGTTTTCTATTCTTAAAGCACCGATTTGCAAGCACGACGTGTGACAGATTAAACTAAAAGAGTCGCTAAACAACACAACTAAAACAAACTTGTTGAGAAATAAAAAGATTTTCTACGGCCATTCCAGGGCAATCCATGCTGTTCGTCATGTTCTAGAGATGCGAGTTCTCGCACTTGCGTGTAATTTTCGTTTCTGAAATCGTTTCTGGGTTCACTTTCAATTCAACATCGGATGATGATTGATTAGTGTGCACAGAATCTGAACGTGATCCATGACGAGAAAGTCCGAAGTGATGGTTAAACACACTACAGAATAAGGTTTATGGATGTTAAATATCCGGAGAGAGGTGGTAGAAAGTAAAATTAAAACACTACACGCTTCGTGATGTCCAACTGTCCTGTTTTGGAGAGCTATGGAACTGTGGGTTTCGGTTCAGTACTACTATTGGCATTAACCATTATATTTTACCCGACTACAGAAGTCTTGTATTGAAGCTGTAAGACATCTCTGTTCGCACTGCAACAAATACGAACCGTATCTCTTTCTTTATTTCTCGAATCAGTTTTGCACTGGCGACGAATCATCATCATCATCATCGTCTTCTGACACCTCTTTTGGAGGTGTTTTGCGATGCCCGTGAGCGATTCCATCGATCCTGCAGGAAGGAACTGATGGCGGATGGGAAATATGCGATCATGCTCGGCGGGCCGTCGAGGAAACGGAGGAAATTAACATTCGTTATGAGCTCATACATCAACTTGTCAGTGTGGCCGCTCGGGACCCGGGCAAGCAGGATCGGGTACAGTGTTGTGAGTCAAATAATGAGTGAAATTAATCAAAAAGAGTTTATTTTTGCTCGCTTGTATGTGGCTAAAATAAGGCGCTTTCGCGAGCGCACACACATTTCACGATCGCTACCACGATACGGTTTGGTCTTGTTTTTTTTTCTGTACGTCTTTTGCGGTCGATCAATCGTTCGGGTTTCGGGAAGCTACTTCTGCTGCAGAAGATGAAATCCTCTCCCGGCGAAGCATCGATATTTTACAATTTCCTCTGTCCTCTGGCTTATTTCTCAAATTTTTGAATTTTTCCAACCGTGTATGAACACATCATTTCCTGCATAATGCATAAGGAAGGCGCTGTAGTAGTGCCAGGTTGCCGCTTGCGGTGGCCACTTTATTTTCCGCGCATTTTGATGATGATGTTTTTGATGTTCTTGCGTGCGCGAATCTTTTGTGCGTTACAACATGGAATCTGGTACTGTCCCGGAATGGCATGTGGTATGTTTCCACGATTGGGGATGGTATGAACTCGGCAAGAGCGGTTCGGTTATTCACTCTTTCAAGCGCGTACTGCCGGGTTGCTTCTTTCATCGTACAAGAAGGAAATATTTTGACAACTCAATTACTTTGCCGAGCTTAATTAGTCCAACCCTTTTTTTCTCCAGGTGTTTTTCGAACCGCTCGGGCAAAGAATGGCGTGAAGAATTGAGCACAACCGGGTGGCGATCGCCGTGGCGTGGTAAAGGCCTCTACGGGATGCTCCGGTACTACTTGCATCGTAAACAATTTCTCACACCTCTGGCCAAAGGTGTCTTTGGAGCGTTATGAGTTATGACATCGAAATGAGACCACTGCCTTTAGGATAAACCGCTTTCCTGGAGTGAAACAAACTGTTAGCGGCGGATGATCATCAACGCCTGTAGTATTTTTTTATCCATTTCTCCCGGGGTCTTCCGGACGCTGGCTGTCGGATAATCAGACCTTTTTCTAAGCCAACGTTTTAAAAAGAAGAATTTAAGACAATAGTATGCTTTATTAGCCGTTTCCGCACCAAACGCGATGAGCTTCGCTAACCCCTTTTTTTTTGGTTAAACACAATGTATTTTAATCCTATTAACGTGAACATTCGCTGGGAAACAGGAAAACCCTTTCCACCGAGGGTACGCGTGGCTTTCCAGAACCAACGTAGATTGTGCCGAGCCCTGGAGGCAATTTCGCGGATCTTCGAACATGGTCGGAGCAAAGGTTCATCCTGTCCGGAGTGTGTGGTTCTGGCAAGAAATTAATGCACCAAGGCGTGGTAGAGCGTTTCATCATTTCTTCTGACCAGATGTTCTGACCGAAAATTGGCTTTTTTAAAACCTTTTTTTTGTGGAGATCTGATCTAATCAGGCCCGTTAAATGTCAAATTGTGACCGTTGCTATTAATTTTACACTGAATGAAACGCGATTAATCACACGATGACATTCAAGTAGTAGCTTTCCGTATCTCGAATGTTTATCAAAAGCAAACTTCCGGCATCAAATAGGGCAACCAGGGTGACAGTCCCGATCTCGATAACACTCACGATCATTTCTACTGGATTCCATTCCTTAAGGACATGTTTGACGTCGCGGGAGTCCTTCTGAAGGATTAGAAACGGTAGAAGGAAAGGAAAAAAAAAGATCAGGACTACTTTTCAGAATTTATTGCTTAATTCTGTGACCAACTGTGTCGTTTTGTTTCGGAAGGTGCGAGTGTGTTTAGTTTCGCTTCATGCCGTCACTTTGGTCCTGAACTACACGAATAAATCTTCGGTGGCTGCCGATCTATCATCACATTCATCGCATAAATCTATCAATTCCGTATCAACCACCATCGGGGATGGTAAGATGTATTGCTGTGTACCGGGCAGGATGGTCACTTGCGATTCCCATGACGTAAACTTAACATTTTTTTGGTCCGGGGTTCAAATGGTCTGATACTTCGCTTGTGTGGCCTTCCTTTGCTCGTATGTCAAGTGTCATGCCAGGCAATATCCCTTCCAGCAGAGAAATACTCGAGTTTAGTGCTTTTTAAGGTGCCCTTTTTCTCTGCATCCCTTCAGAAAGGTCAGAAATGGGATCACGGTGGGCTGGAACCGAAGCCGATCGCCGCAAACAAATGAGCTACTTCCGTTAAGCTTCATCAAGTGGCCGGTCTGGAGGGATTACGCAAATTCGGTTGTGGGAAATTTGACCTTCCTTCTCTCCGTCACCCGCAGCCAGGTTCGACCGCCCGACCAGGTCGTAAATCGATCATCTGGCACTTTTCGAGTCGTTCCACTCGAAGATAGGTCTATAGGTCTCGATCGAGTTTCCCTTGGGCACTTCCAGTGACACACATTGTGGACCCAGAAAACATAACCTGCTTCCCGCGTCGGCCTGGCTGCACACGTTTCAGTAATTTATGTCGCATTGTAGGCGCGCACACCCTCAATCGACGCGTTCGTATCCGTTTCCCTCGTTCGCTTTCCCGAAACATGCTGTAACGGCGAGGGGTTCTGCATCGACGCCTTTCGGGATGCGTCCTAGGACGTCGTTGGGTCGCGTCTGTGACCTGTGATCGGATCATTCATCCCAACCACTGCTTTAAGAACGCTGTCACATGGCTTCAGGCTCGCGATGCTTAGAACCTGACAGGGGGACCCCACCGTTCTTTGCTCTAGTTTCTGGCCAGAAGCTCACACACGGCGAAAACATGATTGGCAGGCGCGGTGACGACAGCACATACTCCACGGCAATCAACCCTACCAGGCAGCAGCAGCAAGTGGCAATCCAGAGTGTGACAAGTTTACCCTCGAGGTGGAAGGCGGAAACTAAAAAAAGAAAACACGCCACGGATGCCGGGGGGGAAAACATAAAAGCGACTGCGCGGGGTTTTCGGTTGGTAATTATTCGATTTTAAAACTCATTTACACGCCCGAGAAGCCGGTTGTTTTCATCCCGAGCCTAAGGGCAACAGTACGCACCCGCTTCCTTATTCCCGGCGAAGAAACTAGTGTAAAGTATTGCCCAAGCAACTGTTCGTTATGGTGTGTTTTCCCGGCGCAGTGAGCAGTTTCAAATTAACGCACTTCCATCTCGGTTCGCCTCATATCCGGATCCCTGCAGACGCGCGTTAATGATGAATCCCTCAAGCATTCATGTGCGCCATATACGGGGTGCGTTACGTTAAGTAATGCATTCCAGCACAAGCGACACAAGGGGAATTTCGATTCGTCTGGGCGAGGGCTGAACAGAATGCCCGCGGTATCGGCAGGAATTTCCCATTTCTCGATACATTTAGCGTTAATAATGCATGAGAAAGTGTGTCGAAACTGGGAGGATGATGGGTTTGTTCTTGGGAGTTTGTAAACAAACATTGGTAACAAGGAGAGTGAGGGCAGTTGGGAAGAAGGAGCGACAATAGGGCTTTATATCCGTCGCGAAAGCAACGTCTTTGATGTTGACGATAGCCCGATGAAAGTAAGAGGGGCAGGGGCAACTTGTGCATTTAAGTTTACTGAGTTCACTGAGTGTAGAATATTATATGACGTGGAAAATGTATCATCACAATAGACATAAAACTTGGACAAATTTAAATCAAACAAGACATCTTAAAGTAACCTTATCAAAGCGCCCTTCGTGTGGAACAATAACCGGTTCTGGAGAAACGCATTGGGAAAGGATGATCGCGAAAGTGGATTCAAATGTGTAGCAAGCAATTTTTCATTCGCAACATGCGAAAGATATGTTATTATCAAAATATTTATTTTATTGATCTCTTTCCGACCTGAACGCTAACGACTGGCCCCATGTCGGTTGCATAAAATTCACATTTGCCAACGTCGTGTAACAGGAAAGGGTTTATCTGAACGTACCTTACCGGCAAGGCGTAAGGGTATTTTCTTCTTCCACTTCTAATAAAGCCGCCCCTTCGGCGGGCAGTTCGTGTCTTCCGGCTCTGATACTGATTATGATATGTCGAGCTGGCTCGGTGCATCGTAAAACATCAACCCTGTACAACACTAAGATCTGCCAAAGTGGTTTTAGGTTGGTCTCTTTCCGGAGAAGGTCGGAAGGTTTGGCGTCACTTTTTTTTTGTTCAGTGAATTTCTCTTTCGAGCCCAATAAGTGGCCCAATCGTATGCATCTTGCACCGCATCGATAGCGCCCGGTTGAGATTGTAGCGGAGGTCCCTCTAGGGATCGTGAGACCGTCGAAGAAACTTCCCAGCAGCAGCCATGGCTTAGCCTTCTTTAAAAAAAAACAAAACTCCATTGGAGCACGCGCGCCAGAAAGCCACTAAAAAGCGAATGAAAAGCAACTTCACTCGCTTTACCACTATGCTCCCTTTTTCCGTGGCTAAACTCCGATGCTTCCGTTGCATTTGATGAAGATGTTTATGATTATGCGTTCCATGCCCGGTTTGAAACGGCACCACCGCCCATTCTACGGCATCTCCGTTTGATGTGATCTAACTCATCCGATAATAGCGGAACGGGGAGGTGCGCTTACACGCTCTGCTTGCTAAAAAAGAAAACAAAACACCGACTCGGCGATGGTTAGAAGGAGGAAAAGAGGTGTCCAAACCTGGTGGCAGGTTGAAGATTACCCCGTGAGGTACCGGGAGGGTAGTTTTTCATATTCCTGCTCCTGGCGCTCGGTTCATGGTAGTTATGCATGTGACCAGTTCGTGGAATATTTTCGCACCTTTGGCCAAAATCAAAGGCGGCAACAGAGCGGTGTACGGTGCCCTGCAGCATTCTCGCAGTACGCGGCGTCTCGGGCCTAACGATGTGTGAATATATTGAACGCCCATTTTTTATTCCATCCCTTCGCACGAGCTAATGTGCAGGTTGTGTTTCGGAGGGCTTTTCCTTTGCATAATAATAAAGACGATCGATTGGTGTTAATTTTTTCGATGGTTCTTCACTTGTTTTAACTAAGGCAGATAAACAGTGCAGAAGATACTCACTTAAAACTATCTAAGGTTGCTTTCGGTAACCGTGAGCTTTTTGGCTTCTAACGTTGCAATAAAGGGTGGTAATTTATCATGCATTATAAGCATACAAATTACACAGTACTGCCTTGTTGCATCGATATTGGTGCCAGGCGCACGCGTTTCTCAGAAACTGGATGGCATGCGGTGAATCCTTTCGCTTTTATTTCAATCTTTGCGGAAAATGTACCTCTTACCGATGAAAACCTTTACGGTAGTATAAGCTATGCAACAAATTTGAAACTATCGAGTAAGTATATGATGAAAAAAACGATTTCTTCGGTGGTGGTCAACTTCGTTGATATTCGATCGTACGACTCTCGTGGATGGAGATGTTACCCAGAAGGCAGTACGATCGATATTCATGATCAAGCGAACGGCATAAAACCGATATCGCTGGCCGGCCCATGTGCCGACACACCGGCGTGTGCCTTCCAAAAACCCGAGAAAACCGACTGCGAAAGAGAACCGAAGGCCAGTGAGAAACCCGCCACTTGCCTAATGGTGATTTCTTTGGCCAATTAAAATATGGACCATCGTAAACAACTCAATAATGTTGGATGTTATCGAGGCTGGACGGAACACCATCGTGACGATGGTCACCGGACCGAAGGATCCTCTAGAAGAGGCTTCAGTTTCGTTCTCTTTCTCCCTTGTTTTCTTCGAGGGTAACATACCACAGTCAAGTTCATAAATCTGTTCCCGCACAACGGTGATCGCTCGGTCGGTTGCGAAGGAAGAACTCGATGGAGAAGCAAGTGAACGTGAAACGATTTTGAAGCGCGGACAAGATTTTGATGCATCGTTAGATGACTAGGAAGTACGTAAAAAAATGCTTGAAGTGGGAGAAGTCGGAAACGTGTGGTTCAAAATTAAAAACGATTTTTTCCCTTCATGAAGCTCATGAATTCGTGGGGCTGATGTATACTGCACGACAGTTGATGCATGCACCGAAGTGATTTATCTCGATATCACTCGATCGAAACAGTCTAGACTTCATTTATCTTCTTTCCCACCTTTACCTAGTAGTATTCTTTTGGGTGTTGTTTTTTTTCCCTTTTAGCATATTGAAACACCCTTCCAGCGATCGATTTATGTATCGCAGATAGCGCTGAGCTTGAGTAATGTGGTGCAACTTTGATGTATTCATGCTAAGCACCCGGAAAGATCGTTTGGATCGTTTGGGAGGGTAGGTGCTGAATTGACGAATGTTCGCACCCCAACTTCTTGAGAGATCCCGTGCCACTCCCGGCGTAGTTCGAACTGGTTTAGTGGGGCACCAGTTTTTCTACCGATCGGTTCTTCATACAAAACATTAGTTTCGTCCATTTTGTCAGCTCTAGGGTATGTTAAATTGGTTGGCCTGGCCCGGAAAACAATTTATATTGAAACATAAAATGTAAGGTGTTTCGTTCTATCTTCCCCGTCCAGGTTTTGTTCCAAGGTAAAAACCTTCATCGTGCTTTTTACGAATTAACGCGCGATACTTTCAAACTTACAGTTTGGTAATTTGTTTAAATCCCAATTGATTGGCATTAATCTGTTAGACGGCTTAATATTTCTAACGCCAAGACTTCTTCCTGTTGTATATGCAAAACAAAATTCTGGTCCCCAATAAGTTAAGTCATTACAAGCCATAGTGTTCGACAACGCCATAACATAATTGACGCCAATGAACAGTCCACTATGCAAATCAAAAAAAGAAACAACCAGTAATTTAACTTGTTGCTGCTCTGCTGGACATAATCGGATCATAATTAATTGGCTTTCAAATATGCGAAACGTGTATTACACGTCCCCCCCCTGTTCGAGGGCGAATCGATTCCAAGTTCATTCACGGGGTGGACCGAATCACGTGCTACCCTGCTTCGCTCCAGTTCCAGTTCCGGAGACAGGTGACAGAAGGGTCGATTGGTCGTTCATTTGATTTGCGACCGGAGTGAGTTTTCAGCAACCGTTGTCTGATATCTTGATAACGCGTTGGGGTGGTGAGTGAGTGGTGCCAGACGATCGTTAGATGACGAGTAAAAGGGAGAAGAAACCGGTCAACCAAGGGTAGCCTCACCTCTTCTCACCCTTGCCGCATGTGAGACGTACTAGAGCATGCCTCACAAGTGTCAGCACCGTGGAGGACCCTTTCACCACCTATCGGCGCGTCCGAGCATGGGTGATGAAGGGCGGGGTGGGCAATTGCGTTCGGTTTAATTGAACACCTCTTAACAAACAGTAATTATCACATTATCGCAACACTGCACTCCATCGGTAGCAAACTGGCGGCGACATGGCAAAGGAGCAAACGAAAAGCTTATCGGATAACCCGCATCGTGTTGAGAAGTGCGAAGTGTTGCTTGCGATTGAGATATTCAAATGAGACACGCGATCAATTGTGCGCTTGGGTTATTTTTAATTGTGGCCGATCGTCAAAGGCTGGCGCCGGATTTTATCGGGCCTAAAGTAACTTTCAGTGTAGAGATTTGACTACTTCTTGTAACCAAAGGTCAGTGTTTGACCTAGAAAACGGACAGTGTAGATGCTGATTGCATCCCCCACCATTACCTTCACTTCATAGGGAACCGTTTTGGAGGCGTATAAATGTCAAAAACGAAATCCACCCGGCAGCAATAAGTTTGCGTCTGTTACCCGGCCGGTTCTTTATTGGATAAACTCGATGCTGCACTTCTTTTGCACATAACAAATTATAATTACACAAGCAGTCTCGCGGGCACAGGTGCGGACATTAGTATGTAAACTTTCTGCGGCAATCCCATACCTAATCATTATTGTTCAGAACACGACAACGAGTCTGAACTTTTGAGTGGCTACAGTGGAATTTATGTCAACGGTTTCGCGATGCAATCTTGATTCCAGAACGTGGACAGTTGGCGTTTGGTATAGCACTGCATGCATCGGCTGTTTAAATATCTATGAAAGTATGATCTTTATGGCGGTATGGGAATAGCTGTTGCCTGCAACCGTGTCAATCATTAGTTTCAGCGTGTTCGGAGCTTGATAGCCTGTAATTACTCATAATACAATTGTATAGCGGCGTTCGAACCTCTTAACTGGTTGGATATACATCTTTGCTGCCGTGTGCTTCGGATTTGCAATGCAGTTCTAACGTGGCATAATTTTCACAAGGAACGCTGCCACTCCAAGAAAATATGCCAACAAAAAAATAATGAAAACAGGGTGTAATGATATTTTTCATCCTAAGTGACGAATTAGGTATATGAACAAAAGCTAGATTTTTCGGTAGATAAAGCTTTTAGAATTGCAAATTCGATCCACCTTAAGAGCAATTCACTGTAGGTGCATGTAGTCTGAAATGGTGCAATACATTATGTCCGAAGCGGCGGGTAATTATTTCTTGGCGCAAACAATAAGCTTCCTATACAAATGCAAATGTTTCATCGTTCAGGATAAACAATTCAGCATCACCGATTCCTCCTGCGGTGGGTTGTTTTTTTTTTATACGACACGATCATTTACAAGCGAATTAGTGCCATTCACACAATTTCCTGACATTCCTTTTAAAAACCTACATTCGATCCAATGTCACCTGTGAGCTTTGTCTGCAGTATCCCGGTCAGGTATACACAACAAGAATAACGTGCTGCATTCGGTGGGAAAGTGTTTCCCGGAGACTCAACTGCAACTGCCGCCGTTCCGGATGTTGTTCGATTGGAACCAACCGACCGTACCGAAATTGGTCCAAACGGGACGACACGCGAACGAATGTGTTCGCTATCGAACATTAAATTTATGAGTGCAGCATTCTTCTTGAACGAAGCCCAAATCTTGTTTCCACCCGGTTAGCACTTTCAAAACCATGATCGTGTGAAACGATCCAACCGATCGGGCCGATAGAACGTGTTATCGATGTTTAGATATTGATCACACGAATTTTTAGATCGTTTGAAGTTTAGCAACATCCAGTGCCGTAGCGGCTGAAGCAGACGATCCATTCGCCACAGCGTGGTGCTTTTCCGCGTGGTGGCGGTGCAGGCGCGTTCCACGACGCACGACACGTATCGGAAGGTCCTTCCCAATAAATCTCCCATTCGGTTTATTAATCAGACGAATTCCCTTTCCCCAAGAATCGGGGGGATTCCGAGGCTGCCAGAAGTTCCGAGGAGGCCACACGAGGCGATGCGGTGGGTGTGGGAACCGTTTGGTTCGCCACGAACCGGTGTTTTAGCGTTGACCGGGTTGGACTTGATTCCGAAAATAAAACCAACAAACCCTCAACAAAACCACCGCCAGCGGCAGATGCGGCATAAGTTATAGCGGGTGTCGCGCGGATGTGGAAACACGAGAGAAATTTGATCTCTTTTGGCGAGAATTATTTTTCCTTTTTCTGCTTTCCTTAACCATTTCTCCCTGCTTGGAGGTTGGTAGTTGGCGTTGATCAGTGGGAGGAAGGCAGCCAGCAACATGGCATCTAATTATCGGTCACTTCGGGGTGGCATACCGGCGAGGAGCTCACGTAGCGTTTGCTTTGCGATGTGTTTCGTTTGTCTGCCGTTTAGCGTTGGCCGGAATATTCTGAGATGCCATACGCACGTTTAGTAATTACCACGTGTACCATAACAACATACCTGTAATGAAAACGAAAATGAGAAAATTTTGCATTAATAAATCAATCTTATAGCAATCGGTCAATGTGGTAGAAGACACGAACGACAAGGTGATATGTAAGGACGAATTAAAACAGGTTTTAAATTATCATTTACTCAACACTTTCGTTGCAACTTTGCGGTGACATTTTATTTCGTTCTACGACTGACAGATACATATAAACAATTAAGATTAAATAACGATTAACTTAACGATTTCCTTAACGCTTGTACCTCCGCTTTCTGCCTTGTGAAGCAAGGTGTATGTTTTGATAATTTACCCAACCATTAACACACATTAGGTGTCGATTACAAGGGCCATCGGAAGGGTTGTAAGCCACATTCCATTTGCACCGCACCCTCCGAAAAAAAGTCCAACCATAGCTCATCTTTCTCCCCGGCTCAAAGGGAGGTCCGCCTTGCTTTCCTCACCATTTTGCAGCGAACCACGCGGCGGCTTCGGGCAAATGGTGCCCTCGGTTGAGAAAAGCGCGCGCTCGCACCGGGATTCCACCGGTACGATCGGATCGGATTTATGCGGATCGTAACAATTATGACAGAATAAATTAGCGTAAATTATTTCACACCGAGGACAGAGCGCGATCAACAAGAAAGGTTTCGGTACGAGAGATCGCCGGCCGCTGTTCATTCGAAATCAACGATTTGCGGCCGGGTGTTTGGAATTTAACCATATCGAGCATCCGTTCGGTTGTCGGATATACCGTTTCCATCGAGCCGCTCGTCGAGGCTTTGAGCGGCTTCTGGCTTTTCGGATGTTGCCCGGGGAGAAACTTTTGGCGATTCCGGAACATGGGGCTGTGCACGGTCCGGCTTCATTCACGGCCCACGTCCCTTTTTTCGCACGAACCTCAGGAACGGCCTGGTCCGAAACCCTGATCGGTAGCAGAGCCGTCTTTGTCCGTTCCACCCCAACCGAAGGCTAGGGCCAAGCAAGCCAAGGACCGGCTGAGACATTATAATTGAATCAAAGCACCACGACGACCGGCGGCTACTTCTCTAAACCCTCTAAAAGGAGCACGAATTAGCGAGCGGCCGCGTGTCGAGACGAGATCACTTTGAATCAATCGGCTGATAAAACGCCACACTTTTGCCCCAACGTGTCCCCGTGGTGTTGTGAAGGCAGTATTTATTATTTTCCATCTGCCCCGTAGGGCTCGAAAGTGGCTCAGGCACGCGGTTGGTTCAACGATCGATACGCCACGAGCGGCTCGGTTTTCTCCAACGACGACGACGACGACGACGGTTAGTGGTTTCATAAATTTACGTCTTTTCGTTTTCTATTTGGCAGCAGGCCCGCTTGCTGTGGTCGCTATTTTGTGTGTTTTAAGCTAATGCCTCGAGTGTGTATCTGTGGCCGGCTAGAAAACAGGGGCGTTGTGCACTTGTTGTGTAGCTGTAGATGGCGTTTCTTGCGCATTTGGCATGCAAATCCGCGGCACTGGACACGATCGGATCCGGGGTTGCTCGATATCGGACAGAAACCCTTCAGGTGACCGTTTTGCTTTCGACTGAAGCTGTGGTGGGTGCTTTGCGGCATGCTTTTATTAAATCTATTGGCTTAAGACTGCCTAAATCGACGAGTTAGTGTTTAGCGTGTGGTCTGATGAACCAGTATGTAGGCATTGGGTCAATAGAATGTAAGATTTAATTCGAATTAAGGTCTACCTTCGTAGCTAGTCCGCTTGGAGCATGTATTACTGCAATTATGCTAACTAACCAGATAACGAACACCGAGTTAATAATACGGTATCCTACTTAATCCAATGAACATAGTCGATTTGCTTTGTTTCCTTTTTATTATGTGTGTTTGCTATTTGAAGCGGAATTTAAGTAAGTTTGTGAGTGATTTAAAATATCAAAATTACTATGGTATTGGTATTGTGGTTGTAAACAAATCAAATTTGATTCAAACTAAACCACCCGTGCTTAGGTTCGGGCATGATTTTAACCATCGAGCGGTGTCTACCGAAATAACATTCCTCGGCTGCCAGGTAATAAATGGAGCGTAGTCTTCCTCCTGACATCAAGCGTAGCACAAACGCAACATTGTTGTACAACCACACGAGCCGGTACCTTTTTCTATCTTATCATAAATCATCGTTTCGCGGCCAACAATTGGGCTGCCCGTTCTCGATCGGAGACAAGATTCCGTCGTTTGTACCTTGTCAGAGCCGTTCCGGGAACCGTCTAGCTTCCAGGAAAATGGTTCACCGGAAGGGACGTTCATTTGTCGATCTTTAATGCGAGCGTTCTGGTGATCGTTCCTTCCCGTTGCGACTCCACTCGACTGCACGACACCATTAGACTAGCGTACACCGATATCACGCTTTAATCTCACACCTTTCGCGGTCGGTGTGCCCTTTAATTATCTCTAATCGATTAAGATATCATTTGACCAAATCGATCACCTCCTCTTGTGACGATAGGACAGGGAATAGGGGGGGAGCAAGATCAGAAACGTCTGATTCGGGTGGTCTCGTCGTCTCGGGCGATGAAGATCGTGCGCTTTTGAAACCGGGACCCGAAAAAACACCCTCGGTATCGGAACGAAAGAGTTGATATAAATCGTGCTCCCCAAAATCGGACGACGGTCCGATCCACCTACTTTGCACCTAATACAACTCAATTGATTCGTACGACCGTCCGTCCGTCCGGATCGTATCTCGATTTCGAATGATCATAACAAATTATGCTGCTGCGGCTGCTGCTGTCCCGTTTTTTCCCGAAGTGGACCAAACCCTGATCCTCATTGGGGGCTTCTTTTCCGGGCAACCCAATGTTTCGCTGCCACCCGATGACCGATCGATTCTCCGACCCGGTCCCGGCATCGCGGGTCTTGAACGATTTCGGAAGACATACGTTACAGTGCATTGGGTTACTGGTGGCGGTGATTTGCGGTCCTCCTTCTTTTCCACGTGGCCTCTTCAAAACCCCGTCCTCGGTCCGCGCCGCGAAACGAAGGGATCCCATATCTCCTACTTTTTTCTTCATCACCGTTTATCGTTAACGGAGCAAAAAACGGAGCAGAATTTGGTTAGAGGGAAAATTTATGGCCACTAATAATCCGCGCACAACAATGACCGCGGACCGCCTCGGAAGGAGTGCACTTTTCGGAACGGGTTTCATGAAACTTAACATTTCCATTCTCGAGCGGCCGTCCGCTTTTTTTTTAAATTGGCATGAGGATCATCTTCGTTGGAAAGAAAAAGGTAAGATTTCGAACGAATTGGTTGGGAGCATTTTATAAATTCAATAAATCTCCCTTCGATTCGATTGTACGACCCTCGTCTCTCTATGGTCCGCCCGAAGATGATCCCCGTGGACCTTGATTAATTATTCCGTGTGTGTGCAAATTCATTTTCCCCGGAGTTTTTTTCCTCCAAAATTTTAAAACCATCGTGAACTTCATATTTGGGAGAATAATAATTCTAAGCTACCTGGAGAAGAAGATGCTGACCGGCGTCCTTCCGTGGGTGGTGGGATCGATATCTTTTTCGCCGTTGTTTGGCCGCCCGGCCTTTCGACATCGGAATGCTATTGTTCGTGTGCGCGGTAAAATATTGCGCCAAAATCGACTACCGGCTACCGGCGCACGGCGATGAGCCGGATTTCACGCAATAAATTTGAGATCCAGCGTGGGTAAAGGAAACCTTCGGAAGCTTTACCGAGAAGAATGTCACACGTGCGACTTGCGTGGCGTGTGGTCCTCCGAAGGGAGCCCGCTTTCCCATTCGGCCGAAGGAAGTTGGTTTAATCAATTAAGCGGGATAAATCTGTGTGGCTGCAGTTCCACCCTCCCATTCATTTAAACGTACGCCTGCGCATTCGCACACCCCGGGTTCGCCTAATCAACGCCAACCGATCTGACTCCGCTGCCAAAGGGACATAAATTTTAACTAGCCAACATCATCAACGCGCGCGCGCAAACTGATCCTGGCCGATGGCGCGGGGCGGGGGGAGGGTGATTGGAAAAACAATAACACCTACAACATTAACCTTCAACTCCCTTCCAGTCCTCTCTCACCTGCTTGGAAAAGGCGTTAAACCTTTCATTTCCGCGTTTCGGCGAGGCGCACTTTCAAAGGCAATCATGCCGACACCGATCGGCACCGGGTCGCCGTGTATCGTTTGGGAAGCATTTCCCTGCCGGGACCTCATGGGCCGTGGGGCACCTCGCAAAGCAAACAGACGGGAGGAGAAATTGTAATAAGCTACACTGTGCGAGGTCGATTTTTATTGATTTCCCCATCACCCGCGAGCATAATCGTGTCCCTTTTCGGGTGGAAGCTTTCTTCTGGAGGCAAGACATTCAAGGGTTTTCTTGCTTTTCCCTCCCACCTTCCAACGGGTGGTGCTCTTCTGGCGCGCCACGGGAATGCAGCCGGAAAAGACCACGCGAGCCGGCGTCGCTGTTCGAGCCGGAATCAGTGTGAATGAGAACGATGGTAGCGAAGCGCACGAAATGCATGTTCCAGCGATGTTGTAGGGTGAAGTGGATTAAGATAAGCACGAGATGTGAATCACCGGAGGATCGCGTTCGAATGTGTCGGTCCCTTTGTGGCGAAGGTGGACACACTTGAAAATCAATCGCAGTGGATCTTATTCTCCAGGTCCAATCCATGTTCAAATTTTAAATAGAACTGCTGCTGTAGGAAGGAAAAAAAACTACTTGATTGAACAATTTAACACCACCACCGAAAGTTCGTTGTGAACAATTTTGGTGCATGTGAAACTTTGTTTTACAGAGCCCATTGTTGTTATTGCTATCCTGCCCTTAACGAAACTTGTTAAAAAGACAATTAAAAATCTATACTATTGCAACTATGTTTTTGGCTGAATAATATTCTTTGTGTTATTGCAATTGAAGATATCTTTATAACTAAGAAATTCGTCGTTTTTGTCAAGTTTGGATCGAAAAACTGATTTTTGTAAATTGTATATTTATCTTATGTTATGTATGTTACCTTTTTTTCCAGTGATACTAAAGCATATAATAATATTTCGAAATTAATATATTATTCTGCACAACTTACGTAAAATATTATGCGGAAATTGGATTAAGTATTTCAAGCAACAATGCTTTCGAAAATAATTCAAAATTTAATATCGCTCAAATACATAAATCGCATATAAATACAACTCCATGAATAGATTCCTATACTGCGTTTCCTACAGATGTTCACTGTTTCGAATAACCAATAGATTACTTTTCTGCATTTCACAGGCCGGCCATAGTGTCCGTTGTGTTAAAAAAAACGGACCAAAGTCAACCTTATCTTTGACAGCGCTGTTTGTAGTGCATTCACAAAAGGTAATCCTACGACATCGGTATTAGTCATGTAAAACTTTCCGTTTGATTGTCCTCCCCGGGGGCGGATTTTTGATAGAACGATTCAAAATGATCGGTTTTTGTGGTGTAATGTGCCCCGGGGATCGAACGGAAAATCGGTAACATTTAGCCCCCCATCACCTTCTTCCCCTCATCGTCGTTTTCAAAACGACCGTTTAATAGTGGGCGCTAAGGGGCAGCGCGTGCATAAATAAATATTTGGTTACCCTTTTCGGTGCGGGCTTTTAATCACGGCCGCGGCTTCCTTCCCGCACGGCATTGGTAAGGTGATCGTGCGCGTCGAACGGATATCGAACCTATAGGAAGGGTTCCTTTTCGAACGGGTTCGAGAGCGATTCATCCACAAAATCCCTGATAGCCATAAATTGTACGACCGCAGGCCATCGAAAGCTCGATGGTTCCGAAAAGCCATAACGTTCTAAGGCAACGCATCCACTCTCATCGGGTCGGCGCCGCTAAGGTGGAGGTGGTGGAGGTGTTGCCGGTGTTGGTGAGCGGGTATCGCTGGCTTGTCGCTTAAGGAAGCGGCACCATGCACAGCAGTACCTTACCGCGGGGTAAGCGTCCACCAACCGGAGCCGCCAGAATGTCAGGGCATAAAACAAATCCGAACCAGTTCGATATGATTCGATTTGCCTCATTAAAACGTTATGACATCCCGGGGTGTTGTTTTCATAAATTCGTTTCAGCGCCATCGATAATGACCGTAAACATGGTCGGAATTTATGGGGCTTAACTTTTTCCACCGATGATCGTCCTTTTGAGAACGATAATTACTGGCTAGCGCGGGAGGATTAGAAGGATACAGTGCAGGGGTCATTAAAGGTAGATAAGAAAGAACCAAAATACAAAACCTCGTAAATGTTAAATTATTGTCGTTTACTTTGATATGTTCGTTGGTAAAAAACAAATCTGCAATAAGTGTTTCTAAATACTTCATTTTTTACCTCCATTAATTGTATATTAAACTTTACAACCCATTAATCTGCCCTGTAAGCTGGCGAAGGCGGCAACACACGGGAATTAAACCAGATTAAGAAAATGGTGGTGTTTTGTTGTGTTACTTTCAACCCAAAAGCCAAAATTCAGTGCCGTTTTGTTGCCAGAAAGGTCGCGTGTGCTCAGCGGGCGTAACAAGTGCACGTTAAACTTAATCGAAACGTTCCGGCGACGGAGACTTCCCGCCGGGGTTTCTCCACAGGACAGTTCACCACCGTACGAACAGCATGGGCCAATAAATATCCCATTTTGCAAATGTTTTTATATGGCACATTTTAGGGGAACGCCTGATGGGAAGCAAGACCCAGTAAAGCAACAGAAGAAAAAACAAGAGTCCTTCACGTTAACACCAACGGGAAGGCGCCCAAAATGCAATCTAAATCACAGCCCCTGACCGAAAACGATGCAAAACCATTTGTAGAACGGTACACAAATGCAATGTTTGTGATCATATCTGATTTGGGAACGCATATCGCGAAGATAAACGGTCTTGCTGTTGGGGCTGTTGTCCCCGAGGGATCGCTGTGTTTTGATGAACGCTGATGTTTTGTCATGAAAGAAATTTGCTTTCATCAAAAAACAGTTACAACCAACCGCGAGCCCATCAACCGGAGGCAGAGCAAGCTGCCAGCAAAAAAAAACCCCAATGGGAATGGGGAATCTTCCGGCCAGCGACGGTCAACTCCAACTCGGGTCGCGGCGAGAAAGTCGGTGTTGTTCAACGAAGTCGTTTGAATAAAATAACGATCAAGCGAACCGGGGGTGTCCGTGTCTATCGTCGCCCTTACCGCCTCACGCACATTCGTTGCGTCCTACGCGCAAAAAAACGACGAAGAAAAATGTCCACGAAAATCGTCACAAGCCGTTCGGCATTCCGGCGTAGATTGAGCCATCGGATGGGTGGTTTATTTAATAGTGAAATTGATTCGGACAGTTTAGATAGCAAGCGGTTGGGCGGAAGCCTTAACGGAACTATTAATTTACGAACGGTTAAAAGGAGGTACGTACGCATGCGCTGGGCGGCTTGCTCAGCATTCTATCGACATCGATTATATTATGTTGCAATAAATTTGGAAACTATTCGCCGATAGCCTTTCGCGTGTAGTTTTGGAGAAATGGTATTGTCAAATAAATTAGCGATTTGTTTCAGTTCAGAATGAACACTGATTGGTCTTATTGGGTTGTCGCGGGGTTAAGAACTTGGACGATAACGTGCGTTCTTCTATAAATTCCCCAAATGCTTAAGAGTTCGTTCGTCCTAAAATAGTATGTCTGATAAAACACATAGTTTAGGTTCTTTTATGTAATACAAAGAACTTACAGGTCATTGACCTTAGTGGGAAGTGAAAGCGAAAAGCCATTTTCAGTAGTCAACAAAACTAACTATGCTGGTATTAAATATTTTGAAGGTTTATCTTTCCCGAAAGAAATCCTTCGTTCTAGGAATTCGGTAAATATGTTTCCGGAGCTGAAGAAAACTGAAGAAGCAAGATTCAAGACCAGCATCACTGTGCAGGTTGCTTTCAAACGCGTCAACGTATGCCCACAGAACTAGATCTAATTGATAATTCCTACGGTGCGCGATCTATTGCCGAGTTCGCCCTTTCCGCCGGGAGCGTACGCTGCTCTCTTGCTGCCTCCAGGCGGTGCATCATCTTTGGAATGTCCCAATCGTACCGAGCGATGCGTGTTCGTTGTCCATGAATCATGGAAATGTATCTGCCCGCCTGCACAGCTAGCTTCCCCGTGCCGCAAGGACTCGCCAGCGTGCGGTACACCTTCGGCAGCATGCGCACGTAGATCTGGATCTTGTTAGAATGCACTCTCCGGTGTGCCCGAGACCGGGGGCGAACGTTTCGAGTTCAAGGTGAATGGCACACGACCCGCACTCAGGACTTTCGGAGATTGATCTACACCGTAGGGGCAACTGCCAGCTAGCCCAGGTACGGGTGGGGGGATGTTTGTGTCAATGACATTCGATCCGTGAGTATAGATAGATTGGCCGAAGTCGTGACCTGGTCTCGGAAGGGTCGAGAAGGGTTAGAATTGAATTCGGATCCGTCACTCTACGCTGCGCCTTGAGCAAGTTCAAGTGTACCAGGGAAAATCAAGAACGCAAACCGGGAAGGAGTTCCAGGAGATCAGGAGCGCAATAAAAACCTGTCGGGTTCATAAAGTCCAGGAACTGTCAAATCGGTTCACGATCGCTTCAGGTTGCAAGCATTCGAAAGGAGGAAGGCGCCCGCTCCCCGAATCACATTAAACTGCAACTCACTTTTCATCGCTTGCTCAGGGGATTTTGGCATGTCTCTGGAGATTGCTGGTTGCCAAGCAAACGTTGAACTCCGATTGCTGGTTCCCCCCGAAGACGTTAGTTCTGCTGGCGAGATGATCATTTCAACCCCAACTCCATCTGCAGTGTTCGGGCTTCGTTCCTTGGAACCATTAATGTCGATGCCGTTTTCTTCGTCTCTCAAGGGACTCTCTTATGGCTCATGGACACATTTAAAGTTTTACGGAAAAGTCATATGTATGTAACTTCATATCCTGGCTTAGTGCCGTAAAATGTTGGCCTGTTTCGACCACTGTTCCACCCAACCCAACATGTTCCAGGAGTGACTACATTCGATTCGAATCTCAGCAAAACCAGCAAAATGGACCTCGAAAAGTACTACACCGTCCAGTTTCTTTTCCGCCAGCTGTAAACGAAGGTGTCAACGGATCTGCATTCGAGGTGCGCTAAAAACTTGCACTTTTAATTCGGTAGAATCGGGTGGGAGGTTGGTGGACGGACGGTTCCATTTTTATTGGCCAAAACCGAAAACCGGGTCTCCCCGAAACCGATCCACTACCGGACAGAACCAGAACAGGAAATGTTGACTTTTTTTTGGGGATTTCTTTTGCGTTTTCGTACGCAGGCCACAGACAGACTGGGCTCTCGAGTTCTATATACTCTCGCGAGGGAAAGTGTATTGGGACGATTTTTTCCTTTTTCATATTTGTCGCATCAGATTCGGTTATGTCAGTGCGGTCGCACCAGAAACATGATTCCACTCCAATGTGAAGCACAAATTTTCGCGAGCGGGATATTGCCGTGTACCAAATATGGTCGCGCGCCGGGCGCTGCTGCGTTGGTGTCTCTCGGCGTGTTTGCCATAGGTCTGCCTTGCATCGTGACCGTGACCCTGAACCGAGATGCCGGTATGGAGCGTGAGAAATTTAATCCCATCCCGAGGAGATATAGGTTGTTTTTAAATGCGTACGCTTTGTTCCGATTTCGAAATAGATAAGACGAAATGAAGAGATTCTTTCAACAGGAATCAATGGTGAATTTGTGTTTGAGTTATTTAGCGTAGGAAGTGATATTGAGTACTTTTTTATGCAGGTCCAAAAATAGTCCAAACCTTTTTTTTATCGCGGATCACTCCGAAAGAAAACCACTCTCAAACACAGTAACTACAACCCCATGTGTAACAAGTGCACGAAAACCTTCGCAATGATCTTTGCTTACGTGCCGTTGGGCCGGATATCTGCCAACATTCGCAAGTCGACACACTAGTTTTAATTCATCTCGCTCTTTTTGCCCACCCTTGAACAACACCCCCCGTGTATTGGCACGATTATGCAAAATCCGTGGCAATTTGTTGGCCGGCCTACGAGCAAAATTGCACGTAGACCACTGTCCGTCCGTCCGTCTGTTGATATCTCTAGGGCCTCGGGCGGGTGGACACGGCAAGTTATGGTTTAAAATGCGCCACCAGCTGGCATCCCTTTCTTGGGAACGTGATTCAAGGGGGGCGAATAAATTTAATAGTTCGCAAGTGTGCCACTATTTCCCATTGCATCTGCCCGCACGCACCGATATGATTAATATCCGCCATCCTTTGCCGTGCGGTGGAATTTTGAGAATGCACAGGCGAACCCAGGGAAAACCACAGGTATTGCTTCAATCCTTGCAAGGAGAGTAAGTTGTCCTGTTCTGCGTGCAGTCACGGATCAGAAATCACTGGGACGCTAAAAGTGGTGAAAAAAAGGGGTGTAAGTTTAATCATTTATTGTTTAATTTATGGCGCCACGACCATACTAACGTTGACGTGCGCAAAGAGAAGCTACGGAAGATAACGAAAAGATCATGCAATGAAAGTAGAAAAGAAAAATGTTCAATCAGGCAGACCTCCTTTCCAGAAGGTCCTTCGCAACAGCATCGGAGATTTATGCCGCCATCGTGCAATGGGAGGCAGTCATTGGCTTGCATACCTTCTCGTGCGTTTGGCGCTTACGTGAAGCAAAAATAACAACGAAAATTAAGATGCAAAATTGAGAACTGTACGGTGAGAAATGGCGCCATATTAGTGGACCTATTAATAAATGATGATAATAATATACAATTATGGTCAAAATACGGAAGTTTTGATGGTTTTGTTTGGGGACTTGTAACTGTGGAGTTTTAATGCATTTATTTAACAGATTGTGATTTTTTATGGATGACTGAAAAGAAGAAAACAGAGCCTTCAGAATGCCTTACATTCTTTGCAGAAAATTAATTGAAAAGCAATAAAATATGGTCAATAAAACTACAGAGTATCGAGGCAACTTGATAGTGTTTCAATGTCAAACAGATTGGACCGAAAGCAATCACATCTTATCATCGTTTACTGCTCCAGTTTAATGTGCAATCTTGCGGCACGCAGCATGCTACCAATTTGCCATTTGCAACATTTTATGATGCATTTAGGAATACTGTGGACTTCACTGGTCTGTAGCGCTCGAATCAAACAACATGCGGGCGTGGAAAAGAGGTAATATAAACACAACATACACACCGACGGAAACTAATCATCGAATGGAAGGGAAGATTTTATCGCCGTGGTCATCACTTCGCGCGATCAATTCCTCCTACTTCCCTCGCGGACGGCAACGGCCATAATTTACGAGGTGTTTTTGCGGACGTTATCCTTCGTTGATCACCTCTTTTAACAAAATAATCAACGCCGATGACGTTGATCATCCGCCACCAGAAGTTGCCGCTGGCACAGATGCAGATACGATGCCGGGACCTATTGACTGACCCAGCTCCGAAGAATCCAAAATATGTGCCGCATTACAACCCGTTCGGTAGCGTAAATCATCGTCAAGCACTTTCAATATCTTGATATTGCTCACTTCTCGGGGAAAAAACAAGCAAAGGAACGGCCCTTCGCAACCCTTTGAACGAAAACCAGCGCGTGCCGTTACACCGCGTTACACCGGCCACGGGCACCGGCTCCTCACCCACAAACGAAACCCAATTGAAAGTGATTGAGGGCGATCAATAAATTGCCCGGCGTGCGATTTCGATCTCCTTGGGTTTTTCGCCGACCGGAGCCATAAATTACCCAGTTGATGAAACGGTCGTCGGCTTGCCGTAGGAGCCCTTAAGAGCTGCGTGCGCTCGAGGACGGCAAGTGCGTTTCTTCCACTGATAGTGGCCAGTTTTAGAAGGACCGTTTTACATTTTCCTCCCAACGGTGGGTGAGCATGCGTGGGGGTGGTTGACGTGCGTTCTAGAAACTGCAATTAAACGGCGCAACGGTATGCTTTCTATCGATTCCCGCAGAGCCCTCGGGGTGAAACGATCGAGCTAGTTCAACGACCTAACTGGATGCTGCTGCTCGTGCTTCAAAGGATCAGCATTGGTTTGTAATTCTCACCAGTTTTGTGGTTCTAAAAATGGAAAAAGATGTTCTTATTAGAAATTTATTTTACTGATTAACCAAAGTCGTCTCAAGTAAAGCACTACTGTTAGCAAACGCGAAAAGTGAAAAAGGGTTTCCTTTGACCAATCGAGGACATACCACATGAAGAAAGGGAAAATCCGTTTCCAGTGTGTGAATAAATCAAACGCCCCCTTTAAGTGAAACGTGTGAACCGATTGCGCTTTTCGTTTCTGCATCTTGTCCTCTCCCGGTGTTGGGTTGGCAAAAATTTTCCCCCAAGGGCCCGTAAAGCGATCGCAGCGATCTCGGATCGTGTCGTCAAGCGAGATAACGGCTATTTTGCCAACCCAGCAATTTTCCTGCAGCCGATGGCTACCATCCACACGATCGTACCCGATCAACAGTTCCAACTTTCCAATGAACCGAGGACGACCGCTTGGACTTGTTTCGTACGTCCGCTAAGTAATATGTAATTGAAAATGTAACGAGGGGCCGGGCCGACGAGCGAGGGGATTGTGGATCGGTTCGAGGCGGGTGCATGCGGTTTGCAAATGATGCCAATTTTCTACCGGGCGAATGAAATATGGAGGTGTTGATTGAATCATTACGCGTAAATGATAATCATTGGTGCCGCTTGATGCCTGGCCGATTACATAATTTTAATTTGTGTTTGTAATTTGATTATTAGTTTATTACAAAGGGCACACTTCAATGCCATTCCATTTAATCGCAATCATTCACTTTTTATTTTAAGTAGCCTCACCATCGATGAATAGTATTTATTTTTCAGCTTTTATGCATCAATTAAGGAAACGGAAAACATTGTGAGAAGGGCAAAAATTATTTGTACCTTTTTGCTGTTTGAATTGAAGTTTTGAAAGCTTTAAATCTTCCGTAGGCGTATCTTAATTCTTAAATTATACCCTCTTTTCTGCTAGACAACATGAAACCTTCAAAAGGAACTATCACTACCCCAGCTACGTTAAATGATGCGATCGTACGATAGCCATAGTAACGATTCGTTAATCGATGCGATGGGCAACATAACACCACAGCATAACGGCTATAACCCCAAAGGTTCTCAAACCATCCGCGTCACACAGGAACAATCAGAAGGGGCGCTAGTGTGCTCAGCGCAACACACTCATAAAAAGGAGGTTGGTTCATCTAGAACAAAAAGCGTTGATTGAAAAAGAAAACATTAAACGTATTTTTTTGCACTCATTGTCGTCTGCCTATGAATTGTTGTTGGTTGTGATGGTGAAAAATTGATTTCCACTAACCTCGATAGGCAAAACTCAACTTCAATATCACATTCAAATTCAATCAGATGCTATATGAGGTAACCTCCAAATTAACTCTGTTGTTTGACGTCTTCGAACCAAAACAAACTTGTGCGCAGTGCTTAGAAGACTCCAGTCGATAAAAAATACTGTTTTTGCTTTAATAGCAAAACCAACGTGAAAAGTGAGTGTTCATTGTAAGTTTTCGAAACATTAAACATGTTTTCTGTACAAAAACAAATGTGAATCGTTTAACAAAACGGTACGGGAACCGGTAATTGAGGAATGTTTGTTTGTGGTCATGAATGCATTGTGCATTGCAGTCCCACTTTCTTATCCTGACATGGCAGAGTGGTTGGTAAGTTGAATGCAATTGTATTTCGGTATGCTTCAGCCCCAACAATATATTATTGCAGATTTGATGAGATCGTCAACGGAAGAGGGGCCGTTTCCAGCGGTCGCCGTTCCGACCACTGATGTGGACCGTGTTTGTGCTCTGGAATTAAGTAAACTGGAATTAGATGGTGGACACAAAGAACACGCTCTCAAGTGACTCCACTGAAGGAACCGGGGCGAATCACGAGGATCTTACCGTATTACATTATACAGAGCAAGACGCCATTCCGTATTGCGTAAGTAGTAACAAATAATTTGTGGAAGTTTTTTAATTTTTCAGAAGGCGAACATTTCTCTCACTCTTGTTGAAGATGGTTACCAACGACATAATATTCTTTAACTGTTCATCTCCACATAGCGAACTCTCCTCCGTCGAACTGTCGAACTCAGTTCCCGCAACAGCTGGGAAACTCGTAGGAAACTGGTAGGAAACTCTTGACAGCACTAGCAAAGCCCCTCGTTCTGACGTTTAATAACTGACGGATTAAGAAGAAGCGAAAAAAATCAGAAACAAAACTCGTTAATTTTAGAAAATTAGGCGTTACTTTTGTAAAAATATGGGTGAGGTATAAGAAATAATAAAATAATCCATAAAAACTGAAAATGTAACTGTTGATTTGAATTTTCAATTTTTAAACCGAAAAAACCGTTTACATTTAGCGCCTACATGTAGGCAACCGCCAGGTCGAAACGTTACGAGAGCGTACAATAAGGCATTTGTATCTCTTCTAATAGACGCTAAATGTACGCTCGTATTTTGTATGTTAATGTACGCGATTTGTCGCACGACGCATAAATTAATGCTCCTGGGGTAGAGACAGGATTAGCTGTCACGTGTCATTTAAAGTCAGCATTTCGATGCTAAAAGTAAAATGTACCTCCATCTAAGCGATCGTGCTCATCTTGTGATCCTGTGGGAATTGTTTTGGTCGCCGATTAAAATCCGACCTAACGTTGCACGCTTCATGGACGATCCTCGTCTTCTCAGGCCGGACAGAAGGCGTTGATGAATCTGCCCACAATGCTGCTGTGTTTGCTCACGAACTCATCATCACGTTTGACACAGGAATAAGGTTTAATAAACGACAAAAGGGGAAGAAATTCAATTTGTTCAACGCGCAGATGATGAGTGAGGAACACCCAAGATGAGATATGGTATGGTTTTGGGGTGGATTTGTTTACAGAAGGCAAGCTTTCCATGGGCAGATTGTTCAACCTATTTTCCGTGTGAGACGCAGGTTAGTTGCTAACATGATACTAGTGCAATTGCAAAAGTTTCTGGCACGCGTTGGCCAATGTCCAACTGCTTGTTACGATCATCACAGAGTCAATCTGGAGGAAATGGCGTAAAAATGCTATCCCATGACATGGCTACACCCCGGTATGGGGTAATTAATGGTTGTCCCGGGATATAAAGCTTTCTATCATTCAATCATAATTGCCCATAAGCACCAGGACGTATTGCGATTGCAACCGGCCTCTGCGTCCTGGTGGCGCGCTGTACGAAATAACTTGCTGCTAACATTTTATTCCCTGCAGTCAACGGCAACAAAACCGGATCGGGGCGGTAGGATACCGTTGAAAGGTAAAATTATTTTACCACACTCGCTTCCTCCACGGTGCGCAGAAATGAGTGACCTGAGGGTAGATTTAGAAACGCCTTTGCTACGAATTAGGTAGACCACTGGAAACGAGTTGTTTGATTAAAGGATAGTTAAACATTTTTAGGGACACACAACAGTATTCGTTTTACGTGAGCAACGAAATTAATCTGATCATATGGATGACAATGGGTGCAACTAATAAAATCTAAATTCGCCAATCCTCTTGTGCGATGATTCAGCCATAGTTTATGTACCTACGTTTAAAAATTGCCTACGTGCAAATGCTGTTTGTCGCATAAAGAAAAACCAAGTGATTCATCCAACTTCCCACTTCCAACTTGGGCATCCGGAAAGTTTCTTCCGTCGTTAGTATCGTCACCAAATGCTGTCGATATTTAATAACAAACAGGTGAACTGATTGATATTCGAACTGATGTCACAGTTCTCCATTTTGTTGTATAAAACAGCATGAAGTATATGGTAGTGATGGGAAAACCCAGCAAACACCCGTCACTTCACATCCTGGAGCCTGATTATGAAAAAGAAACCCTGAGAAGAATACATATTAACGTTAGTGTTGATTAATATGGTGGTGACAATTCTCAGGGGGGCTCGAAAAAATTGAAAAAAACTGCGTCATGTGAATATCGAGAGGAATTTATAGTTTGATAAATTGAAAAAACTAATATCTTCTCTACCGACATTTGAAAATTGAATATCTAGAAGTCTTGGAGACCGCACATATAGAAAAGTTCTTTAAAAAACATATTTTTTAAAAGAAAACATTATTCATACTGTTCTAAATCCCATCCTTACTCGATAGTTTTTTCACATGTAACAAGAAGACCAACTATGGCAGGGCTCTTTGCGATTGAGTGTAGAAAGGCATATCGCAAGACGCGTCCATGCTTCACTTAAGAAGACATCACCATCGACGAGCGCGCGTAAACTAGTCGAAGCTGTTCGCCTCCAATAACAGAAGCTCCGCCTTGTGGTTGCGTTGAAAAATTGTACCAATTTGTCAAAGAGAAAAGGGAAACCCACGATCGAATCCAAATCACCGTACGTAACGACATTTCGTTGTCGCATTTGCGTACATTCAGCTCCTTCCTACCCTCTGCCTTCGCTTGTTCATCCCTCTTTTGGCTGATCTTAGGATCCTGGAAAGTGATCATCGCTTTGCGGTTCGACCCTAAGACTGATCGTGAAAACCTCCGCTCGTTTCGGGATTGTTGTGATTGCGAGGATCGACACTTTAAAAGCACGGTGCGGCAGGTCGTGTCTTAATCGGTGCGTAACGCGCAAGGACGGAAACTCGGTGTGGCTCGGCCCTTCTCCAACGTGCGGCAGAGGTCGATTCCCGAGTCATTGCGGGCATGCAGGGGGTAGCATGGAATGGGAAAAATAGGCTGTGGGAAAACGAACATGATTGATCCCCGGCTGTCAGCCGGTTTAATTAGGTGGATTATAAGCTCGTTCAGCCAGGGGTGAAAAACGGGAAGATTGTCTCGAATTTGTCACTCTCGTTCTCATTCCCGGCTGTTCGGTTGCATTCGAGCGATTGCCGGTTGCTGTCTTGTTGCGGAAACGGCCGCTCAAACACTGTTCTCAGGCGATCAACCGGTTGTCCTTTGAATGTCGCACCCTGCTGCAAGAGGAACCCTTACGTTAAGAGGGGTTGTGTATTCCTCTACCAGGGAACACTCTCGATCACGTCACAGCAAGTGTCCATTTGCGGTGTTTCCCGGCGGGGGTTTATTTCTGTACGCTCTTTCCCGTGGGGTCCACGAAACGCGACTTTCCAGTTTGGTCCTTGCATCGGACCTGATTGGTTGTTCATAGACGTTCAACTGGAATATCCTCGAAAGGATGTCACCGACGACTTCGACAACGTCCGTTTCGGTAAAGACTTTCCGACAGGTGTTGATGATGGAATTGATAGTCGGCGATCGTTTAAGGAGATGACGTGGGTTTGTAAGTATGGGAATGCCTGCATTGATTGAAGACGATATCTTGAAGTCAGATTACAAATAGTTCTTCCACAGATAAAGATCGAATATGTAACAAATCAAGAACTGCAAAATCGTATTGCAATAGATATAAACGACGCGCAACTTGTCTTGAAGCTTGCTCCATTTAAAGCCGATGATGTCATAGGGTAATCCCCCGCCAAATGATCTTATCACTGTTTGATTAGGATTATGCAATACCGTTGTCACCTTAGACTACTACCGGTTTGTAAACCGGACTCGGTCGGTTTCTCCCATTTGTTGAGTTCTGAAACATTCCGAGACGTTTGAAAAAGAAGCAAAAATAAAACGGCACATAGCGTTACGATAGTTTGCATTCGCATAGTCAATATTGACTGTCTTGAATTCTGATGTTGCTTTGATGCCGCCTTCCCCTCGTCCCTTCTTCTACAGGAATCCATTCGGCTTGGGGTTCAGTGACCGATAAGCGGTACGGCATAGGTTGGCGCTTGGTTTATCATCCACTGTATCTTATCACCTAGTTTAGTGAAAACTTTGCCCCATGGCGCGCGCATACACACGCAAACAAAACTGCCTCGCAAAGAGTCATGCAAATGTTTAGATTTTCGTTTGACCCTCTGCGAACGTGGCGCCAACGGGTGGAAATGGGGAAGCGAACCTCGCTAATTAAACAATTACGGATGCGGGACAATAGGATTTTGTTTTCTCCTTTTGAACATTTGCGCCGAAGTTAGGTTGCGATAAGATAATTTACCGAGAGTGCGGCGAAAATTTTACGATCGGGAATGAAAGAGTTCTGGGTCAGAGTTTGTGAAAGAATATCGAAGTATTGATTGATCCTGTTGGTGCGACTAATGCAACATTGTAAGGTCGCAGTGAATGTGAATGTGATCAATTAACATTCAAATTTACAATTCTTGAATGAGGAATGACCTTTGAATAGAATGCAAATAAATGTCTAAAAACATATTTACACCAGCCAATTAATCATAACCTGCCTAATCTCAACCCAAAACCATGTCCATTTGGTATCGACATTTAATTATGCTATACGTTTACTGCATCTATGTTAACTATATAAATTGAAAAAATATGCAATATTCTTGGCTTTGTACAATTTCATACAAGCGCATCTATTATTATTAATTTTAAAATTTTACAAAAGATATCTTTCAGCTGTTGACTTAGCTTTTATTCTACGTACCGCTTTAAAATACACATCATTATATTTAAATAGTTAAATAAAAGATAACAAAATACATAAGTAAGTAGAATGGATATTATTCCAGCAGGATTCGTATTCCGACTTTTAGTCGAAATAAACCAAACTGATATCACCAATAGGTTTCTGTTTTAGATAAACTTATAAAACAAAATTTCATAACCATCACATTTGTGTGTAAACATTTGTGAACAGCTGATATCCGTCCTGCAACTGAACCACTGTGCGGCGCAAAGAATTTTGCAATGGTATTGGTGCGTCAAAACCCGGTTCTCACGGCAGTTTTAATGTGCATGTTACGCTGAGTCGGCGAACTCGAAACACAAACATTGTTACACCGGGTAGTGTGGCGTTTACAAAACACTTGGATTACGTTGTTTTCCTAGGATTAGTCGCAATTCTCCGCGTAATTTTTCACCACCATTGCACCTGAGAATACCTTTTCTAAACATATTTAGAATGTCACGATAACGGACGGCTTTAGTTGTTGCATTTTAGTACGACGCCCGCGATGCTGCTATTGCTGTGAATAGCATTCCAAAAATAGATCGAACCGTCATCGTTTGCCAGACAACACCATATATGACCGCAGCATCATGTGTTTCGTTTTTAAAGATAAGACGTAGCGTAAGCACCTCTGCACGCACTTCCTGGAACTGTAGATGACCTTCCTCAAAACAAATTTCACTGTCACAGACGAGTCATTCGTCTGACATTTCGCAATGATAAACATGCATACACACACGCACGAACACACGAACCACAGGTGCACAAATTTTTCACTTCAATCACGCACTTCTTCCGTCCGACGCCACGTTTAATGGGCTCACTGATAAGAGATTTGTTTACCGAACACGCCACATGATTGCTGGATATTGAACTTGACCGAGGGTAGGCGAACGGGTTCACAAATCCGGCCGACACACTTACCTTCCGCAGCTGCAGCGCGTAGACCTTGGGACGGTTTCGGTAGGTCGCGGCGGTAAAAGCCAGCAGCCCACCGCTCACCAGGCAGATGTATCGGATGGTCGGATGGTGGAACCATTTGCGTGCACTGGAATTGTGACCGAAATTTCGCGATAACACCGAAAAAACTGGATTTGATTTCGAGCACCGTGCGATTCTATTTGTGTACATCGCCATCTTTGTTTGGTACTGACAACGAAAAGTCAAACGCGAGTTCCCGAGGACCTACGCGTGAGTGCCAGTGAGTGCGCGCGCGCTGTCGGTGAGTGGTGTTTGAATAACTCACATATTTCGCAAATACAAATCGATTGCGAAAATGTTGTGAAACCTATTTTATTCGTAATTTATTTCTTATCTTTTGCGTTGTACCTGATACATGAACTATGTTATGTTTGATACCTTTTTAAATTATCTTTTAATTTGTATTTGAAAGGTCGTAGCGTTGGTCCATCACAGTATTTGCAGCCTGATTCGATCGTCTATGAAAATGGTTCACCGACGCATTGGCTTCGGTTATGCCTTGGTGAGCTTCATTCACAGCGTGTGCCAACTTTTCCAATAATAGAAAATAACTATAGTCAACTGATAACCTTTCTAGGTGGCCCGCCAACGACGTACGATGGTTCAGTAGCCGTGCCATCAAAACACTTCCGCTCCAGCTGATTTGCATTCGGCTTTGCGGCTAGGCAAAGTGTGTGCCATTACAAAGTAACACTTTCTGGGTAGGCAACAGGCGACAGGCCAGTGAAAAATGGTGACCATTGGCGAGTTGAACCTACCTTATCAAAATTCAATCAATTAATTTTCCCTACTTTTTCCGCTACGTTTTTGCGGTTCGTTCGTTTCCACTTCACACAGTTTTACTGAAAACTGGATCAAATAATCTTGATTTCCTGAACTGGGTCTGAAGCAAGCTCAACTAGTCTTCGAATTGCACTGACTTCGATGTTAGTTTCGCAGACTACATCCGATACCAACGACACGGTGGTCTCGAGGAAGGCGGCAAGGTAAGTAATATAAATTGCTCGATTCCGTACATCGCTTTATCATAATCGGCATAGTAATTAGCTATTACTTAGCTTATCGGTTTCGAAGCAGGTTTAAAAAGCGCGCCACTTCAGGATCTTGAACGAAGGTCTTACATAGAATCAACCAACTTTACGACCACGGAGTGCAACAGATCGATAGACTATCTTAAAAGATGCTAATGCTGCGATGACCGGGTGAAATAAATTATCTTCCACCAGGCCAGGTACTTTTTCCCGTCGCTCTTCGGCTCGAGGATCCACACTTTATCGGTCTATCTTGTTTGTTGTGTGTTCTAGTGTTGGGTGTTTCGCTGTATCTACACCGAACTTTTCCCGCAGTTGGTGGTTGAGAAATGGGAAAATCGGCACCGGATCGCCCACATTCACGAATACATTACCGCACACTTCTAGGCATCCCGGGGTGCGAACGGCTCAAAACATGAAACTATTAGTCTATGATAATCTAACATTGGTTTCCGAATAGGATGACACGAAAGAGGTTTTTTTCGTTTGCCACCATGCGAATGATGCCAATGTTGCATCACGAGGTATCGTGAAGGTTATTGGCGATATATGTGCTTTTATCCAACGGATCTTTCGAATTGATCGTGGTATGATAAATTATTTCTCACCATGGGAACGGTTTTGCATGTTTGTATATTAGAGATAGAATCGGTTCTTGGTGGAAGCTTTGGTGGAAGGGTTGTGTTTATCCAGCAGCCTTTAGAATAGAACATGATGTAGATGGACCGTTTGCTAACGGTTATAATTTGAAAAATATGTTGTTAACAGTTACATAAAATATTGATTTTGTGTGTCTAAAAATGATCCATCAGTTGCATCCCATGTCTCCCACAAACAAGTAACTATCGTTGAAAACAACAAAATCTATTCCCATGCTTAGAATCGCCGATGGTTTGAAAATTGAAAAATTGGTTCGCGTGCATGACGGGATTGTTGTCGTTTCGTCGAGCATAAATCACCGCTAATCACTAATCGGCGCCTATGGCGGCCCTCGCCAATAAGAAATCATTTAACTCGGCACCCGTTGTTTTGACTGTTAGTTTAAATTGATAGTACTTTGCGGTCGTCACCTACATTATCTTGTGTTCTTTGGCTTCTTGACCGATCCCTACCCGTTACGGAATGTTCTAATTGAAGAGCCATGTTTGCCTCCTCTGCGCCCAACGGCGAACCGGATTGTCGGCTCACCACGGTACAATGTTGGGCCGGTCAGTTCGGGGTAGATTAATGATATTCCACATTCCACCACCAATCACCCCCTCACCGAGCGTAAGCTCCTACCCTACTACCGCACACTTTCTTAGGTTAGAAGGATTAACGCCGGTCATGACGTGCCCTGGCAGATGGCTTGCGTTCGCGAAGGCGAGCCGTTCCTTCTTTCGCGGCGTGCCATGTGCTTCTCCTGACACTGATAACACACCCTCCATCAACCCTAGTGTTTGTGAGGAACAGATACCCGCGGTGCGGTTGCTTGTACTTGTTGCCGGCGTCGTCAGTAGCGGTTACGTCGAGAGCGCAAGCATTGCGCAGAGGAATGGCACCATCGAAAGCGTGATAACCATCGCACGTCATAGTGGCACGAATTTTGCTAAACACACGCTTCTTCTCCACTTCTCCCACTGGAGTGTTTTGCAGATCGATGTTCGGTACATTTTTTTCGCTTTATTGAATTCCCTCCGTTTTTTAACTGGTTGTTTATTTTAACTCGTTAGTATAATGAAGATTTTATGGATGTTTACTGGCAATGCTGATTACAAAATATCAATAATATGATCGAAGATCAGTATACTACCGTAGAAAAGTTTTATGTGTTTGTTCCATAGTACTAATTCTCCACTGAATAAAAAAAAAAATGAATGTTTTAAGTTAATTATCTGCCGGTTCAAACAACCAGAAATCTCTGATCTGATAACACCGGACCACGTTTCAATGTATCAGTTGCGACATTTTCTACTTAGTGTGCTATAATGGCAGTACTAGACGGATGCTGTTTGGTTTGTTGATTGATTGGTTGGTAACTGGTTGTTTACTTGTTTTTTTTTTACTATGTCAATAGTTATCTTTAGCGTCTTCTTTCATCTTCTACTTCTAAGTCGCCGTTACTGGGCCAACCTACTGATGCAACCCTTCTACGTTGCGTGGAGGAGTTGACACTTTCCGGTAGTATTTCGCGATCACTTGCTCCAGCGGTGGCCGCGAATAATGTCGCTAAGTGTGCGTGCTTATAAGCCTGTGTGTGTGTGTGTGTATATATATCGGCTGCTGGGCGCCGGGCAGCATGGTCTACGTGCCGAACAGCACCTTCGCCATGGATTCGCGCGCGCGCTCGAAAGGCACTTTTTTTTCGCAGGCGGCCGGTATTTTCCCTCATTCCTCCCCAAGTTGGCCTACGGTCGGAAGCTTGCAAAAAAGTGAGAAATGAGCAAAAAAACAGGTACCCTCGGCGCGCTTCGTCAGCAACAACAAACAGTTTGTTGCGAGTAAGGGGACGGGCACGATGTCAGGCTAGCGGGGGTGAGTCGTAGAAATTGTCTGAGCGCGCGCAACTTCGAAGCCACCCCAGTCTGGTTATGACGTCACGGGTTTACTATGTCGTGGGTTGGCCCCAATTTTTGGTGGGGGTTTTCTGCACGCGTGACACTTGTTATTGGATGGGGGCGCCCAAAGGAAGTCGGTTCTTTTCTTAAGGGATCTTCCATTGGGGGAAGTCTTCACGGAAACGAGAACTGAAGGTTTTCATTTGATTAGTCAACCCATAATTGTGGCTACTTTAGTGACTATAAGGATTATTTTTAGGCAGATGTTTTTAGGTTTGCAAGAGGTTTTAGAAAGCGAATGAGTGTTCGGAAAGGTGTCGGCGTTTGGTGCATATTTACATTGGTTAGCATCAGGCCCTGCGACGTAGATATTTGCTTTTTCTTTCGCCTTACCTTTAATCCTTTCAATTGTTTTTGCCAACAGACACTTTCGATCGCGACAAACCGGAGTTGCAGTGCTAAAGATTGGTCAAGGTTTAACGGTGGTTTGCTACGTATCGAATGCGATTGTGTTTGGTACAATTCAATTTCGACCATATCGCAATCCCGTGCTGTCCAACAGGTGGTTCGTGGCGGACCAATGATAAACGGCCAATTTAATTTGAGCGCAACGCGCAGACAAGTCATGTCCGAGAAGTGCACAAAGCTATCGAAAGTTGCATGTATATTGATATATGGAGTAAGTAGTCAGTTTCATCTGGCTCATGCAGGTGGTGTTCCGATGGGAAAATAATCATTAAAGGTTTTATGCTTCATGTGCGATAAAAAAAGGGTTTCCTGAAACTTACATGAAATAAATAATGCTTACCTCTCTGTCCTGTAAACCTGATTCTTTCCGTCCACTGTTGCTCCAAACTCAATCAAATATACAAGAGTCTAGTTGATTTCATATATTTTGTATAGCGATTATTCTCCTTACATAGTTTTGAATATTTTACAATATCGGCGTAGCTTAGGTATACTTAATATTTAATTTGTTTCTTAGTGTTTCATCTTACTTCACTAGTTAGTTTGTTTTGTCTAGATGCCTTCGCGACTTTCTTAAGTTTGAAAGCATTTCATAACAACTTTAGCGTATTTCATTCGTTCATTCGTTTTGTTATTCCTACTGTTATTACTGAACTTAGCCACCGTAGTATTTTAATGTTAATTTGATTTTTTTTCTTGTATACTTTTGTTATACTTTTGTTGCTACTATTTACACAAACACGTTTTTGCCTACTCGCTTCTGCGTCTTTTCTCTCAACTTTTCCAATGGCGAGTGTCTACAAAGATTATTTATTCTCCTTTCTTAGTTTATAAACTGTTTATCGATAGCTGCACGTTTGGGTGTGATGACAATTAATTCGATTTCTTTACCTCAGCTTTTCGATAGTTTTGTTCAATATTAATCGGTGTCGTTTACGAAATGGCTTCTCCGCTTCGCCGCTTCGGGCATGCGACTGTATGCAAATATGTTGCCGCGGAAAATGAATGACCTGTGGGAGATTATACACAGCTGTTGAAACTAGTCCACCAGTCTGTTGTGTGTGTGTGGTTTTTTGTGTTTTCTCCCAAAATCAAATCGGATTGGTGCACAATCTGCTTCCCATAGAAATGCAATTTATCATAATAGCATAACGGAGTTTTTCGGTAAGAAATCCTTTTTTTTTTGCTCCGCAAATACCGTGCATGATCGAGGGAAGCTTCGAAGAAAATAGAAACCCCATGTAGAATAATAAATTAGTATTAAACGACGTTCCGAGCAGACTCGTCTAATTTATTACCATCTGTCTAGTATATTTACTTTCGGCTGGAGTCTTTTCTTTCTACCCAAGTTTGATAAAATAATATGGCACTCAGTTCATCGATACTTTCAAGCTGACCAGTTTTCTATTATTCTTGCAATAATTAGTACACCTTCGCCGCATACAAAACACACTGTCACTGTGTTGTATGCGTGTATAAAATAGTTAGACACAGTGCTACATTAAGTCACCGATGATTATCTTGCGTACGACAACTGGCAATAATTTTCGAACAATTGAAACATGGAACATTTTCAATGGAGAAGTTAATCGACCTAACGCGCACAGTCGTTTCGGCGGTGTTACACTAACGCGGTTGCATGGTTATGAATAGTCGTACCTAAATAAGTTATTAATGACTAGAAGAATTTATAATAATCCATCGCTGTTTGGGAGCAAAATAGAAGGCGCAAGGACGCAGCGCTTAGAAAAATGAATCCGCATCGGGACGATTAAAGCGTTTTTAGAAGAAAGTTTAGACTTTTATTTAATTGGCAGTATGTTATGTGTATGTGTTTGATGATTTTTTCAGTTGTTTAGTTAATAATTTCGAATAAAGGTTCGAAAGCGTCAAAGCAGATGGACTCGGTTTAAAGAGTGTGCGATTTGGATTTCTAATGGAATTATGTTTTCCCTAATGCCTCGCCTTTGCTGGGCTTCGGCCACCAAGTGTTATCGTTCTATTTCTAGTAGGACATTCTTCCACTATTTGGTATTTCACTCTTCTCATCACGTTCGTTCGACGGCGAGCGTTCGGTTTGCCAACGGGATGAAGTCGAGACGGAAAGCTCGACTCGTCGAAACCGGCCCGCGTCGGGGGTTCGTTTGGGTGGGCTCATTTAATTCCCACATATCGTTCGATTCGAGCAGATGGCTAACGCGTTCGTCAGCAAGTCGCTTAAGTGTCTAGATAAGTCTGTTGTTCGATTTCTGAACTCCTGAGGTTGTATCATGCTATTAGATGCTGCTGTGGTTGCTGAGTATTTTCACGTTTACGGGTATGATATTCATACAAGCGCAATGGGTTTCGTTTTTAATGCACCGGATACTACTTCTAGATGCAAGATCCTTTCAGAGTAAGATCAGATCTTCCTACGTGTGGACAAAACTTTTTCGCCTCATCTCATTCGATGCCTAGATTAAACTGACTTTTTCGAGATAAAATTACTATTTCTACTACGTATACTAGTCCAGCCGTTTGCCTCATAATAACGTCTGCTACAAGCAGTATAGTTCAACCAGTGGCTTATGACACCGGAAGACTGGCTTGATCTCAGCAAGGTAAGTATCATCTAGTATCAGATCCATTTCGTTTAGGAGTTCCTTTGCCGCGGGCCGAATCATTCAGCCTTTGAACGTAGCAAAGCTTATCGAACAACGTATCAGATTCCGTAAGCGGGGTTGACGAAGAACAAGACGCAAAGTATCTTGGCAGAGCAGTAGGCAGGGTTCGTTAGATCCGCTTTGGAAGGATCCATCAAGGTGAATAAATAAACCAATCGGTGTTTCAATAATCAGTGATCCTCACTGTGAAGATTTTTAAACTGACGGAGAGAAAAGAAAACAAAAACTAATACAAACAGTGGAACGAACACAACATATTCCACTTGGTTGCGATGTTCTCAGATATCCTCTTAACCCTAGTAGATGACTGGTAGACAATTTAACAATACTATGTTCTCCATTATCCGACTACTATATACAGGGGCAGCAATACAGTGAAAGAAACGCTACCGGATGGTTCCGGTGGCTTTCGCGTAAATTTTAACTAGTTCCTACATATACCGACGTCATGGAAGCGGCGTACAACTGTGAGGTTGATTTCACTTTTGTACACCTTGTTTTTGTTTGTTTGTGAATTTTGTATTTCAAGGAACAACGAAGCAATTTATTAACGATCGGATGCGTAGATTGTATTTCGGTCGTATACTGCATAACAGATGTCCAAAAACGATTCTCGCTGCCAATTTAGTGTTTGTAAATCCGTTGAGGTGTGTGGTGGAGTAAGAGTGAATGTATGATGTGGTGATTTGGATACAAGAAATAAATAGAGAAAACCCCTAACGAACCGAACAGAGTTGCCTGTAGATAGAAAGTGCAACATCGACTAGGTCAGGAGGGTCGTACAATAAAATAAGAATCAGTCTCGTAGTATGAATAGGGTTTTGCTCAGCCATCGGTAAAATGCCACTCTATGTTTTTGTAAATTTTCCGTCTTTGCTAATTTTGTGCAGCTCAATTTTTGCTTCCGCTTATTACACTCATTTAGTTCCGGTTTGGTTGGAACTTCCGTTGTGTCTTTCCCGATTCATCCGCATTACTCTATCCGATGGCGTGGGCGAGGAAAAGAATTGTTTTTGTAAAGTGGCGGCTTTCCCATGCGAGGGACCCGTTGCCTGGAACCCTTGGGCTGGCGGCGGTGAAGAGAACCCCCGACGACGGGCGACCTCCGATCATAGATATAGCAAATGCACCGTGGCGCCGTACACCACGAGCGAGCTAAGGCTTAGGAAACTACAACAGGAGAGCGCTTTGTAACGGCCGCGCTGCTCCGAAACCGAGCGGGCCGGGAGCAGTTCGTGCCAGGAGGAAGCGGTGGGAGATCCTGGAACTGAAAAAAAACAGCGGAATAGAAGAAAAAGGGAAGGATTCGAATTAGCGCGCGATGCACACGTCTCACGCACCGGTGAACACAGCGACGGAATGGCACAATAGTGACAACACATACCAAGCACGGTACACGGAAGCGTTGAAGGTAACACCCGTACACATACAAACCGACACACACACACCGACACAATAAACACAACTACACCGGAACTGGGGCGGGGCGATCGCCAACATGCGGCCATTTTTGATACGCTACTTCAGCAACCACGAAACACATGCCATGCACAGTGATAAGAGAGAAAATTCAAACGTAACCTCCAGCTCGAGGCGAACCAGTTGCTCTTTGGTACGCTGCAGGTCCTAGCCTTCCTAGCCCGGCCCGTTCCTTTTCGCGGCCATTCGACATGCTCCTGGAAAGGACAACGTGCAGAGGATCATTCGTGCAGGGTGCGTGCAGGAGGGCGATGCATAAGGGAATCCGATCGAATACCGTTTCATTCGAGGAGAGAGGAATAATTGGAGGTTAGAAACACTTGCTACTTATTTTATGTCTGGTATTAACCATATTTATAGTATACATGCACAAACACACACACAGGCTAACACAAACCACAAACCATGCTCAGAACTAATCAGTTATTTCTGCTTCGTAGTTTTCTTTTGGATTGGAAAATATCGTTCGAAGTCTAAGTAGAACAAGATCCGTAGATGTATCAAGGCAAGATGCAGATATCGATTTCGTATCCAGTTGTTGCATCCTTAACTGTTCATCTCCACATAGCGAACTCTCCTCCGACGAACTGACGAACTCAGTTCCCGCAACAGCTGGGAAACTCGTAGGAAACTGGCAGGAAACTCTTGACAGCACTAGCAAAGCCCCTTGTTCTGACGTTTGAAGAGATTAAGATTTAGGGACTGACGGATTAAGAAGAAGCGAAGAAGACCGAAACAAATGCGTGTCCACTTAGCGCACTCGGGAAACTCGAAACCCCATACAAGTTTGACAGGAGTTTCACCAGAGTTTCCTATGAGTTCGCTATGTGGAGATGAACAGTAATGTATTTTGGTAGTCTCCATGTCGATCTTGCACATAGACAAGATACTTTGCAAAACATTCAAGATAATCTCCATGCGCAGTGCAGTTTAAACAGATCGAACGATCATAATCGATTCTGAACAAGTGTGTCATAAAGGCATGCAGGAAGACACTGAGTACAACTACGAATCCATTCCCAGCAAGACATCGAACGTTACGTGCAAAATGTGTGACTGACCGGATTTTTTGCAAGGAAAAATCGTTCTGATCGCGTGTATCAAGAGGTCTCCGAGGGGAACCCGGTCACATGCATTTGGTTAGTTTTGGGGCGGAACTCCGGATAACGAGATGCGGTGCCAAGATCAAACACGTTCAATCATGGACGGACGAATGAGAAGAGGGCAAGGTGTAGGTTTGCAAAAGAGAACGAAGAGTGAGAAGAATGCCGCACGTTTGGGGAATTTGGGGCGTCCTCTATATCTATGATCGGAAGACGCCAGGATCGGGGAAACAGGATGTTTTCTAGAGGCGAACGGAAGAGAGTGCAGAACTCCCATGGAGGACCTGCAATTGTGGCATACTCTTTCAAAATGCACCAAGATATCAACATTCCTCAAAATCGTATGTTTGTTCGATAAAATAGAAAAGAAGAGAGAGTTTTTGCTGTTAATTGTGTCCGAACGTACGCGAGACATACTGTGTATACTACCGTTTATGCTGTCCGATCGAAGAGTGTGTTTGATTGGTTACGCGTTGCTCGCTTAGTAGTGGTCTCCCGGGTGTCCGGGTTGTTTATCTGTTTGTTTTTTAGTATTTCGTCCCTAAACGATAGTACTGCCATTGCTTCAACCATTGTGCATGCAAGTATGAAGTGATGGATTGGTTGTATTTGACGCTACCATACTGACATTCTACCACCTTGATAGTTGTTTCGTTCGTAAAGTAATAACTGTTTTGTATTGTGTTTCCGTTCGGTTTGCTAACGCTTTCTTTTACCAAGTTTACATTTGTTTTGCTGGTTTTTGTATGTTGGTTTTTGGTTGCACTTCATTCCCCCGGTTGCTATGTTTTTGTTTTTTGTTCTACGAGCAGCACACGATTACTAATTTGCTGTTTCCTGTATACCAAAATCTAATGCAAGACACTATATGTACGCAAAACAAAGTACATGGGAATTACTTAGAACTCCATATCGTATAAGTCGTCCTCGTCCACAAAGTTGAGAGCGTGACCGGCGAGATTAAGATTACCTTCGTCCAGCTCGTCCAGATCGTCGGCGAGCTCGGCGGACTGCTGCAGCACGTCGTCCATGTCCAGCTCGGCGTCCTCCGACTGCTGCGAGGTGTCCTGCTGCAGGGCGTTCGAAACCGTTGTCCTGGCGTTGCTACTGCTCGCCTCTTCCAACGTCGTCGTCGTTGTTGTCGTCGTTGTCGTCGTCGATGTCGAGGGTAGCAGGAAGGGAGGGCCCAACGAGGGACGTGCTGGCCGGGCGATTGTCAACGAGGCTGGCTTGGGGTTGGATTTGGGAGGTACCACGCCGGCCGACACCAGCTTACTCCTCGCCGGGCCCGGTTTGTTCGCCATCGTTCCATTCCGTTTGCCGGCGGAACCTGAGCCCGGCTGTTGTGTGGGTTTCTTGGGTTTCCGCGTCGGACCGCCGGGTGCCTGCTGGGAAGCGGCCCGCTGTCCACCGGCACCTCCTGGCCCCCCGTTGGCCGGCTGCTTCCTCGTGGGTTTCGGCTTCCGCACATTTGGTGTCGCTGTGAGTTGGGCGTACGGTAGACCTTGGCGGTTGGGGCCTCCGCTGCTAATACTTGCTATTAGACTATTTGCACTGCTATTGCTGCTGCTAATACTACTGCCGTTGCTGAGGTGACCGGCGAAGCTGGTCGCTGACTGGTTGGTGCCTCCTGCGCTACTGCTACTGCCTACGGAACTAGTGCTATTGCTACTACCGCTACTAATACTACTACTGCCTGGTTGCCGCGCTTGCCCCGAGTGCTGCTGGCCGCCGGGCCGCTTCTTATTACCGCTACCATTTGTACCACCTGGACCGCCCGGCCCCGGCCGCACGCAGTGTTCGCCGGGCAGTTCGTCCTCGCGGCATTTTCGTCGCTTCTTTTTCTTCTTCTGCCGCGGGCCTTCCTTGCCTTCGTCTTTGCCAGCGTTCTGCTGCTGCTTCTTGCCTCCTCCACCACCACCACCACCACCACCACCCGCTGCGAGGGGACCCTTCCCCTGGCCACCGCAGACCGGCCGGGGGCGCATCTCCCGGGCCGTCAGCTCCACCAACGGTTGGCCCGTCTCGCACAGCTGGCTGAGGCCGTGGCGCACGTGGTCGGCCCCGAACAGCCGTGACACTAGCTGCTCCACGCGCTCGTGGGCCACCGTTTGCGTGAGCGCCTTCGTGTAGGTGGCCAGCTTGCCGAGCGTCCGGTTGACCGGGATCTGGATCTTGCGCGGTTGGCCCGTCTTGTTGAGGGCGAGGTAGAGCGTGCGGCGCGAGTTCGAGTGCTGCGTCGAGGAGTACGTGTTGTAGTGGTGCTGCTCCATCTGCTCGTTGAAGATGCAGTCGTCGCTGAACTCTTTCTACACGATGGGAGAAAGGGGGAAACAAAATAGTCAAGATTAATCGGACGCCTTTGGCTGGGCAGGTTGGGTTTGTCTTTTTCCGGTGGGATGCGCAACGTTTAGCATTAAGTGTGGCGCCAGCACGCAAACTACTGTCAATGACATCGAAAAACCCCCGGGCCACTATGCGGAAAGCTAAATCTGCTTTGCATAAAACCGACCCAAAACCAGTTTTGATGTCTTAATACGCGAACCCTTTAAGGGCTTCGTGCACGCCATCGTTGACACCGTTTTAATCATTCGCACCATTTCGCATCGAAACGAATTAATTTAGGACGCGCAATTGCCTTCAGCATAGGCCGAACACGCGGAAACGACGCCCCTCCGTGGGCAAGTGCTCTAGTGGATGACACCCGGGCATCAGAACGCAGGCCTTCTCTAGTGTCGCCGATAAATGATGTTCTTCCGGGATGTTTCACTCCGGTTGGTGAAATTCAATCTACTTCGAGCCGCCCGTTTGTAGGATAGAGAAGCAGCTAGCGATAGGCACAGTAGGGTATCAGAAGTTGACGGACGACGGCCGTCGGAACGGGAAGCGTTACGATCGATTTGAGAGTTGGGCACTGATCGGCCGGTTCTATCGCGACCGTTGGCGTCCCCGTGTCCGGCGATATTCCCGAGGAGAACCTTCCAAGAACTGGACGCCACGCTGCTGGACAGAGTTGAGTGTCGCACGCACGAACCCTGGGATTGGATAAACTATCAATGTGCTTTCTATTAGGATATCGATTTAAATTCTCCAGAAGAACAGAAGCGGAACTTTCGTTCGATTGCGGGATGGTTACAGGTAAGTGAAGATACGAAGGGCCTCGAAAGCGACCGTGACGAAGGGGGAAACCACAGAAAAACAAATCATCCCAATGCCCCGTAGCGCACAGGTGTCGGCGCAGGATCAACCGAGGTCCTGAAGGAGCAAACGAGATAGCAGGAAGCGAGTACGGACGAACGGCTTGGGACAAGGTGAGTCCTGCGACAAGTCTCCCAGTCAATGGCGGCCGAGGTGACGGGAGGATCAGAAAAAAAACCCAAAAAGACCAATAAAATTCGAATGTTTATTAGACTGGTTGGATAAGTTGGGAAAAGCAATCCGAGAACGATCGAAGTTAACGAGGCGATCAAAGGAAGGTATTACTAACAATCAATATTGGGACAAGCGCGTTGCCGTTAACGCCACACCAGGGTTTGTGGTTATGTCTGGGATCGTTTGGATTCGGTTCTTACGTTCCTTTTTAGACCTCAAGGTGTGAGCAAGTTCTTGAGGTCAACAGTTATGTAGTAGAACAGTTTTTTCATTCCTCTCTTTTTCTTTTCGTCGTAAAAGGATCTAGACCTGGAGTCCTTAGGGTACTAACGCTGGTATGGATTTAGGATGGTGTGAAAAAGGTCATGGGATGGCACTACGATGAGATCGCGATAAAATTGCCCACAGAACTATTTTACTTGAGGCCCAGCCAAAGCTAGGTGGTCCTCCGATTGCAACCCTTCACACTTCCCGTAATCAAATGTCGTGATCGGAGATCGAAGATGGGTAAGCACATGTTTTTCACACCTTTCCTAGGAGATTATCATATGATGTACATTGATGGTAACAACTCACTAGACTTGAGAGGCAGGTCAAGAGTTGACACAGTTTCTGGTTGAAACATAGGCAAGAGTATTCAAACAGGTGAGTAAACAGAAAACGACACATTGTCGAGAAATACTTTAATCTCGAGCTACCAGAACATCATTCAATAAGCCTTAACCAGCTCACTCTCGTACGAGAGTTCAACGAAATCAAATGTACTTGCATACCCACCCTGGTGTTGGTCTTACCATCAGCCGCCATCCGTCTCGACACGCTCCCGACGCGGTAAGTTTTCATTTTCACATTCGTTTGGAAGTGCCAGTACTCCCGCGGTTACTGCCATGACGGTGGACAAACAAACAAGTGCCAGCGTGCTACCAGAATGCGTAGCGCACACCCAGCAAGAACCTGAGGTTTCTGAGGACCCAAGATTTACTCGGTGTAGCTCGGTAGCGCGGGCCAGCGTCGAGCTTTATTGCTTAATTTAATTGCGCTTGTTTTATTTGTTCAACCATCGGGAGGAACTGGATGGAAGATGGTACCGGTGGTTGTAGACAACAAATTGTCTTCCTACTTCCTGCTCCGGGGCGCTTCAGCTTCGGACCAGCCCACATGCTTGACTGGAACGACGTGTGTGCAGTTTGTGCGTGGCAAGACGAATGGAAAGGCAATTTAGAATGCATCCGCAACATCCCTGATGGCTCGTTGCAGTGATTGATCGATGGCAAGTTCTGGTAGGTCTGGGTTTTTGCGAGGCCACACCACCCACCCTCTCACCTCCCTTGGAGGACCATTATCGGGTGGAGCTCAATCAGGCGTGAAATGATTGAGACAGCGACATACTAACGAGAAGATGCGTCCAGCCTCGGGATGCAAACCCGGAATGCGGAATGAGGACGAAGCGGTAAGCGCATCGCATGCGGTCGATTGGCAGATGCTATCGAGTCTATCAATCGGCCACATTCTTGGTCACGGTGGTGGCCACCCAGTGCGAGGGCTAGGCCAAGCTGACCACAAGTGTTAAGGAAGCACTAGCAACACCCGACGTCAAAGCTCAATGTTGTATACCTTCGGAAAGGAAGGCTAGAACTAGTCTCAAAGTGTGTGATGCCATGGCTGTGGTCAGTTGCATCCGACGCTACATCGTGTTATGAGAAACACTCTCCAACCTCCCCCCCTCAGCCGGTCATCAACCAGCTCCATCGGGAAGCATAATGAAGACATAAGCTTGCAGCGGGAACCAGTTAGCATGGGAATAAATTACACTCATTTATGATTATTTATTACTCCTCCTTTCTCCCGGTACTAAGTGGCTTAACTGCCTTGCGGCGAGTTGCAACTGCAGAAGCTTTGCAGATAGCGCTAGAGAACTGCCAGCTTCCCGAGGCGATGGTCCCAGCACAATATCGTAGTACGGAGTTGGCCAACAGCAGGGGGTAGTAGTAGGAAGTGATATTACCCCATTTTGATTGCCACCATCCAGAATGGATATCATTTGATCGGTCAGCTTCTGACAGGCTTCGAATCGGAGACAAGAACTCACCGCTCGCCAGTCGACAAGGGATTGTTGTGCATTTGTTTACTTTGTACTAAAGTGGCGTAAAAACTCATTCCCCGAAGTGGTCGTTTATTGCTGTAAATCACCTCGGTTGAGCACGCTGCATGAACTATAAGACTTAATCTTATTGCAGATCGGTAGATACTCTTGCATCGATTTCTTGGGAATTTTTATCTCCCATAAACGATCTACGATCAATGGCCGATGGGAATGGGTTTAATTAAACAAACAGGTCATCCGGGATCGGGGCGTTCCCAGAAAAGTGAAGAAAGGGAGAAATTAGGTTCCTCACACCTTTCTCTTGGAAAACGTACGGATCGCATGATGAAGTGGGACTTCCGCTTGCCTTCCGCGGCGAGCAAAACAAAAACCGACCAAATTTCTATCCAAATCGAGAGGAGGCACTAAATCAAAACTAAAACGATCTGGATGAACAAAAACATAGCAATACAAGGCAATCAAGATGTACAAGAGTTTTTGTTTGTTTGGCTCCCGGTGCGCGCCGGAAGGGTCCTGATTAAGAGATGCAATTTTTTTATTGCGATTGATTTGAGGTCAAAAACAAACTCAAGTTAAAAAACGCCCTGAACAACATCGTGCAAAAAAACAACCCAAAGAAAGGCTAAAATGTCATATTGTCAGTTTTTTTTTATGGTTGGTTCCGGAGAAAGTTGGCGTATGCAAAGATTATTTGGAAAAGGGCAGGATATAGATGAAAGGTTATTATTCATTTTGTGAGTTTTTCGTTTTATATGATCTATTGATAAATTAGTTTTTAATCTGTGTCATAAATTTTATTGCCACGTTTAAAATTTCGAACGAATTCAGATACATTAAGAAAAAAGGAAAGCGACAGATGAATTCTGACAGACGTTGGAGTTCATTTTCACTGAACAAACAAGCGGCTTGATTAGACATCTAAATTAGCCGATTACAACGCGAATCTCAAAGATTGGACATTGTACCAATTGCAGTTGATTGATTTCCACTGGCATCAGGGCTGTAGCTCGATGCACTTTGGAAGGCCCGTTGGAAATTGGATAACGTAAAAAAAACCTATCGTCGAGTCGCATAAAGGTGAGCGACCAATTAGATATGGTTATGCAACACTTTGTGACACTGAAACGGTGATATCGGAACGGTGGTCCCCGAAACCCTAGCCGCCCTGCCCTATGGAAGTCCAGTTTTAGGGCTCAGTTTGTTCGATAGTTTAGGTGAAAGTGAATAACGTTGGCCGGGGAGTGCTAAGCCGTTTGTTATGACTTGCTCGATTAGTGAAGAAACTGTGGAATAGCGTGTCGAAAAAAAAAATACAGTTTTACTCCTATAATCCGATTTGGGCAGCATTTACAGTTGTGTGGAAGAATTTGTGCAATGCGTAAGATGTTACAGCACCCGAGCTGGGATTACAGAGGGTGTCAAATTAGGGGAAATTAAGTTTGAACCGTGTTTTTTCCCCGTTCAACTGTTTTTGGACATTTAGATCATAATTATCATAATGGAAATCATAAGCACGAGATATCAATTTTGAAAACCACAAACTACAACATAATACCAACGAACACTTTGGAATGTAGATGATGTAAAACTGGGCGAGTGATACTGGAATCAGATTGCCGACCGGAGACACCAACAAAACTGGATAAACAACCGGCCAGCAAGATCCTAGTCGCTAATTTACGAGCGTTGATAGCGGATTGTTGATTCCAGTTTGTCACCGTTCGCCCCCCCCTTGGAACACCGCGTTCAATTTGACACAGAAAACGAAACAGAGTGTGATAGTGAAGAATTGGTTGGACAGTGTCAAGTGGAAGTATTAAAAATATATTAAAATAAATTAAAATTTTGCCTTCGTCAACACCACCGACGGTGTTCCCGTTCAAAAGAGTCTCCGGGAGATTCCCGAAAGCCAAGCATAGATCCTTATAACTCTTTCTCTCCTCCCGTATCTGATGCAAATTTGATAAACTTTCCGTTGGCGCGTAGGAGTCCACACCGAGGGCCATGCGAAAGGGATAAAGAATCGGAACTATATGATACCGAGGCCGAGATAACTCGTCGATGCCGATCGCAGTGTCGCGATAACCCGTCTTGGTGGCAAATGAAGACAAAGTCGCGATGAATTCCGCCAGGTTGAGCGTATGCTAAACCACGTCGACTTAGGAGCGCCCCGCAGGTTGCCCGTTTGCCTAATTGATGTCACACCATGAGTAGACCCGATTCGGGGATGACAGCTTCCAAACGGCGTGACGTGTAGAGGGATGAAAAATGAGCGGTAACTACATTTTAAGTGGTCCTGCTGTGCTCGCTAGGGTTCTCTAGTTCGAGGTCCGGGAAGTAATGCTGCCTCGTAGTTCGGCAAGTACGGAACATGAAGAAGATCGAAATACTTTGTTGCGGCCAACATTATGTATCTGCTCCTCGGGTTATATTCAGTTCATGTATAAAGTGATATTTTACTGGCCTTCTTCTAACTCATTAAAAAATATTTCCCTTTCAAGGACTTGTCAACTAACAATTTGGTACTTATAGAAAAATATTTTAGTAAGTCAAGATCATTAATAGAACATCATCCAAAACCAAAGTTGACGATCGTCATGGACATTGCTGCGTATCTCATCCAACACGACGGACGCACTTATGCAGCGAATATGATCGCTCAGTGTCGTCTAGACGTCCGTTGAGTGAGTAAGCAAAGATGGCTGCAAACTTCGCAGTCAGAAGACATTTTTGCCAAAAATAGTGACCCTGTTTGTGCCGACCGTCCGGCATTTGGGGACTATTTTCGTTCGGAGAATCGATCCACGTGATGACATACGGACGAGAACCGGTCGTTCGGAGCATTTCGGTGACAAAGATGTACGATTTTGAACTCGAACCCGTTATGGTCAACAAAACTTGATAATGTGTCACAAATATAAAATTGGCTTTCGTACGAATTAATCCTCTCTCAGGGAACATAGTCCCTTGTTGTAGAAATGTTTATTTTTTAAGATATGTCTGCGAATAGAAATTCGTTAGGACTCTTCAACCGTCCATTGTAACAGAATCACAAGAACTCCAATAAAGCTTTCGCAAACCCGGCGGAATCTGTTGATGAGAATATTTTATCATCCCCAGCATTCCGTTCCGGTACGCACTTTCCACCGACACAGAGGTCATTGACCGCCTCCACGTCCACGTGTGTGCGGGTTGCGTATGCAAAACGTTAAATTCGTTCCCCTCTCCCGGGACGGTGCGTATGCGGCCGCTGAAATATTTTGTTTTCCGTCTCTTGCGTCTTTTACGAGCCATAATCCTCCAATATACACCTACCGTTGTGGAAGACCTTCGGTGGCTTTTGCCCGTTTGGGCCTAAAGTGAAAACTCAAATCCTCTCTCGATCATAAAGTTTCGCCGTAGGAATCATAAATCCTGCTCGTCGCGGTGCCGTGCGGGGAAAAGGTCAAGCTGCGAGATTCCTGAATGGGCTCCATTGATACGGTGGGCGCCTTCCTTTCCACCTCAACGATGAGCAAATAACAGCTATCTATAAAATCTTAGATGAAAAAACAAACCCACCCCGCTTCGTCGGTTTTTGCCAAGCGTTCTTTCAGCGCTTGATTTACGCACAACAATTTGTTCCAATGTGAAATTCACGGTCAATTGTTTAGAAGTTCGTTTTACGTCTTTTTTGCTGTAATAATTTCGTACACGTGTCGCGAATTAGAGGGCACTACGTAAACCACATCTCAATAAATCAAACTGTTTTTGTTTACCTGTTTCACTGTCAGACGAAGCGACAGCAAGGACATACGCACACACGTTTTGACCAACGAACAACGGGGCGGAAAATGGTGTTTCACTTAAGAACTTTCCGAGTGGCAGTTGTTTAGATTCACGCTAACCGGGCAGGTGTGAGGAGGGAATACAATATACCGTCCGTTTGAAGGTGGCGCGAGGAAAATCTTAATGGGGGAAAGCAAATTGTTTACGCCATACCACTGTCGTGTAGTTTTTCCTCGTCGAACAGAGATTGCAGAGATTCAATACATCTTTTCTCGTTCGCTCACTGTGGCCTATCCACTTACGGTCAATCGGTGGCAAATTTTATTGCTCGCTCGTTATCGCTGACCACAGACATTTTTCTGCAGAAGGATAGAGTGACAGAGAGCGAGGAAGCGGGTGGAGGCGGGTGTCAAAGTGTCAAACGATCTCGGTAGAAATGTCACTCTATCAAGCGGACGGGCGGTGGGTTTTAAAAATACTTTCATTCTCGGAATCCACATCCGCCCGTGTACGTAGTTCATTCGGGACGAATTATGGGACGATACGCGTGTCCGCACTCGACGACAACGTGTTTGCATGTTTTATTCCTTTTTTTCCCCCACCCCGGGGTCGGCCGGGAGGAGAGAGATTTCGCGAAGGGACAGCACGTGGCATAGGTGTGTAGTGGATCAAAAACCGTTGCCGGTAGGCGCAATATTCAAGTTCAATGTCTTCAAACCATGTGGCCAGAGGTGGGTGGGATGGCAGTGCGGCGCCAAGAATGTGGGCGCAAATTGGTACGGAAGAAAGCGCAAACTTGTTCCCTTCCAAACACGCAGAAATTCCCCTACCTTCGGCACGCTCCCTGCCATGAGGACGGGGGTAGAAGAAATTCTTCTTGAACGCCGCACGCAACTTACGCAACCGTGTGTCGGCGTAGTGCGCGTGACTCGACTCGACTCTCGGCAGCACGGGTTTTTCCCAAAAGGCTGGGGTTTCGCAAATCGAACGTTATCGAATTGTTTGTGCAAATTCGCGTACTGCGTCGTACTATCTTCCGAGCGGGTCGACGAACTCTGCCCGCTTCGTCGATACTGTGGATAAAGGAGGAAGGGTTTCGCACTTCGGCAGTTAGACACATTTTTCCCCCCGCATGCCAGAGGAAAAGTTGCCCCAGACGAAAAAAGGTGTTGGGTAAAAAAACGTAATACTTGGACTTGTTTGTTCGGTCGGTACTCGATCTGTGATCTCATCGTCGGTATGATAATTGAGATGTAAATCCGCACAAACGGGGCCAACCGTGTAAATATAACCCCGAAAAGTTTAGCCAGAATTAGAAGATCGGGATGATTCGGCGATCGGTTTAGCATTTTCTCGGGGCCGGTTTGGGGCAGATTGTTTATACTTCTCTCTAAACTTCCTGTGCCGCTCGAGAGTTTCTTTTACCACTGCTGCCAACAGTTTTCTTTTACCACTTCATTAGTGAAGTGAGCCACAAAAAAAAAACACGTAGAGATACAAACAAAACCTACCAGCGTCGAATTAAGACATCAAGCTTGGAGACATTGCCTCAGGGAACGATCGAGTGAAAAACATTCCAGAAAGGCGTATCAAACCGGTGGCATCTTTCACTCGCGCAAGCAAACATAGACCACTAAAAAAGTAAATAGTTTGTGAAAGGAAAGAGGAGAAAAAATTAAATAAAACTGAGATATAATTTATGGCCTCCTGGAGGACACATCGGGTCCACTCGCATGCGATATGATAGAAAGGGTAGGCAAAGGTCGCCCGAAACCGCTAGAATTCTGTTCCACCCAAAAGCCTGGGCCAGCCGGGAGGACATTCGGAGTTAATTATGCTTGGCGTATCATTTGGATGGTATTTTTTACACTTTTTCACATCGCATCCGATGCAACTTGGACGGGATTCTGGAGAACTTTCGTTGCGCCCCGTAACCTCCCAATGGTGGCCGCCGGTGCCATGACAAATCTTTATCGAATCATTTGCATCCCGTCCGAATCCTCCAGGGTGCCGAAGGGGTTCGGGAGTGCCTGTGTGTGTGTGTTCTGAGGTTAACCGAACCGTTGGGGTCGCGAGTGCACATAAAATAAAAACCTGCGGAATGATTTATTGATCGTGGCTTCTCCGGCAGGCCTTAACAATTTATTATGTTTTTTTTCTCCTCAACTTTCTAACCCTCTCTCTATCTGGCTGTCTTTCTCTTTTCTCCATGCCATGCTTAAGCCTCCCGAATGGCGCCTGCATCGAGTGCCGATCCTGATCCGCCATGGGCAGCTTGAGAACGGTACAGATGAAGAGAATAAAATTAAATTGAATTTTAATGACCCGTAAAAACTCACGGTGACGTCAAGCCAGTGGCTTGGCCTGAGAGTGGTCGTACAACAAACACATTGAATGAACAGCATTAAGGACAATATGTTGCGGCTGCTAAATTAGGTGATGATATAGGGCGACACCCTACATCCTTGATTGGTAGTGCGAAAATGAAAAATTAACTTCCCAAAAACGCAAGGAATTTAAATGGAAAGGGTTCTCCATCCGAATTCGAGTGGTTTGTGCTGGCAAAACAAAAATGATAAAAGTGATCCAAAACACGATCATAGGAATGTAAATAGAAAAATGGTTATGCAAGTAAAACACTAAAGGAATTTGAGGAAAGAGAGTTAGGCTGGCAAAAGCAATAAATTAAAATAGTGAAAACACACAGAGGAAAAACTAAGATGCCGGAACTGAATGGAATAATTGTGTGCAGCAGAGTTGGGTCGTGAACTGAACAATAAATACAAAAAAAAACCTAACCAAACCGAACCACCACATACGCGCACTTGAAGCGCATCATTAAAACTGGATTAAAATAGGATTACACGTATTTAAACCGAAATAAATCCATCAACACGCAGCGTGCGGATGGGAAAAGGGAAAGCAGCTAGCGGGCTGACCGTGTGAGGGTCGCGGCCTACCTCCTAAGCTCTAAGTACACGGCGAGTGAGTCAATCCCAAACAAAGCATGGGCGCAAGGGCAAAGGGGAAGCAAAGTAAAACAAGATCCATCCGGGGTGGCTCCTTGCGGGCAGGGAAACGCGCGGAGGAAGGTAGCAACCGAATTAACATATCAACTTTTCCCCTTCCAGCCCGTCGACGCCCCGGTACAAATCCCGGGGTCATGGCTCTCGACCCTCTCCGGAAAAATTTCAATTACGTGCGCGCGCTTTGCTTCCTTGGGTGAACAATCCGAGCACCGGGTGTCCCGGGAAAGTGTGTTTCTTTCTGACTTTGTTTCGTTTTTTTTCTCTTGTGTCCTAGGGATATCTTTTCGATTGCGGTAAAGTACACCACACAATGTCAAACACATATTCGGTTGTTTGGATCCCGAATCCCGCGCCCGTGAATATATGCCTTCGACCTCGAGTGCCTTTCGGTGCTGGTGGAAATGTGTCTTTCTTGCCACGGAAATCTTTTTAAAAACGATTGCCGTTCCTCATCCCAGCCCCTACAGTTTCGCCTCGTTGTTCGAGGTGTCAGTGTCAGCAGAGTTCGGGTTTTCCCGCGTGTTTTGGTTTGATCTTCCTTGAAAACAAATAAACCGAACCGATCTCGGTGGTTGCATTGTATCGAAAACACGTGGAGAGAAGATGATTCCATTTCCATCGGAGGGTTTTCTAGCTGGTGAGGTTTTCTCTTCAGCACAATCTGCACGTGATCTTGATGTTCATAAAGGGCAAAGGATGCTATGGAAAACCAAGAAACATTGCGTGGTTAACAAAGCAGGCCTTAGATAAAGTAGACGTTTCACTACGCGTCAGCTATAGACAACCCGGTGAAAATAAGGCAGCGCTTCATAGTAATTACCCGAGCTAAGTGAAACGATATCGTACTGTCACTATCCGTCCAACAAAACCACAACGAAAAAAGAACCACTTTTCCCACGACACGCGAACGCTTGGCACTTGCGGTCGAGATTTACGGTAAGCAATAAAAATCCCCACCATAAAAATAGCCGGCAATCAAAGCTCACCTTCAAGTTAGTTTATCAAATTCGGCCAGACGAGTTCTGGGCCCGGGAGACACGCGGGAAAGCCAAGGCAACATGATACGCGCCCTGAAGATGGCGTGGACGGGTGCGTGCGCGTGTTAAACATATCGTGTTGCGGAATTTAGAGACTTTTTGTCTCTACTCGGCAGGCGGCTTTGATAGGCGACGAAATGTTGGCGGTGCTGTAAATGATTGAGTGGATACGCAACCGTTGCGTCCCGTCGACGGGCGGATGACAAGTGAGGCTGTCAGAGTAAATTAGCCCGCGGGGTAAACAATTCGATTGTTTGAAATTAATTAAATCGGCGCGCAAAGTGTCACGTACACTGTACCCATAAAGTCAGTACACAGCAGGCTAAACCAGCTACAAAGGCCATTTACTTTGTAAGGAACCAATGTATTAAAAAAGTAAAAATGAGGGATTGTTTCTGGCACTATCCTCTTCATTTTGATGTAATTTGGCCGCGATACGACTTTGGGTTTCCGAGATATGGTCAAAATAGTGCCACAACACCCTAAACACGCACCAAAAAAGTGAGTACACAGCAGAATGTTTCATCATGTTTTGTATTGTAGTTTGATTTTGCCTGGTATTTTGGTGGTTGTTTGAAGTTTTATGACATAAAATGAGAACGTTCTAATCAATTCATCAATGGTTGATAACAAATTCACTTCTTTTTTGGCCCAAAATGGCCAGAAGCGGAACTCCTTTGCAGAAGAGGTTTGATATCATCCAATTGTTCGAAAATGTAGCAACAAGTTAGTATGAAGATGCTATTTTACTCAATATAAACCAAACAACAGTAGCTAGAGTGGTTTAGCAACGGAAAAACGAGGACGGTGTTGCAATTTGATCGAGAAACGATAGTTTTACCGTCTTATCGAACCGGATGTGGCGCATGATTGAGACGATTGTGGCTGCTGGGCGCAATATAAGTGGCCAAAACAGTGTTAACAATAGTGTATGAGATCTATGCTGACATACTGATCAATTTGGCTTTTATAATTTGCCGATTCCCTACCCTTCTTGCACCCATACAGCCCCATACTATGACGCCTTCACCTTGGTATTTAGCGTATAGCGGGATTCAGTTCTACAGTGGGTTTTCTCCACACTTTTATGTTACCATCCCTTCGAAAAATAGTCAATTTACTCTTGCTCTTTACTTGCATTGTTCTGCGAACCCGAGGGAATTGTTTATTTAGTTTTTTTTTTGAGTCTAATCACATCGCCAGCGGTGATGCTCCATTGCGAGAATTCTTACGTTGATTGTATGCTTTTAAGTTGAATTTGTGCATGATTTTTGAATAGATTCAACACTGATTGATAGGCCATACCTCTAATGAAATATTGTCCACCAGTTTGGCCACTTGTTTTGGGCCCAGCAGCCACAATCGTCTCAATCATGCGCTTCATCCGATTCAGTATGACGGTAAAATGATCGATTCTTGATAAATTTTCAAGAAGGCTAACCATTTCACATCGCTAAACCACTCTTACTACCGTATTTATGTTCCAGTTCAATAAAATAGCTACTTTATTGTACCGTTTTCCTTCATGTTTATGTAATCGGATGATATCAAACCTCTTCTGCAAAGGAGGTCAGTTTCTGGCCATTTTGGGCCAAAAAAGAAGTGAATTTGTTATCAACCATTGATGAATTGATTAGAACGTTCTCATTTTATGTCATAAAACTTCAAACAACCACCAAAATACCAGGCAAAATCAAACTACAATACAAAACATGATGAAACATTCTGCTGTGTACTCACTTTTTTGGTGCGTGTTTAGGGTGTTGTGGCACTATTTTGACCATATCTCGGAAACCCAAAGTCGTATCGCGGCCAAATTACATCAAAATGAAGAGGATAGTGCCAGAAACAATCCCTCATTTTTACTTTTTTAAAACATGGGTTCCTTACAAAGTAAATGGCTTTTGTAGCTGGTTTAGCCTGCTGTGTACTGACTTTATGGGTACAGTGTACGTTTATGGTACTGGTTGGAGGAAGGCTATTATTCTTACCAAGACTAAGAGATTGAGGTTCGGATTTCGCATGATGACGATGAATTTTGAGGACTAGTAGACATTGATATTAAAGTCCATACCGAATGGATACGGTTAAGACAAACGCTGCTCCAACTAGGAAGCGTCTCCGTCTAGACAAGATCTCTCATCACTTCCTGGAACATAACGGGTGCATCGCCTCCCGGTGCTCCTCGGAACGATTCGCATTCGTCAACAGCTTCACCACTTAATTAGGCAAAGATTAATGTTCCTCTACTGCTGGACTGCTACTTTCTACCTCGGTGTCTCTCGACGACCAAATCATTCCGCAACCCGAAAAACTGGTGACCAAAGAAGGCGAGTTTCATCCAACCGGCGTCGAGGTACTGCGGAGGGCATTCTTTGACATTTTGACGCCTTCATCATCGCTCGAGGCGAACGAGACGAACGAGCCGATTCGATCAAACGGCGTCATGATTAATTGATGCAGATTTGTGCAGGCGCTGGCGGTGGCGTCCGAAGTTTGTGGGTAGAAATGCAACGGAACCGACGCGAAGGCCATTTTCAAGTCCAAGACCAACGGGGACCAACCTCCGGCCGTGTTGCTGTCGACGTCGAGCGAGCTCGGAAAACAAGTCCAACCTGGTCGACACTTTGGAATCCGGGTGACAAATTCTTCTCGCCGCGTGCATGCAACAGTAAATTAATTTAGCAGCAATCCAAAACTCAACAAGATGTGACTGTGACGCTCGGAGCGGGATGATTTTGATTTTTGTTTTTTCTCCTATGCATGGTCGACATTGGAACCGCTTCCCCGGAGTGGGCACGAAAACTAAAAGCGAGAACGAATAATTCGGAACACTGGAAAGTAACACCCTCTGCGAAGGCGTCAACATACGATAGGTTTATCTCAATCTTCTGCTTAATTAAATGCATGTCCGTTGTCGCGTTCGATTCCGATCGATTGACATGTTACAGTCGGGCGAGCTCTTGGTGGGAACCATCAATCGTGCGTTCGGGCGACGAGAACGAAATCCGCTGGCGACAGCTTCTACCGCAGTGTTCAAAATGTCCGTTCTGGAGCCCTCGCGCACCAGAACCAGAAGGCATTGGCCGGGAATCGATTGAACCGAGCGTCGATATGAGCTTGAAAAATGTAATACCTACCCTAATGAACGTAATGGAGGCCATTTGGTTCGATTTCACATTAATTAATTTTTTGGGGAAGGTTCTATTTCTTCGCTTCGCTTTTCCACTTCGTGTTTTGGGTTGAGGTTTGCTTTTGTTCTGAACCCTTCTTTTTTCACTGTTTATTTGCTTTCCGAAGAAATCTCCACGGGAGGGAAAGGTTTCTTCTTACGGGAACGTTCTTCTGTGTCCACGTGACAAGATTAATAACCGTTGATTCGGTTGGTGCTAGTATTCCAGAACAAACACACACGTTCCCAAGCCGAACGCGAACGAGCAAGTCTAAGGGGGAAGATTCAACTCAAGAAAACAGACTCGGTTGTGGTCGGTGCAGTTAGTCCGATAACTTCAGGATTGCACAATATATTTTATGATCCCCGAAAGTACCGTGCACACTTTGTGGCTTTCCTGCAAAACGGCAGTTTCCGAAAAGATGATAATTTGGTGAAAGATCGACTTTCCGATCGAGAACTTTCCCTGCCAACGGTGGAAGAAAAAACACGCAAACGCAAACCGGTCCAGTTGTGTGACGGTTGTGTTATCTTGGCAGTTTCTTGTCATTTATCAGACACTATCCGTGCGGTCTCCTCGGTGCAGCAGTCCACCAGCCAGCCTCCCTCCTACCGGTTCTCCTCCAGAGTCCGGAGACGGAAACTGGTTCGATTGTCATAATTGATATCGATTACAGCGCGTGAAGGATCCGGGACCCGGGTTCGGGATCCCTTTGCAATGGGTTCTCTCTGTCTCTCCCTCCCTTTCATCCGGTCTCTCTATGTTTCCCTTCACGCGACCGTTAACAGCTTTGTCAAATATTTCGACGAAAGAGAAAACGGTACTGACCGACCTCGACCGCCGGGTTTTCTTGTGGTCCATTTCTTCCGTCCAAAGAAAGGTACCTCCACCGGCGGAGGCCAACACTCTCAACAGCACCACCTCCTCCGTACTTTTCTCTTATCGACCGATCGAGATTGAAGTTGGAAAAAAAGGAAAAGGGAAAGAGCCGACGTGACAGAACTAACGGCCCTTTGGCATCAGGCGGCTCTTGGAAGGCTTGGAGGTGATAGAATACGACGCATATCGGCGCCGCAAACTGAGCCAAGTGAGCCGACGGCCTATCAGTGTAATGATGTTAATCAATATTATTAACACTTGCAGTCGAGTACAGGGACTGCGTGCAATCGGCCGTACGAAGGTCCACCGTCGGACACTACAATGGGCAGATTGTCCGGGAGTGTGGCTTGGGGAAAACCACGGAGAGATCGATGCGAGGAATGAGCTTTTCTTGATCGGGTTGTGTCGTCAACGAACAGGAGTTCATAGTTCAAATGCAAACATGTCGTATGTTCAACGCGCGACAATGGAGTCATGTTCAATTTATTAATGCATTGTCTAAAAGGGATATGAGGAAGACTTTTTCGTGATTGGATAGAATTGAATGCGAATAACTTATTGTTTAGTTTTAGTGAAGTATCTAATAATTTTTGAAGCACCGGTTTCTCGAAAATTGTGTTCTATGAACGTTCTATAGTCGTCTTTAATCGGATGCAACGCTGTTCGATGAATTTTTGAGTATCTTCCACCAGGTTCATATGGATTTAGCATACTGTTATGCATTATAGAGATCAATCCAATTGATGTAAATCTTGTTTTGCTACTGGCGACATTGTGCAATTTAGTAGCAGCGACTTAAGGGTGATTGAAAGTCAACGTAAATCTTTTTATGGAATAAGATAAAACACATTCCAAGCTGATCGTTCTACCGTGGTTACTTATTCGTAAGACTTCAGCTCCATTTGCGCAAAATCTCTTTCATCTGACACCGCATAACTGGGATAAACGTGCTTATTTTTAAGACCTGCTGCCAACGGTAAAATATATGGACCATAAACATGTTCGCCATTCGCTCATAACGGGACATTACGGATGGAATCATTTCGATCATTTCTGGCCGTTCACTCGACGAAAGGGGTTTCCATCGGGAGATTCTGTTCACAATCCGCGACCAATGTGTGGTATCGGCGGTTGGGCGATAAACAAGCCGGTGAAGAGTCAAGAAGTTCCGATTATCTCCCGAACTTGCCGCGCAACAGTATGAGGGTAAGTTCCCGGGGTGGAAGAAACCCGCCAAATGAACTTGATAATGATGTAACGTTCAACTTTAAATGCTTTGAACTGTTCCGTTTGACGATGAAGATCGTTCGTCTGCTAATGAAAGCCATTCGTGGACGGCAATCGACCCGTCAGTCTCCCCACGGGAACTCCATTGTTGTACGCAGACGATTAAGAACCCGGAGGAAGGCTGTCAGGACTGCCGAAATGCCGCGACGAATCGACGGGCCACGCAAAACACACGGACCCGAGGCGGACACGCGCGCGCGAGAGTGCGCTGACTTAGTCACGCATCAGTCACGCTAATCAAGTGTTGAGCTTAGAGTCAATTTCATTAAACGGTGGTTCGAACCGGTGCGCTTTCAATTGATTTCGGTTTCCGGGAGTTCCGAAGCCGGGAGTGGCTCCGAAAAAAAAAAAAAAATTCTCGGGAACCTCGGGCGTGGATGAGCCGCGTGGAAAGTCGCACACGGCGGCGTACCGCACTCCCATAAACATATCAATTTCAATCAACCGTCGGTCCCGGTCTAGGCTAGACGAGACCGGGTGACATTCCCGCGGCCAGTTTGTTGCACTTGCCGCACAGCCGACCGATGCGAATGAACTTTCCGGCCGGGTTCTAGCGCTGCAGCCAAGAGAAGTTGTCAATCATCATTTGAGGGCGCGCCGAATCAGAGAATTGTCACTCACTGCATCTGGGCCTGCTACTGGGAGGCATTCCTGGGCGACCACCACCATCGCGCGCCCGGCGTTGGCCAAAGATACGGCTCATCTGGCGATTAATATTCTAATCCTCCCTATCCGTCGTCCGTCTTCAGGGTGTTTTCCTCGGGAGTAGGTGTCTGCGCCACCCGGCGGATCCCGGAATCAACCGAAAGCGAAAGTTTGGAGAAAGCAGAGGCGAGCAGTGTCTGGAGGAACCCTGTGATTAGATGGCACGGCTTTCGTGTCGGAGTGTGAACTCCCAACCGAGCAGAGTAATTCAGAGTGACAGTGTGTCCCGCGGCCGAGTGTATTCCGCTTTCGTTCCAGTGCTCCATGCCCGAGGGATTGCCTGAATTAAGCGCTGTCATAACTGTTCCAATGCTCTGCGTTATCCGTTCTGGACGGCCGCGGCCAATCGGACGCAACAAATTGATATCGTTTTTTCGGAGTGACTTTCCCGCTTCCAACCAATTTGGAAGAGCAAACCCGAAATGAAGCAACAACCATCGACAATCAGCTTAATGAGTTGTGCAGTAAAACGATCAGGCCGCTTGAACGTTCTGGATGTCGCCGACTCTTGTGAGGTCCGTTCGCAAATCCTTTCCAAAGGTATGGAGACAGAGAGATGCATCGACAAACCAGTAAACCGAAGGAGACCAAATTCTTCTGAAATTTTGGAGTGCTTACAGCACTTTTCCATCAGAGCGGCTGGTCATTTTTATGGTATGACCACCGTGCGATCGTTTTATGGGATTTCCGAAAATGAAACTTTCTTACCGGACATAGCGACGCCCCTTCGGAACCAGTTCAAAAAGGCGCAAAACGCTTGACGGTGTGTCCCATATTTATTGATCCAATAAAACCGTAGCTGAAGGGGTGACCGATAGAGTTGTCACCCCGACGCACTTTCGTGGCCCAAGCGTTTCGGGTCTTCGCGAGGGCACTGTTTTCTTTCGGTTAATTTATGCGCGTCGTCCTGCTTTTCAGTTCCGATTCCATTCGTTGCAGTTCGACGAGGGTTTCCGGAATTAATTTGCGTGTCAGCTTTAAATAGTCAAACCGGGACCGGAGTTCTTGGGCGGCTGAAAGAAGTAAGCTCTTGCCTTTCCTGTACTCGTTTTCTGTGGGAGTAATTCGGCTTGTCAACGGAGCAAATGCGGGAAAAAGAACCCCCCTCGAGGGACTACTCGAAGTGTCAGCGCGATGTCTGTTTATTAAGATGAATGAAGCTCGGGCGGCCTATCTTGAAGGTCCACCGAAACTGTGGCAATTTGTCAGCCACGCTTTGTCGGTTCGGAACAGATTTCGGGCCTCCGGAGCTCCGGAATGGTTACGCCTAATGAACGGATGTTGTGGGTCACTACTGCCCGTCGACACGGGGCCCAAAACTTTCACTTTCTTTCCACCCTACTCTCCCTTACTCTCCCTCCCCTCCGATGACTACCGTCGTACGCCCCACGATTGTCCCCGTTTTCGGGTGTAATTTCCACGTGTCCGGACGGTCGATTGGTCTGACCCGCTAATCGATCTTCAATACGGGTGGAGGTTGTTACATGACTGTGAGGTAGCCGTGTTTCGATGAAGCCTCCGATGATTTCCATTTCATTTCGTTGCTCATTGAAAAGCGATGTTTGACATGGTGGTTTTCTTTGGTAAGGGAATTACCTTTTATGAGAAAAGTGCCCATTGTGGGGGTTTCAACGTTGAGTGGCATGTTTTTGAAGAACGAAAGCCTGTCTCTGTGTGGCTGCCTAAAATTTGCTTGCGTAAGGGCCCAAACTATTGTCGGTGTTGAAGCTCTTCTATCTGCTCGAAAGCTGACCACCCTCAGTGTATGCATTTTTAAGGAGTTGGAGAAAATTCAAAACAGCAGCATCGAATTCATTGTTTTGTTCCCCACTCTTATAACGCGGAGCTCTTTGCAGTCCTGTAGGCTGCGAAAGGCAGGAAATTAAAAATCCAATTTTCACTCTAGCAGAAACTTTCCCTAAGCTCAAAGGGAAAATCAGCGCTGAAATCTCTGAATGATATCCCGTGAGCGAACAAAGCAGGAAAAGGCATCATGAAAACCCACCTTCCTTTTGCCGTAAAACGCCGATTATATAACAGTCCAGAGTGCCCTGCGAAACTCCTCGCCAAAGGTCACTGACCTTTCGTTAGGAGCAACATCTTACCGTGCGGTGCTTGGAAAAAAGAAGGAATCCCAAAACACCCGTCCACTGGGAGCAGTGAACCGTAAAGTGTATCCCGAAGCCGGCCGGCCGGCATGTTTTTGTCACCCAAGGGCGGGAGAAGGCACAACGTGGAAAATCTCTGCCCGGTCCGCAGCACCGCTCAAGTCGGGAAATTGGGATGAAGAGCACCAGCCAAAGAGCAAATGAAATGCTGTGCCTTGAGAATGGTCACGCCGGTGGACGGCGCGGATCCTTTCGGGCCATTATCCGAAATTAAAACACGATACAACAATCGCGCCATCGAGCCGTGGGACTTTATCTGAAGGAGCGGGCTAGCACTCGAGTCCTGGAACTCGGTCCCAGCAGGACAAGGAGGTAAGGAGCGGAATGACATAAAACCAGGAATGTCATCGCTTCTCAACCCAGCGTGATACCGGGGCCAGCTCCAAGCGCAGGACCCCCGAACCCTAGCGGGACATGGCGTCCGGAGTCTGGAGCCTGCGAATGCGCGGCGACGCTTAGGTTTATTGATTTCTAATAGCCAGCCATCACCGGAATCGGGTACATCGATTCCATTTCTAGCGGGTGAGCACGACGCCGGGAGATGGTCGACATAAATTAAATCCTTTTCTCCGGACAACGACGGACACAGCACTCGTACAGAAAAGAAAGGAAAGGTTTGATCAAATATTTAGATCGAAGATAAGGATCCTATTGATCCGAGGGCGGCAGCAATCGAACCGTGCCGGCTGCTCCGGAAGGCACTCGAGTGCGTTGCGAAGGTCGTGGAGAAGCAACGGCTCGGCGTGCTTCAGAAAAAAGGGGCCGGGACCAGGGTTCGGGTGGAATTAATTGAATGTTCCCGAACTTCCTGAGGTAATTCATTGGAAACATTGTCGCTGAAAGGATGAAAGTGTTCCGAATGGTGCGAAGGACTATTCTGGGTATTTAGGATGGAATCTGCACACTTTGCAACCCGTTTGATACAAGACATTCTGTGTCGACAAAATCTGCTGAAAGAAAGGTTCTACAAACGCACGCCGAGAGGGGGAGAGTAACCCGCGCTGGGTTTTTTTGTTTATCCTCTGTAGAGATCCGACCTTGCGATAGTGGTGACTTCGAACAAGAGGAAAGAATGCGTTTAACGCCGGTGTTGTAACCTTAGTGCCTTGTAGCGCCACACTTTACCTAATGAGCCTCTCTGATCGATACCGGACCGGTATGATAATGAAGCCCGTTCCCTTGTTGGCTCCGAGGAGTCCTCGGACCTGTTACTTACCGAACCGTAGACACTGCCGCATGTGTCCATACAGAGAAACAAGCACGTCGCAACGGCCTGGATCTTGATCTGCCCTATCCCGACGGTTGTCCGCTGTAGGATCGCTGGAACGAGACGATGAAGAAGGATTAGTTGAAAGTGTTTAAAAGATGGCTTCCGATGTTCAGATGTCTTGTCGGACGGTAAGTGTTGTACCGGGATTTGCCTACGACACTAGCGTGGACAGTGTTAAGACCATGGATTTGCGTGAGTGATTCGCTAGATCACGCTGATCCTCGCCTTAGGGGACGCGTGCTTGCACTCGAGCTCACTGTCAACATACATCATCAGCATCATCATCATCTCTTTCGAGAAAAAATATCGCTACCGCGGCCTTATCAACTTCTACACACGGAGATACATTGCACACAGAAGCAGTGTGCAATTTGTTGCGATACCCTGAAGCCGCCAAGTCATCAGCTTCGGTGCTACCTGATAGATGGCACGTTCTCACGAGTCTGTGCAAATTGTGCAAGCCCCTCTCCTACCCTGCCAACCTAACGTCCTCGGAGGTGCACTCCATCGCACCAATACAGCCGTGTCGCCTGCATCGTAACCAACCGGCGTGAATTCCGATGACGTTGCACGATTGATGACGCGCGCGGAGTGCACACAGGCGCATCGAAACGCCCCAGTGAGATATGCCGACGGGGTGTGTGAGATTCGAAAAAGAAAAACAAATACTTGAAAAAAAAAGTGCACCCCTGCTAGACGTCTGTCAGCGAATCATGTGGTGGTCATCGTGGAATGCGCCGGCCTCCCGAACTCGGCGCTCGACGTGAGGCAGGTCAAGTGCACGCCGTCCAGCGGTGTCGGGTGATTTTGGCGTGCACACCCTATCCGTGCCCCCCCCCACCTGCATCGAGCCTCTTCCACCATCCAATTGGGGTGGTGTCATTGACACCACATGTTCTTTCGGGAGTTGTCTTATCTCGCGGTGCGCGTGGTCGATCCAAATATATAACCACAAAAAAAAAATACCGCCTTAACTGCACTTGCAGACGCATGCGCCAGGCGCAAGAGACCGATTGCGCAACCGGGTCCGGACCGGGTTTCGGAACTGGGGCTGGCCGATGATTGATGGATTCGACGCGCGGCCTTCCGGATGCGCCGCGCAGGGAAGTGGGGATTGCAAGTGATATTAAATCGCCATTAATTCACCGTCCGGACGCTGATGTGACTTAAATTGATATTAAACACCGATGGGAAACTTATTGAATTATTGCATTGATTGAAGTTGGGTTGCTAATTTAGTAGCACCAATTACATTATGGGATGAGAAACTTTTTATTTTTAGACGCTTCTTTTAGCATTTCATTTAAAACAAATATTTTCTCAAGTTTGAAAGCTAGTTCTTCCACTGGAAAGAACTAATATTCATGTCTTTGTTAATGAATTAGAACATGTGAATTTGTATCAACTCAAATGTAATTATAAAATGTGCATATTTGAGAATTTCATAAATATTTAAAGAATTTTTGAACGACTAAAGTTCCGAAAATTAGCAGTTGTATTCTTTGTACTTGAGATAATTTAATCAAAACCTTAGCTAGTTTTAAAAACTGTCATCATTTGTTTGGTTCTTAGGATTTGGCAATCCCAAATCCTGAACTATTCGGCCAACATAAATTACAAGCCCTAGAATCGAGCAACTACTGAATCTTAACTATGTCTAGCGTTCGGAACAGTATAATTGATCGATGAATGCTAGAGATTCCTAAAGTCTCGCTCGACTAATTGCTTGATTGATCGGTTTGAGTTATTAATTACTGTTAATTGATGTGTTACTTCGATCGTTGCATAAACATACGAGTTATGTGCCGAGGAATGTTTCATACAGACGGCACCGAAGACGATCAACCGTTGATCGATTTTTGATCAGATTTGTGCTTCACTCTAAATTTCGAACTAGAGCAATCACTCCGGCGGTTCGTTCTCCGTCATGCCACTTTATTCCTTAAGCTCCCGGTTTGTTTTCCTTTTTCCTGTACGTCATAAACATGTTTGTTCGATGGCCAGTTAAAACATGTTCTTGGCTTAATTTATGCGATCGTTTCATCCGTTTTTGTATCATTACGAGCAATTTGTGCTTTGTTTTCGCATACATAATACGAAACACACACACACCACCGAAAAGCAGCGTAGCATAAACAAGATATTCCCTTCTGGATGCCGTTTAAAATGTCCGCAAATTGATAAATTACTAAATTGCATGGTCATTTTATCCTGATCGATGTGTGTGTGTGTGTGCGATTTCGTTTCCAGTAATCGAGAGTACCACTTTATTGCGTGTGTGCGGTTGTCGTCCCCATTGGGTATTGCTTTACTTTCGCCCAGCAAGCTGTTGGTCCTGTTTGGGGATCACGTTTCGCACGGGCAGTCCTTGAATTGCGAATCCCGGGCGACGCTGGTGTCCGTTAATGATCCACGTCCATTTTGAGGTCCCGAGTTTTCCCGAACCAAACCCGATCCCCGGCTGCTTTTAATGCTGGCAAACTTCAAGTCATGATTAATCAGCATTCATGGCGATGATAAATACAATCCCAATTCCGGAGCGCATTCGGTGAATCGTGCCACACGTTTTGAGCCCATTAATTTGGCAAACCCGAACCTGAAGCCGCTGGCTGATGACTGCGGCGTTTCGTTTTTAGCAAAAGAAACGTCATAATCAGAGCGTCAAATGAGGCTGCCACATTCCGGGCGGATTTGGCGGAACCGGAGGGGATTTAAAATGGCCAAATGAAATCGATCTCTTGGCGGCCGAGACTGGGCGAGACTGGGACAAATATATCGGATTACAAACCAAAGGGCCGGAGGTCTTTTGCGAATGGTGTAACATGCGACCTTAAAAGATTTGGCCTTAAATTAACACAAGAAATGTTTAAAATAAAAAACCTCCTTCAAAAGATGAGTCCATCAGATGGAGATCACCAAGGAAAAATATTACCCCGTGTCAAAGATCGATGGCCTTGCGTGAGGTGGTGGGCGTTTCCCTTTGCACCAAAGACGGTTTACGTATTGCACCTTTGATACCTGCTCTAAAGTGTTGCCGCCAGTTTAGCTCCAAGGATAATCGCTCTTAAAGGAGCCTACATTTTCCGGGCGGTTCACTTAATCCATCGATGGTTTATTAAACTACTTTTCGTTTCCTTTTCGCTTCCATCTACCACACAAGCACGCCACGGATTGCATTGTAATTGTGATGCTGGCGAAGCTGAAGATGATGATGGTCATGGTACATGCAAGCCCTGGAAAAGAAGTCCATCTTGCCCATTGCGGGCACACTCAAATTGAAGGCCTGCGGCCAGAACGAAGGTGCCGTTTAAGTATTTAAACAGCATCGTTTAGCCTCAGGGGATGAAGAAAGTATGTGAAAGGGGGTGGGGCAAGGAAACCTCGTGGGGAAAGGGCACGACGAACCGTATCGACATTATGCAATTATGGTGAATGTCTTACTTCGCGCGCATGCAACAATCGGAGCAGAAGCCGACATCGAATGGGTTTCTTCACTAAGTAGGAAGTTCTTTAATGACGTCCTTAATCGGTTACCGAAGACTTTCCCGCCAGGCAGATGGCTAGCTCGTTGCGGAAGAACTGGTTTTGGTGGAAACGAAGGGTAGTGAATTTCTACTCCAGAAAAGCTTAAAGCTTTTGACGACCAAAACAATTATGTTTCGTCATCGATGGGGGTTCGAATTCTTTGGAATAACGTATTTTGAGCAACGATGTTAACAAACCCGTTGCTCCGACACCTCATATAGGTCATCCCTGGTGCTATCAGTTAGTCATTGCACTGAACTTTCGCACCATCCTACCACCCATTACGGCGGAAGCTTATCGCTCGTTTCGCACATCAACATGCAACAATGTTGCAACAACCACACGCTGAGGCCTCCACCGGCCTGGTTCGTTCTCGATTCTCCACTACAGACTATGTCACCTGACCGCTTCTCTCCTGCGAACTGCGCTGAGCCGGTAGTGTCCCGCCTCGAATGGAACCAACACACAACGGTAGCATATTTATTACAGGTAATTACGCGAGCCGTCGTATGGAAAACCTTTATTAAGGCAGGTCCTGCAAACTGCAGGACTCCGGCGCCGTAAATCATCCACGAGGACTACGTTTAAGGTTTGGTGACAAAAATGGTTCGTCTTCCCGATCAGAAGGAAGGTTTTGCTGATATTTCCACACGCAACGTTTCTCCTGATGCGTGAAACACTTAATTTACCTTCTGCCTCGAGGTCTCGAAAGTGATCTTCCTCCCGTGCAGCAGATTACCGAAGCTGTGTTTTCGGTGTGAACCGAAATGGTTGAAGTAAATGATAATTATTTAACGCCAATTTCGAGGTGAATTACGTCAAACCGGGGGCCCCGGGGGGAAGGGTGAACTGATTGGAGTGCTTTAAAAGCAGCGGTTTCTCAAAAAAACCGAGCAGGATCAGAGCGCCGCACTGTCGGGAGTCCTCGAAGGGCAGGGTTTTCGAGAATTACCCTTAATGTATTGGGCATCGGCATTAACAGCCGGCCATTCTAGCTAACGGCATATCGCGTGACGTCCTGCTCTTGTTTAAGATGCACCTTTCCGCCACCTTTTTGGCACATTCCGAGTCGAAGAAGTGGTTGGGGAACGATTTTCTAAATTATATATCATTTCCCCCGCAAAACCATTCGCGGCCGTTGTGTACTTTTCGCATCGCCTAATTGCCGGTGAGCGTGCCCGTACGTATTAACAGTGTAAAATAAACAGTGCTACCTTGTAAGTGCTTATTACCGAACCCGAAGCGACCGATGGATCACTCGGGGCCGCGCAGAAAAGCGAAGCAGATCGGTGATCGATTGATCGATTCGGCGTGGCGTCGGAAAAATGATCGATTGGTTGGCGACGAACGGTGAAAAAGGTTCGCCGATTTGGGAACACTTACAACTCTTCGAGAGATCGTCAAACTTTACGAGCCGATTTCGTGCTCGTTACTATCTTCGATCGCTGATGACGTGCTAAGGGTGATCGGTGGATAAAATGGTGAAGATGCGTTCGTCGCCTGCGGTGACAGTATCGAAAGTGGCGCGGAGGAAAACCTGTTCGGCGCAATTCTTTTGAATATGCTGATTTCCACTCAAACAGAAGAGCTGATAATCGACCAGATAAATGTGGAGATAAAAACTGAACGCACGATATTGAGCAATAAAATGCTGAAGAAAAAAGTCGTATATCTTTAAGGGCAAGGCGAAAAAAACACCAACCAGCTCGTCTATCATCGGATGCTGAAACCGGCCGGGAGGGGCACACTTGATCAATTTAGTCAATTTACCGGTCAAGAATGGGTCCCCGCTGGTCGGTCCACCCAAGTTGGCACCGGTTGTGTGCGTCTGCAAACCTGTTCCGAAAGGTTGACAGCCTCTTTGATCAGTCGCGTTTTTGGGAGTCACTTTCTGCTCCGCGGAATAGCTCCCGGGAAGTGCGCCATTGACTATGAAAAGAATGTGGCGGCGGAACGGAACAGTAACCTTAACCTTAACTCACTGCGAGGCAGCTGATCTGTGTCGATCGAGAGAGGCTTTTGTCGCCATGGGGCAACGGACAGGAAGACAGCGTTCCTCAAACCCAAAAAAACAGGAGGAACATCCTCCAGCGGATGTATTCTCGGTGGTTCGGAAATCCACAAAAATTCATTTCACTTTTTTTCTGCGGCACGAGAAGGGAAGGCGGGCGCGCGGGTGATCGGGCATTCTCCTCCCGGCACGATGAGTAATTGGCCGTGATTACCCTTGAAAGCAAGATTTCATGATCGTGATAAGTGAAATTGGTGCATCGATTGGAATGTTCCGATCGACGGGTGCGATGGCGCAATGATTCGCAAAAAAAGGAATCTTTCGGTTGCCGTTGTTCTTTTCTTTATTCTTCCCCCTGTTTGGATCATGTTCGCATTTTCTTGTCTTGTTTCCTAAAATCTCAGCTGAGCGTGTTGCGCATGTCGCATTTTCGTTTTTTCTTGTTATTTTGAAGTGCTTGTCGACATCGTTGCGTGCTTGTTCTGCACATCGCCGGGATCCCGTGGAGATGGTATGGAATTTGGGAAGTTGCAATTAAATGTAAACGATATGCCTTCTGGTGGAATCTTCAAGCGATTTTGATTACTTTTTCGGCACGCAAAACTCGTAGAAACGATTTGATGAAACTTGATAAGATGTTTCCCCATGAAACAAAACGAAAGTCAAATAAAATATCAATTAAAAGTTCTCAACTCTTAAAGTGTGTTATGGTCATGAAAATTGCTTAAAATAACAATAACTCATCTTTGAAAAAACCACAACTGGAATTACCTACTCTTCTTCGCAGCCCTCAACCAACACCACTGACGTTCCGTAATCGATGTTGTGCCATAAATTTTACAACTGTCAGTACGTGCCGCACGGAGATGCAATTGAAGTTGCCGTCCTTAAAATAAAAACCGGAACACTCGTAAGACCCCACGGGGCGAATTCAAGAAGGACTTTCGCAAGGATGCCGAATATTTATTTACTTCGGCTCAATCGACAGGAGTCTCTGGGTAGTTGGTTTAAATTTTGTTTTCCCAGATACCAACCCACCTGCGTTGGGGAAAAGGAAATGATATAGTGCGTCAACTGAAAGTCGAACAAAAACATGTTAAACATGTCTTACATTGTAAAATTCCTATTTTATTTGATACTTTCTTTTTTGGGTTAAAATACAACATAAACTTTGTTTAATTCTTTTTATACGATACCAGTTTTTGGTAAAGTTGTGAGTGCCGTAACGAAAAGGATTTTAGCTAAGCAACCGTCACCGAATAAACAATGGACGTGGTGAAAGGCGTTAATTGGAATCGATACCACTAGAAATGTATAAATAGAAAACCAAAAAGCCGACAAAATCATTAAGGGCGCCCATCGCTCAGCAGGATGACAAAACCAAATCTCCTGGATCGTGCTGCTTCGGACGGTGGAATACAAACGCCCCGCCGACATACGACTGGGTGTTCGGCCCGAACCGTGGCACGGTGTCGAGGTGATGGGGATTCGCAAATATCGCGTTTTCACGGGAGTCGGCCGAAACGGCAAACAGGCTTCCAGCTTTGCGTCGTGTGGAAAGCATTAAAGATAAAAATGAAGATTAATCATGGATGCGTGGTGAACCGCGGGACGTACGGGAACGGGAACAAAACGGGTCGAGAAGAGAACACACTCTTCGCGTTGAATCCGGGGTCCGCCAGACGATCGTGGAAGCGATGGGTTGTTGTCGGTCGCGAAATTGAAATCTTTCGTTCAAAAAATACCGTTACGTGCGAGTTGAGGTCGAACGCAAACGAGGCACCGAGAGAGGTCTGTGCACGCAAAAGAGAGAGGTCTGTGGTTCCTTGCTAGGTTTGCGATATCTTTTCGGAATCTTGCCTTCCTGTCAGCTGATTTTTGGGATAGCTGTACGTTGAGCCGAAAACATTCCGATCCACCCACATAATCTCGAAAAAAAGTTTTCCGAACACAGTCAAAGTTCTACATGTTTAATATTTAAGAAGCAAACATAAAATACATACCTCAAGCCAAACAAACCGCGCATAACCTATGCTCTTACGCAAACGGTCCCCATGCACCTGCGCTCCTTATCGTCGGATTATGTTGCTAAATGTTGACCGACCGAGATAATCCACCTCTGATCCCAATTACGAATGCACTCGCGGGCCAAAACAGAACGCCCCAAAGGAGGGTGAGACAAAAGTGGTGTAAGTCATCAAGTGGAATTGCTCCCTTTTCCCATTGTAAGGCCGCTGAAGCCACACTTTAGGGCAGACATTAGCAGCCCTCAGACTACCCAAAAACAGATGGAGAAGAGGGTGGTCTCGGTGCAGACAGCCAGATAATTACACGCCAGACAAACAATGGTAAGATTACGGTCGTAAAGCATAAAATATATGTCACAGCGTTCAATATTTGCCCACGGCAAATGTTTTCACGCGCCATGATGAGAGCCTTTCGGAGAAATAAAAATTCAAATCGGTCGGCTCGGTTTACGGTGGACGTGACGCACGTAGGTGTCTTTTATCTCCGAACCAGATACTTGCTTTCCCAATTAAGTACTGTATTTTGATCTGTCTGGAGAAAATTGTATACGTCTTTCGAAGTAAGACTGTTTTGTTGTATCGAGGGAATTCTCTTCTCACCCAAAAGTAATAAATTGCTCAATCTTAATGTTTAAAATTTAATCAAGAAACTGAACTACCAATACTCATGGGTGGTCAGTGAATTCCTAGTGCATAAAATTTTCAATCACAAATAAGGTTCCATTTTTAATCAAATGAACAAGAGTGAGCATCAGGGATTAAAAAATAGTTTTTTCTGGATTAAGGTATTTCGAACGCATCGTAAAATATCATTCCAAAAACATGATAACCTAAGCGATGGAAAAATATACTCTTGGATAAGAACTTCATGACGGGAAATTTATGACCATTTGACATGCGGATTTACGCATCGGTTCCTCTAATCTAATGGCATTCGATTATTTTAACTCAATAAAATCGATCCACGAGAACGAATGAAGAATGTGCATGTTCGCTGGGGAGGCTTAAGCTGATAACAAGTGATTCTGTTTTAACGACCACTAAAACCTGCGCCAGTCGGGATCATCGCGACCGTTTGTCGTAAAGATCGTCACGTGGTAAAGTAGCCGATAGTTCGTGGGCCAATAAAAAAGGGTGAATTCAACCCCCCAAAAAACAGGGGAGTGCACCGGGAAAGAGGTCACCTTACGTGTATCGTATTGATGACGCTGGTCTCCCCATTCCCTATCCAGAAGCAGGTAGGAAGGGTTGTCTAGAATGAACTTACGCTTCGACGGGAGTCTTCGATTTTCCTTCGGTATCGTAGTTTCCCGGGTGGGGAGCCGAAAACCGAAAACGGGACCGCTCCAGATTCCTTCCCATCTCCGCGCTCCATCCGGAGACTGGACATACCAGTAACGGTTTTAACAGCTAATCGACCAATTTACATAGGTAATTAACTCGTAAGATAAATCCCCGCCCCGGAGCTCGGGTTGCACGCCGAACGCGCGTCGAAGCATGCGTTTTTCGGCTTGGCGGATGTCGTTTAACATGCACTTTCGATGCCCGGCGTCTCCATTTCCAAAGTCAGAAGCGATGCCGAACGATGGCGATCGTTCACGCAGCCAAGGTGGAGGCTGTGAGGTACGAACAGAAAGAACAACCCTTCCGAACTGCCCCGTAATCAATAGGTCGATGAATTTTTAAGCAGTCCGGGGCCCTTCTTCGGCGCTGGGGATTATTATGATTGGGCGGCCGGAGGAAAAAGCATATTTATGCGTGGCGCGAGTCGCAAGGCGCCCTTGCCTCGATGATAATGTGGTTCTGGAAACGTGAGAATCCCACGGCTTCCCGTCGCTCGTAATCAAATCCCCAAGGCTCCACCCCACGAGAACGGGGAGGCCCGTTGGGAGGGATCGTTTAGGTGATAATGAATGACGTTTTGGGCTGAAATCAAATAAAATTATTTCCAGCTCCCCGAGCAGCTTCTTGGAGGCCGCCCCAAAAGTGACCCCCGTTCTGTTTCCATCGTTGCTCCCGTTGCTTCTCGAATCCATTTTGGTTGTGGATTTTTGGGGCGGAAATTTGTATGCAAATCAGAGCGATCGCTTCGGAGCATCCATTTCGAGCGGTTCTGCTGATTGACAATCTTTTATTTTGTGTGACAGTTATCACGTTCACGGGGGGAAAATGCTTTAGATAAACACGAATGATGGTGAATCATAGGCCGCGAAAAAGTGGATCGAAAATAAACTCAGCTAAACCAAGAGCAAGAGCATAACTGAAGTAAAAGAGTTTTTCCAACATGTGACAGTTTTCAATTAACGTTCACTACTGGTCGTAAAATATAGGATCATCTCATTAGAAAATTGTTATTAGACTCACGAAGGGAAATCAATTTGCGCGTCACCTCCGTTTATAGCCATTTTATGCAAAACCGTTATCAGTTCAGTTCTGTTATCAGTGAATAATTTTAGCTGGCCGGAGAAAGAACCATAATTTTTTTAGCGTTTTCGGATCCCATAAACAGTTGCCCGGCAACACAACTGTCCGCCCCGGAATTCCGCGTGCGATGAAATCGGGCCAAGGAATCGTGAAAACGTGAATAAACATATGCATAGTCCAGCATTTTCGGGAAGATGGTGCTAGCGGTCGGCTCGAAGGCATCAGAAGGAACCGCACCTAATTGAAAGTCCATTAAACACAGCGCGACCGTCTTCCGCCCCGGGGTCCACTGCTGGAAGTAGGTTGAGGCGGTGCGTTAAATCTGCACCACTTCAACCTCGCCCGGGCGGATTATGATTGTTTTCCGGAGCGTGCCCGAGCGTGTTTGCGTCTTGCGGCTTTCGAAGGGTTTTTTTTTCTGTGGGTCACCCTTTTGCAGAGAGAGTGTCCAGGGTTTTTACGCACCAGCAGCACCGTAAATTGATTCTGGTGGAAGGAAAACAAGGCAAGGGCACGAGGGGCATCGGGAAGTTCATATAGATTTCCGATTACCATTCGTTCGTCTCGGTTGATCGGTTTTGCAGATGATGATGATGTTGATGATGTGATAACGGGCGATGCACTTATCGTTGCGTAATATGCACACACGTAAGCGTTTGGGGGAAAACAACTGGTACCCGAGGATGTTTAGGGCGGATAAGAGCCGTTCCTGCACGATGGTCACTTTTAGAACCACTTCCTTCCGTTCGGCGTGCGACGTTACGTCGACCGGCGAGGGTGGCAATTTTTTGCGCACTCTGTTTTGGCATTTCCACACGCACTCACACGCGTCGATTTGCGGGAAAGTTCGATGACCATCGGTTCGAAAACCAAAGAAAAACATTTCTCTACCCCCGGGAGGTTCAGACCTGAGAAGAGTATAGCGATACGGTGGTGACATTCGTATCGAAATGCGTCTTTTCCGGTTGCGCGGGAATGGCGGGAAAACGTGAAACCCTGGGCTTCCTTTTTCCGTCGACCGGGGAGATGTTTGTCCCTTCCGTCGGTGGTGGAATCTTTTCGGTACTTCTTGTTTCGTGATGTCTGTGCGTTCACTTTCACTGCGGTTTGAAGTGCGTGATGGTACTTTTTCGAATAGACAGAGAGAAAGAAGATGAGAGAGAGATATCGTCTCGCAGCGCCAGTAAAGTTTTGGTCTTCAAACGCATGATTGACTAGCTGTTGACATGCCGTCTTCATGCCGTGAACGATGCCGGTAGAAAAATGACAAATTTGCCCGTCGGCTAAACAGAATTTTCCTTCTTCATCTCTGGGGAAAGCGGGTGGAGGGTGAAAATGGCACTTGAATATTATTATTCGTACCATGAAATGCAGCAGGAAATGAAAGATGTTCAAATCTATTTATATTTCAGAGCCAATCATGATTGATAAAACGTATACAATGGTGTAATTTTCCAAATTTTCGATAAGTTAACTTTGTAGTAACCTACGGTGAGTGGCATGGGAATAATATTTATTAAAAACTAATATTTTTATATTTATTTACGGGTCTCGGTGTACGGTTCCTCTAATTTTTTTGACTCTCAAGCGGCCTTATTTAAAAAAAAAACAGTTTCATTTTTCAACCAGGTGGAAATTCATGTGATCCGAAGTTAAATTTGAAACATGACCAAAACCAGGCAAAAAGTGAAACTAAACCTGAAAGTACGTTAAACCAGCTGGACAACCGCTAGTTGGCGATCAAATATCTCGAACCCGCAAGGGAATTTCCAACCATTATCGAACGGCACATATTTTCGTCTCGTCCTTTTTCCGCCTAATTTGTAGCAGTTGTTTTTCGATTATCTCGGTGGTGAATGAAAATCTCCGTTCGTCAAAATCGCTTCCGGCATGGTCACGCCAAACAGCTGGCGTGCTGGTGGTGATGCAATTCTGCACACGCACTGGGGTCTTCAAGAACAAAAGCATGAAACCATTGTGGGATTGTGTTGCATTTTGTTGTTGTTTTTCTCTCCCCGATGGCCGGTTTTTCCTCCTTAACGTTGCCGGCTTCCGCGATGCTCCTTTGTACTATTGCACCCTTGCGTTACGGGCCAGCTTGCGAGAGTTTTCCCCGGCCCGCATTCGGTGGTAATTTGAGAGTTTTTCCATGAGTCGACTAAATGTTACCTTTTCTCCATTTTCGATCGGCCTGGTTTGGTTTTGATTTTTGGCTGTGATGATTTTTTTCCCCCCTGTTATCCAACCTATATCTCTTCTCTCATCTCATCTCGTCAGCTATTAAATATCGATCACCTTCCGTTCCGGGCCAAGGTGTGACCATTTTTGTTGCGCACGTTCGGTTGCTTCTTTCGACGCTTCTCGGAAAGAAAAACCCACTGGCGTCCCGGCGTTATTGAGATGATGATCATTCGCATCCACAGAAGTTAATGGAACGTATCATTAAGTTTCTCTTTGATCCACTGCAGCGTGGCGTGAAGGGACTACGGAAGGAGTCGCCGGTGAAGATATTTATGGGGTGCGATACCAGTTTCAAGCGATCGATCGAAATTCGCAACCGAACGGAACTTCAAACCAAACCCCATTGCAGATTCGATCGACGTCCTAATGGGCAGTTTAGTGTCCAAATAAGGGTCGACTTGATCGGTGGTCGGGGTATTACAATTAATTCTAAAGAGCTCCCACCTTTTCTTAATGAAAATACCATGATTTGGCCGCACAATGGGTGGTCGAAAAAAGTAAAATGTTTCCTCAAAACATTTTAAAAATAGTTTCGTCGACTGGAACACCACAATCCGAAAGCGATAAATATTAATAAATGACCCATATTTCAATCATCCGCCACCGAACGGCCAAAAGTGAATCCAATCGAACATCAGCGAAATGTTTGGAAATGATAGACAGGAATAAAAATATCCACAAATCGACCGAAAAAATCCCGTTAGAGACTAAACTAAGGACCGCTCTCGCCCCGGAACGTTTATGGCCAAAAGGATCCGCCAAAAATCAATTCCACCGAAAGGGGTGAATGACTTGCCGCGCGGGTTATCTTTCCCCGGACCAAACGAGCTGAAATTTTTATTTATTTTTTAAAAGCATCGGCCATCCCGCTGGGAAGAGATAAAAACCACCCGGCCAGATCCTTTTGCCGATTACGTCACGCAGGAATGCGCGAATCAAGGTGAGCCGATCGCCGGCAACCGGTTGCGATTTCCGATTCGGATGCTAAACCGAACCCGCTGGTCGGTTGTTGGGTTTGAGCGATCATTTGAGCGATCGCAATACGTCCAAAATACCACCCAAATCAATCTGACGGATTGATGGTGAGCAAGCTGTGGAAGTAGAACTTTAGTTCCTCACGTTTGGCGTTGATTGCGTTTATCAGTGGGTTGTTTTTGTTCTCCTTTCCCGAATTAGGCAAATACACCGATCACGATCGTGTAGCACTGATTCGCGAATCGCCTGATCGACGAAGCGCGACGGTTCCCAGGCCGAATGAGTTGCGAATTTTGGATGTGCCGTTCTACACGCTGAAGGCCACTCGACCGGAACACGTTCGTTTGTTTGCTGCGATTGATTGCTGATAGGGAAATGGAGTCGTGCTGCGAGCTAAACGTCATTCATGCGATGCTAATAGGTTGCGCGTGGATCATTCGGTAGTATTTGGCGAGGATTTTAAATTTCAGAAAAAAGTAGCATGTGTGTAACATACAAGGAAAACTCTTCACGAATAGTTTCCACCATCAAGCCATCAATATGTTTCTGGTACACTTCTAAACATTTTCGGCCGTTGAATGAATGGAACGGCAAACTTATCAATTAAAATCACCTTGCACCTAGTGCTCAATCAGAGTCGTTTTTTTTCTGGGTTAATGTGCGTTGGGTGATTATTTTTCTTCCGCAGCCAAACCTCTCCCTTCCCTTCGAAAAACCCATCCCGAAGCGACGTTCAATCGCTCACCGCTCGTCTGGTACGGGTCTGTCAGCGGACGGCTTTCGAGTTGATCGGTGCCGGCTGTGTCTTACTCTCACAGACGACTCCGGAGACGCAAGACCGAGTCCCACCATCACCATTCAACGCTCGGCAAGGGTATACGCCTTGTGCACTAATAATATTTCAAAAAAGATTGTACAGCAATAATCCTACGGTATGAAGCGACTCGAGCCGGAAAACGGGGGAAGAACCCCAAGCGAGTGAGCAAATGCATCGCAGGTCCGCTAATCCACACGCACGGCAGACGATAATGAAGACTTCATTTGCAACATTGTACCGAGCCTGAGGTGTTTGCGCGGTAAAGGGTGCGATGGTAAACGGCCGGAAGGGCACAGCTTGTAAGGTGGATAGTGTTTGTGTGTTTGTACCTTGTCTACAGCGAGAGGAGATCGTGCCAAGTTCAGAAGATGCAATGAAATGACCGGGCTGCAGGTAATTAGGTGTTACTTTGGGGGCGACACCACAGCCGCCGGAACCGAAGCCCTCCGGTGTGTTCCGGATTTGGACTGCTGAGCAAACAGTTTCGAGCCGGCATTTCGAGAATCTCGAAGGAACGAACACCTCAGACGACCAATGTGACACGCTCCGAGACGCGGAGAGGTGTAAAGTTTCGTTTCACGAAGTGTAACTTTATGCAGATGAAGCTGCTGTGCAGAGCTTTCCGATCGACCAGGAGAACCTGAACCGGTCGAAACGTGTGAATAACCGAGCATCCTCCAGCTAGTTCGCATGTTGGAAAAGGGGTAAAATGCTGCTCCTCCAGATGCGGCCAGAAGACTAACCGCTGGATCGCGCACATGCGACGAATTTCCTCCGGCAGCCCCGGACCGTTCGGGCGACAGCTTGATGATCAATATCTGTCAAATTAGTCACTGATTTTACGTGGGACTATCAGGTTTTACTGGCATGGTAATTAAAACTGTACAAGACCGTGCCGGATATCTGTTTCACCTGTACTTCTTGTGCTCCGTTCATGGGGTTTCATTGGAGTTTGCTGAGAGTAGGAGAAACATTAGGAGCGATCACCGAAGAACCGGTAAGTCCCCGATGGTGTTGTCTATAGAGTCTATAGGTTTGTGCCCGAGCGGAAGACAATTGTGACGAATAATAATTAATATCAATTCATGTCGTCCAACCTGTAGGCAACTGTCAGGAATTAAACAAATGGTATCCAACTGATCCACGCTCTCCGCATCCCATTTCAACCCACCAAACGAGCATTAAACGAAACTAGCTAATTTCAACGAGCTAATGAGCGCTAATGGTGCAAGATGGCCTCTTAATTCAGTCGCCAAATGTTACCCACGTCCCACGGAGATCTCTTGCCTTTGTCTGAACTACAATGTTGCTTGGCTTCAAGGTCTTTTGGGAACCACTGGGAATCGATTCGGGAGGATCAACAAAGCTTATGTTTCGTCAGTGAGCTTGACAAAAATTGGGCAACGACCAATACAATCGTCCAATAAATTTCGTTTCGCGAACTGTGTAGAACTCCTGACCTCTGAGACATTCGTTAATCTGATTGGATTGTCGAACGTCTTGCTCACAGTGGAGGGCGACCATCGAGGCACATTGGTAGCTGAATGTCTCCATTACGATCGCTTCATTTTTCCTGGTCAACAACGTCGTGCGCATACGAAAAAGCGATGAAATCAACGAACATGCAGAACAAGTTCTTATAACGCCGGACGTTTTATGTCGACGCGAGAGCAGCTTCCGTTTGCATTGCTTCCATTTTCGCAGACGGTGGCAGTAAACATCGATCGAATTGTCGGTGACATTCACGCGGGTACCTTTATCATCGGGATTTTCATCTAAATGCATTCGCATCGACGTTCTCCAAACCGATCGCGAGTCGATCAAGTTCGATCGGTTTGATAACGACCCCGTTTGGTACGCTCCGTTTGCCTTCCCTTCCCTTTGGCGCACGCCGTTTGCGATCCGGTTTTGGCGGTTGGAATTTAAATCGACCCCGAGACAACCACTCGCCCCACCAAAGGTCCTACAGCTGAAGCAAAACCCGAAGGAACCATCCGTTCGATGGTTATGATTTTATAAATTACAAACCTCCGAACAGGGTTTCACTTTCCACACGCTTCCAAAACCGTTCGCTACATTGTTCCGTCCCGGGTTGCGGGTATGGGGAAGCCAACGAGCTGGTCAGCTGGCTCCCAAGGAAGGGCTGGATGCGGCTGGACCCTGGCCATGGTTTGAAGGGGTTTTGGAAAACCGGGCTGGACTTGTGAATGAATGCGCTCATGCGCTTCGAAAAAACGCGGCCACGACACTCGATCGATCGATCGATCGAACCGACGCTCGGAGCCTGGTTGCCACCTCGATGCGTTCGTATGTTTATTTATGTTTTTCGCCGCCACGAAGCGAGTGCCACGTTGCCTTCGGAGCGGCAGGTTTCCAACCATCAGGCTTCAGCTGTTCCGTGTGTGCGTTTGAAAATAGTTTCGCCTTCGATGCGTTGCGTTTTTTCTTGTTCGTTTTTTTTAAGTCACTTCTTCTCACTTTTCTTTTGCCCCAAGACAACCCAATCACATACTTATGCATGTTTTTTAGTTGTTTTAGTTCGAGACCCCTTTTAAACCACCGGCACCACGAAAGTCGCAGGCTTGACGGCTCCACGCAAATGTTTTCCATCAGTCTCCGGTGGTAAAAGGTAGATCGTTTTTCATGCGTACTTGATTCCTGATCCCCTGTGCAAGCGGTGGAGGGATTCACTCGTGCTGTAATGGACGAGAATATTTTATCGGATTAAGTTTGAACCATAATCCACGCATGGGAACCTCGGCAGTGTTCCTTTGCCAACTCTTGCAATGATTACCCATAAAGGAACGCTTTCTCTGGCACTGGGAAAAGTTTCCGCTTATCGCCCCTTAAGGAGCAATGGAAGCCCGCACCGAGTGGAGTAGGAATTCCTCACGAACGCCCCCCAAAAAAAAAACGCAAAATTCGGTACAGGGTTGGGGCTGTTCAAATAAACTTTCCTCGTTCTTCCCCCACCGCAAGAGGAATACATTATGCAGATGCACCCACTCCGGGACCACACACAAACAAAACTGTGTTTCCGTGCGGGTTAAGATCCCACTTAGCTCCAAGCACGAATCCGACTCACTCTCCAACCGCTGACAGCCTATCCGCTCCGGTGGTTCCCGGGGCGCGCTAGAAGACCCCCGGACCACGACACGCCCGCTAACAAATGGCTCTTTTGTTCGAGAATGAAGATGAGAACGCTTCACTTCAACAGTATTTCACCACTTCATTGACACTTCTGGGCAAGTGGAGTGTCACCTTACCACGTCTACGGAGATGCATCTTTCTCCAGAGTTGTTCCTCCCGTACCGAAATCTCCTCTCTTTTGGATGCCGAAACTTCACGAGGAATGTTGGTATTGACAGGGCTAAAAGTGTGGTATCCATTACGTCGGATTGTTTGGGGGGATCTGGCATTGATTGGGTCTGATGGCTGTCTTCTCCGTGTTCTGGAATCATGAAAAATACACCCATCCGTCCCCAGCTTCAACCGATTCCGTCGAATCTTAATCGTGAGGAGTGAGAGTGAATAAAGCACACGGAAATGAAAGCTGATCGCTAATAGAGGAGTCACGGATTACGGTCAGCTGTACGAGTTTATCCACGTGCGTCGGAGATGTCAAGGAGGTTCTTTCCTGCCCATTCGACCACTTTACGATCGGTAAGTTTCGTTGAATTAACGACCGTCAAATTTTTGCGCTACACCGTCGTAAATCACTCGAACCGAGGAAAAACCACCCCGTGGGTGCATCGAATGTGGGGTTTTCGATAACGATTGGGGATGCACAGTTTCTTGCCGTTCCCTGTGCACCTTTCCATCATTCCTCTCCCTCCAGTTGCACTGGTTTAGCCATTCCGAGGTGGCGGTGGCGACTCTTTAGTCGAGGAACCGTTCCATCAGTCATCGAACGATGGTCGAGGTGGGGCCCTTCGGTAGGACCATTCAACCAGAAACGGTTCCTGCCACCCGCAGGGCAATTCGCATAATTAGTGGAGCCATGTGAAAGTCCACCTCACGAGAGGCGTCGTGTGTGCGTAACATGTTCCCCGGGAGGGTCCCGGTAGGTCCTCCTTTGTCAGCTGATGAAGGGGCTGATTGGGAAACGGCTCTTCCACTGCATCTATTTCCAATAAAAGATTTAGTGTTCAATAGGATTTGATTGAGGTTGTGTACTACTTGAGAGAGATGCTCCGAGCGCGTTCGGACCGTGGACACCAGGGGAGTGTCTGCGGGGTGTGGGAACATAAGAAATTATGACTTTTGCTGTCGTGCCTGGTTAACACGGGGTGTCGTATCGGGGGAACTTTCTGCCTCCGAAGGAGAGGTACAGTAATCTCCACGCCCTTGGTAACCCGAGCTCGGGAATCATTTATTAGATGGTCCCAGATAATTAGTCACTTGACTGGTACTCTGACCTACATCAGGCGCCATCATAATCACTGTTTCAAAAACCACATGGCAGTTATACTGGAACAAACGCGTTTTCACCCCGAGGTTAAGTTTCGGTTGTAGACATGTTTCAATTTAGCGTCTTCCTGTTTTAGGTTCTCCGTCTGCTGAACCCTCCAGAAGTTCGTGGAGGAACCGTACTGGTAAACCTTTCCTGCAGCCGGTTAATGTTGCTTTATGCAAAACCTCCGACTTGCGGCATTAGCATAATGGCGTTTGAGGACCGACGAAAAATTAGGGTAGTTTTTGTGGTGTTCAATGCCCGCGATCATTGGCCCACTGACCCTTGGTTCGTGAAAATCAAGCACCTCGTGTAAAAGAAGACCGGTTAGTTGGTTGTTTTCTCTTATTTCCTCCAGTTGCTGATAAGCGTTTGACTTTTTTTCCTTTCTCAGAATGCTTCCCGCGAACGTTTGGTAACGTCGTGAAACGCATCGACGCCATGTTTCGTACCTTTCACCGCGCCCCGGAAGCCATATCTTCGGAGCCAAAATAAGCCAAAAACAAGTGCTAGAAACACACCGACATGCGACAGAATGCCAATCAGCACGCGTCGAGCCCGGACCGGATTCGCCACGGACGGGCAGTTCAATGACCGCAGCGCTCACTGACGTTTGTACGCGAACGTCCATAAGTGTTGCGTAAGTACGTCACAGAAACGCACCACGTTGGGGAAACATTGGGGTGTGCGTGCCCCTAAACGACGGCCCCACTTGGCCATTGGTCACAATCGGTACGCATAATTTCCCTTCGCTGTACGCCAATCGCAAGCTCGCAAGGTCCTCGTGGCGGTGTGGTTAAGGTACCGGGACGTACCAGACCATCGACCAGACGGACCAAATGTGTGTCATCGGCGTGTGCGGCGATCCGGTTCTGATTCTAGACCGAAATTCCGTGGCCATTGTTCCGCGGCTGGATGCGTCTATTAGTAAATTATACGGAAGTCGTAAATCAGCATCGTTTGTGGGGTGATGGGACGCGGTGGGCGCAACCGGAAGAGGGCGGGGATCGGAGTTTGATACCAAGCGGAGTTGGAAGAAGCTGCAGGGTGTCGCTTACATGATTGTGGTTGATCCAATTTGGGTGTGTCTATAGCGAGGTATACTCGAGGAGTACTTTCCATATTATTGTATTAGCTAGTTCCGGATTTATCCAAAGGAACAGCCTACGAATCTTAAACAAGATCATTTTCGGAACATTCTTAATTTTATAAAAAAGGGTGAAGATTTGTTTAATGTAAGTTTTCATAATTTTATTGTATGTATTTGATTAGTTCAAATCTATAGACGGTATTCCTTTTATCTGATGTTATGTTCCACTGAGCATATCCACGTTTACCATGGGTATTATTTGCAAAGAACTGGTTATTTGTCTAACAACAGTTCTGCATCCTCCATTCTTCCAGGTCTTCAGTCTTTCAGTAGGATCGTCTATCAGTCTGCCAGGGTCGTCTATTTATTCGGCTTCAAACGATCATTCATCGATCTGGCCTTATTCACGAGATTCTACCTCTTCAGAAGCTACTCACCACTCATCTAATCGTGCACGGATGCAAGTGGACCGTTTTACTGGTTCACCCTACATTGGGAGCAATCGAAGTACTCAAGAATCTGCAGACCGTCGATCGGAGGATCATCTCGGACGCTGGGAATTTGAGAAGGAGCAAACTGGGTGGGTGGCAAAAAACCGTGGGGGGAGCTGTATATTTGCAAAACCGAACGGAAAGGAAGAGAAAAATGCTTCCGAAACCCAAACAAACAGTGCGACGTGCTAACACAAATACGGCGAAGGAAGGCACTCCCGACGTTGAAGGAACAGTGCAGCGTGGCCACTGGAAGGTGGTTGTTTGCTCCCGGGGGGAGGTAAGGGGAGTGCGAAAAAAAAATCCGAGACGAACTTCACCCGCACAACGGTGCAACGAAGGGTGAGACCAAGGCAAACGGTTATGCAGGTCTGCGGACGCTTTGGTTGCACCACGGTTTGCAACTGACCTACCGCACCATTTTTTCGCGTAGACATTTTGCATCTCGCGCAACACGACTCCGGAGACTCCCAGCCGCTGTCAAACGGCCCCCTTCTTTCCCCCCTCGTTCCCGGTCCCGAGAAGTCTCCAAGTGTTGCAAAGGGAGAACGAGAACAAAATGGGGGAGGAAAAAAAATGTCATTCACACGTTGCATCCGGCGTGGACGCGAATTTTCCTTCGTCGTTCCCCAGAAACGGTGGACGCATATGACGAGGAATATCTGCGTGGTCTGCCACGCAGGGATGAGTAAAGATTTCCGCCTGGCCATGCGCAGGGCGGCGGTGTCATTACTTTGAAAGCGGAGACAGACCGATTTGGTTCTGATTTCTCGCACTCAACCAACTTGCGGGACGCCCGAAGACGCGTGTAAAAGAGGAGACAAACTGTGAAGCACTGCAGCAAGTGGATGGACAAATGCAACTTGTCATTTGCGCGTCCATTACGGTGCGGTCTGTTCGGATCCTTCGTGTGGGCGCATATCTATTACGCTGGTACTTTGTTGCGGACTTGTGAGGGTGAATGTAACTCTCTTACAATGTCCCCATCCAGTCGCAATTGTAGTCCTTTTATTTTGGAGGAATCTCTCACCCATCACGTGCGCAAGGTTCCGTGGTCTCCGCACTATTCTTCCGCTCTCCATGGGGACCCACTTTTTCCACGAATCAACCGAGCGTGGAACGGAACGAACCCCGTAGAGAAAGCCGCCGTCCGCGCACCATTAGAACGGAGGGGCTAAAATTTCCACCCAGAACGATGGAGTTCAGAAACGTAGCGCGCCTCTGTTTACACTGTGCGCCGAACAAATATCACCAGGGAAAACAATGTCAAAAAGGAACGCCGCCGGATAACACACGACGCCGACGTTCGTTTTGCGAAAGAGTTGCGAATTTTTAATCGGATGGAATAAAATAAGCATCAACGCGGATTTAGATGCGCGCACGAGTGTGGTGGCGTGGAAAAGAATGTTTGCCGTGGAGGAAGGTTTTGGGAAAGCGCGAGAATTTACGAGTCGCTCATTAACATTGCTTAGCGGCGGGCGATAAGGAAGAGGATTTCTTTCGCTTGTTTCTTTAGCAACACAGAAAAACAAATAAACACCGGTTGCTTTGCTGCTTTCGTGGCCTTTTGAATAATTGATCTTGTCGTTCCCATTTTTTTTTTTGTGTGTTTGGTTTACGCGTGTTCGTCCAGTTCGCGACAGGGTCATTGGCCCACGTTTGCTGCGTATTCCACGCGTGTTTTCGCCGTGTTTTAATTGGGAATGAAAATACTATCCACTTAGCATCCGACGCATCCTGGAAATGCTTTCTATATGGCAATTATGAACCTTGCTGGTGATTGGTGTTGTTTCTGGGTCTACCAAATTAGCGCCTGAAACTGGTATAAGTTGGATAAAATTACACTCCCTTGGTTTTTAGGGTGACAGTAGACGTCGCCCGAAACAATTCACCACGAGGAGGGAATTAAAATAATTTAAATATAACACCTTTAAAGCCGCTCGGTGGAGGCCGCTCTGAAGACGCTGTAGGTTTCGTTCTGGTACAGTAAAATGTGTCACACCTTCCAAAACTGTTGAAACCCGGGTTCGTACGAATACCCTTCCAGTTGAACGCCACGGGGTTTCCACCATAAACCTCGTTTTACCACGCGACTAAACGGACAATTCAAATGCGGATACTGCCATCGGTCAACGGTCGAGGTGTGTTTGCAAGGGAGGAGGGCTGAGAGCCCACTGACATAGACAGCGGCCTCGTTCGATTTCTTGCCTTTCCGGCATCAATCAATTATCGAGCCTAAGTCGTGCTCCTACAACCGGGAGATGGTAGAGATTGGACGGTTTCCCTCCTCAACGCCAAAGTGAGCCAGGGATTCCGTCACCCGAGGGTATCGGGTTGATAGCGCAGTTTGGCCGTTTGCGGGACCCGTTGACAGCGGGATTCAATAATCGACCGGTGCGCCAGTTAGACAGCGAGCGGTACTATCACTCTTCAGGCGGGACTCCTCGGGACAGGGCTCGGGTGGAACCTTTATCGTATGGCACAGATCGGGGACCGGGGTCGAGTGTGAAATAGTTTGATTTGTTTCTCACCCCCTAACCATTCGGCGAGGTGTCCCGTGGCAACGGGATTTGGGCTGAGATTCCTCACGCGTACCTGGTGCACTCAACGACTCCTGGCACCCCAGGGAACCGCCAGGGCCGGATCAACCGTTATTACCGGAATATATGCATTCCAACCTGTCGAAGATCGAATCTTACGGGGTGGAACCATTGAGGATATTAGTTGACTCCATTGGGTTGTAGTTGCAGCAAACAACAGCGGGAGTCCTGCGGCCGACCAACCCTTTTCCTTGAGGACCAAAAATTCACCAAACAAAAACAGGTTCCAACTCGGTGGTGTGACGATGTAGGAAATAAAAAACAAAAACCATCAAACAACCTGCAACACTCCCAACGTATTTGGATTCCAAGCCCTCCGAGCGCTGTGTGTGGTGTAGTGAAAGTTTCCTGGAAGCTGTTCATCAGCACCTGGAGGTCGCGGAAGACCTTCCCGAGAGCCCCGAAGAATGATTGCACCACAAACCGATAAATCAAAAACCGCTGTTCCCAGCCCAAGGCCACATCGATGAGCACATTTCGTTCGCCAAACAGTTTTACAACCATCTTGTTCTCGGCACACACACAAAAAGTCCTACTCCCCGCGGCCGGTGTTCCACTGGAATTGATCGTAAATTTTTGAAGATCGAAATACATCCATCGTTTTGGGGGGAAAATGATATAAAACTGGATGGACTGGAGTTGTGCAACATGTTGAGCTTTTGGATGGATGGTTTCTGTAATTGACGATATCGAAACAAAGAAAAAAAGAACGTCGGGATCATAAATCACAACCGGTGAGACCAGCGGGAATCGTTCGTCTTCTAGCCCATGACGCTATGCTGTCACCCGCCTTTCGTTCCAATCGGTCAAAAGTGATTCTAACCAAAACGGGTTTCCGGGCTGACTAACGCGGACTCAAGATTTAGCGGCCAAAAACAAAACAACAAAATCGTGGACAAATATCCCAGAACTGGATTGGAAGCGTACCGAAGACAACCGGTGGACAAGTGTTAACAAACAGCTTTTATTAGGTGGGCAGCGTTACTTTCCGCGCCGTCGATCGAAAAAAAAAACTGTTGGCCAATCGGGCGATTTCTATGAACCGGCAAATATTGACGTATCCCCATGTCGTTAATGAGTGCAGCAAACAAAACATATGTCAATCAGTCGCCGAATTCGACTGCGTCCCACACCGACCGATCGAGATCTTGCGGTGATTCAATTTACACGCTCAATCGACAGATCCGATATAGCGATGTCGATTTTGTTTGTCCCCTTGTTTGTGAAACGGTTCAGGGTGAATAAAAAAGCAAAACATTTATAGACCAGAGAAACTTAACTCCCGGAAGGTTTTGTGTGTATGTTACGTTCATTAAGAGGGTGCTTTCATTTGGATTCGAACCGACGTGAAGCGTACACCAGCTCCATGTCTTGACGAACGATACCTCAGGCACTAAGAAAGAGCATCTTTGATCAGCTCCACACTAGTAGCACATTTCACAGCCAGGTGAAAATAAGTCACAGTTAGCAAGGGTGTAGAAATTAACAGCTACGCCAAGCCTCTCCGACGACAGCAGCCATCGGGAGCCCTATATCTCCTGGGCGAGGTTTTAGGAGAGTTCATAGCATTCCACCAACGTTGGTGGGAACTTGTTCACGCGTGAAATTCCAACATCCGGTGAATAGTGTACATTCGTGTGTCACCTTTCCAAGCTCTCCGGAGGTATCATCTCATCGTCTGCCGAAGCCACAAATTGGGCCGCACCAAGCAAGAAGATCCAAAGTTGCGGAACATCCGCACCGCACGCAGACGGTCATTAGAGTCAGCCGGAAGGTTGATTGACAACTCATTACGGCAGCAACAGGTCCGCGTGCCGTGCGTGGGGACAGGGTTTCCTTTCTCCAACGAGGTAATCGCCGAGAAGATAGGGATATCCAAACGCCAAAACCCAAAAAGCTCCAACACGATCACGAACAAACCGATCGCGCGTTGATGGGCTTCTCGGAAGCTGGATCTTCCTTCCCGAGGTCCTTGCGCACAAACCGATCGTCGGGAAGATATTTTGATAATTGTTTTCGGATATTTTGCAGCCTTTTCTTACTCTCCCCTGACAAGAAAACCCTGCTTGACAGCTATAATAGCCACGGTTGCTTGGATACCGACAGCGAGTGGGTCACGTACGACACAACAACCCACGGAAAGTTGTTGATTAGATAATGTTTACCCTCTGGATGTTTCCTTGTACGAGAATGGCAAAGAAAGATTGATCGTACGTTTGCAAAATTAATCCCGATGCTCGAATGTCTACTTTAACGAAATCGCGGCACACAATTTTCTAGCACAACCGGTGATGGAATTCAATTAAGCGGCCATCGGATTGACAAACGTTTAAATCTGGAAACAGCTTCTTCCGTCGCGAAGCCGGACAAAGTTCGTTCGTTGAACTTTCTCCCGTTTTAGGCAAATGGCGGAAGAATCCTCACCGGAGTGCTCTAACGGCATTCGCTAATTTATCATTTGCATTCATCGGGTGAGTTTAGTTGAAAAATATGAAAATATACATCGACCTGTGCGTCGACTGTTAGTGTATGGGTGGAGTAAAACCAGTTCGGGAGATAAAAGGTTGGTCTCTAAAATCTAAAACAACAACACTGTCGAAGCGGAAACGTTTCTCACTCGGTTTTGCGTATATCTCGGGATGAAGTGATATCACGTTGCCAACAACGATGCTACACAGAAAATGTATGCTAAAATATATGATACTCGAACCAATGCCGATGGTGGCGTGAGGAAATTCCCTATAGAGACGTCGTTACGAACGCGAACAAATTCGATTGCCCTACATTGTGCGAATCGTTGGGAGTTTGCAACTAATTGTCGGCTGTAAAACAATGGAAAACAAAGGGCGATACTCACTGTAGTCACTCAGATCGTCGTGCGTGCCGTTGACAGTTCCGTCGGGCAGCAGCTGCACGTAGCGGTTCTTGATGAACAGCTGGATTTTGCGCGTCGCACCGGAAATGTGCGACAGGTTGGCGGCCCGCTCGTTCCTGTCGAGATTCGGATCGATGTTGCGATACAGTTGCTGCTGCTGTTGTCGGCCTCCACCACCGCGTCGCCCATGCCACACACCGGTGGCGGTCGCATTGAGTTGCTGATCGCCGCCCGGAGGCAGTTTGTGCTGATGGCGATGGGGATTGCCGGTGCCGATGGCCGCTGGTGGTGGTGGTGGCGTGGCAGCAGCGTTGCGTCTGCTTCTCGCCAGTACGGTCGGCGGAGCGGACGGGTGACTAGATGCAACACTGAGGGACGCACCGGCAGCCGGGGGCCCCGTCATGTCATCGAACTGCGCCCCTGGCACCCGGGCGTCCTTATCGCCGGCCGGCACTGTTCGCGTCGTGCGGGGTTTATTTTTATCGATCGATTCAATTAAATAATCGTACGGTCGGGGCGGGCTATTTTCGCGCGCCGCCATATTGAACTGGCCCGCCACCGTTTCACTCACCGCCGCAAGCTGTCTTCGTTCGTTCGATTCGACACTGTGGTTAAGTACGCGCATGAAGCGATAGAATTCACTTTCTCGCCCGCTGGTCCGGCTGTCCTCCCGGGAGTCCGGCGGTTCCCGGTCCTGCTGCTGATCGTGCGAGCCTTTCCCTTGGGCCGCGGATGAACCGTGCCGTTTTAGGTGAGTGCCCGCCACGGGACCGTGCTGCTGGAGCGGAAGCGGCACTGGGACGGCGATGGCGGCCGGATGGGGCCGCGAAGGGGGAACGGACTTTTCCCACGGACCCATCGGGAGCGCGGCCGGCAGTGGCTTCGGCATCGTCGCGCAGCAGGGCGGCCAGACGAGGATCACCAGCAGGAGGGCACCCAGCAGGGCCAGGGCCCTCCGACGAATCCTGCCACTGAGCATGAACCTTCACCGGCCTCTCGTGGAGTGACTCCACGCGCACGGACACACACACATATGCGATGCACACTGGTCACTGGGGGCAATCCCGGCAAAATCGTGTGGTTCGACACCTTCACGAGCAGCTAGAGAGGGAGCGGGAGCGAGGAAGGGGGAGGGCACAAAGCACTAGAGAGATAGAGAGAGAGAGAGGTCGAGAACGAGATCACTTTACCGGATCGCACACCGCGCACACGCACTTCACCTGACGTTTGCCTGATCTGTAAATGTAACTCGCTTCTTCACGTCACGTCGGAACTCAGGTTATCATCAGCTGGCCCGGCCCTAGATGCACTTGATTCTCGCGCTTCCCGTAGCACGTTGGAAACCCCGGCCCGTGTCGCAGATCGCGTCGCATCATCCTTCGCTGGGCGGGCGCGGATTTCCTAGGGCAGGACACACACCAGAGCGTACGTATGTGCGGAATGTTGTCGAACACCGGCCCCCCGTTCCACCTGCGAGTTGATAGCCACCCCGAAAGCACCGGGAAACGTCGTAATGCCGATCGAGGATCGATCGCGGACCGATTTCGTGGGGCAACGATTTTTCTCTGCTTCTTCGGTGAGCCCGATCGCTCGGGCCATCACTTCGATTCACGCACGCACATTCCCTGCGCCCAAGGAAAAAATCGTACTTTTTACTCCGATCGCTTCTCTAATCCGCGGAGTTATATTGCCGTAGGTTACGCGTGTAAGTAGGCTTCCTTCTCACTTCCAAATCACATACACCCACACGCACTGGAGAGGATCACTGAAAGAAGAAGGGCAGAATGGAAGATAAAATAAGCGATACTAAGTAGAGAACAGCGAGATATAGGTGTCTGGAGGAGGACGTCCCTCCCCGCCAGTAGAGGAAAACAAATAAACTATCCTTATGGAGCTAACCTCAAATCCGCACCGAAACCTCCATTTCCTTCGAATGGCAATGAATAATACATCCGTTACGGGGCTCGGAAAGGGGGGAAACTTTACAACTTTTATCTGAAGAAATGTGCCCGCTTGGTGAAGGGAGATCTAGCTATCTGTGGCGATAGCATCAACTGGTCCCAGAGGGACATGGCGAAAATAATGCCAAGAGGTTTTTGTGTCGCGCAAAGTTTAAGGTTTAAGGTTGTGGAAAAGAAAAACACTAATCTTCGGGTGATGTTAATTTGAAATGCAAATGCCATATTTTAACGAAAGTAGACACGTGACGAATCGGAGAAGTTGGAGCATTGGAATAAGTTGTTTTATCAATCGATATAACGGCAACGATATCTGCATGGACAAATGAAAACGGATCGATAGCACGATCTTGCGATATTTTCCCGTTATCTTAAAGGCGTAGTAAAAAAGGAACAAGATAAGCTTGACAAAATCTTGTGAAATTACCATTAAAACTTTGGTAAGAGACGAATTGCTAGCTTGCGATGATCAAAATTGATTGCAATATTCCAAATCGCTCACAGACAGCCTCAAGTGGCTCATTTCACTTTGCTTGTTTACTACTTTCTCCGTTCGACTTTTGGCGTCTTTTTCGTTCGCATTTCATCTTTGTAAAACGGGGGCCGATTATTTGCTGATCCGCTGACGGGGTTTGCGTTCGCAGCGGGCTTCAATTTTAATTAATCACCCCGATGCTAATCGCCCAACGTGCAAAACGTCTGATTGCGGATTTCGGCACGCCACTCGTGCGATCGCCATTTTCATTACCATCGGCGACCGATCGCTGCCGATGGCGCGCATGTCGCCGGATAATTGAGTGCATGACGTAAATTCGGCCCCACAAAAACGCCACTGGCTGCATTTGCCAGCGCGACGGGGGCAGAAGGGAAGAGGGTGGGGTCGAGGCGGGATCATCATCGCGATCAAGGGTCCGATTTACAAAGTCGGACGCACGCCGATCGCTCTAGAGAAAAAACAAAAGAAAATGCGACCACTTGACTGTGGGACGGAAAGGGAGAGCCAGTGTGTGTGTTGCTGTTACAGGCACCGAGAGGTCATTGGCACATAAATATACATTTTCATTTATCACCACCGTGCGCGCATCGTTCCCCGAGAGCAAACCCGTCGTCGCGCGCATCTCGACAAAACGCGCGGTTCCGCTCTCAAAAATGTCACTTTGCGCGTGCATCTGACGCGGTCTTGGTGCGGCACGTTGCGCGAAACGCACCAACACCGACGACGCCACCCTTTTCGGCCGTTATCAGGTGCGGACTGTCGGTACCTGAGCGATTGCCGTTCCAGGCCACATGTTTGGCGCATCCCCCCGCGCGTTCACTGGGTCACCGCACACCCTTCGTTTATCGTCCCTTCCCCAATCTGGAGCAAACGGAAAACGCGAGGCGCCAGACGCGGGTGTCAAGCTGTCGAAGTACGGGGCGTTAGATTGCCGCCCTCTCGATGAGCTATCATCATCACGCCCTACGAATTCAACGCACCTTTTTTGCCATAAAGACGTGAGATGAGAAAGATCAACTCTTAACGATAAGTTTTATCTCATCTAAGGACAACAAAACACGCAGAACAAACACACGTAAACTGTTACAACGAAAAAATCAAATAATTTCCTTGGAGCCAAACAGTTACCCTGATATACAACCATTTTTTTATCTTGTTTATCATCAGTTTGTTTATTAAAAATTGCGATGATCTTCAATGACATGAAAGATGAGATGAGACGATCATACGCTCGGGTGTCTGATGCCAATAACAAAAATGGGCTTAAGCACAGAGTTGCCTAATACTGTACGTTTGGGCGAAAGAAAAGTATATACTGACCAACAACAAAAGGCCGGGATGGTAATTTTCTTCGTATTACGCTTACAACTCCCTTTTCCTTAATTCAATTTGAGATGCAATTTAATTTCCCTTTTATTCACCTTTCGCTCCAGTCCCAGAGTGTCATTTGTTGTTTTTTATTTACACTTTCTTAAACATAATTGTAGCAAAACTGTCACCATAATGATACTACGGTTTGCAAAAAGACTCCATCGCAAAATAAGTTCATAAACCATAGCGCAAGGACATTTCACGTTTTACGGCCTTTGAAATGGATGGCTAAAAGCTGAAAGCAGAGCGGCAAATAATATCCTCCCGGTTTTACGATCACGTTCTCATCTACATTAAACTGCCCTGGTTTTAAGCGATCGATTTCGATCAAAACAAAAACCGGTACCGTTCGGTCGTTGGGATTTTTCGTTAGCGAGTTCATTAATTAGTGCGGTGCGGATCAAAAAATCTGGTTCGTTTCTTTTTCGAAAGCTAATGTATTCAGCCGGCTTATTAGTCACCAATAATTTTATGTCACCTTCACTACTTGTGTTACGAAATTTAAATATCAAAACAGATTGGAAGTGTTTAAATTCCGTGCCGAAACGGGTAATTAGCAGATAGAAAGAAAAGGAATTTAATAAATATACTTTTCTCCCGAATAGAAATACTAAGTGCGACGTAGAATACAACATTAAAAATTCGCTTTCCAACTTCATATCAAGAAGCAATGAATCACGAAAAGGTTAAAACGCCGTTTTCAGAGTGTAAAACGTAATTTGGCTCGGTTCCATTGCATTTATCTTGCGTGTGTTTTAGCAAGGAGGAGAAAAGATGCCAAAATAAAACTAACAACTAACGGACAAAGTGTAGCAAAACTGTCAACGCAAATAAAGCTCGGCTTGTTCGTGAGTTGTTCTCCGAATGTTTTCGGGTTCGGGTTTAAAGGAACACAAACCTCCCAAAATCAAATTTGAAACACAAAAAAAGAACTGATAGGGGGGTTTCGGTCAGCAAAGATGCCTCGCGTACCAACGATCAGTACATGCCATCTGTTCTGGGGCGAACGAAAATGCCCCACCGGGCCAGGGGTTACCAGGGATAAGGTCCAAAAGAGTCACTCCCTTAAAGTCGAGAAGCCTCATGGAAAGGCGAAAAGCAAACACTGGAACACAATCAGCGGAGGTCAAACATGCAGCGGAAACGTCGTTAAGATGAAGATGCGGAAAACATGCCACCAGTGAAATGTAAAAGTGTCTTCATGTCCGGCACTTGCTCCTTCGTGGCTGGAGCAGGCTCCTGTCCCCATGTGTGTGCATGCCACTCTACTCTGGGGGGCGCCCGGTCGGGAGAATTTCCCTTGCGCCTCAACCTCGCGCCGACCAAGTTCGGCCACGACGAAGTTTACCCAGCGCCAAACGTCACCCCGAACGCAATCGGCGAGAAAGTTAAGATACAGGAAGAAATTCATCAGCAAATGCGCACGGGCAAAAGACAACAGAAATGTGTAACAACCGAAACAGCGCTGGAGAATCTCAAAATGTTGAGCACAACGCCCTGGTTACAAGAGAAAAAAAAGGGCCAAATAAAAGGACCAATCTGGCAGGAAAAAATGGGGGCTTTTGTCGACTCAACTGGCATGCTCCGAGGAAAGTGGGAAGAAAACGCAAATGCAACGCATGTCACGCGTACGGGGACCTGTTCTGCTGCGGGCGTGTACGGCTCAATAATCCCGTTTTCTTTACCCTTTTCACTCGATTTCTTTTGGGGCGTTGGCGCTGCCGAAGGGCAAGCTCCAAATAGTCAGTGCGTGTCGAAATTAGTCCCGATTCCGTGGGCAAAAGGTGGCGCATTTCACGCCTCCTAGTGAGGGATGCACCCATATATCTATCCCCACAATTCTGACATTTCCTTTCCAAAAGGTACACTGTGAAGCTCCCTCAATTTGTTAACTTCTTTTTTTACTACACGATAAAGGATTTGCTTGATCCAAAATTGGGCTTACGAATACTTTTGAAGCGTTTTTTTCTACTGTTTCATTTTTATATCGAACTTGCCAAGCTTCATGCAAAGTGCGGTTGTGATGCAGATTTAAAAAACATATTTGATTACACAATCTGCCCTAGTGTCGTGGGAATTCGTGGACAAATTCACAAATATACCAAACAAGAATTTTTACGACACATGATAGCTTATCCATCTCAATAAAACACCACCATAACGGGATTGCGAAATTAATCCAATCGAAACACACACGAAAACAAATGAAAACTCACCTTCGTTACAAACAGTATCAATTGAAAAATCGCACTTTCACGTTGCTATTTCTTTTTGTTGGCGTTTGTTTTTTGCAACAGAGATTAATTTTGACTCATTCGAACGAGGTGCGAGATAAAGACTCTCCTTTAAGATTGTACCAATATGGGAAGCAAAGTCGCACTCGTTTTGCCTAACCGTTTTACCGATAACACCCAAACAGAAAAGCCACTTGTCAGGCGAGGAAAAAGAGACACTACACTTTATTTGTCGTGTTTTCGTGATGTTTTCACCAATTCTGGCCCAATCCGTGGTGCGGCTGAACAACCACTTTAACCTTTCTTTTTCTGCACTTGCTCACACTCTCGTCGCGCATTGCTCGAGGCACTTAGCGGGTTCGATTATCCCGTGCTTCGTTCACTTTTTCGTTACACAACAGCCACTTTATTCTTTGTCACTGCTTGAAGGATAGAGCACTGTTTAAGGACACGGCCATTATTTACGCACTGTGAATTTTGTTCATTGTTAATTAACACATGTTTAGGATTGCATCAGATTATTTCTTGTTAATTGTCGTCGTTAACCGTCGGTTTATATCTCAAGCGGCGTGGTTTACTTCGATCCGTTGTGCCAATTTTCTTCCCTTTTAGTAGTTGTTGCTTAGAATCAAATCATGTCACGTGAGCCGATAAGTGCTGTGGACGTATTGCGATTTAATTTTGCAAACACCACACTCGCTCGCACCGAAAAACGGTTGTCAAAAACAGGGGTAGCGACCCTCATGAGGGGATGGGTCGTTGAGAGATAACCACCACCCTCCAAAACGGTAAAATAGAAAACCGAAAACAACTTCACATTCGATAAGAAAATTACCTTCTCATATCCAGGAGAAGATGTTCTTCTTCGTCTTTGATGCTAACTTCTGCCTTTTTTTCTCTTCTTTTTAATTCCGGAAACAATTGTGCGAAATTTTTGGTTTTGTTATTTGCTCGCATTATCTTCCTTTATCTTGCGTGACCCCAAAGCGCCCAACAATGTGTGCATGTTTGGGTGCCTTCTGCTTCTCCTCTTCCCCTCCCCCCTCGATTGCGATGTCGTCCATCATCAATGCACGGTTGTGCCAAATTGTGACAAGCGCGGTTAGGGTGGAAGAACAAGAAAATTGCCCTCTCGCGCCGAAAACAACGAAGACTCAACTCACGAATCATTCGCAGCACAACGTGACTCGCGAGTCTGCGAGTGTGCGCCCTGTAACCTCCCCCCGTGGGTTAGTCTGCTCCCATCTTCACAGAGGGGGTGGGTGGATGGAAGGGAGATGGTGGAATAGACTTTGCAAAGTGAGGAAGCCGCGTTAAGAAACCGCAACCGAACCGACACTAATTTCAAAAATATCCAATTGGTTTTTAATGAGCCAAACTTCGTCCGCCGTGCCGATCGCAGGTTACGAAGGGTGTCGAGCGGAAGGGAGGGGGTTTGATCGGGATGGCACCGCCGCACCTCTCGCAACCCTCCGCAACCACGGGTGGTCACGTCGATCACATCTCAACACAACACAGACAACGTTACGGGCTCGAGATCGCGATAAAGTGAATTTGCGCGAAAAAGTGCGCTTTTCCTTTTCTTCCCTCCCTTCCCCGCTCACTCGCGACCCAGGTTTTCCCCACAGCCACAATTTCTCGCCTTCGGACGCACAAAATCCGTGCTACGGCACGGTGTGATGACGGCTCGCGCACACTTACACGCTCGGCCACCGTGCACACGTACGGAGCGCAGGGTCGTCGTCTAGTTTGTCGTCTAGGCCCGTCGACGAACACACCTTCACCTGCTCGCGATCGTGTGCGTGCCCGAGCCGCAGCCCCAGAATCATCTGTTTTACATAACAAAACCGCGAGTCGGGATCTTCGCGAATCGGTATGAATTTTCAGCGAAGACACGAAGCTCCTCCGGTCTCCACGCGCAACCGGATCCGGCTTCCCACAATTTTAAAACTTTTATTTCGAGGTCAACCCAAACTCTCCGGGCCGCCAATGGTCCCAAGAGGACATCTTTAACAATTCGCACACTTCCCCTTTTCTCTATCGACGAATGGTCGGAAAGTTCACTTCACGACGAAGATGATCCATCGATCGCGATTTGGCGTACGCAAAATTGACCCACTTCCGGAGGATCGATCTATTTCATCTCTTTTCCCACCAAACGGTTGCGGTTGGCGGGAAGCGTGTGCGTACGATTTAAATGGATGCCGCAGAATCCGGTTTTCCTCAACTTCGGTGAACATAAAATTTTGAACCGAAAAAAAACAACACAACTCCCAATTTCCGCCCGAACTCGCTCCGATCACGGCTTATTGCTCGCACGTTTTAGCCATTCGAAGACAGGGAGCCAAAGTCACTAGCTTAGCACGATCAGCTCTTGTAAAAAATCGTCCATTAGTAGATGCACTGCATTTTTATAATAATTGTAATTTAAGCATTCACTTTTCCATTTTTAATTTTTTCGTTGGAACTTCTATTGAGTATTTTATTGAACTTTGTGAACACACTTTTTCGAGTCCTGTCCCGTTAAAATCGTCGTGCATTTAAAACTTAATTTTTCATTGATTTGTTACACTGAACACACCACTTCCGATTACGCACGTTCAATTGCCAAACCCCAACTCGCCACCAGCATCCGGTGGATCCACGCGGATTGTTAAATAATCCTTAACCAACCGAAAGAAGGAAAAAACCGCACACACGCAAACACACCAACCTCTTCACGTCGGAAAGGATAAAAACAGCCACAGTGATGCTCACACTCGAAGAGCGGAAAATGCGCCGATCGCGGAAAGCCGGTGGACCGGCGATGATGTTCAGCGGAAAAGTATCGCGCGAGCACGCGTGCGTTCGTCTCGAGGACGAACGAGAAAGTCGTTCTTGTGCGTACAGCGGCCGAACGAAGACTGTCCGTCGAGGGTTTACAATTCGACGGTGCAAGCCCCGACATCGGGTCGGTTGATACACCGGTTGAACAAGGTTGCTAAACCTCGATTACTGAAATTTAAAAAATTGCCAATTTTTTAATAACTATTGATTCTTTCAACCGATTTTCACGATTGACCCCTTAAATGAAAGGTCTTTTCAAGACGCGTAACTGCGTTGAAGGTAGATTTTAGCGTAGTTTGTTGTTTTTGATAAAAACCACAGGTGGGAACGTGTTCGCTCGAGGGGGCGAAACGGTAAATCAGGTTGGTTGGCAATTTAGGTTAAAAAAGCCAATTCTCGCATAACTTGTTAGTTTCTTAAACGATTTCCACAAATGACCCCTCAAATGAAAGGTCTTTGCAAGACGCGTAATTTTGTCTCAAAGAACATTTTACATTTTATCCATCTTTTCTAGTTTTTCTACCAGCTCTCCTCGAGAGAAGAGAGGACAATTTACACTCCACGAGAACGAACCGGGTCACGAACACATTTGCATTCTGCGCACCAACACATGCGTGGTGCGTGTACAGACACGACGTGTCGCCCGAACCGGTTTACCGGTTCAGCGTTTGAAGGTCATTTGGTAGAGCAAGTCGGTGTCGCAGAGGTCGAGAGCATATTTCGCCAGGATTTTGGGAGAGAATTCGCCTGTTCCCGCCAAAAACGAGCGGCGAAAAAAGTGAGCTAGTGGTGGTTCTTACAAGCTTGAACCTGTGAATAAAACAGCTCATTTGGGCCACCAAGGGTACCGGATGTAGGAATTGAATATCTCAAATACGTTAGATATATTGTAATGGACGCAAAGCACCAGTTTACTTACCTGTCGCTGCAATCTAGCTTTAAATACATTATATCAGCCATTTCTAAGCCGCTATTTGTGAAGAAGGTTATCAGAACCTCAAACATGTTCGTTCCGCGATAAAGTCCCCACCGGGAAAGTGCGGAAAAATAACAAAAGGACTTGCTTCACTGTTTCAGTGACCCACGTTGGATTCAAATTGAATGATAACGCTAATAATAATTGTTTTTGAAACATAATAAATGCTACTCTTCTTGGAATAAACTCGGGACTAAGGACTAGATTGTTCGTGTTTTTTGAATACAGTTAGAAGAATAATGTCAACTATACTGATATTCTTATGTAAATCATTCATTGCATTAAACACATCATATGAAAAATCGGCATTAGATGAGCATGTATGATATGACGGATTGGGATTCGGATTCGAAGATCCGGATCTCAGAATGGATTTGAATCGAAAGATTCGAATCCCTGTAGGGATTCAGTTTCCCCATCACTAGTCGAGGGTTTGCGATTCGAAAATGTCGGTTTGAGTTCGAAAGTGTGGAATTCGAACGAGACGTCCTTAAGGTGGTGTTAGACGAAGGCGAAGACGAAGACGACCCCGTTGAATTATGTTTTCAAATATGAACTATTTTAAACCAAGCTTTTTTCTGCCTTGCCTAACTTTTCACTATTCTCATATTTTGCCCACAATTCGCCTCCTGAGGATTTCTAGTTCAGAAGCTAAATATAATACGTAAAACGTTGGTAACTTTCAAGCATCTTAAAGCACTTTTCAACGATTGCAGCTTTCACTTAAAAGCAACTGTCAAAGCATATTTCACTAATGTGAAACCCCCTCAAAATAAACAATCAATTTTAGTTGCATAACTAAACTTTCACCCAACGTAGCCAGGCTAGAAAAACATTTCGAATGATAGTTGATCATTTCAAATAAACTGCATCGTTTTATGCGATTTAGGTTCACTCGCATTATTCACAACACCAAAATAATATAAATAATTAATTTGGATATGAAATGTTTTCGCTTATTCAAAAATCCACCCAAGATTGCCGGTTGACAATTAACGGTAATGTGTGGTGAGTCATGAATTAAACTTTCAGTCAACTGAAATAAGGAAGATTAAAAGTTTTCCCTTTTCTTGCATTGGACCAACAGTTTCTTAAAGGCGAGTCCACGTTGCCATGGAAATGGGGTTTTCAAATGTTTTTAGAGAGCATTCGACAGCCAAAGATTACGTATGTTTTGATCGTTTAATTCGGCTTTAAGTTTTTAAGTAAGTTTAAGGTTTAAGTAGGCACATTATCACAATCATGTCAAGTTAGCCCGACTAAATTAGCACGGGAATTGCTGATGTTTTCAAATACAAATCTAAACAAATTAAAATGTCTACAAAACCAGTTTCACATCCAGGAATAAACGATGTGTTGAAACTAAGTAAGTTCCTCACAGTACCAACATGGATTAGAATGGTTTTGATTCTTTTTATTTGATTTGGTGGTTTGTTAATTTCTTACTTTGCTGTTGAACTGATGTTTTAGTCAGATTTTTCTCGATCTGGATCTGGATCTGAATCAATTTAGAGCATAAGATTAAACATCAGAGTGAACGACTCGACATTTTCTTGGATAGATTTGCTAAGATGTGTCAACAAGTGGTCAAAGCTTCTGTGTTTAAAAAACGTTCCCACTAAACGGGTTCTATCAACATCCGCCTCGTGGCGGTTGTAGTAATCCTAGTTTCTAAACGAAAAGTTCAATGAACCCCACGCGCTCCGTCAGGTCACACTTAATAAATTTGCAAGTTCCAAACGATCGCGGCCGTATCTTGGGCACCTTTCTCCCCCGACGTCTTGCACCCTCGCGTGCTCCAACGCAAATGAAGTGCAAAGAACACACCTTTCGGGAAAAAAAACAACAACACACGGGCCTTTTCCCTCGCACTCTGGACATCCCATTTTGGACACGCAAGTGCGTGTAAGTGGGTTTTGGGTAAACCGCAAACAGTCAGAGACCTTGATAACACCCACCTACCAAACCGAAGCTACCTCGCATGCCGCCAAATGTTGGAGTCGTCTGCCAATGTCACGCGGCTGGACCAAAATAAACCTTCAACCCCGCACGAAACGGACACTCCGCCGGCTCCTGGCTTGCGCATGCATTCTCGGAGTTTCCACGGCGTTGCGCCAGGTTGGCGTACGGTGGCGGGGTTTACAGTTGGCCGCGCATTTGTTTTGCCACAACAAAACAAACCAGCTAGTTGGACTCCGGGAATGCTTACTTTTCGGGGTTGGGGCACCAAGCGAGTCTGACCCTTGAACATGCGACACGTCAGCAAAACTCCCTTGTGGCCTTCGGTGATGTCCACGAGCTGGCCACCGCGAGGTTCCATAAAAGCTAGCAACCGGCCAACCCAAGGCATCAGTGTGGCAGATGTGCCATTGTTCGGTTGACGTGCGCGAATGAAGTGACAAGCCGGCAGGAAGAAGCAGGGCAGGAAGGAAGTGATCTGGAGTGAGATAGAAGTGATTATAAACCGAACCCCGGAAGCTCACAGGATGGTGAGTCATAACTGATGAGTTTAGTCCCTCGCTACGGTGGTTTATAATATCGGTGAATTTTGTATCTCCCTCTCAGTGGTCCGCCAACAGATGGATTGTGTCGCTGTGCGTGCTGGCACTGGCGACGGTGCTTGTGCTCGACACCGGTGTGGATGCGTACCGAGTATATCCGCTGATGGCTCGACACCGGTTCGGTCCGATGATGATGCGCCGGCCCGGGATTCCGATGAAGTTCACCGGTTTTGTGCGCTCCGAAAACCCGAACGCCGATGGCGCCCTCGACGCAAAGAACGACGAGCCACAGGAGAGCGAAACGGAGCAGCCGGCCATCGTTCGTGCCGGGCAGGCCGGGGACACGTTCCAGGGTGCGCCGATGATGCGTGAGATGGTGCACCACAGTGAGTTCCCGGTGGAGATCGACATGGGCACGGATATGCAGGCGCGCGTCATGGGCTTTGTCGGTGACGCCGAGGAGCTGGCGGCCGACGAAGGCAACTTTGGCCGCGCTGCCGGCGAAGGGGAGGGAGAGGAGGAGGAAGGTGGTGCCCAGTTTCGCCACAAGAAGCACAAGAAGCACAAGCACGTGATCCACACGCACCATCACTATCACCATAAGAAGGAGGGCTACGGGCATGGTCACGGCCATGGCGGGTACGGTCACGGAGGTCACGGTGGCTATGGACACGGTCATGGCCATGGCCATGGTCACGGTCACGGCTACGGTCATGGCGACGGAGACGATGGAGACGACTACGAGCCGACTTACGGTCACCACGGGCGCTATCGGCGTCTAGCCTCGGAGGCCTCGGGCTCGCCGGAATCGGCCGCCGACGCTCAGGTAGGATAGAGTCCCGCTGGCCACAGGCTACAGGCTCGGAGCGCGCTGTTTCATAGTCAACTTCCCAATTAACAGGCGCCGGTTTTTAGGCTTTAGATCACACCGCCACACAGCCGACGCAGACACACACGCAGCACACATCCCTAGGTCACCCGGAGGTTCCGGACTTCACGGACGCCACCGAGCTTCCGGCGGAAGTTACGGAGACTGGAGGCTATCGGCAGTCCATCAGCCGGAGGCAGCTGGTCCGCAGCAAGAACGAACGATTGGCGCAGATGGGACGCGAGCGGGCCTTCCGGGCGCACAGGTACGATGAAGGGGATGGCCACGACTCCGATGGACCATGTCCAGCGGAGTATGTAGAGGACGCCGGGGAGGGATTAGAGAAAGGTGACGGTCAGATGCTAGAACCGGAGCAGGAAGCGCCGATCGTGGCGGCCAGTGGCAAGCGTCCGTTTCAACCGTTCGCCAAAATCATCGGCAAACTGTTCAAACGGCCAACGCCGGCACCGGTCGTATCCTCGGGCGTAGTTCGTCCCGAGGATCCCTCGACGAAAGTGTTAGCGCAAGAGATTCACGCGTCCATTTCCGGCAAGGAAAAGGGCGCCAAATTCGCGGATGACCTTCAGCGACACCTCGGATCGAAGGGTCCGCTGGTAGGTGCCGCTCAAACCGCGGTTGACCCGCCTGCTCCTACACCGGATGGGCAACCCGAGCCGGGAACCTTTTTCCCCGAGCTCGGTTCCATCGTGAGCGTGCGGTTCATCGATGGCGCTGGCCGAGAGCGGACGGTTCCGTTCGAGCTGACCTCTCGCCAGCTGGGGAACGGTACGGGCAACGCGCCCGGGGTTGGCATACCACTGAACTATAACTTTTTCTACTTTCACTGTATTCCTACCACGCCCGCTCCCCCCGGGGACGCTGATGACGCTAGGTTGCGCTCGATGGCAAAGCGTATGATCGAAGGTCTGGAGGGTAGGCGTGCGGGCTGGGCGACGGGTGGCGAGGAGGCACAGAATGGTGACGGTGGTGGTGGTGGTGGCGGCGAGCGTGAAGGAAGCGTCCTTCCAAACCGTTGGCCAAACCGGCGGCGCAATATGGCAAAGTTGGAGTTGCGGCGTCGGAAGCAACCCGCGGCGCAGGAGAAGGTGGTCGAGAGGAGGACGGCCGCGGACGGTGGAGAGGTGGCACCACGACCAGCCATTAAGGCCACCACAACGACAACGGTCAGCTCGACGACGGTGAGGAACCTCGTGGAGGAGGAGGAGGAGCCGGAGTGCGACAAAATCTGTTCCAGCTTCTACATTGATGAACGTAAACGGACTTCCACAAGCACAACGCAACGTCCCGCCGGGCATGACTTGGAGGAATTCGTTGAGGAGCAAGGAGAAGACGAGGTGATTGAAGGTTCGGACATCAGCGAGCCTGCGGGAAGCATTGAAGACCCTCTGGAGGCCATGATCGCAGAGAAAGAAGGCAAGTCCAAGACCAACTCGTTGGAAGCGAACGACATCCAGCAGGAACCATCCTCTACCAGGAACCCACTGTGGAGAGGTCTCTCCAAACGGCTGAATGTGTTCCGGGAGCGACACCTCAAGAGTCCCCGTCGGAAACCAACGTATCCACGACCGACGACACCTTCCACGGTCACTCCCCCGGAGTTGGCCACCATCCGGCTGATGGGTGACGAGCAGGAAGATCACGAATACGACTCGAACGAAATCGTCGAGTACTACAACCATGCCGACGTCGGGCGCGTCCTCTACCGGATGGCGAACGGGAAGCTGTTCGAGGAACCACAAAGGCACCACCTTCGCCGCAGTCCCGACGACCAGGACAGCTGGCGCCAGCGACGGCTCGATCGGTTGGCGGCTCGTCTAGGCCGAAAGCGCAAGATGCCTTCAGCTGCCGCTAGTGAGCCACAGGTCGTCACCGACCCGTCGCCAGTAGTTGCCCCGACCGAGCCCAGCAAGTCGGTGGTTAACATAGGCACGTTCCGAGTGGCCGATCCTAGCAAAGTCGCCAACCAGCAGCAACCGAGCGACATGGACAACTACATCGCACAGAAGGTCCGCGAGTACTGCCATAAGAGCTGTCCGGGTCATCCACCACAGCCTCAGCCGGGTATGGTCCAGTCCACCAGCAACGTGATCGTGCCAACGAACGAGGTCGTCGGTTCCAGCCTGATCGTTCAGCCGGGTTACGGCCAACCCGCTGCTGCACCCCCCGCCGCCCCCGCCGTAGCCGCACCCGCCGCACCCTGCCCGTCCAAGATCGTCAAGTGCATCCCGAGAGCGCTGGCGGAGCAGAAGGGCCAGCGGAAAAAGTCCACCAGCCAGGGCCAGACGAAGAAGGGTGCCCCCGAGGAGGCCAAAGATGATCCCAACCCGCTGGTTTCGTTCGCGTTGAGAAGAAGTACTGTCCCCAAATCCAACCCCGAAGCCTAACGCACGAACCAACGACCCGGGAAGCCCGCAAGGTTCCGGAGTTCCCTTGTCTAGTAGTTCGCGCGTACTTGTTAGGCTTCAGCGTGTCTTCCATCCGCTCGCACGGACCTTTCTAACCATCCCTTCCTCGACCACTTTCAGTGCGCCAGCCGCCGCCCGCCCCGTTCCGTAACTTTATGCAGAAGATGATGCGACCGTTCGGAGGACGGTTGTAGGGTGGAACGTGAAGTGTGGAACCTCGGTCTCCCCCCCTCTCCTAGTGCCCACTGTGAGGCCAGTCCGTTGCCTTCGTCCACCAGACCAAACGCCTCCAATTTTTTTGTTTTGAATCTCTAACGCCACCCGAGAGCAGGATGTAGGGATAAATGTTATGTTTGATGTTTTATAGGCAGAGAGATCCTTAAGCCTTTTGCCGGTAGAATTAGTGGATGAATGTGCTGCGTTTTAGTGTATCGTTGCATGTGTGCGTGTGCGTGTGTGTTTTTGTGTGCATGAGTGTAAGTACGAGCCGGTCGTAGACGGTCGAGCAAAGACTAGAAGTGTTAGTAGTAGGCTCTGACGATTTGTTCTAGAATAAACTCGCCGTCACTCGGCGGCCATTTTCTGTGAAGAAAACCACGAAACTAATCCTGCTTTTTTTCTTTCTCTTTCTTGGCACCCACCCTTCCTTCCTGTGTCCCGTTGTCGTGTCGTGTTGTTGCCATCTTGCCTTCCGTCGATTCCGTCCACTCCAGCTCGCCTCAGACGGTCGTACGAACCGAACGGGGGCTAATCTTCGACCCGAACAATCCGCGGATGGCCAAACCGTTCGGTGGTAAGCCAACCTCCAACAATCCCGCCACGCGACGCAACCAGCGCAAGGAGTTGCGGCGCGAGATGGAAAACCGACCCAAGACGCGGCCATTCGAGGCGATCCAGAACGCCATCGCGTCCATCCGGTATCGGATGGCACCGACCACAACGACTCCCGCGCCGACCACTACCAAATGGCGGCCTGGATCGGGTCGAGGTCGCCGCACGAAATCCGGCCGACCGCGCACCGTTGCGACCCGGGACACGGTGGCGGCAGCAAACCCACGAGCAGCGCCATCGCCACCTTCTCCTCCTCCACCACCACCACCACCGCCACCGCCGGCAGCACCCGCTGCGATTGACTGCGCCGAGTGCCGGAAGGCGTGCGGGCTTTTTCGCAACCAACCCAGGGCTGCCGGAGGGCGGAGGGCTCCGCGGCCGTTCGCCGCACGCCGGAAAGATGGGGACGCGATGGTGGCCAGTCCGGGGCCGGCGGAAGGTGGCGAGATAGTGGCCAGCAGTGCAGGGAATGCAGGGGATGGCAACTGGTTTTTACAGCTCTTCAATCCTTCGGACGAAATGGTGTCGACCGTCATGGATACCACAAATTTAGCGGCCGAAACCATCAATGAGATAGTTGGCGTTTTCCTTAACGACTGGGACGATGCGACCGTTGCGGCAGCCAATCCGAACACCTACGGAAATCTGCCGATCTGCGAGGACCTCGAATGAAGCGAATCAGTGGAAGGGAAGTGAAGTGCGCCATAGGGAAATGTTGCCTACTGCGACGGTAGTGGTTGTTTAATAAAATTGTTCATTTTTAATACATAACCTATGATTTAATTGCGAGTGTTACCCATCCGGAGAAAGAAACTTAATGAATCTTTACTGCAATAAAACATTGAAGATGTCTAGAGAAAGGTGATTGGTGTCTAAGTTTAGCGAAGTTTCAGGTTTCTATAGTCATGGCAAATTGTTCAAGATACTTAATGACTTAACGGTGGCGTATACAATGTAGAACGACTACAGTGAACAAGAAAAGGTAAAAAAGTCTTATCATCAAGTGTTATAATCAAATCAGAATAAAAGCCAGACATTAGAATAGTCAAAGATAACATGCTTTTATCAGATGTGGTTTACATATATTCATGTTTTGAGAAACCTTTATTATTCAGTAGAATATGTAATGTTTCGCTGGAAAACATTTTAGCTGGTGTTAGGGTAACGGTACCAATAGTGGTGTGTTTGGTCGTGTAACTAACAATATGATGTAATTTATAATTGTCTAAAACAGTGTATTTTACATATTTATACCAATTATGATTGGAACACGACCTTTCTTCTGAAAACATCTGTTTTCACTCTATAATGGTGGTATGGTCTATAATGGTGATATGGTTCTTACAGTTGTGATATCGTGAACCTATAGTGGTGGTAATATAGAAAACCTGGAAAATATTGAATTTATTTTAACTGTAGTTTATTCTTGAAGTATATTTCAAACAGAACGGCAAGATTACCCATAGATCAATGCATTGTCTTGGCCACAGACCTCTCATAGACAAATGCATTGTGCAGTGATTTACAGCCTTAAGGAAATCATGGCATACCTGATAAATTCATTAGAAATTCAGCATGTTGAGTACAACCTGTTTGGTATACTATATAATATATTATTAATATTAATATATTAATTTTGGAGCCCTCATTTATTACGGAATGTGAAGGTTCATCTTTTGAACACTCCACACAAGATCAAAGAACATTTCATAGTAGAACAAATACCTCTATTGTATTTATTTCGTCGTAATGGTAGGATTTTATCCCTCTAAAACCACTATTAGTACTAGCACTGCAATGGGAGCACTTACCTTACACGAGTTTCGGCTAAAGCTCCAGAATTGCTTGTAGCAGTGATGACAAAACAACAAGCTATGTTTGTCATCATCTAGGATAGCAAAAAATAAGTAAACCAACTGGTACACCTGTTTTAGTTTTACTTCTTTTCGGTTTGTACAACTGTTCATGATCAATTATTTCCTAACGGATTGATTGTTCAACCTGTCTGTTCCAGTTTACAGTTGGAATAAATAACATTTTATTAAAAAATCACAACTTAAGTAAAAATAGTGTTTAAACTAACCGATTACTAAAGAGTATATGTTCTACACTTTTGACCACTAGATAAACCCACAGTACTTGAGCAGCTTGCGCATCTTCGGTGGCAATATTCTCCGTCCGGACGCTTCCAGCTCCTGTGGCAGGTAGATCAGTCCGTGACAGATACTCTTCGTCGGCATCTTGGCTGGTCGGGTCTGGTGGTGTTGGCGCCAATCCCGTTGATGGTTTGTGGCCCCCGGGAAGTACTTCGCCCGGGCCTTCGCAAACAGCGCGGCGCCCCTTCCCGCCATGGCTGGGGGCTGGACGGGGGGTTTTGGTGCCGGGATGCTGGCCACCGTTTCGTACACATCGTGGAAGGGATACCGCGAAAAGGACACCATCAGCGGGTAGAAGGCCCGGTCCGATTTGTAGTCGAGGGCTGGCCAACGGGCGACGGCGGCACCACCTGCAGCGAATCCACCGACAAACAGTTCCAGGACGAACGGCAGCAGGAAGGACGATACTCGCCAATAATCCATCGTTGGAACATTGACTAACGACGTCCACTTTCGATTCGAGCTTCCGGACCACTTTCGGCCGATTTCCCAGCAACTGGGAGCACTGTTTGGACTGGTCTATTTTTCCGCGAACTCCTCACGACACGGTGGCGACCAGCGGAATCGGAAGCAGACTTGTGCTGAAGACAACCGACCAGCGAACCCTGGCAAGGGCGGCCGGACATTGACATTGAACTACGCCGTTGTTGCGCCGCCGCACGCCGCACCGCTTGGTTTACCGTAGACGGGGCACGTTTTATTGACAGTTACCGTGGCGTTTGCCGGAAGGTACTTCTTGCGGTCTGTTCAGCAGCCGAAAAGTTGGGCGATCGTCGTAAGGCAGGCAACAGTGAAATTTGGTGCTTCAAACGTGATACTGGACTGTGAACTAAAACACCACAAACGAAGCAACCAGCAGGCGAGTGCTTCTTTTTGAGTTCAACTCGTTTTGTCCAACCGTGGTGAACCACAATACTAGAGCGACAACTACTACTATGTACAGATGTTGAGGAACAATCCTTTAGAGTTTGTTCTTCTATCTAGTTCAATTCAATAACCTAAAAATAATATAGAAACTATACTTTTGTTAGTAAAGTCCTTGAAAACTTACGGGACTGAAGGTCAATTCGTAGTAGCGCCCGAATGTATGCAATTACTCATGCACTTGTATTATTCTGAACCGGTTATACCGTAAATGATGCCTGAGTATTCGCCGAAATGTATGCAATGGTTGTTGCATAGGAACGGTTGAACCGAGCGGAATAAAATCAAATTAGTTCGCTTCTACACGTGAATGCGAGCTAATAGTATGACGATACTCAGGAGTGTGAACTTATTCGGAAATGGTTGTTGTAATCTTGCTTTACGGTTTCTGCGCAAGACCTATAAATAACCTCATTTAAGCTCTCTCCTTGTATGTCATCAAAAAGTTTCTTTCAATCAGTCAAACTAGATAACTACCCCAATCCACAAAAGGGGCTCAGATTCACAAGAAGTCGTTTATTTATTTGTCATGGTTGGTATTAAGTTACCATCTTACACTAAGCTGTCAACAAATGCTTATCCAAACTAACAACACATCATGCACTCTCGAAAGTTCCAACTAACCAAAGAGGCTGAAGAATTCACGATTGATCTTGCCCACGTCGGTTGCCACATCTGCAACGGGTGCGGCCGCTCCTCCCGCTACCTGCGTGATAAAGTTGGCAATCACCTTCATCATCATCTCGAAGCTTTCGCCGGGTTTCCAGTTGGTAGCCTAAGGTAGAAGAAGAACCGAAGAAGAACCGTAGATTTGAAGAACGGTGTAGGACTTGGGGAACGTCGAGATGGATAGATACTTACCACGGTGTCGATAGCATCGTTTAGGTTGAACACCACCGCAGGTCTGTTGCCACCAGTGGCCGCCCCACCTTCACCTACCCCTTCGTCGCCCTGCACCTGATCTGCTGATGAAACCCAATCGAACAGTCCTCCCTGACCGAAGAACCCGAGCGGACCTCCGTGTGGACGATGCGGCTTGAAGGGTTTGTGCGGAAATCCTCCAAAGAGACCGCCATGACCACCACCACCACCACCGCCTCCGAAGGAAACCCCCTGACAGGGATAGCCACCGACGGCATCGTAGTAGTGATTGTTGAACACCGCTCCACCAGCGCCGGTGTCGCTCAAGTGCCCTCCACCTCCGCCATAGTTGTTATTCGGTGAGTAGTAGTTGAGGTCCGCCAGGATCAGGTTCAGGTTCGGCAGGAGCGTCTTCGGGTCGACCGCATTACCCTGCAGATCGCGCCCGTACTTGAGCTTGTGGAACAGATCGTACGGAATGCACGGTTGGCCCGGCTTTCGCCGTTTGTACTTGAACTTGTGCCGCCCCGAGCTCTCCCCGAACAACCCTCCCAGTCCACCGAACTTGTCGTTGAAGCTGTAGAACAGATTGTTAAACGTGGCTCCCCCACCGCCTCCCACCGGGACCGGGGGTCTACTGATGGCTGCCGGGACAGGGACCGGTTTGTCGGGCTGCTCCCCTTCCTCACCGACGTCCTCGTCATCGTCCTCGTAGTCGTCGTCCGCCGTCGGTTCAGCCTGAATCGGTTCATCGTTTTTCGACGGCGGAAGGCGGTTGTAGGCCGCATTTGGACGATCCGACCGGGTGGTGTACTGTGGCGGGGGTGTGATCGACGGTGGGCGATTCGTTAGGAACGGTCCAACGGTGGGGCGCACGCCGGGTGGATCCGTTTCGTCCTCGTGCACCTGATAGCGGCTGTAGATGTCGGGAAACTGCTGGTTTCGATTCGAAGAAGGACCATTGCCTCGGATACTTCGACCCTCGAAGAACTCCGGCCGGCGGCTTTGCGTTACCTCGGGCGAGGATGTGCGGTCCCTACTCCGGTCACTATTGACACTTCGACTGTTACTACCATCGGGGAAGGTAAACGGTAGGGATGTGCCCAGCTGAACGAGATAGCAACACGTCAGTAGGCGGAATAACTGAAGCGAAACGAAGGGAACAAGTTAGAAGACGACCTCGATAAACACTCGACGCCTGCTTTGTGAACACTTATCTACACGGTCCTCTTCACTTTTATCTTTTAGGCTAACTTTAAGACCGATTGAAAAGATAACATCACTCATCCGTAAAATTATATTTGAGTCTGTTCATTTTAAAATTAGAAAACTGGAATTCTTGATGTTCAAAATCAAGAAAATTAAGATATTTTTCTATCTTTCTTAAAAAAATTAGAACACTTTTATAATATTTTACTTCATCGGGATAATGTTTGTTTAAACTTTCAAGTTGTAAAGAAAGCTACTATGTCACACTTTTATTAACTTAACAAACACAAAACCAATAGTTCAATTAGAAGAAGAATTCGTTTAGATTTGATTTTTGAACACGCTGCTCATATCACAAGTTATAACACAAAGCGATTACTAATCTAAAATTATTCCAGATATCACATTATATTTTCCTCCTTATTTTGGTGTTGTATATTTTGTCTAATGTAGAAGCCAATTTATAACATGTTTAAAAGAAATCGAAAAACTCGGCCGAACAAGAGTTAAGTTACACGAACAACCTACAAATGTCTGTACACACTAGAATGTCAAAAGATGTGTTAGAAAATGTTCAATTTGCATCAAACTGTTCACATTATAACACGTAAAAAAATCGGTCACGGTCCACCGAATTGTGTAACACTCATCACATAATCCCCAAAAACATTAAACACTATCATCACTGTTGTTTCTCGGAAGTGAAACTTTTTCTCACTCCCAGAACACTAACCGGACGGTAAAACTCCATCGTTGATTAAATTCTCGTCACACCGAATCCCGTCGGATACTGCAACCGAACTGATTAACAATTCACTCGTACCACAGCTCTTTTGAATACTAAGCACTAGTTAACTAAAGGCAAGGATCTGAGAGTATCCTGGCGCGTCGATGGAGCTCGAAATCATCCGATCGGATCGAGGTACGCGGCTAAACTGTCGCCGTTAGCCTCAAGACAACTCGCCTCTTTGATGATGGGAGTATTTTTACGGCAAAGATCGCGTGCGATCGCGTCAAAGAAAGCGAAAGAAATGGCACAAACAGTCCGAATCGCAACACTCTTTTTTCCCACCTCTCCGGTGGTGGTGATGCTGCCCACTGGCGTATTTGGTTTACCGCTGGTGGAAAGGGAAACCTCCCAGCCCGGGGAGGTGAGCAGCTTTCCATCCGCAGCCCATGCCAAATGTGGGCCAACCAGCGATGCGTGGAACCGGGCAATTGTTTACATTTGAATTTGGTCGCCAAAAAACAAAAACCAAAAATCCCCGCGCCAGAGAAGCAAAGAATGGAGACCGATGTCAGATTCGCACGTCATGCGCCAAGCTTCCCTACAAAGACTGCTCGGGGTCCGTCCGGATGAAGTAATAGTTCCCGCGCACACAAACTCTACAGCTTACACGGGATTTCATAACCGAGCGCCCGGCTGGAGCGACCGGATCGGCACCGGAGAAAGGCAGATGTGCGGAGGCGTAGCGCCAAAAGTGGATTGACCAAAAGTGCGCCGGACGCCTTACTCACAAACCCGTTACTCACATCTGAGTGAGGTGTAAGGTGGGTGGGGAACGATGACGTAGTGTTCACCATCGGCGCAATCTTTGGTCCATGGCACTCCCACGCAGTATTATCGCGAAACACGCGAAACGAGAGATGGAGTTGGAACCCGAACCGAGTCGTTAGACTGTGGTAGTTAGTTCCTTAAAAGCCGCTCGCAAGGAGAGTGACCGACAGTGGGAAGGTCGTTGGAAAATAGGTCACCTGGCGCCGATGACTCTTTGACGGATATTGAAAAACTACTTGTGCAAAGCACGTAACATTTGGTGAATATCAAATGATCCTATTCTATTGATTAATCAACAGTTTTCTAATTTTATTTTATCAAGTTAAATTCACCACACATTTGAATGATCATAGAACAGTTTAACAGTTGCGATATTACTCTGAAATGAAAACTGTTGCTAACAATTTTGAACTCCATGAAATCGTAGCAATCGATGCTTAATGTTAGCAACACTTTTGAAATTTTATCGGTTCCAAAGTCCGCTACATAATTGAAGCAGAGTATTTCTTGAAGTGATAAGTAACAAAGGTCAAAATAAATCATATTTTTATTGCAAAAATCGTTATCAATGTATCCTTGTGAAAACTGTTACTAGGTAACGTTAAAAGTTTTGCTTTAAATATTACATAAATGACTTGAACAAACACAATCCTTCCGTCCTCGTTAAAATTTCATCCTTGATTGAATTAATTGATCAAAGGATGCCGACAGACAATTCAATTAATATGCTTTGTCACCTTTCGTTTTTAATGTTTGCAAACACAATTAACACAATTCGTTATTGCTTGTATTTACTCAAAATGTTTTATCACGCTTAATACCCGAGCCATATGAAATTCACATTATGACTACCTTTTCTATAGATCTATTACACCTTGGGCAGTGATTGAACGTACATCGAAGCTGATCGCTTTCGCTTTTCGGACAAACCAGACAACGAACCCGACTCCCAAGGCGCCGTTTATTTACTGATGAATGAATAACGTGGAAGAGTGAAAAAATACGTTGACGGGGATGACGTGGGTGGGTCTTTCGGCATAAAAAACTTCCCGGCGAAGATAAGAAAAATAAGCTGCACAGAGAGAAACCTGTAAATCCGGGCCTTGACCTCAAAAGTATGAAGAGAAACAATTCGCCAAAAACTGGTTCCATGAGCAGGGATTTTCGGTGGGTTTTTTTTTATATAACCATTAATGTTAACACCAGCCGGGTTATGATTTTATGACAATTATTCCAACCGAAGGTTAACCATCTTTATTAGTGTTCTCTTTTATTACTATTCTTATCGTCCCTTCGTCTCTTCATACATCATCCATCGAGAGTTAATAAAACCATCGCCACTTACACTGTTTGCCGATCCTTTGCCATTCCAATGTGATATTCGACTTTGATGGCGATTTGCTCCTCTCACGCGCTATAGACTCGCGAACGGAGATGCTTTCGGGTCCTTGTTTCTTCCGAAATTCCCGGCGGGGCTCCTCTCTTATTCGAAAGCTGTCTCGGCCCGTCTGACTTTCCTAGTTTGTTTCACCAAGCGAGGGTGTGGCGAAAAATGGAAACGACAACTTTCACGAACTTTACACAATTGTAACAACTAACGGGAATGTATGTGTTCTCCGTCATTCTTAAAATGACTCCTAATTTCAATGAACTCACAATCCAAAACACGTCCTTTGTCCATTCACTAACAATTTTTCTTCCAGCTTCTGCTTTTCCGCTGCCTCTCGTTCTCTCTTTTCCAAAAGTAGTTCTAGTTTCCCTCCCCCCAAAATTGATGGTTTTTATCAAACGGTTGGTTTAGTTAGTTAATTGTTTTTTCTTGCATTCACCACTTTCGCTTCTTACTGCTCTCTGACTGCTTCAATGCAACCTGTCTAACTTCTTATCGTTCGTTCTATTTCCCTTCTACCTTGAGGCCATTAATACGAATTTATCGGTTTTTTTCTTCTGGTTTGTTTGTTTGCTATTTCTACTTCTTCTGTTGTTTCTACTGCCGTTTAACACAATAATATTGCGCGTGAGCATTATTTCTCGCCCTTTCACCTCGTTGCACGAATGAAGTACTTTAAATATATATGTATATATGATACTTTATATATATTTAAGTTTATATATCTTGTTTGTTCGCATTTACTTCTTTTTTTCTCTGACATTCCATTATTAGTTGTCTGTGTGTGTATATATATATATTCCTTGGATTAGATGCCCTTTGTGTTGGTTTGCGATGCATTTAGCAATGGTTTCTGTTCTAAATGTGTTTGGTATTTCGCTTATATTTGCTGTGTTTCTTTTTCCAACTTTCTTGTTCACACTTTCCAATTATCAAACACACAGTTCTTCCCATCCACGGAGTCCTCTCCTATCAACATTTCTTTTCCATTTGCCTGGTTCTCGTTTGTTCGGCGCGTCTACGATTTATTTCTATCTTGCTAAACTAAAGCTATTGTGTTTTGTTGTTACATCTTTCGGAGTCAATTAAATATGGTTTTATTTATTTGCTTCCCGTTACCGCCGTTTGTTCTTAAACCGAACCGGAGCAAACTGTTTGTGCAACTCTACATACCGAGAAGCAAACCTCAGCGTTTTAATGTCTTTGTTGTTTAATCCATTATTTATTTTTTTATGCTTGCTCTTCTATCTTGGTTGTTGTTCTGGTTTTGGGCAGGCAAAAAAGAAAACCTTCAACCACTAGTTTGCTACTTTCACTTTCTTAAACTTACTCTGCACGGCTACATTTTGTTTATTATCTTTCTATTCATCTCGCTACATCTTCGCTACATCTCACCTGATTCAGTTTGAGTGCTACTTTCCTACTTCTTTGTGGTTTGCGTTAAGTTATGTTCATTCTAGTTATTACTTTTGATATTCACTACCATCGTTTGCTCTTGCTCTTGTGCGATGTACAAACAGCATAACTAATTAATTCCTCCAGCTCGTGTGGTTGTTTAATAGTTGTTTGCGATCAATTGTCGGTTCTTGGTTTTAGGTTTTTATGAATTTTTCTTGTTTTGTTCAGCTAACACCTTTCCGTTCACATCTTCCCCAAAACCCATACAGGCCTTCTGCACAAAATAATTTGAAAACAAACGTTTAAGCATAAACTTCCAACAGAGACGCGAAACCGAAGACAGTTGTGATTTTTTCTTTCTAATAAATGTGTTTTTTTTTGTTTTATGTCCTCCCGCGTTAAAATATAAGCGCTATTCGTTGCGGTCCGGACAGGAAAGCTCGTGCGTGAGTGTAGACAGTGCAACGTTAGTATGTGTTTTTTTTGTATATTATTTGTCCACTAGTAGACGAATTTGGATAGAGCATCTTTGGTGCAATTTAACAATACTTATTTCCTACTTCAGATATTTAGGTGTATAAAAGTGCACAAAACTAGAACAAAACGGAAAAAGAGAAAGACGGAACAATAAATACTTTTAAAAAACTAAAACCTTAGCGACAAAAAATAATCTTTAAAAACATACTTGGTTTATGCATCCTTTGGCACTAGTTAAAATTATCAAAATGTTTCTATACATTTCCAGCGCATCGTTCCACCTTTCCGTGCCTTTTCTGTGCCTCATTCTACACTTGCCCGTACTGCCATCTAAGTTAAAATACAAACTTTTCCTCCCGTTCACACTTTTACCTACTCCGTGTTTGAGCGTTTTTGGAATCCGGTCATCTAAAGATAAGTGTTGAGTCAAATAAGTTCCTCAGCGTGGAAGGGGGTTTGGTTTTGTTACGAGCTCCGGATGAATTACCGATTCAGTTATGCATTTTTCCTCTTCCTATTGCCGTTAGATCCAACTATTTACAAAGCATCCCTCCCTTAACGGACTAACCGTTGCGGGCCTAGTTTCACATTTCGAACCAATTCTATCTACTTGATCATTTCCTTCCGAGGCCGGGAGATGAACAGGAAAACACCCACACTACGCCGAGGTCGGGCGGGAAGTGAAGGACTAAGCGAGATACGATGGAAACGATGATCGATGCGGTGCGATTTTAGTGAACCAGCATTATCGAACAAATGAAATGAATGAGTGAGGTGCGTTTTTCGCCTCGATACAGTGGATACAGTGGAAGGGTTGGGGCCGATGGCGTGAGATGGATGATGAAAAATGGCTGCTCGGCCGGCACACGGTCGTGCAGGTCGTGGTGGAATGTGTGTCTGCAAAACGGTGCGACGACCACCCCGTGGGAAGCCGTTCTTACATCACTGTCCACCGTCAACAGCGTCGTCGTCATCAACATCATCATCATCATCATCACTTGCACCTAGCTATTATGAAAGCATGAAACCGAATCAAAACCGAAGCAGCGTCCCAGCGCATTTTGCACCGCCACTCGAACGCATTTGCATCCACCTCGTGAGTTGAAGAAACGGTTTCGCGTTCGGTGAAAAGTCGCAAGAGACGGAAAGAAACCCTAACCTCACCGCCGGTCGGTTACTAAGTCTATGTACAGTGGAGAGTGTCCCTCATCCACTCCGTGTCAATTCGCCGACACGCAACGCACACGCTCACGCTCCTTTCGGATTGACAGATGTGGTACACTAAGAGGCACCGCACACTACGACCGAATGGTCTACTAAGTGTGCACTGATCTATCATTTCGTGGTAGATTTTACTCATGCACGTTCCCTGGGTTCGCGCTCTGCGAGGGATTGTGTCTTATTCTTCACGTTCGTTTTGCGTTGGTGTCGGATGGGTTGTCCTCCAGCACTCGTCGTTGTATAACTGCTGCTCACTTGCACCGGTAAGCATCTGCCTGTCGCCGGCGTTGTCCTCCCCGTCAGTCTGCCCCGCGTCCCGCTCGAGCCGTATCGTCAGCTTTATCTAATCGCCCTGTCAAACGTTCATGGCGTAGAACACGGCCCCTTGGGCGCACTGTTGCTGCTGCTGCTGCGCTTGGCCACTTCCAGCTCCGGACGCTGACTGCACCACACCGGTTGCTTGAGCACCCTGGGATCCGGCTACCACCGCCGCCGCCGCCGTCGTTCCTGCCGTGGTTGTCGCGGAGCTGCTGACACCCGGTGGCATTCCCGGCGGACCGTGGCCCTGGCCGGTCGGCGAGAGGAGTTGGCTGGCGGCGTCGGACGGCTGCACACTGGCCGCCCCCTCCGGTGCGCCCCGCTCGGTAAACTTGACGCCCGGCTTGCCGTCGGCCGTGCCGGGGTACTGCGAGTAGGCCGGAGGTTTACCCTGCGGTGGCAGTGGCGGTGGCGCCGCACCGGGCTGGCCGGCGCTGTTCGTGCCCGTCCCCGCGTTCACCGGGGCCGTGTTGGTGCCGAGCCGGGGCAGGGTGGAGTAGTGTGGAGGTAGGCCAGCGCGGGCTCCGGCGGCCACGACGTGCAGCTGCATGCCGGGCAGCGGGTAGCCGACCGGAACGCGGATCGTCTGCTGGGTGACCTACGGTGGGAAGCGAAGAAAAGTGAGCCTCAGTGCCGTCTCAGTGGGCGGCGGGGAGTGTGGTGGTCTATACCTGCTGGTACTCGACGATGTTGTGCTGGCGTCGGTAGTTCTCCTGCTCCTGCGCCGTATAGCGATGGTACGTCTCGGCGTTGTACGGGATCAGCACCATCGTTTGGTGGTAGTTCCTCAGAGGAGGCGGCGATTCGGGCCGGCGCGTTGGACTGCGCGCGAACTTGCCGTACGTGGCCGTGTCCGTCATCTGGTGGATGTGGTGGGCCGTGTGTACCGCCTGGTGCTGTGTGTGGATCTGGTGCGACTGCACCTGGACCGCACTGGCCTGAACTCCGAGCGGCAGGTTGGCGCAGTTCTGGTAGATCGCTTCCTGCCCGTGGTAGCTGTGGCGTGTCTGGACCGGGATGTGGTAGTAGTTCCCGTGCGGGTCCACAGCTGCCAGCATGTTCGCTTGACCACTCGCGGCCGTAGCGACCACGGGAGCTACCGTCGCCGTCTGCTGTTGCTGCTGTTGCTGTTGTTGCTGTCCGACGACGGCCGCCGGTTGATGAGCCACTCCCTTGGCCTGCGTCGCCGGATCGACGGCAGGATAGTAGCTCCACGAGGCCGTATGCTGGTGCGTGGTGATCTGCTGCTTAGCCGCCGCCACGTGCATGCTGCTGGCCGTATGCGGCCGGGGCAGGGTGTTCGACTGGATCGGCTGCGTCTGCGCGGGAACCGTCGTCGATTGGGACTTTGGCTGGAAAAACAAACGCTCTTTAGTAGGAGGACGAGTGCTCAAGGTCGAAAGGAGTCGCGCAAACTACCTGTGGAGGTGTCGGGGCGGCGAGCTGAGCCTGCATCTGCTGGAGGATCTCGTTGGTCGAGCCGAAGCGTGGCTTGATCCCGCGTACCGACGGCCGGGAGTTGAAGCCGTAGTCGTTCTGCTCGTCGTCGTCCGAGCCGGCGCCGGAAGCGGGTGCCGACGTGGACGTCTCCGCGCTGTACCGCTTCTTGAGCCGCTCGGTGCGGGCCCCCTCCTGCTGCACGAACGCGGCCAGCTCGTCCGACTCCTGTCCGGGCGTACCGGCGATCACGTCCGGCGCGACCTTCTTGCCGTCGTCGTCGTGCAGGGCCGCGTCGATGTCGCCGATGCTGTACTCGGTGCTCTGCGAGCTCGCCATCGAGCTGCGGTCGCCCGGATGGGCCAGTGTGTAGTAGGACAGGTCGTCCCGCTGGCCGGCGACGCACGCCGTCAGTGGCGCCAGCGTGGAGAGGAACTGGCGCCGCGCGTCGACCTGGCGCTGCTGCGGAGGTTGGTGGATCTGCGTGTGTGCACCCTGAATTTGAACGCCCATTCCAATGTCCGGACCCGCCGGGCAACGGCAGTCCTGCCAAGGAAATTCGAACAGACCGATGTTAGACGCAGGCGTCTCGGGCCGGGTTGCTCTCGGTGGCGTTCGTCCGCCCAGTCGGCCGCTTACCTGCGGGATGATCACGATCGGGTTCTCGTCCGCCTCCGGGATCTTCTCCTGCCGCCGGTCGCGGTGGAACAGGTCGGTGATCTTCTTGTACGTGGAACCGTTCGAGCCGCTGCTCGAGCTGGACGCCGACGAGCTCGGCGAGAAGCTCTTGTCCGGAATGTACTTCGGCTGCTGGGGGTTCTCCTCGCCCGCCGGACTGTCCCTTCGCTCCAGCTCGCCCAGTTCGCCGTCGCCGGCCTGGTCGCTGCCCGCCGACTCGTCGATCGGATCGTCGATGTCGCACGTCAGCTGCCGGATGCGTTCCTCCAGCGAGGTGACGTCCTTCACCGGGATCTTTTTCCTGTGGACAAACAAAAAGGTGCACGAGTTTAGAACAGGTGAACTGAGTTTACAACACGATTCACCCAACTTTTCCAGCCGTCTGGAAAGTTCTCAACGTGACAGCAACGTCCAGCGAAGTAAAGAGAACGAATTCGAACCGGGATTTTGAGGCAAACAACCAAAACAAGGCCGTATCCATCCCCACCGAGGCATTGGTCGGGAGAAAGGTGAATAAAATTACAACGAGACATTAAAAACTGGAGAAACGAAACATGACGCTTTAAGTTCATACCAAATGAAATTCAAGGTATAATTTACATTATTTTAAAGGTTATAAATTGTCTGTATACTTAATACAAAAGCAAAAAAGGATACTCAAACAAATTAAAAAAAAAATGCTTTAGAAGTGACATCTCCACTGGGAGGTGGATCATAGGATAAGCAAACTAAGCAGCTGCTTGGGGCACCAAGCTTTCAAGGGTCCGTTCTTTTGGCCCGTTTCTTTAAGTTATTATTTCGCACCAAACTAGCTTGTTTTATCAAATGTCTAATTAGTTTGTGAATTTACTTTTGAATAACAGTAATCGAAGAATATGAAAATGTAAAAACGATCCAACTTATCTACATTGACTTTTGAAGTGGAAAATGAGCCGTGTTGTTGGGTTAAAATATTTGAGATTGATGCACTAATGTGCATTAAAGATATACCATCCAGTAAAACTTTTATAAAAATCGAGATATACATTCTCAGAATAAGTTGAGGATAATGGGCATGGGGTAGAAAAAGTAATGTCAATTTGGTTCATAGACAATGATAAACGGGAAAAATGATTTTCTGGGAATGTTGTCGATGGTTTCGCATGAAATAAGGCTTTGGTCCAGGGTAATTTTCGCTAAAGATCTAATTTTTCATTTAATTGCTTTTGGTTCTTAAATACTGTTGTTACTGAGTTTGCTCAAGTTTTATCATCGTGTTCAAGTTGATGGAATCTCTTATCGTGTTTTCAACTTAATTCATCCAATTCGAAATACTATGGTAAGGGACAACCGTTTAATGGACAACCTGATCGCCTTCCCCTGATCACCCCCCACCGTCCTGTCAACTCACTTTGGTTCATACTTGATGAGCGACCTTCGCAGCGCGTTCCGCTCGATCGTGCGCCGAATGGTGTCGGTTTCGCCCGGTCCGCCCGGCATTCCCGCGCCACCGCCGGCCGTCGCCGCCACCGCCGAAGCGGCCAGCGCCGCCGCCGCACTGTTCGGGATGTTGCTCATGCTGCCGGAGTTGCTGGTGAGACTGTGCTGGTGCACCAGGCCGGGCGTTTTCTTCGCGTCGTCGAACGCCTTCAGCGCCTCCTGCGTCAGGACGGTCGGCGGATGCGGGCCGCCGGAGCACGTCGTTGTCGTTTGGGCGCCCGTCGTGCCGACCGTGGCCACCATCGTCGTTCCGGGCGGTACTGCGGTCGGGGCCGTGGGCCCACTCCCGGAGCCGGCCGTCGTAAGCTGGATGGCGCTGCTGGGAAACAGCTGGCGGACGGCCGAGTTCGGGCGGAGCGCGTTGTGGAACAGGCCGGACGAGTGGCGCTTCAGCGTGTCGGACATGTAGTTGATGGCGCGGCACGTTCCCATCTCACCCTCGGCCAGGCCCGCCTGCACCTCGCCGTCGCAGCACGCCTCCCGGATCGTCGACTCCTCGTTGAACCGCACCGAGCGCTTCGAGCTCGTCTCCTCGTCCGACGTCACCGCCGTTGACTCATCGTTCTGCAAAATGGAGGAAATTGCATTTTTATTCATTAACGAGCGTAAAACCAATTGTGCTTTCCGATGGTTCGAGCAGTTTTATTGCAAGAACATTTATTTTGAATTCGGAACATTGTGTTTCGCAGTTCGGTTCCCTGATCGGAACCATCCTCGATACACGATTTAATATTCCCGCATCGCACGCTGATGGCTGCCAATTTAGCTCGTCTACCAGCGCTCCGATATGCACTTCGGCTTCGGTGATGATTTTCAAATCGATCCAACTCAATTATTCACTCGCTCGTTCCACCAGTCCCGGGAAAGCTAGCGGGGCCAGGGAAAATAAAGTCATACCCAGCGCGCCGGTGGAAAGTGAGTGAACAACCTGTCTCTAAAAATACCCTTCCATTAGACCGGTGCAAAGGCCCAAAAATAGTCGTCTGCAAATTCGGGCACTCGGGAGTCTCGAGTGCTGGCTCGGCTTAACATTTCCTCGTCGAGAAGTCCAGACCGAGACTGGTGGAAGGAAAAGTGGTCCTCCCGCTCAAAATCCGATCGATGGAAGGCTCCGATCCGAAGGGAAACTGGGGAGGAAGAAGAAAAAAAACTCTTCCCGAGAGATAAATCGCACCCGAAGGCCACTTTCGAAACGGTGGAAGTGAAAATCGGTTACAGTATTCGCACGGAGCGGCGCCGAAGGGAAGTTAAATCTAAAGATGCTTGCCATTTTCAAAAGCTTCCACTCTATCTTAGTTCTTTTTTTTTTTTTTGTTGGTCTATCCTCCGACAAGTACAAGCGGATTGCCCTTCCCCGTTCTCCGGTACACGGACTTTTCTTTTCTTTTCCCTTTTTCTTGAACCGTGTTGCTAGCACCGTTTAGCGGCAGGTTTAATGGAACATGAAGTCCCCGTCGAGCGTCGTGCCGAGACACATCGAGGAAAGGAAATAATCGATACCATCATAATAAATATTGGCACATTTGCAGTCTGAGCACGTTCCCGGGGGCTAATAAAACCGCTATTTGACGGGATGAAAAATTCATATTACTCTCTCGTATTATCCCCTTCTCTGAGGTTCTTCCACCGTGGATTTTATTTCATTTTCTTTCCACCGAAAAGCTGGTTTCCCTTTGTGTGTGGGCGAGCCCGACGGGAAATGTATTTTTTTATATCAAATAATTCCTTCGATACCGTCGGAAAAGGACGGTAATGGTAGAGATGCGTCGTTGCGTCGAGCTTAAGCATGAGTTGCATGATAAATATCGCGAAGGTTTGCCTCAAAACGTGAATCTAGTGCAGGAAGAAAAAATGAAGCTTTGCCTTTCAATGGAACTGGCCAAGTTTGTCCCGTTTTACAGTTCTCAGAAATATATTTTTAACTCAAAAGAGGTCGTTAGCATCGCCGCCCTTGAAAGTGGAAAGTTTCCCACCACCGACGCAACGCTTGCAGGGGACCTTTGGCTTCGCCAACAACGCATTATGTAATGCGAGACGGTTCTGTGCCATCGGAAGCAATTACGGTAACAGAATTTAAAAAAAAACCCCACCGGGCACTCCTTTTTCTTAGTGCCACACCACCTCACCACCTTGCTCTACTTTAGAAAAATATTTCCGGATCGAGCCGCAGCCGTTAGATTACGTTAAGGATTAAAAGGAAAGGAAAACGTTGTCCCCCCCCTTAGGCGGTCACAGTCTAATGACATTCGAGGTAAAGATTTTGCATCACGTTCGGTGGAACAAGATCTTGTGGATGGAGTTTGGAAGCACAAAATGAAAAGAGGAGCATAACGTAACATCATTTCTATTTATTCATGACTAAAACCGAGGTCTTTCGACCGAAGTCTTGGCTCGATGTTACGATAATGATGTTGATTAAGGTACTAGAAGCTGGGACGCTATAGATAGAACCTGCACTGACTGATTTTAATATGAAATAATTTGCATTTCTTGATTACTTCAGTACATGACAAAGGACGAATTAATATTCAATTATTGTCTAAAGCTCAATATTTAAATTCTATTTGTTTTTACAGCTAATAATACCGATCAGAATTGATTAGATTTAAACTGAACCTGTTTAAAGTTTACTCCAATTGTATAACGTGTCGATAAATCCCTTTCAAATAAAATAAAAACCCTTTTTAGTAGACTTAGTCTTCAGAACGACAGGTTATTTTAACAGGGGTTGGCCATCTCAAACCCCTTCAACGGGTTGTTAGAAGAAAAATTGGATACAAACGATCCTATGTCCTGCTCGGCAACATTGTTTGCTGCTTTTTCCTTGGCAAGAAACTTTATCTACCCGAGCCCAACCAAGGAGGACTCCCGTATCACGCCGAGCTTTGGTCGATTAAACATGCCTCTCTTTTTCTCTCTGACTTTTATTTTTACACCATCCCTTCACGTTCGTCCTTTACCCTCCCCTCCTCTCCGATGGAAGTGGGTCACGTTTTCCACCCCCCGAGTAAGTAAGTTCAGCCGTCGCCAGTTCGATTGTTGTACCTATTTCCCACCGGAGGCACACCGCTATGGCGACGTCGACGGCTTCCTTCACCGATTGTCATGCTTTACTACCTTTTTTCGTTCGCATTTTGCTTCGTTTTACTTTTTTGCTAAGGCCTATTGTAGCCAGCATGTTGTTGTGAAAGGGGCCCACGAGTCCGCGTATGGAGAGATTATGAAAAATCTGTCACCGGGAGGAGCAAAACGAGGGAAAGAAAAACTTTCAAACGGAAAACGGAGAGAACTCTGGCTGCCGAGATTCGGTTTCATCATAAATTAAAGGACGCGCGCGCGATGCGGGAACCGAATGCGTCAAACGAGCACAAGCCGACCAAAACGGAAAAGCGGAAGGTTACAGCCAGCCCGGACCACCATCTGCATCCCGGCACAATCTCGGGACCTGCTTCAATCTAAAACCGAGTTCCGCTCGTTCCGCGCCCGAAAGCCACCCGAGGGAAAATGGCAAAAATACTTGATTTATTACCGGTACGTTACGCCAAAGGGCCTACTGTCCGTCGTTCCTGTCCGCTCCAACATGAGGCCTCACTCCCCTCGTTTAGGGGCCATCCTTGATGCGAAGGTTACATCATTCTTCGCCATGTCTCACCGGCCCCAAAACATGGGCCGCAATAAATTACATTCTACACAACCGCCGGAACTGGATGTAAAGAAAAAAAAATGATGAAATAATACACCAAACTCCCATCCTCTCCTTCCGGAAACCCTTTGGGGAACGATTTGAATCCCCTGCATCGAACAAGGCTGGCCCCATTGGAGTGAGCCTTTTTTTCATGACGAATAAAAAAACGAAAGGTGTTCCAATATCCAGTTGAAGCGGAAAAAATACAACCACCAAACCGAAACAAAACAGATGCAAACACACGAACACGACGATCGGTAGCTTTTTGGTGGCGGTTAGCAGCGAACTTGACATGGCACCCCGTAATCCCTTCAGCAACCCCTTGAGGGTCCAACAGATTTGGGTTTGTTCCTGGTCGAACATTGGCAGCTTTCACGTCGCGCTGGAGGGAGAATTTTCACACTGTGCATTTGTTGGTGATTGAAGGCAGTGCAGAGAGCTTTACGAATAAGACCCGCAACGACAACACCATTCACTTACTTCTCAAGGGCATAAACAGGAGGATTGGGTAGTATTGACGGTGCTTAATACAAATTTAGTAGATTTTGAAGGTTCACCACAAAACGACACTAACTCAAACATATTTTTCCTACGCCATCGAAAAGCGAGTAGAAATCAATTTTCGAAGAAAAAATACAACCACTTTTGATACTACTTTCCTGAGTATTTTAAAAGCTAGTAACAATTACTTTATGGTACATTTTAAAGTCTTCCAGTAAAGTTTCTATAAATTGCATTCGTTAGCTTCAAAATAATGTGAATGTTGAACGTTTGCCAGAGTTGTTCGATTAAAAGCAATAAATGGGTACCAGAATATGCAAGTTAAATTACGGAACTATTCTCAACTGAATTTTACAATTGGTAAATCAATATTTATTTTCGTTCCTCACTTTTTGAGGAATTTTCTTTAACATTTTTGACTGACCAAACATGTTGGTTCACAAGGCCAAGTTTTGGTACAGTTTAATTTGGTGTTCTGACTTTGGATTGAAAAGACATTTTTTATACTTATTTAAGGCATTTTATATATTTACTACGTTTTTTGTAGCTACATCTTCATTGCTCTGTGAAGAGTTCAATTTTACCTTTTTTGAGTACGTTTTAAAAATCACTCACCTGAACGGACGAGGGCTGCTGGTGGGGCTGCTGTTGTTGTTGCTGCTGGTGTTGCTGCTGATGCTGCTGCTGTTGCGGATGCTGGTGTTGTTGTTGTTGTTGTTGTTCGTTTTTCCACAGCTTGCCACCCTTCAGGATGCCGCTGATCGCTTGCGCCGTGCTGAGCGGCTTGTGCTTGACTGTTTCATAAATACCTACGCCGGAAGTGGCGGCCGCCGCCTGGGACGCACTTCCCTCCACCGACTGACCGGAACGGAGCTGCTTCTGCTGCTGTTGCTGCTGCTGAAGAAGTCGATAGTCTTGGGGAGCGCCTGAGGAAGAGAGACCGGCCGCGGTGGGGCCGCCGGCCACCGGCACAGCCGTCGAGCCGCCCTCGTTGCCTGCTGGAACGATAGGTGGAATCGTTGAGGAAGAGGACGAAGACGCGGCGGAGCGTGGCGTCGGGAGGGGCGAGCCGGCGGTTCCTGGCGCCGGTTTCTGCACGAGCCGCCGCTCGGTCACCGTGGTCATCGTGATCGTTTCCACGATGTAGCGCTGCGGGTTCTGGGCCGCGCTCGAACCGTCCGAGCCACCAACGCCCCCACGATCCTCACCGCCTGCGGGCACCAACACCACCACCACCACCAATGCGAGGACAGGTTCCGAAACGAAACACCACAAACGAAACATTCATTAATCAGCTCGAGCATATCGTGTGCGTTTAATACGAACTGCTAAATTGAACGCATTCGGCAGAACGGTGCAGAACGAAACCTCTTGTGTTTTTGCAACTTGCAGCGCCATTTGCAGGTTAGTGCCAGTCTGTGAGAGGTTTTCCACCCGAGCGTCCACACGTGCATTAAGAACTTTCGGTTCATTTGTTAACCAATTTTGTCTCTTCGAATATTAGGCCCAATGGAGCAATTTTTCGTACCAATGAAACTATAACCATCCGGATGTAACAGGTATTAATTTTGTTCTAACAATGTGGTTCACTAATCAATTATCGCTCAGGATCATAAACTTTCTTTTAAGTGCTCTAAACTACGTGGTGCTACAAATATGTTAAGAAGTTCTGTGTGATCTTCAAACCAAAGATGGCCTAAAAGCAGATTGCCGTAATAAAGTACTTTGAACATTTTTTAAATATGTTTTTCCTTACGTCAAATAAACTTTTCATGTAGTGAAATGAATGATTACATTATCTCTGAAAAAAAGACTTTATGTACTCCTCAAACACATCACCAAAAGCATGATTTTAGAGCTTGTGCAAGTTTTTAATATTTTTATGGATTTAATGATTTATAGAATCTAGAAATTTGAGTGTACAAAGAGGAACAGAAATTACCATCGAATGTGTATGATCCTAATTGTTTTCATAAAAAATTATTGCACTTTAAACCTACCAACTTTTGAAACCAAATCCTCCTTTTCAATAACTAATTTTCAATCAATCAATGTGAAATATGTAACGCATATATTTCCCCCCCCCCCTTCTAATTAATATCCTGCCCCATCCGGATGTGTTGAGTTTGCATGATGCCAGCGGCCATTACTGATGCGAACGAGACAAAGTATGCGATCGAGCAAGAGATCAAAACGCTATTCTACCAACATTCAAACGTGCGTTGCTGAAATCGAACTCTTTCTACTCGCTAATGCTCGCGATGATGACACACAATGACAAGATGGTGGCAATCGGAATCGAAGATGATAAGTCGTGGAGTGTTGATTTTCCGTTCACGTGGTGCCGATTCTCAAACGCCTCGGGCAGCATCGAAATCAATTCGGTTGGGGGGGGAGGCGGCTCGATTCGCCCCATAAGCAAACGTCGTTACGGATACAAGCGACCATGCGCCTCCATAATCCATGAGCAGTGTCGAACCAAGCGAACATGTGTGCGATTGTTGTGCGCGGAAACGAAAAATGTTCGATATTTTTGCATATGAAATTATTCTAAATGTCCTCGTTTACTTTCATTCGCTTTTTATTCAGCGAGAATCGATTGTTATATGCTTCTATGCTTAATCATTTATTGCGCATTTATTTAGTGAAATTTGCCAACCCGACCGGTCTTTATCAAAACGCCCGGAAAACCGGATTGTTAGTGAGTAACTTTTCCAGCCACAGTTTGTAATTACAATTTGGTCAAATAAAACAATCCCGATGGAAGCAAACCGGAATAGATTACACACAAAAACGAAATCCATTTTGACGTACTTACACGTGGCTAGTAATTGCATTTTAGTACCGCTTTCCCGCACTTCAAGGAATAACCCGGGATGGTAGCAAAAAAAACCCCAAGTCCTGCCCCGAATGTGCCAATGACTACCGACCGGAGCCGGCGTCGTGAAGGTTACGTTATTTACGACTCGCAACGGATGCCGAAGGACATCGCCAGCCAGCAAGGTTGGTGAAGTGCCAGGATTGAAATGGAATTAGATTGAATTGCTTCCGAAGCTTCCGGTGAACTCATTCGTGGCGCAGTGGATGGTGATGATGGTGATGGTGGTGGTGTGGTGGCGGTGTTGGATGGTGGTTGGTGGTGAAGCAGAATGTGGCGGTGGTGGCACGGGCAGGGTCGGCGCGGTGGCGATTAGATTTTTCCTTCTTTTTTTTGCACTAGGAGTGAATATTTTATGGCTCTCGAATCGATTTCCACATCTTTTTTTGCTTCAATGAATGATGATAAGTGAAAAATTCTTGCCATACCAATGAGAAACAGATTGCGTTACGTGAGAACGGAAGTATTTCGAACGTGAACAAAAACAAAAACAACCTAAAACTACCGCTTGGGCAAGTAAAGAAGAGTGATGCAGTGAAAATTACGAAACTTTTCAGTGAGAGAAGAGAGCGTAAGGTTAAGTTACAAAAGGAAGAATTTCAAAAGTGTAAAACTGCATTCGTTTAACGCACAAAGTGGTAAAAACAAAACTTCAAGTAGGAAAAATTGAACGTAAAGAAAACAAACAACACGAAACCTACTCGAAACTGAACAGGAGTGTGGAAATCGTTTTCCGTTTCATCCCGCTGTTCGCACTTACCCTGGGCGCCGGAGTCTTGCACCTGTTTGATGGTGAGGAACTTGGGCCGTTCCTCGCCGGCGATGATTTCCTTCTGCGTGACGCGCCGTTCCGGGGACGACTTGGCCAGCGGCACGAGCGCGATTGGAAGAGCGGCATGGGGTGGAAGGGGCGCCTCCAGCATCGGCGAGATATCGTCCGAACACTGGGAGTCACACTCTGGAAGAGAAAAAGACGAGATCATAAAGGAACGAATAAGAATGATGGCGTGTTGTAATTTTAGAAACGTTTAAAAGGTGGTTTTTCCTATTAAAAATTTTAAATTTGGAAACTAGAATATTATATATATTATATAAGTGTAAAAACTCTAACTAAAATTAAAACTTCATGCAAAAACACATTTGAAGTACAAAATACAATCTCCGAACATTCTTTTAGTTTCCAATTTGCGGTGTGGAAAATCACGGAACCTGTTTCCTTTGCTCATTGGCTGCTAATTATGTCTTTCAGTAAAAATAAAACAACACTTCTTCGTACGTGTTGTATCGCCCGAACTAGTTGCATTCAAGGTCCAATTTACCAGCGTTGAAGAAATTATCGGCATAAATAGAAGAAGGAGAGAAAAGTTCCTCATGCATCTTACGTTTTTCTTCCACTCCTAATGACATTCCGCCAATTCATCAGCCCTATCTTGATGATAGTGTATTTGAATCGGACAAAATGGAAACTGCAATTTGACTAATTACACTTTTATAGGTTTGCTTCATTATCTTTTGTACAATAACGAGAGCATAGCTCTTTTGATGAAAATAAGAATGAAATGCTGATGTTCTTCTATTTTACTCTCTCTCCCTCCGAAACGACGTTTTCCAGCATAAAACCAATATTTCGAGAGCTCATTTGTTTCCCGCACGAAAAATAAAACTCTTCGCCTGCGATGCTGGAAAACCTCAACTCATGAGACGCAGCTATGCAAAATGCAACCATTTCGACGATGGCCCATTCCGGCTGGCTGGAGAATGGCGAGGGTGGAACGCTGTTTCATTTCACCTCGACGATAAGTGCAGACAATTCTACGTCGCATATGAAAAAAGGGGAGCCAGCAATACCAGTCGGTGGAAATATCATAGTAACCTCTTGTATCGTCGTCGGGCTCATTTCAGGGCTTCTCGAACATTTATTCATGGCCGGGAGGCTAGTCGGCTGAAGGGGTTGCTATACGTTTCTACATGGAACGTTTCTGAAAGGAGCAACACAATCCTTAGCGACCGTCCGCTTCAGGGTGGTTGGATTGCATTCGTAGCCAGAATGCAAGCAGCAACTGGTAACGGTGCACTTTGCATCAGAGAGTTTTCCCTCTCAACCGCCTTAAACGGCGCAATAAACGTGTTAACCGAGTGGGAGTCGGAAAAGAATAGAAAGGAAACGGGAATCAACAAACCCCTTATTGAAAAAGCTGCAAATTAAAAAAAGGTATAATTTTCAAAGTGCGCCCAATGATACTTAATTCGAATTGAAAAATCTAAAATTAAGAGAATGAGAACCGTGGACCATGGAATGCTTTTTATGTAAAAGTAAAACTTACCCTGTATTTGCTGCAAAATGGACAAATTCCCACAAACCGTCGAAGAATTGACAGTACTAAGTGAACGATGTGTAGCTGGAAAATGAAATTCAAAAACTTTCCATTCTTCCACCCCGTGTTTCACCCTCCAGGTGGCACACCAGACGCACACAAATACAAGTGTTAATAAAGTTTCCCTAGCGAGCGACGGTCTATCAATTCGAAACAACACCTCACAACATTGGAGGAGCAAAAAGTGCGGCGGAAGTGCGGCCAAGCAACGGGCGAACGTTGATGTTTGCAAAATAGGTGACAATTTAAGGCGAGCGCATCGAACATCGACCGTCATGTCATACCGGTACCCGCTTTTTCCGCAGGTTCCCATTGGCGTGCTTCGCTTGGATGAAACTGCGAAAGCGAAAACGCTTCGAACGATCGTTGCGAAATAATTCTATTCCAAGCCGCGCACGTACGCACACAACGGCCGCATGGTTCGCCGTGAATTGCGTATTTATGGACGCCCTATTACGCGCCGCAAGAGCCTCGGTGGCTCGTGGACTCCACTTTCCGGCACCGGTTGGGAGTTTGATTGGCCTCGGCCAAGGTTCCGAAACCGGGGGGCTTCTGTTGCTCGACCTAATTCTTGTCACGAACTTCTAGTCCGTTCGCCCGGGGCGGAAAGCGGCGGGTTTGGACACCGAGGAAGCCGGGCAGATGCTTTCACTAGCTGGTAAAGCAATAAAGCCTTCCACAGGCTGCCACTCGGGACGGGATAAGAGAAACGATGAAGAAAAATGATCGATTCGAATACTGCGGAAAGCTTCGGAAACCACGGAGTAATGCCGCCGGAGCCCGAGTAAGTAACAGGCTTTTATGGGCGACAGGCGAGCTTCGGCAGGACGAGAATTGCAAAGTGGAAGGTAATAAAAATGTAGTCCCTGGCAATGGAAGGCCCGTGCGGCTGTAGCTCGGGCAACAGGATTATGCCATCCATGTATTGATTTGCATTCATTTCCACTTTACGGCCGCCCTGATCCCCAACGTTGGTCAATTGCACCCAAAGGAGAGGGCGGCCCGACCCCCGAGGGGGGGGGGGAGGACGACCAATACATTCATATGCAATGCTACACCCGCGTCCCTGCGGACAGATGAAAAGCGTATTTAATTATTCCAAACCACAAACCCCTTAACAGGAAAAATGGGAAACATTTCAAACGATTCCATCCAACCGGCTGTAACCGATCGAAACGTTGTCCATAAATCAATATCGGGGTGAGGACTGAGAGAGCGGAGGTTTAAAACACACAAACAACATGGGAAGAAGAGAGGGTGGAAGAATTAATTTCATCATTTTCCCTTAGCTGAAAACACTGTTGGGCTACTGTTGCAACGTAAATTGCATTTCCATGCACCGAGAAACATTTCCTTCAGCACATGTCGGAGAATGTCCGGAAGTTTGGAGCGATTGAAAAAGGGAAAATAATCCAGGAGAGCGGGAAAGCTTTCCGCCCGAAAGTTCGTTGCCAAATTAGAACTGACGTGCATTCGTGGAAAAGTCCTTTATTTTCCGTAACGAAACCCGGGATGATGCACCTACACACACACACGAGGGAAACGGAAAACTGATGAAATGTCGACACCAACACTCGGATGGCAGGAGACTGCACAGTCGGAAGTTGTTGCAATTTACAGCATCTTCAGCCAGACGCCCGAATGCAGTTACGATGCAGAACTGCAGAACGCACGGCGGAGTAACTCATTAAACGGAGGAAGGGTGGCGTCGTGTGCAGATCCCTGGTGGAGTTTTCTTTGTTCTCCTCCCGGCACATCGCTGCATCATTATCGTCGTTCACCGGCATTGGCGTCGTTGTCAGCTTCGTGATTTATCTTGGTTTTCTCCAGAAATTGCACCTTATCAGTCTGCTTTCCAATGAAAAGCCCTTCCGAGCAAGTCGAAATATGAAGGGTTTCAAGTGAATTGCAAACGAATCAGGATACAGTATGGTCTTTTCTCCGGATTTTATAAGTTTGCATGTGAAATGTTTCGGAGCTCTGGTGGAATTGAAACAAAAGTTGAAAACTCTCACACATTGAATAAAAACTTTGGAAACTGTATTTTTCTCTTCGGGAAAGTGAAAACTGATCAAAATTCGCTACAATGAATAATAATTACATTTGAACAGAGAATTGGTTCAACAAAGGAAAGTTTCGTTGGACACATTTCCATCAAATATGGCTCCACTTAGGGATAAAAGGCAGGCACATTTAGCGATAAAAACATGTTCCAAACTCGATGTGTTTATTAGCACAATGTCGATAGCCATTTGTTGCATTTTCGTCCATTAATGTACGCTAAATTAAATTTCTTATAATAATTATTCTCATTTTTAACAACATTTAGAGTGTTTAATGCAAATAACAGTTCAGTTATAGCATTAATTAAACATAACTCACTTAAAGCTATCCGAAACATCGCAGGAAGTGAAGCCAAAACATTAAAATTCATGCTAAATTGTACAACACAAGTCTCTTTCTACGCCCTCTAAGATAAACAAACACTGTTTCTTGCCTTCGAGGGTCAAGTATCGCTTCAGTTAAAATGGAGGCTGCAAGAGTAAAGGCAAAGTCAGCCTCGTGCGGAGCAAAATTTTCCAGAAAACCTCCTGGGGGGGGCCGCAAAAGCTTCCGATGGCCGAAACAGCGGCGGCGGCAAAAATCTCGGTCGAAGTAATTCACGAAACTTCCCACCCGCGAGCAAATTTCTGGAGCACACCGAACGAGTGAACAACACAAAGAGGCGACGTCCCATCGCAATTTCTTGGGCATTATTTTCGTTGGGAAAACTCCACCCGAGCGGAGATTGTTACCATTTTCTCGGATCGAGCTGCCCCACGGTGGTAGGAGAAGAAGGCTTGAGATGGCAACCCATTCCTCGCAGCTGACCACTGCCACTGTTCTAGTCCTTCTGCTTCTTCATCGACCGTTTCATTATCACCGATGTTTGAGTACCTTTTCCAGAACGTTCCACGCTTGGGTGCCATTTTCCAGCGAGAATTCCAGGCGGTTGCCCATGCACTCATAAATCGAACTCTGCTGCAGGAATAGATCGGCAACCGGAACTTCTCTTGCTGACATCGTGGGATGTTCCGTAGCATAAGAGGGTCTTTTCTGTTATTCCAAGTGGCGAGAGGAGGCGTTCGTGGGACAACTCATTTACAGCGCAAATCCGCTTTCATTCTGCGACCCCAGTTCTAGCTCCAGATGGTACGGTCAAGTTTATAGTTCACTAAACCCCCGCCACCCCCGGCGAATTGGAACCTGCTGGCCATTGTGTGACCTTCTAGTGGTGGTTCCCACAGTTAAAATTAATAAAATGCTACCTCGGTGCTCAGGTGTCGTCGGAAAGCTCATCCCGCTCATCAACTGGATGGACGAAGAAGCGAAAGGAAATAGAATCCCATGGGCTAACTGTTCTGACCAGAGAGACACAGGTCGAGAAGTTCATTACACTTGGCCTTCTCGCATAGAATTTGACAATAAATTAAACCAACGTGCAACCCGTTTGGCTAAGAAAATGAATGTATCTCAATACAATAAATAAACAACTATAACACAGCTAACAAGAAGGGTTTATGGCAAAAGCATTTCACAGTTAATTACAGACTAATGACAACAAAATATAAACAATTGCCTGAAAATGAATATTCTAGGAAGTAAAGCTTAATTATTACTATTTAATAACAAATTCCGATAGTAAATTCTTGGAATCGTTATCGATAAACCAGCATAACATCTGCGCCCAAAAGGTCATCGTCGAGATCGCTTCCGAGAAATGGTAACACCCCAGGTTGTGCCACAGCTTTTCCTCAATCAATATTGAGGTTAGAAAAACCACGAACTGAAAAGTATTATTGAAGCGCACACCATGCTCTGCAGCAGCTGGCAACCACCTTGAACGAACCCGTACCGAACGACAATACTGTTAAATCGATTTCCCAGAATGCGTTACAAGGTCCTCGCACGAAGCCCGGCCTGCAAAGTGTCCCCTCGGAGCGGAGGTTTTGATGTGGCTCGGGAAAATTTCCTTACGAGCAGATAACAACAGGAAATCAGTATCGGGTCTATATATTGTACAAACATCGCCACCGGTGTTCGGATGGTCCGCATCCAATTACATGCCAAAACGGTCGATTAAGCGTTCTGCTTTGGCGTGCTGTTTTCCCGACCGCCGCCCCCACCCGGGGGAAAACCGCTACGCCAATGATGCTAATAGTGTAGTAACGGCCGCAACCACCCAAGTTCTTTGCGTAATTGCATGACTACTAACCACATGTTTGAGTGTGTCCTTCAGTGTCTTGGAAATTGAATTCGATGCTAGCTGCTGCCTTGCGAAACGAAGGACAACGCCCCCCACCTCCCCCACTCCCCCCACAAACCCCCTCGTGCCATGGGCTGCGGTAATGAATTTCTCCTTCTTTTTATTGGAAAACTTTTCCAAGCAACGCACGCAGCGTGGCCATTTCCCACCGGCTCATGAATGGCTTCCGACGAAGGACCTTATTCTTGGTTTTCTCCCTCTCTTCGGTAAAGTTTTCATTCGTTGATAACTTTCCGATCTCCACCTCATAAAATACGTATCATTTAGGGCACACCCAAATTGGGCGAAAGGGATTCCACAAAATTGCCAGCTCGAGAAGGCAACATTTTCATCCCTCGGTGCGTGACCTTGAAGGGGTGTTTGGGTGGTTCTAAAATGGCCGGAGCCAGCGTCGGGGGTGGAAAATATTAACAACCTATCGACATCTGGTTCGATTGGTCGTAAGGAACAAAAACCCCGAACGAAAACGCTCGATGTTCAATGGGAGGCGAAAGTTATTTTATCGAATTTCCCACATTTGCAAAATGTCCGTTATTATTTTTTGTTACTTCTAGGTAGATATACTTCCGAGCATTTTCCCTCCTCCAGCTGGGCGGTTTAGTTGGACCAATAATTTTACACGTGTTTCCACCGGCCCCAGCGAGACAATTTTCCCCATCCCGCCACCATATTTCGTTGTAATGAATCTATTTCTTTGGAGAAAAATCAAACGGCGAACGAAAAATATTTATCCAGAATAATTTGTACCCTGGAGAAAAAATGGCACCAACATAATGGTAGAAGTAAAAGTCCAAACATTAACCGGAAATGATGCTTTTAATGTTAACAGTACCAGCAAAGAGTAGAAGAATAAATAACTCTCCTAGTGGCACGATTTTTCCAGTGAAATTCCCACTTCTTACGGTGCTCACGGTCAACAACTGATGTTGCATATAATTTTTCAAACGAAATTCAATTCTCTGATTTCAGCAATTTTCAGAATTTGCAGCATGCCCTCATCGAGCAAATAATGCGGAATTTCCATCTGAACAAGAAAAAACAGGTTGGATTGGTTGTGCCCAGCCTGATACTGAAAATTATTTTTTTATAAATAACGTAACAAGATCTCAAATAAACGAACATTAACCAGGTTTACGTTGTAGTGGTTGAAAGAGTTTTAGATTCATTTATATTAGTTACAGTTATGATTAATTAAATTACTACGAAATGGTTTGTACCTGAGTCTGTGCAAAACACGTATCCTTTGTTTGAATTTTGTGCCACAAACGGTATCATAGATCCAGTTGGACGTAGCTGCAACATTGTTTTAAAGTCTGTAGCTCACAATATTGAAATATATTAAAGTAATCCTTTCGCAAGCGTTATGAGGCGTTACAAGCTAACGTACTAAATCAACGAATCTCGCAAAATGCTGGTTGTACAGCTTTGGTTGAAAGGACCTTGAAATAAGGAATTTGTTCAAAACATTCTTTACACATAAAACGGAAAGGGTTTTCTGGTCGATGGTGATGATCCTCTCTGAGGAATTCTTCAACTAAACAAAACACTTCACGTCGCACCGTAACACTCACGTACGTGAAAAAGGTGGATCCCAAAATTAACCTTCAGGGACACCGAGGGGACATTGTGTGACCTTGTTGACAAAAGTTCATCCACTCCACACACCTTTTTTCGCACCCTGCCGCCGTCTGCCCCTTTATCGCACAAACACTCCCGGAGCAAACGGTCACTTGAGTTATGAAAACCCCCTTTTCTGCTGCAAAAAAAACACTGGAATGTGTAAAGTTCAACAAATCAGCGACCGGCCCTTATCGCAGCGATCCATTCGGGACTCCCTCCTCCCCCCGGCGCCCGATGGGAATACACCGATATGGTGGTGGTTTTATTTTTAACTTCCTTCTGCTACCGAAGGCAAAGTGTGCCTCCGGTTGGAGGTTTTCTCTTTGGAACGTAGGGAGGGCCAGGCGTCTGCTGCCCGGTACGGTGGCCAAACACGCGATGTCAATTAATTTCATTCACCAATTTGTCACCAATTTTGCTGGCACAGCCCCTTTCACCTACCACCGCGGCTGCTGCAGGTTGGGGGAGATTTTCTTTTTTTTTACTTTCGCACAAATTTCAGACGCTCGCTTTGTTTTTCCTTCTCCCTATCGGGATTTCCACGCGATAATCGACTCCTGCTGGCCACCGGAAATCGATTTCTGGTTAACACCGACGTCGATGGTACGTTTTCGGGAAGGGCTGTGTGTATTCTTCACCGCCAGCCAGCCATACACACACACTCCACGGTGGCTGGCTCGCCTATAATCCGTGGATAAAATTCAATTTACGATAACCGTCACCAGGCCGCTTAATATAAGCCTCGTTTTCACCACTTCACGGCACAGATTATCGGGCGCGACGGCTCGGAGTTTGTTTGCGCCAAAACCGAGGGAAAGTCGCCGTGAACGTCCACGGTTCGAACCGGTTCGTGACAGCACGCCCGAAACGTCACACACTGGCACAGGGGGCCAACAGTTGATCGCGTCCAATCGCGATCGGTAGACTTTGCGGAATAAATTGAACCGACCGTCGGTGGCCACAACGGAACCCAAACGGCCCCATCGAAGTTTTCCCCGCCAACGGAAGGGAAATTCGGTAGAACGAGCGGGTGCGTTTAGAGAAGAAAAGAAGCGAGCGAGAACGAACGCGAGAGGAAGCGATACAAATTGCTGACTCGGGCCGATGTTATTCTACTGATTTCGTTCCGGGGGACCGGACCATGCTGGTGAGGTCTGCCACCGTCCGGTTCCTTTCGATTTATCGAAACCACATGACCCAACGGCTTGCTGCCCTCTTCTCCCCCTTCCTTCAAAGCGTTAAGGCGAAGTCAACAAAAAATAATATTTATATGTGGAACACGCGCGCCCCCCCGTTCCGTGTGAGCATAAACATATCGTAGCATAAATAAACCACTCCTTTGTGTTTTTCCATCGTCCCGCGTGAGTGGACCGCTAGTTGGAATCAAACCCTCACCACTCTCCTTTTCCGGGTCCTGTCCACCCCCAAAGTCGCGTCCGGTGATTGAGTTCGGCGTGGGTGAAGAGGTGAAATGCATTGACCAGAACGGGAAAAACGGCGGCGAAGGCACAACATACACACAACGAGGGTTCATTCATCACGAGCTGCTCCAGACTCGGTTGCTTGGACAGCATGAAAGCAAGCATCCGAGTGTCATATGAACGGTCAAGAGGACTTCCATAAGAGACTCCTCTAAGGGACCTCAAAGAAAGAATACCAGGAAATTCTTGGACGGTCTATTGCAATACTTTCTGTGAATAATAGACTACCGTCTTCTATTCTCTCACATCAACCAGCAGCCTTATGCAGATATCATGTTAAGTTAAATATATTCTATAAATTTTTAAATATATTCAGTAACCTGAATACTTAAAAACGCATCGAACTCTTAGAACTTATAACCGAAACCATCCACTCTACATCGATGTTTTCAAACTAAACGCCCCACAAAACAGGACCAGGACTGTAGTTTCGTTTCGGTAAGTTTGCCTATCGTCCGTTTTCATAAAGGATTGCACCAACCTGGCTCTTCTACCTATGACGACTGCCCTCCGCAGGTAACATAACACTACGGACACTCAAGTACTTCTTGAAACGATACTAGAACTACGATACAGCGTAAGCGGATTACAGGCTTTTGTAGCATCAAGGCGCAACAATATTGCTCGGAAACAATTTCCATCTGAAAGAAGGAGAGCGCTTGCTTAATTGGATGTTTGGCGTAGTTGAGTTTCATTATCCTGCTTGAAATCGAATATGCACCGTCTTCCAAATGACCCACCGTCGATTCCCAAACATATATTCTATTGCAGTTTTAAAGTGAAATAGAGCCAATGGTACTCCATTCGCTACCCGAAAAAAAGAGTTAAAGGTCTGCCCGTGGGTGTTCGCTTCACACGAAGTTCTACCATTCGGAACGTAGGCGGTCCTCTCATCGACCGGCTCGTGCTGCAACGACTGCAGTGACAGTTTGAAAAATTGCACGACCATTCTTTTCCCACAGAGCTGTTGGTCCTTTATCCTTTGCCCGCAGTTACAGGCGGAGGCGCCTTGGAAGTGTAAAAGTATGGCAGAAAGTTTTAAAATTATGACATTCCTGTTACATCGACCGACAACGAGCGTCATGTGGTTGAAGGTGAGGAACGCGGGGCGTCGGATCAGACGAGCCGAATCCGTGCCTTGCGGATGGAAGCTATTTCCGACTTTGAAAGGTCTTTGCTACGGGTAGAGCAGTCCTCAGTAGGTCGTCATAGTCGATGTTGAAATACGATTGGGTTATTTAATGGAAAACGTCAATAGAACAAATTCCTAATGAGAAACGGACTTCTTCCTGGGAAACTAAAATGAATATATTGTAACTCCTTTCATTTCAAACTAAACGATAATCAAGCGAATAAATTCAATTTCTAGAGTTCGAACTCTGGTCTGCTTCATTGGAATGTCTTATCGCTTTCGAAAGCAGATGCAATTACAAACATTTCCTCAATAGCTGGGAGATATTGGAATACCTAAAACAAACACGTAATTATCACGATTGACATATAGGATTTCCGATGGGCGTTAAGGGCTTTTCCGTATGTTAGTACCCCCTGAACCTGGTTCCTCCCGTCATTTCGCTTCAAAAGGAGTGAAAGTTCTCCGAAACCGACTCAAATTAGCCCCGTTTGACATCGTCCCGCAAGCGTTCCCGATCGGTTCCGGTAGTTGCACCCGCGACCCGCGTCCACGGAAATCATTAAACGCTGCCGGGGTGACTACCGTACCGTACTTCCGCCGGCCGCACCCGACCCCAGAGTGTCTTCCCATCGAGAGGAGGGAAATGCCACCCGAAAGGGCTTGGTGATGTGTGTACGTCGCGGGGAACATGAAGCCATGCGCAGGAACTGGGCTGCACACGGTGCTTTACTGCCCCCGAAGGTTCGCCGGTCCGTTTCCGCGCCAGGGAGCGCACACCCACACACCCAGACACGCAGTTACCGAACGCAAATGTGCGCTATCTCCGCGCTCTTGAAGTGACGCGTGACGTTCGTTTCGATCGGAAGGGTCCACAGTCCGGGCAGGTCACGGTTCACGAAAACCTCCTCGCCCTCACCTTCCTCCCCCACCACTAGACCGGTTTCCTGTGCGGACATTTTCCACCAGCGGAAGTGAAGCGGAAAGCGTCGCAATGAAACTCCAATTTCCGCACCGGAACGGTCCACTCGGGCGCATTCCGACGCCCACGTACCTGTTGCCTCCTGTGGCCCACTCGAGTTGCGGGTCTTCCGGTGCTGCTCCTCTACCGGAAGGTAGTTAAAAGTAGACACAACAACACCTTATAAAAAAAAGAGATGCACAAAAACCCTCATCCAAAGTGAAGGAAGTTGTAAAGTGACACGAAGGCGTTACGCAATCGCCATTTGAAGTCGTGTTATCGTACCAGCGCCCGTTTGAACAACGTCCCCGACGCGGCAATACCACCGGCAATAACGTTCCGCACAATACCGTTTCAAATGAGCCTAGAGCATAATGGGTCAAAGGTAATGGAACGAATTATTGTTCCCGTCACAGGTAAACGAGGGGTGGGTGGGGAGTGGGGGAGTGTTTAAATGTCACTGGCATGTTCTGTTGATATGTCTCACGGTACAACCAACAGGTCGACGTCAGAAGACATTCAACACAGTCGGGCGGTAAATGTTAGCTGGTGGAAAAAAATGAACTACGGTTGTTCATTTAAACGTTGAAGAAGGTTCCATCAAAGGAATGTACTTCAACAACACTTATCTTCAACAGAAAAATGTCAAGTCATCCGGTTAAGGGTTGTTACGCGGGACTTAAAGGAAAGCAATAGTATTTTATTCGACCGTGTCGCAGTAAAACGTGTTGCGTAGACGTATAAATATACTTCTAAATGCCACGAAAAATGGATTGAAACCTTTTGCCCTTTGTTTACTGACCGGTGAAAATTGCCTATCGATACTAAACTGAACGCAAGGCAAAACTTACTTCAGGAAGGGTGTAAACTAGTCCTTGCCACCGGTATAAAATGTCCACTTCGTGGCCCTTCAAAGGCTAACCAACGAAAACCTCTTGACTGATGAGGCAGAAAATGGATGATACGATATCGCCGGGTACCTTCCACGAAAACGAACCCATCCGTTTCCATTCCAAGGGCCCACCAAGGGCAGGGTTTACCGCGAACCTAGTAGTGTTGCCCCGAGGATCCAACGGCGCTTGTGTGTGTGTGTAGGTGATGCATTTGTGCTGCCATTCCCTGCGAGTTCGGCTACCTTCGATTCGGTTGACAAACCCCCAAGGGTTTTACAAGTGCTTCCGGGACGCGGTTTGATTGCTCCCCACGTGCGCAATGTTTTGAACCCGGTGCACTATGGAACGAAAAGAGCAAATTGCCGGGATAAAATTCAGAATCAAATGTTTTGCAATTTTTTCATTGTAATATCGTGTAATACTATTATATTACACGGAATTATGATGTTTCTGGACAATCCCGCCAGGTGGCGCTGCAAAAACCTCATATTTTTGGATTTTTCTATGGGTGCATTATTTTTTTCAATCTTTTTTTTATATTAACTTAAAGATTTTATTTAGTTTAATATAAAACAAACTAAATTTACAAAAAACTATCATTCCAAATAATGTTATCCGGAAAATAATTGATATTTAAAGCGCCTATCGTGGACATAACTTCTGAACTATTCTGAGCTTGTACCATCATATTCTTGGTTTTGAATTGGCAAGGGTCTGTTACTATTTGAGGAGCTGTGATCTACGAAGAATGTTTTTAAATATGAAAGTTTTATTTAAATTTATTTTTTTTAAATTTAAATAAAAGAATGCTCTCATAAAAATGACTTTAATATTCTCGTTACATTTTACGGACGTGTGCTCTTCTATCCCTTCTGTATATTTTATTTCCACCTTCTGCTGCTTCCTCTACTAAGGATCCCAATGGACCTTGGTCATTTACAGTTGATGGCTATTAAAATATTTCGAATCCTTTCTATAAGTTCTGTTTCTATTTGCAAGATATCGCTCAATTTTTCTATGTTTGAAAAAGCCCGTCGACAGACATTTCTCGTCGTACTATTTCCACCCATTCACCTTGGTTCATCTACTTTAACACCAAATTCCTTGTACATCTTTTCCAATACAATGTTTTTAGAGCATTGTACATGTTTTTATAATTTTTAGTAACCTTCCGTTTTTTAAATACAATTCTGTACGAAATGTGAAGCAAGCATTCGAAAAATCTCATCCAACATAAGATAAATTCTCAGGATTTGGAATCCATTTTATAAGTGCTCTACACTGTTCATTTCTGTTAGTTTTGCTCCATACATAGAACATGTTTGTGTATACATAGCGTCGGTTAAATATGCCAAAATTTTTCCATCAATTCAATTCATGTAAAATGAATAATTTACAGTCACATAACTTGTTTCATTTAGCTGAATTGTATAAGGAACTAACCTGGTTATTAGGCTTTTGATTTCATACTATACTATTTGTATAACTTTTTCTTTTCAATCTTTCGCAAACTTGATCATAATTGGTCTGCAGAACCAACACTTTGGGGCATCAAGTTTATCCAGATGATATCTGAATTGACACTAATGAACGAAAGACGGATAGGAGTTAATGCTGATAGCTAATCACTATCTCATGCAGTATTTTCTCTGGAACCGTGAAACAGTTGATTGTAAATGCTGTGTTCACTAGATCCGTCAATGCCTCACGAGCGCAATAATACGACGCTTAGTGAAACACACAAAGAAGATGAAAGGTGCCGCAAGATTTCTGCTTTTTGCATTCCAATTATTCTACACGCAGTGTGATTCACCAACTCTTGAAGATTAACGTCAACTTTTACAGGTAAGGGTACAAACAGAACAAAATGTTAGTGTAGGGTACATTATTAATAGGAATTTTGGGTATAAAAAGATGAGTTTGTGAGCTGTAGAACAAATAAAAGCGACCTGATACATTCGAAGCAAACCAAACCAAAATTCATTCTTTGCCAATGACTTGGCTTATCTTTCCCCTTTTACGTGATGTTCAACCACTACCCTGCTTCACATTTTTACGATACGACCATTGTCAAATTTTAATTTGATTGAATACTATAGACTGTTTTAGCGTATGCTAAAACCCACGTCTTTCGTCTCCGGTGGTTCGTTTTAGATAGAACGTTCGGTACAGAAAGAACGAGAGTTCTCTTTATTTTCTCTCCGTTTAATTTACATGTATCGCCCTCTGCCGGCAAACCTGGCGCTGACGTTTGAACTCGTTAAAATGTTTAAATTTTTAACAACCATCGACCTATATTTCATTGAATGAGAATTTCATATCTTTCTTACCACACATGATGCTGCATATGGCATGATGGAGACGCCTAGTAGGTGATAAACTATAAGCTTCACATATAAAGTACAGAATAACGTAAAGATGCGCGCGTATGCGCCAAAAAAACTATCATTTATTGTTACAAAACATTCTAGACTATAAGTGGGTATGCATCATATTACAATCTTTCACAATCCTTAGCGATGGCGTAAGGTTAAAGACAGAAAATTGAAAATGTTTCCAGGAGTTTTGCGAAACAATGCTTAATATTTTGTGACATTTAATTTCAATTTGCTTAAACTGTCAACAATTTTAAAGCATGATAATAAACCTTTCTAAAACTGTGCTTGAAATTCGATTTCGGCCATTATTATAGGAGTTACAGACCTTCAAAGTTGATGGATTTTTTTCAATTTTTCACGCCGTATTTTCACAAATCTTGACTTTGACGGGCTGTTTCTCAGAACCTGGAAGAACAGAGGCTCTAGTTTTTGGGTCATTTCTTAGTTTCATCTTGTAGTTTAAGAAAACATATCTCATTTTTCTGAAATCCAAAAATGAATTTTTGATTTTTATCCCGGCTTCGCTCCATCGTGCGGTGGCGTCGTCTGAGCCGGAATTTCCCAAAAGCCACACGACTCACCGTATCCATCGCACCTGGTAATGTGTTGTTTTCGCGGCTCAGAAGTCAAATTGCCACGTTCTGATCCTCATCCCGCTGGCCAGTCCGTGGATATGGGTTTCGAGTGGTTTCGATTAGCTCCCCGTAGTGGAGCGGGATTCCAAGTAAACTGAGTTTTGCGTTAGTCAACGGTGCGCCAAACGACCGTGCCCACTTTTACGATACCTTGCACGACGAACCAGATGCGATGGAAAATGTGCAACGATGACGAATGGAGCCCACCAGGGAAAGGATCAAGTGCTTCGAGAGCCGGAAATTGAACAAAAGAGTGGCGCGGAAAACGAAGGCGCTTTCCCGTTTGACACCAGACGAACGAACGAACCACGGATAGGCCGTTGTGTTTTGTTATTTGCTAGAAGAAACCATCAATAATGACCGATCGGAACATGGAAAAGCTCGAAGAAAGGAGCAGGAGGTTTTGTTTGTCAACAATTACAAACCAGCTTCCCTTTTTTTTTTATTCATCAACACTATCATTTTCTTTTCTGCCATTCCCAAGGAAACCGCCCGGACAAAGCCGGTGAAGGAGAAGAAAATGAGTTTTCCATTTGAAGCGAACAGAAGATGACAAGGCGTGTTGTTGCTCTTGATTGGAAAGTGTTATTCAATAGGATTGTAGAAAATGCAAACATCATGTTGAGAGCTGGTTATGAAATAAATTGAAAATGAATTCAATTCTCCATAGTGTCGCTAGCGATCCATTTGAATATACATTAAAATATCGTAAATGTTTTGAAAACGGTGGAGTTTCAAACAAGTAAACAATTTTTAAAACTCTCCCAACATAACGTAATGTATCATGCATAGACTAGAAACCAGTGCTATTATGTAATAATTATTGGAGCAATATTACTTACTTAAACTAGTGTCAACAAAAAATCTAACAAGTTTGCGTTTAAGATCAAAGTGAAAAGAACTTAACGCATCTTCAATAGAAGAAGATTTTAGAAATCCATTTAAATGATCTAGATCTTAGTTTAGAAAGACCAAAATTCAAACATATTTAAGTATAATGCACAAACATTACGTGAATACGTAATCTTGTCTAAGCTAATGAAGTTAAAAGTAAATAAAAAATAAATGGTAAAAAAAATCCATCTCAAAAAAAACAGTATATGCTGTTATAAAAAAGAATCTTTACGAAAACAAGAAAAAAACGGCAACGTACGGTTCAGTTTCCAGACTTACGGTTTTGATACTAGAACTCACACTGGTAGAAGCATGCAGCTTTCGGTGGGAAAGTGCAGCTCAAACGAATGGACACGCAAAATACTCACCCTCGTCGTGCATCTGCTTGGCGGCGCATTCCGCACACTCGGCGCATTCGGTGCAGACGGCTGCACTCTGTTGCACTTGCTGCTGTTGCTGTTGCTGCTGCGCTTGTTGTTGTGCCTGCTGTTGCGCCTGCACTTGCTGCTGCTGCTGCTGCTGCTGCTGTTGTTGATTGACGGTGGCGGTCTGCGAACCAGCCTGGCCCTGGCCTGCGGTGCCCGTTTGTTGTCCCTGCTGGCCAGCAGCAGCTCTGGCTGCCAACATGGCAGCCCGTTGCTGCTGTAGCCGCTGGATAACCTGGAGCTGCTGAATATGTTGTGCACCGAAGACGTGCCCACCGAGTGCCCCGCCGAGTGCGTTGTCAAGCAGCCCACTGCCGTCTTTGTAGCCCTCCGGGGGGCTCAGCGTGGCCTGGTCGACAAACTCGATCGGGGGAGCAAACTTCGGACTCTGTTTTGCGGGGGTGGAAAAAGGAAAGAAACAAAAGGAAAAAACGGTAAGACAATCGGGCATTCGTTCTGGGTTGCGGACAATAAATAGAAAAGAGTGCGCCATGTTGTCGATTCCACAGCAGATCCGAGAGTAAAATGAGACATTTAATTCTCGAAAGAAAATGAAAAGAAATATGGGTGCAGCGCTTTTCCGGCTGCGTTTCTCGAAGTCGTTCGAGTTCTTCAATCGAAAACAGAAAACCCCCCGAGTGTCGGGACGGGTGCGCGCACGTCGAGCACTGATTGACGAAGCGTGTAATTGATCGGACGTAAAATTGAATCGTACCCCGCCGATCGGGAAGATCCCACCTCCTCACCCAACCGTTGGGTAGACAAATAAAACTGAAACATAAGACGGACGGCAAATAGCTCACAACTTTTCATGCGATAAATCACCATCGTTCGGGAGATTGAGCAAGGGAACCCCCCGGTGAACAAGAAACAATTCGTGGAAGGATTGCTGGCAAGAGAAAGTTGCGCTTTGGGCCGATCGATAGGTAAGAAAGCGACTGCTGAACTTCCTTTTCGCAGATTACAATCGGAGCAGCTCCAGTCGATCCAACCTTCCGGCACGATGCAGAGGTGAATAAAATATAATCATGCCGCCGGAAAGTCGAGCAAATCAACTCGGTCTTCGGCGGGACGAGAATCACGCACGCACGCCACACCGGTGTCGCTCGGAAAATGATTCCTTTATTTTCCACCGCTTCCGAAGGCCGCAAGGCTTGCGCTTCCCTGCTTGACCCACTTCTGGTTCGAGGAAAATTCGGTTGCCCGTACCTCAAACCGGACCGGGTTGCATTATTAATGCACGATTAGTGGCGCCCGGGAAAAAGGCGGGGGCAGGGCAGGGCAGGGCGGACTTTATGCGCTCTCGAAAGTAAGCAAGCAACCGATTTCGTTCGTCAAACGAGAACGACTTGCTGGAAGCACATGAGAAGCACAATTTGTGTGCGCTCGCTTGGAGGCGGATAATGTTTCGCCCTTTTGCGTCGAAAGGCGGTGCGTAAATGCCATGACGAAGCCGTCTAACAAGGTTTGACGTACGCACGAGTGCGCGAGATCTGCGTCCTGGTAACGAGCGAACGGACGGAGCATCATCGTTACTAAGAAGGTTACAAGCGAGTTTTTTCGATAAAAAGGGGCAGCCATTTGACTTCCAGAAAACAATCAAGAAACTGGTAGATATTGATAACCGTATACCCATGATCTTGATAACTCATAAAACATATTTTTTTATATTGTAAGCCGTGGTTTCTTATTTGTATGATTCGGTGTACCATTAGAAAAGATTTCTCAAGTTGCTCTTGCAAATTTACAAAAACTTTCAAAAAGTAAAATTCCAAAAGAAACGTCACAAAACCAGTTATAACCTTCCTTATGTTCTCTTACATGACAAAATGAAACTAGTGAATGAAATATAAAACTACTCTGAGAAAAATAGAAAAAGGGAAAAGATATTAATAAACTCTAAAACGTTTTATAATAAAGTTTGAAAAGAGAGACATCCCAAAAATACAACTGATTTTATTACAAATTTAAAAAAAAAATTATTTAAAAATGATATAAATGAACAACTTTCTTAAGATCCTATTTCAAACACGATGTTTCTTCCATGCAGGATAAAGATTCTTAACTGTGCCTTCGAATGGGACTAGAAGGTAAGAAAAAACATTCCAGTGAGCTTTACAATACCCTTATCACAATGCTTTAGCCTCCGCTGGCACAATATTCCACACACGACGTGTGCCGGGGAAAAGTATTGAAAATATCCAACATAAAAAAAATACCCCCGCCAGCAAAACGAGCCCCCTCCCCCCCTTCCATGGAGGGTGACATTTCTCAACGGAAAATACCTTCCTGTATTAGGTTCAAATATTTCACCTTTCAACCTGGCCTCCCTTTTTCCACCCGAGATACAGACCCCCCCCCTCGCTTCTCATGCTCGTTCGCGATAATAATGTGTACTGCCGGGAAATCCCCCCCTCGGCATAACTTTTCCTACCGGTTACACTTGCCGGCATGCCGGGATGCCATATACGAGGATGGCACGTTTAGCAGATGAGTACCCTTTTAGGGAATCCAACCATTACGTTAACATTAGCCTCTCTCCCTCCCATCGCTCGCTTCCCCAGTGCTTTCCTCTACGTTCTATCTTGCTTCGAGCCATTGTTGCCGTGTGCCGAAAGGAGAACCGGCTCCTTTGTGGAGTGTGTTTGGAGAGCGTGAGCCGTCCGTAGCCTCATATGAACATATTTTGTTTCCACTTGTTTCCTTTTCCACGTTTGCCCTGCTGTCGGCTCGAATCATCCGATTTTCCTCACGTGAGCTTCACGAGCTCCTCCAGAATGGCCCTTCTCGGGCTTCGTACGCACACCACACTGGAACATACACACGAACACTGTTTTCGTTCAGTGGCTTGATGAAAAGTGTCCCGGCAATAGAGTCTCCAGCAGGATCAGGACCCATCGTGGCATCGATACGCTCTGGCGCACGCTTTCGAAGGTCACCGGCAAGAAGTCTTCCAAGGCGCAACCCAAGAAGTCTTACCGGCATCCGACCGGCAGCTCCTTAAGGACGGGCGCTTCTCGAGAACCCTAGCGCCAGACGAACCAGGTCGAAGGGATACTGTTTCTTCTCCTTAAACGATTCTTCGCTCCGGTTTATGACATGACAACGTCTAGAGGGAGCTCCCTCTCAACCGGCGGACGTATCCATGTAAAAGAGAAGAACTATTTTTACCTTGATGAAAACTGAACCCTGCAGAAAAGTCAACCACGTACGGATCATTAGGCAAGGCTCCGCCGTCCGGATGCCACGTGAAAGAAACAGGAAAGTGTCCTTCGGTAAAGATAATTGAACGACAACCACTCGGCGGGACGATCGAACGGCCGAGATAGCATAATCGAAAATGAAGTGTACGCCACACACACACAGTTGCAGTTATTCCTGTCAAGTTCTCCCCACGGATTCGTCCGTTATCGTATCGCTGATTGCCTGTTCTGGCTCGTTATGATTTGTTCGTCTGTTCGTTCGGAAGCCGAAAGCAGACCAATATTGTTCGAAGGTGAGTTAATCCGGACGGCTTGGGGTGGGGAGGCAAAAAGTTACGTAACAAAGGAAATTAAGGAAAGCAACATGAAAGTACGCCTCGCAGAAGGATAGAAACATCGGGATGGTATATCGGTTCGTGTTTCGGTTCAATATCTTCCTCCATCAGAACGGAACATCGGCAATCAAACAAGCGAGATACGAAACAAGCGCCTGTTATCGATTTCCCCGACGATTGGAAGATTAAATGCGTTGAGATTAATTATCAATGGAACAGGGATTAATCTTCTTGCTTTGGTTTTCGGTCTTTCGAAGGTAGGGATTAGGGTTTCCGAGTTGATCGATTACATTTGGTGCGAATGCGATGATGTCGATGACGTTTGGAATTGTATCATGGCTAATAAGGTCAATGGCACTCAATCAAATATTTCTGTGCATGCAAAATGAAGAAACAAAACGTGTTTATTAAAGAATGAAACCAATTTCAGCTCAAGCTTATGTACATAACAGGCTTTGAACAAATTTGTCTTTTCAGGGACGAAAACAAACTTAAGCTTGGTTAAGTAGAACAAGCAGCACATACAAAACGTACGGAAAAATGCTTCCGAGAATAAATCGCACCCGATGCTGGCGGCACACAAACCAAAAAGATCACCATAACTCAGCCCGATTTAGCATTCCCAGAAAACGGACCGGGCCCTTTTCCTAGAAGGAGTTTCGAGTGGACAGATTTAAACCGTATCCATCTGTGGTTTTGCTCTACTTCTACTTCTCTACCCGACCAAATAGTGTCCATCAAGACGAACAGAAGTGGCGAAACAACGTGTTCACGAGTTTAGTCAGTGTCAAGGGAACAATCTACCGAAATCTGGCCCGAGACACTGTCGCCCCGTTAAGAAATGCTTCTCGTCCCCAGCTGGTGGGGCCACACTTTTCCAGGAATGTTTCCCGAAGCTAATTTGATAACGGTGAGGAAAAACCAAGCTGAATGGCTGGCACGGTTTGAATGGTAATAAAAGACAAACACTTCCGACGGGTTTCACCGAAAGGACCAAACGAAAAGCTGCTGCTTCGACTATGCACCGTTAGTAAACACCGAAAACTTCTATAAATTCCTCCAAAAAACAAAATAAACACAGGACCTCTCGCAAACGAAAACTTTACAACTGAAAATACCAACACTTGACCTTCGCCACCTGCAGCTCGGGTTGCTTTTCGAACTTCTTTCCGACCCGAGTTTGCTTCGCCTTAAAATATTCTCCACCAAACAACCGAACAGGGCCGGTTCTTGCTACTCCTCGGAAGTAGGGTGGCACGAGACGTCGCTGCGGTGAAAATAAATTTTCGGTAGGTAAATGTCACCTCCAAACAAAAAAAAACTGTTTTCGCTTACATAGATTTTCTTTTTCACAAAAAAAAATATACCGAACTCATGTCCACCTGGAGTGAATGAGGACTCGAAAGGTGCTTACGTATGCTGGAAAGCAGTTGAAAATACGAGCACATAAAGTGTGGTTTTCCAGTCGCAACCGGTTTTCTAACATATTTTCTTTATTTCAAGAAAGTTTCCATCTCTGGAAAATGCATTCTTATGCCTATGTCAAGAAAAACAGGCGCGAACAATAATCCATCTCCGATTAGTATTTTATGGCGATAAGAATAGGACTTTATGTACCTCTCGAATAAAAATAAACATGATTTTCGATCATAAATTCTTAAGTACTTTTTAAGAAATTTACATACGTCTCACTCAATCACAAACTCAATAACCTCAAGCATCTGAATATCTCATGTATACACTCCCACGATTTAGCACAAACAAAGTTACCACATTTCAGAAAGTTGTAAATTTAATTTGTTCACTCTCTCTCTCTCTCTCCCTTTCTCTGTCAATTTCTTAAATTCAATCATAATTACTCATGTCAACTGCTCAAGCGAAGCACCGAGCTACCCGAAACCAATACTGTTGACTTTGCCAAACAACTGAAGAATGTTTTTGGGAACGAGAAAAAAAAACGTGTTATCACAATTCCCGTGTTATCAAATATTATGCCTACAGCTGCCATTGATATGCGCAAACACTTTTTTATGCGTGCGAAAAGGGCGAACTCGCACACAACAAACAACGCGCTTCGAAAAAAAACTGGAGTCGCTTGAAAAAGGATGAGACAGCAGTGCAGCAATAAGAAAAACACAAATAAAGATTTGATTCAGCAGCAGCGTTTTTCTGCCACTCATGCAACCTTCTTTGGTGAACGACAAAAAAAGCGAAAATACACCAACACACATAAACGCGCTTTGAAGACAGTTTTCAGGGCATGTCCCTGCGAGGCAGATCTTTGATCCAGAAGATACACAAAACATCGCACAAGCTTCATACTTTGCATCCACCGCCCGTCTTGGCAGGATGAATTTGATACTGCGTCGTACCCGAATAAGGAAACGGTGCTTTTTTTGGAAAGGAAAGTAGAACCGTGGACAACATTTACCCAAGGAGAACTCAGGTTCATTTCCGTGTGTCAAAAATAATAAAAAAATTCGCACACAAAGAATAAAGAACGAAGGATGTCAACACGAACATGGGGTGGGGGAGTGTGGAAAAAAGGTTGTTTGGGTCACACTACCTTCGGTTCATTCATGTCAGCTTTTCTCCGGCCTTGGAAAAAGCTACGCCGGGTGTAGGTGTTTTTGACACATATAGAACCGAACTCAATACGTGAAAAGCAAAAATAGTAGCATTTTCGTTAAAAATATCGCTGCCACACGAGAAAAAGGCTGAAATCATCCATTGACTGGTTCAATGCTCCTATAGCTTGATTCAATATACATCTCACAAATCTGTTCTGCAGTGGAAACATCAGTGCTCCAGTTTGGAAAACGAAAATCGGGAGAGAAAAACCGAAACGACAAAGGTTCACCAAAGAACCCGGTGAAAGTTCGCTTCGAGAAGCTTTTTGTTATTTTCCAACGTTAGGTACCAAAGTTTAGATTTCTTTCACAACGACATAAATAAAGAATTCCAGTACAGTGAAAGTTTAAACATGGTTCAAGATGCCACAAAATGAAAGGAAACTCGAAGTAGGCATTTGTGTGATTTCAAAAAATCATTACGACCCATGATAATCATCTGAATCTGAAAATAAGTTCAAAGAAGTGTTGCAGAAAGTCTACCAAACCGAGGTCATGTCACGGGATAGGAAACAAGGCTACAAAACACTCCACTGAAAATCAATCAAATACTTCTAAACATGAAAAGTTTCCCCTCGGCCGGGCCGCACCCTAATCGCGGTCACAAAACTTTAACCATATTTCCACCGGCCGGATTTTCCACCTTCACTGTCAGCTCGCCGAAGCTAAAAACCCCGGGGTCTCTTCTATGTATTTAGCGTCTCAATAGCTCAGGCTCGGAAGCGATCCATCCCTCCGTAATAACCGATCCCTTGGCGTTGGCCCGGACGAACTTAACCATCTGACCGGACCATAATCGATACCTCACCGGGCGGGGAGCGGGTAGCGAAACGCGACACGGATCATCGGCACGCCGGGTCACAAAAGTCGGAGACCGAAGCCACCCCGCCAACCCCCCGGCCAGACGGAGGGTCATCAAATTTGTTCGCTGGGAGTGAAAAAGGTTATTAAAACATTACCATCAAGGCGATGGTGGCGGAGAAGGCGAGTTCTTCGGGAGGCCGGTGAATGGTGGAGGTTGATTTTATCACCACCCTCACCGGGTAGTCGTTGCTGGCGGGCCCCGGGTCTTCTAGGATCGTTACTGTTGAGTAATCGTCACCACTAACGGTGCCATTGTGTCGATGGCAGCGCCGGGAAAACCTCTCGATCGATTAGTAGTAGTAGTAATAAAAACGTGTTACGCTTTCGGAAAGGTTTCCTTTCCGTTTGGAGTTGGAAAAAACAGGACACTGAAAGTGTTCAAAGACACACAAAAAGAGACTATTAAGGGAATGCATACAAGTTCGGTTCGATAAGCTTTGAACAATAGTTTGTCAACTGTAGCAAAGAGTGGGGAAAATTGGTTCCTGTAATAGCTGTAATCTGGCTATTTGTCTTTGTCAAGTTTTCCAATCGTTTGTTATGATTTGGGTTTTTCGTTCGTGGATAAAACATGAGCATCAGATATAATATTACAAACGAAGCAAGCATAAACAAAAAAGGAAATTCAATCATTCCACAAGGGAAAACTTTTCGTATCCTGATGAAGCCGACGAATGGTGATAATATTTATAATCCGGGGCTAAAAATAGCATCATTTTTTGTCTCGTACGTTTGTCTTTAGGAAAAAAACAGATAACAAAACAGTAGCATCAACACATCAGTCAAGGCACCCCCAGGACGTTAGCAGGTCACATACACTTATCCGAAATGATAGACGCTCCTAAGTGGACACGTGTGCCAGTGGCAAGCAGGTGACAAAAAGTCAGACCCATTTTCACCTTGCAGCTGATGTTACAGGCCTGATGTCACTCCCCCCTTCGATACACACACACACACATACACTAGATATGCTGGCAGAAATAGCACACGCCCAACCAAGGGTTCGCCAAAACGTGGCGTAACCGATGCGCTCCCATCGTTCATCGCCAAATCCTTCCTTCGCATGCCGGAGGCGTCGTCGGTTGTTGCAGACGTCATACGAGCCGACACGAGTGGAAATGCTGGGAAATGGGCCCACTAGTTTCCTGCTGCGTCTACCCAGAATGTTATTCCATTTCCATTCCTAGCGTACGGCTGGCGAGCAACCGAGTGGAACCGTTTTTTGCAATGTTTCCAGGTTTTTTTTCATCGCACGACCAAAGCCAAAGATAGAATTCTGACGGAAAGCATTTATTCACACCTTCCATCGTCGGTTGACCAACGTTTACTTTTACGGGTAACCTTTTTATGGCGTGTCCTTTAAGGAACAGGATATTGGTTTTTCTTCGTATATGTTACCTTTTAAGGAGGTTGGTATAGGATTGCAAGCTTTGTACGAAATAAATATTTTATTCATAACATTTTCACAATACAAAATAATTTACTTAACTGCTTCAGTAATAGTAGTAGTAGTAGTAGTAGTACTAGTTGCATAGCTTGTAATTCATTATGTTACATAAAACATGTATTAAGAATTTTTTTCCCTCAAGGGAAATCTCAAGGTATAAGGTATTGATTTTAACTACACTGCGTCCCAAAATGATAGCCTCACCCAGTTTTTTCACTCATATGCTATTTTAAATGATCGCAAGATAAAATAAACGACAGAAACATATTCCTTAATCTAAAAGAAATGTGTTTCACTTCCAATTTATCAGAAAAAAAATTTAATTATAACATTTTGGTCAAAAATTTAAAAAATTGAGTGTCCCATAATGATAGCCTCACTTCAAAAATCATTCAAATTAACAAAGCAACCCAGTTCCTAGCCACGTTATCCGTTGCCAAAAGTAATTTTTAAGTTCTCTTACTTTAATTTGTAATTTAATTTGAACATTGGAAGCAGAAAACAACTCTAGGAACGAGAAAAAAGTCAAATTGATGCTTATCGCTTTAATGGCATGTCAAATCATGAGATTGGTGTGCTAATAAATAGATTCACAAACGTCATTAACGATTATGTAAAAGATTCCAGTTAAAATGAGCTTCAGAAGTCTCCTGGTCGTCTTCAAAATCTTTCCTTGCGTGATAATCGGAGAATTTTTTAAGTTGCTTTCAGTTCAACTAAAGGTTGCCGTAGGACAAAAAACGATTTCTGGTTGAATGTGCACAAAAATGCTGTGTTGCGAGCTTTGAATTCATGTTCTGATATTGTAAGAGAGTCCATGAAGAAAGTTTCTGCCCTCAAACTTCACCAAAAAGTCGATAGATTGAAATTTGCAACAGCACATATGACATGGAAGAATGTGTGAAGAAACGTAAGTTGTCACTTTGTAGTCTTGTTCAAATTTTAAATTGATAATTCATGTTAGGTGGATTATATTGATGAAAAAAAGTTAAATATTGATGGATCGGATGGTTACATCCATTACTGGCGAGATTTAAGACGATAGCACGATTTTTCTATCGTCGCAATTTTGAAGGTGATTCGGTCGTGATTTGGGCTGCGTTCAGCGGTCATAGTAGAAGTGAATTGGATCTTGTACCAACACGTATGAACAGCGATATGTTTATCGACATCCTGGCGAATCATTTGAAGCCTTATCTGGAAAATCACAACACTCAACAGCTCATTTTTAAGCAAGAAAATGCTGCCGGGCACGCACGCAAGACAACAAGAACTCACCTTGCACGGTCGGGTATCAAAACAATGTCTTAGCCAGCCGTTTCCCCAGACCTTAATCCAATAGAAAATGTTTGTGGAAGCCTAGTTCAAGAGATTTATGAAGATGGGAGCCATTACGAGACCATAAAGGACCTTAAACTGGCAATCCGAAATGCTTGGCGTTCCTTATCAGTAAATACGTTAGAAAAATTATCGAAGAGCATGCCATCACGAATTTTTCAAGCAATAAATCCTAATGGGGGACCCACTGATTATTATATCATGACTTTTGAATCCATTTATGCTATTTTTGTTGATAATTTAATCAAAATCCTAAGTGAGGCTATCATTTTGGGACACCACAGATTTTAGTTTTTTGGACCGAAAGGGATTGTTTATTCGTTTTTTTTCAACAATATTTATGCAAAGTAGTCAGTGTATACTTACAAATATTTGTGTATTTTTTGAAAAAAATTATATGCTCGGTATTCGCCCTGCACAGTAAAAACTAGGTGAGGCTATCATTTTGGGACGCAGTGTAGTTGTGTGGTTTAAGTTTGCGAGATAACTGTTATTATAGTTTAATGATAATTTTGTTATTTGTTGTTTGATGGTACTTATGTTACATCTTCTGGGAACTAGATGCGTCCGGTACGGTGTGACATCTAATATGGCCTTAAGATATTTGTTTTGATATGGTTTGAAGTTTTTTCTGGTGTGTTTTGGCACATGCTATCCAGACTTGAGAAGCATACGTTATAAATGGTCTGATCAAAGAAGTATCGAGCAGCAATTTGGTTTTACAGTTTAATTTTGATTTCCTGTTTAGGAAACAGTATAGTACACAAAAGGTTTTTGATAACCGTGGTTTCTATATGATATCGATATATTAGTCTTTTATCCACAGTCAATCGTAAGTACTTGATATTTTCCTTCCATGGGATAACGGTGTTGTTAATTTGAAGCTGAGTTTTTGGGATTTTATTTAATTTTCTGAAGCGTGTAAAAAATGTTGCTTCCTTCTTTGACTGCATCACATTTACTTAATTCGTATCAGTGGAAATTAAATATAATTTAACAGAAAATAGCATCCTTTGAAAACATTTCGCTAGAGCTACTGAATAAACTAATGAGTTTAAAAACAGAATCGCATTCAATTAAGCTTATCAGTCGAACGAATGTAAAAATATATTATTTCTGTCAATCCTTTGCATTTAAACAACCTTTATTTAACCATGTTGATGTGCTCTTGAGCTGTTTTAATACAAATTTTCTTAACGCCTCCTCGATTGGATTATTTCCCAGGCACTTGCAACCCGCGTGTGCACAAACTTTCGGGGACCGGGAAATGCCCCAAACCGGAAAACGCCGTCCAACGGTAAGCTGCTCATAATTCTATCTACACCTCGTTAGCTAACGTTCAGCTCGTCCCTGTGGTCCATGGTGTGGGAACCGTTTTTCCGAAGCTCGGAAACCCATGTACCGTCACAGCATCTAGCAACAGGACGGCCCAACGAAGGACTCCACAGTTTCACCGGATGTCCTCCAGGGAGCGAGCCAGGCTGCCGAGGAACGGCATCCCCTCATTAACCTACTTACATCGTCGGTTAACGGTCGGCCGGGCACGCCTGGGTCGGTCCCGGTATGTTGAGTGGTAAGTTGGTCGAATTTTACCGTCGGCCGCAGCGAGATGTTGCTGCGTGCGCCCATAAAAGCCGATGGGGCTCGGGGTTCAATACGATTCCGCCAGACACGACAGCCGTAAGCCGTGGATAAGTAGCACCCGGGGAGGACATAAAATCGTGGCTCTTAAAATGGCCACAAAGGTGGGGTGGAGGAGGGAAACGAGGAGGCGGGGTGGATCAGGACGATTTTCCTGTTTATATTGCATTCCGTTTAATGGGAGGAAAAATAAGTCAGCTCCATTTTCCACCGTAACCGGTATTACGGCCGCAAATTTTTTTTCGGGGTTTGAGGAAGGATAAACGTTACGAGCTATCCAGAAGATTATCCGTGCTGGTTTATTTTCCCAAATTTTATAATTTCTCTTTGAAGCAACATTGAAAGGCCTCGAGAGATATTGCCCATGCTAGTTAATTTCACCATTCGCACTGGGAAGAAGCAAAAGAAGAGTCGGGTCTGAAAATGAGTCGAGTTCCGCTTCGCACCCAAAACCGGACACTGGCGACGCCTGCCGAAGAACAGACAGTCGAAACGCAGCCGGAAACGACTTGGAAAAACCCGCCCAGGAATGGTTCGCGCTATCGCACAGCACTAAAAACTTACTCCACCAGTTATGGCGAGTTTTGCGACATCCTCGGTGCCGGTTTTTTTTTTTTTTTTTTGCTGGCGCAATCCTTTTGCCTTAAATCGCACTTAACACACACACACACAAACGGAGACCCGCACAATGGTGCGACTGGTTGTGCTTTATCGCGCGAAAGTAAAATGATGCACCTCGAAGTGAACACATTTCGGGCGATAGTTCATTTTTCAGCCAAATAAAAACGGACATCGTTTCCGGGCGACGAAAAGTAATAAAGTATCCCAACAGTTACATTTCGCGCGCGCCAACTGCAATGAAAGAACTGAATCTATTTATCCGCCATCTTTAGAAAACCATGAAAAAGGCGTCTTTGTGTAGCTCCAACTCGTTGCGAAATTCGATTCCATACACCAAACGGACAAAGACAATAGAATCGCGGTGATGCAAGACGTGGCGGAAATACGCCAGTAGCGTTATCAAAATTTCCCCATAGTGAGCGCCTTACAAAAAGGATTATGCCAGGAATGTCCGTTCACGAGACGATGAAGAATGCAACCGGGCGAATGCTCAGCTTCTGCACCGTTCGGGATGAAAGCTAGTGCCGAGAGGAGGTGAATATAGATTGATCAAAAAAGGTGCCTCATCCTGCATTATGTTCTCGCAGGCGCAAATGGGAGCGCAAATTAAGGACGCATCTCATTAGCGCCTTGTGATGAAGACAAATTAAACGCGGAAGAGTGGAAATAATTAGGGCAACTCTGCCGAGCGGTCCGTAATGAAGCCATTAAACGGTGCACGCTTGACTTTATTAAAGTAGGTTAATGCTGCCATCGAATCGAAGTAAAGGTAATACTTTACGGTAATGTTCAGTTACGGGTATTTCTTAAATTGTCTTATTTTAAATTTAACTTTGTTCTCCTCTACCGATTTCAATTTGTTCTCCTCAACTTCGCAAGCAACTATTTTTACCACAAAATTTGAAGTTTTCCTTAAAATGAACGAACCTTAGGTCACCCTTTAATTATACATCGTTCGATTGGAATAAATTCCGTTGTTTTACAGCGTGCTTGTTGTAGTTTCGTTTTAACCTTTTGACCCTTGACCCTTGTGGTTATGGGGACCCATCAACATACGCATCGACGAACAAACAGCCCAACAACAAAACAAAAAAGGAAAAACCATCCCACAGCCTAATCAAACCTCAAGTCGTCGCACAAACTTCGGGGCTTCGTCGAATGAAACAATCAAATCTGATTTCCCAAGCACACATTAATTGGTCCGCCCCAAAATGTTTAGCAAGCATTCGGCGAACCCTTTTCTGCCTTGGTTAGCTCGTTCGGAGATGTTTAATTCGGTGTGTTGTTATTATTCTACCCGATTCCTTCTTGAAGAACGATTCAATTTGGAGTGTTTTCGGAAAATTAGCATAAGCTTTCCGCCAGTTCCAGTTAAAAAGTGTTTTCCAATCAACGGCGACAACCCCAAAAAGCAACGCGTTCGTCATTGGGAGAGGTGACATTAGGAAATGGAAGAGAACTTGGGAGAAACTGGCAGGGGAAGCTACGAACAAAGGAAACTTGTGGAACTTTTCCGGAAGTCCTGTAGGGAAAAAGCGAACCCAAAACCGTACTCAAACTTAATTACCATACCCTTTGCCGTTTTTTTTCTACCCCCAACTTCGAACATCCTTAATCCGCTTGCTTTTTTCTGCTGATGCTACAGTTTTCTTTTCCATAATAGAGGAAAATATGCTCCTCTGGAATACATACGGGAGTCAAACGATTGTTTTCCATACTGGCTCCTTCCTGGTCCGCCTTCTGTTACATCAAAATGGCGACCGTAGAATGCGCTTCTCGAACTATTCAGCTAAAACCAGCCGTGCGGGTGCGGGACCTGGGGAGTTAAATCTTTCCCTCTTCCTCTCTTAAGTTCATGAGTCACCAGCTCATGGAACGTTCCGAAATGTGGTGCACTTTTTGGCCGGTTGGAAAAGCAAAAGGAAAACGAACGGTGCAAAGGCGACCGTCACGCGGATCCTGCAATGTTTGACCTAGTTACGCGGTCAGTTCGCTAGCGGCGGCCAAAGGAAAAGCTAGTCCCAAGTAAGCCCAACCGCTTATAATCCCCTTGGAAAAGCATCCCGACGAAAGGACACACGAAACGGCCGACTTTAACGGTAACGTATGCCACCGGGGAGGCCCTTTTCAAAAAGCGTCGGAATGCTTGCCATATGGTACCCGTAAGCGCAGGTCATATCCTCCCCCTCTCCTGGTGGGCAGGAAGAAAATGCCTCCGGTGGGGCGGACGGGTGCCAGCAACCTGCCGACGAAAAGCGCAGCCCCAGAACAGGGACTCCAGCGCGCAGATGAGTGGGAATTATTTTCGGTCCACCGAGCAACGGGTGGGAAGACCGTTTTGCAACATTAACAGTGTGCCCAACCCACGTATATGCACACACACAGACACATAAACACACATGCGAAGCTGGAATGTTCCCCGCGTGATGGAAATTATGATAGCGACAATTTGAGAAATGAGTGTTTATCCCAAGCCCTCCTCCTTTCCTCGCTGCATTCGGGATCACGGTGAAAAGAAGAGGGTGGACGGGGTGGGCTGGGAAACGGTGGAGGATTTCTACACCTGATCCTTTCGCGGGTTTAAAAACCGCCGCTAAGTGCACTTGCCAACCTAGGACACGAGCACCAGGTTTGTGCTGAATTGGGTCGCGAAAGGAGGAAAAACTGCTCCCCATGGAAAACATGAGGCTTGGAGCGGGGGACGGGTGGGCGCATGGAAAAGTCGCCGTTAAGCCTTGACATCTCCGCCCGATTGGTGGTGAAGTTTTTCCCCCACCGTCCCAGCTGTCAAAGCATGTTGCTTGCTTCTTGGGCCAACTTGTTGTCGTGTTTATATTTCTGCAATAACGGAGATTAAAAGCTGGCGAATAATAATAATCCCTCCAAACCTACACTGGCGCCATCCGGAAGAGCAAGCTAGTTGATGGGAAAACCATTAACCCACATTTTCCGCAGATGAAAGTGAAACGTGACATCTCAATCGCGAAGACAAATTTTCATCCGCGACCTTTCTTTTTTCTAACTCGTTAAAATTTATGCAAGACTCGATTTCAGAGCATCACATTACTCATCGCACTGAATTAGATATCGACGTACCATTGCTTTAGCTGCCATTTCTTGAGAACATTCTTCCTTTGGCCACCAAACCGCTTCCATGCTCCTTGTACGTAACTCTGAACGTCGCTAACTATGTCAATTAATTTACGATGCAAATGAGATTCAACATCGATCCTTGCCTTTCTCGCCGGTTTTGAGAAACTGGCAACTGAAGTGGTGTTTTCTCTGCTTCAAAGACAACTTGAGCAAACTTATCCATCCATCCACGGTACCGAAAGCTAGAAGACCGATCCGGAACGAGATGAACAATCCTTTCCAGCTTTCGAAATGAACCATCATACTTTTCTATTAGTTTGTAAATTCAATTTAATAAGTAAGAATCTACACGATTGAAAAATTAAACAGCTTGTGTTTCTGTGATTACATAATGAACAATTTGAATTCATCAGCTCGAAGCTCAAAAGAGGTTTGTTGTTCCTATAAATATTACACCTGCCTGGCTCAATTGAATAACAACGACAAACAAATGTCCTTTGCTTGAAACACACGGCTTTTCCGAAAGGCGTCTATTTTTTCCCCCTTCACGGGAAAAACTCCACCCCGGCTGGTGACATTAAATCACACTCCGGACACGTTTCGAGCACCCGAGCTGGCGTCGATCCAGCCCATCTATCAATCTTCGCTTTTGTAGAAATAATCAATTGCACTGATTCGGCCGTGTGTGTGTGACAAAAAAAGTTGGGGAAAGTGCATTGGAAAATCGGCTACCTTACCAGACACACTCCAAAAAAAAAACGGACACATACACACACACACACACAACCCCTTTGTGTACGTAAACACAATTTTGTACCTTTGCCAACTCTTTCGTTATCCTTCTGTTTTTTTCTGTTTCTTTTTTCTGCCCCGGTCCCAAGTGACATTGCATTTTCCACGAGGGCAGTGAACCGCTGAACGTAGTGGAACGGCAACACGAAAAACTATTCTCCGAACCATTTTGGATGGAATTTGGTCCCGGTTCCATACTTTTTTGGTGCCGGATCAAAAACCCTACCCAACAATTCGATCGACACCGAGCCGAGAAAATGATTCCTGGAAACCGCACGCGATCGGTTCGGAACAGGAAAAAAATCCAGGGAAAGGAAAATCCAGGAACACCAGCCGAAGGTCCAAGGATGCGCGGAACATATGATAGGAAACGGCATATTGATTTCCCTTTCCACCTTGTGTTCGACTGGATTATGTTGCAGCACCGATGAGCCCGAGTTCAGAGTGGATGGGGAAGCTGAAATAAGCAATTTTTATGCCGTTCGTAGGGCGGGATAAATTTGTTCACCAACCCCGCCACTGGCCGAGACAGTTGCAGAGAGCCATGGAAGCAGGAGAAGGCGGAAGAAAAAACATAAAAGTGCTGTACGACAGCACGAAACAACAATCCGTTCCATCCGGCCGCATCCTGGGCGGGAATTCCTGGCGCTAAGGCGCTCATCGGATTGGCCTCGCATCGCGAATGTTCCGACACGACAATTTATGCTGACGAAGCGACCAGCCATTATGTCGAGGGCGCTGCCGATTCTATGGATCCGCAAGTTTTCTTCGGCCAAAAAACAAAAAACAAAAACAAGGAAAAAAGCCAACCGTATCGAGAATCGTATCGAGAACGCTGCGGGGCGGGTATGAGTGTTGCGAACCGTAAACAGGGCAACCGGGCCCGTACACTCCCAAAGGAAACTGCGGGTACTGCCCGCAGGGACAGCCAAGGCAAGGAAAATGGAATGCGAAAAGAAACTACGGCGGGAGGAAAAGCGACGCCCCGTCGAAAGCCGATTTCATCGAGTTTTCCCAACCACGCGACAGCAGGGCGGAACATATTCAACTGTGTGTGCGTGTCTGTGTGTGTGTTTGCAATTTTCGTGTGCAGCTCTGTGATGTGTTCCGTTTAGTGTGTTCTCCCCTCCTCCCGCCCCCTCCAGCGTGTATTCCCACGAGGCGCACTCTAGCAAAGGACAAAGCCCATCCGAATGACAAGTTCGGCACATCGTTCTCGTGCAGATGGGAAAAAGTGGTGCGCGAAAGTCGTGGGAAAGTCGATTGCAATAAACGGGCTCTCGGTGGGTGGGGGTCGAAAGGGGGCAGTGAGTAGCCCCGGGTCGAAGGCAATCTAGAAGTTGGCCGTGAAGCACCAGGCGGCTCCATCGTGTCTGGTTGGGTTGTGGTTTCCAGCCTTCGGTGGGTGGCATGTTTATGCCACGCGTATGTGTGAGTGTGTGAGTGTTCTTTTACGACCGCGTGTGTGTTTGTGTGTGTGTGTGTGCCCACACTCTGTCAGTGCCATTTCCGCAGCCTTTAGTATCGGGCCGACCGAATTCAATAAACATGTCCCATTTCGAATTCGCACGAAAGCAGAACGGAAAGAAAAGTGCCTACGCTAAAGTCTGCACCACCGCACAACATAAGCGACCCCAGGGGGTGGGGGCGAGGGTGGAGGTTCGGCCAAGAGTTGGAGACGAAAAAGGCGGCCCGTGCACTGCTGCGCAAGAATGTCAGCACAAATCTACGTCCTTAATCAGGATGAACCTGTCCTGTGGAGGTCGTTCTAGGGGCAGGGCGGAGGGGAGAAGGGGCCGCGTGCGAGGTCTAGAGGTCGTTGAGATAATTAGATTTATTTCGGTGACATTGCGACAGTCCGGGAGACGGTTGCATTAGCCCTCGGAGTACGTGTTCATTTGAGCGGCCAGCAAATTGAATGGTGTTCCTTTCAATGCCGTCCGAGGTTGTGGGCCTCCGATAAATGGCCGGCCGTCCGAAGATGACACATACACACACACGCAACCTACGCTACTTCAAACCCACGCCCGACGGCCATAGAAACGGACCGTTATAGCCCGACGAACGAACCAAGGCTTCATGATTGGCGCTCTTAAGACAAGCGTCCGAAATAGAATACCGTCACCGTCATCGCGTCCTCCGCCAACCTTTCTTCCTCTCAAACGCTACGGTAGCATGCAAATGGTAGCCACTGGCTACATTAACACTCGCACCCACACACGCACACACACACACGCATGAATGACCAAGGAGCACGAATGTCGAAGAAGTTGATTTATTGGATTTGGGCGTACGGTAAACATAAATCGTCAATGGCTGGAGCACGGGAAAGCTTTCCAGTGTTGCTCGGACAGACGGACCGATCCTGCGTGCGTTGGTGGTGTGTTTAGGTCTCCCGGACTCGGGTCAATATAATTCAGAGTAACGGTTCGCCGGGCATTACAGCGCCGGCGGACACAGGACGCAGACATTTCGGTTCCTCAGCCCAACTAAAACCCACAATGGGAAAATTATCTCATACCAACTTTATGTCAGCTGTAAATTAATTTCAACAACACCCCAAAGATATTGTCGTTAATTCCTTTGAAACACATTGTATGCCCGCAATGACACAGCAAATACTTTATCTGCTCGCATGTTTTTATGACATCGTGAAAATGATAGTTTTTTTGGTTTTTGCTCCACCTCTGGTACCTTTCAATGTCTTATACTTCTAAAGTTTTAGGGTTCATGAAGATCTGCAATGTACACAAAATATTTTGATAGGGTGTATGAAAACAGTTTCCCTACTTACTTGGTACTAATTTATGAATTTTGTGTAAAAGAACATTCACCAAGAAATCGAAGATTTGTTTCTTCCTTATTTATGCCTTTCTTCATCTTTCATCTTTCGTTCATCCATAATGAACTAGAAAGATCCAGATGTAACGAAAACAAGTCCAAGTGACTCGGGTTCGGTAGATGAAAAAAGTTCCATCCTGATACGAAGCTTCTGACAACTTAATCTCACAGCTCGACACTCGGCACTGTGTCTCTTGGGAAATTGAAACAACAAACTTGCAACATTCAATGAAGGTGTCACGTCATCCGACAATAACAAAAAAAAAAAATCCCTTCATGGCATCGACACCGTGCTGACCTTAGCCAACTCGTTCCTTTGTGACAGTGAATCCGTCCCTTTAGGCAACTTGGCATCCCGCTTGAAGAACCATTTCGTACAACCGTTTCTATTCCGTTCGGGTGGAAAACATACAAACAACGTTCTCATCAGAACGTGTCCTTGGCGTCGGTCGTCGGTTGACGCCAGGAGAGTAATCATCAAATACGTTACGCCTCGAATGGGAGAAAGCCACTCGACGATAGCTTTGTCGATCGAACACGAGAATACCTTCCCCGGCGGGCCTTGCGGCGTTGGGACGTAATTGTTAGTTCCTCGAGTGCTAGGACATCACCATTCGCAGGGAACCATGTGTTCGCTCCTGTTTGCTACCGAACATCTTTATCGTTCCGGCGCCGTTGAACGATGATAATTCAGATTGCGAAATGAATAGAGCGGGCGGGTAATGAAAGAAGCTCATCGCATCAGTATCTTCAACGTCACACAATGGCGAACGGGAACGTCTTCGTCAGACAAAACACCACAACGACTCTCGAGCGAACCAATTGCCGAGGCGTTGGGGCGAAAACAAACCGAAGAAAATTCGAGCCGTTCCAGCCCGCAACCCGTAACGTTCCCTTCGGTGCCCTACGAGTGCGCCTGTGTTCGTGGGCTGGGTGCTGCCGCGCAGGCGGCCTTTACTCCACTGCGTGTGCTCTCGTTTTCCTCGCCCTGACCCGTTTTTTTTTTATTTACATCCTTCCTCAGGACCGTGGAAGAAAATAGAGCTCCGTCTTGTGTCGGCATCAGCGCGATTTAACCCGGATCAAATGGACGAACAGTGAGAAATAGTTTTTGTGCATTTTAACGTTCGTACCAAACCTGACCACCCGCCATCATCCCCGCCCTCGGTCACTGAAGCGAGGAAGGAGCTGTGAATTCCACGAACGGAAACGAGGTCACGAGCAGCAAGGTCACCTCGCACCAACCCGAACTTTTCGCGCTAGCTCCCCGCTCCCCCAAAAAGGAAACACAATGGCGAACGGTGAAGGACTAACAGGTGGCGCTGTACTGGGTGTGCATCAGGCATGGTTCCATTTTCATCGGTTGCATGTTGAACGTCGGAAAACAACGCCCAACGGTTGCCTGCAGAAGTGCAGAAGCGTGTACAGTGCGTCGCGAGTGAAAGGATGCTACAGGATGTTTATTCTAATTGGTCCCGCTTTTGAGATTCAATATTTGAAGACTGCTCTAGGGCCATGTTTGGTGGATGTTTACTTGCTATCTTTCGCAACAAAGAACAGGAACACAAAGCATGTTTCCAACATAAGACTTGTTATCGTCAATCAAATTGAAGATCCTGAATTCATTAAACCATTCTATATGGTTTCTTTTTCGTACGTTTCTAAACAGCAAAATGTCCTCCTCTATGCCTATAAACTGTCGTGCAGAAAACATCCATGTATTTCGTCAAGTTTGAGGTATTTCGGACCACAGATGATCCATCGTTAGCTTAGGTTTCTTGGGTGGATGTTTCTTTTAGATTACTTTTATTCAGTTAGCACAATGTCCTCTAGTGGGAGCACTCTCCAAAACTAGCTACTTAAGCCCCGGCGCTCATGGTCCGATTTTCTAACCGGCGCTACCGCTCGGCTGTCGCGGACCCAGCGGCAAGATAGCTGTTTGATTATAGGATTGAATCTAATAGGATTGGGAATAAAACAGAACGTAATTCTTAAGAATGTTTTGCTCAAGAACACAGACCACGATATGTTTCACGAGATATCTCAAAAACATAAGTCATTGCGCTATGAGGTAATCATTGAAATAAAGATAGTCGAGCTTCATTACCATCTGGATCATGTGGATTGAGGACTCTTTGACATTGACGCTGGAACTTACCGGTGGCGTGCGCCCATCGTCCGTGTAGCCACAGTTGCAGCCTTCGTCACAACATATTCGAACGAGCTCGTGTTCACCGCAGGTGCATGGTTCCTCGTCCTCCTCGTCGTACGGGCAGTCCTCCCGTATCAGGATGATGTAGTCCGCCTCGAAGAACTCGTTGCGCGTCTCGTCGAACACCACCCGGTTCTTGCGCACCGGCGGTGGCCGGTTCGGCTTCTTCAGCAGCCCCCGCAGGGTACCGGTGGCCGTCTCCCGCATCGTGCTGCCGCCTCCCGCCACTAAGGCGTCCGCCTCGCTGCGATAGAGCGGGATCGCCTCGAGCACACAGCCGCACCCGCCGCCTACCGACGCCGACCCGGCCCGTGCCTTGGGGGGCGGTGGAGGGGGCGGTATGTCACCGTCTTCACGCACTGCACTCACGGCGCCGCGGCCCTGTACACCACCAACACCACCACCAACACCACACTGCACACCACCACTGCTGGCCACTAGCACCACCTTCCCGGGGGCGCCTCTTTCGGGCGCCGCGGAACCGACCAACACTAAACCCCCGCACGTGGGCGGAGCGATCTCTAGATCCCCCGCACCGACCCGCTGCTCACTACACTCCGGCACACGGTGCAACTCCGCGACGGTCCGGAACACACTTCCCGCACTGGAAAATAACCTGCCTGCCTTCGGCGGAGGAGGTGGAGGCGGTGGCGGCGGCGGCGGTGGAAGAAGGACGGGTGGAGGACCCGATACAGGGAGTACCACCACTAGTTCACCACCGGCCGCAACCAGCTGCTCCTGCTGCTCTTCTAGCTCCTCCTCGAGCTCATCGTAGCAGTACTTGATCCGGTAGACTTCAGGCTCGTAGTCCTGCAGATGGCGCGTATCGAACTCGCAGTTTGTGTGCGGATCGGCTGCCAACAACTTCTCGAGCCGCACAAACTCCTCCTCCTCTTCTTCGCGGTCGTCGGCCAAACGATCGACACAAATCACTTCACTCTCCTCGGCGCACCCAACGTCGGAGGATAACACTTCCTCTTCGTCGACGTCGTCGTCGTCGTCCTCCTCCTCTTCTTCGTCCTCGGTGGATCCACCAACCACTACCACCGTCTCAACGATCTCCAACGGATCACTCACACGGGCGCGACCTCCTGGGAAGATTTTACAAATTTCCTCCGACTCAGCGCCACTACTTTCCGGTGTGTCGGTGTTCTGGCGCAACTCCTCAACCGCACGCGGATGTCGCTGAAGTCGCAGCGGTCCAATGGGTGCGAACCCAAGCAACGGTGGACCACGATCACTCTCCGGCGAATCACTCTTAACACGATCACTTTCACCCCGGACAACTTCTACCTCGACAACACGTCGTACACTAGAATCAACATCTCTTCGAGTATCAAGTTCACACCGACCTAATGGAAAATGCCCTTCCTCTGCCCGTCCGTCGTACTCCTGAGACAGTAACGAAGGCAGGGAGACTGCTTTGGAGAGCCGGAGTTCCTCCGCACGAGTGTGATGTACGTTGTTGTTGGTATCCTGAGGAAGTTCCTTCCGCCCGAACTCGTCAGGCTCTACCGCTGGTCGTTCGTTTGATGGAGGACGTTGACTGGCCGCACGTTGCCGTCCTTGGCGCTCGAGATCGATACAGGAGAGGGAGAGCAGCGAGGACGCGGACAGCGAGAGCAGGGACGAGGAAAGCGGTGGCAAGATCGGTCTAGTCCAGGAAGATATGGAACGTCGCTTGGAACCAGAGCACGAGACGCTGGAGCGATTGTTTTCCGCGCTGTCAGCGTTTGTCACTCCAGCACTGGCACTAGCACTCAGCAGATGGCACTCGGTTTCGTCCTCGTGCCGTGTCGCATCCTGCTGTAAACAACTGAGCGAAGATGTTTTCCTCGATGGCAGAAGTCGATTACTACCACCGCCACCGCACTGCTGGATACTCCTGGGAGGCTTTCGTTCGCGATTCGCTTCGGATGCTGCTGCTGCTGCTGCTACCAATCCCGTTGATGATGATTGCACTGATGCCGCCGATGATGATAATCCATCCAACAGCGACGGCGTCGACGCTGACGGTTGGAGTCCTCTCGGTCGGTGCGTGGACTGTGTTGGTGAGAGCGTCACGTTCGCATCGCTGCCAGCACGACCACCAGCACGACGGCCGCTTGTTGGGGAGTCCGGCGCAAAGGTGTTGGTGTTGGCATAGTCCACCGACGGCGGATGGCCTGCGCACACGAGCAACGAGGGCAGGGAGCCCCCGGGAGTGCCCCGTGCGTAGCGCGACTCCTCCCGCTCCTCGGCACGTGCACGGCTCGAGTCCTCCGGACTCCGGAAGAGCTTTTTCGTGTAGGCAAGACCACGGAAGCGTTCCTCCAGCCGCTTCAGGCGCTGACTGGCCTCAAAACACTCGACACCAGCACCCTCCGCGGTGAGGGGATGCTGCGATGCGACACTACCACCAACGTCACCCTCAACACCACTAGCAGCGAGCACGGGGCTACGTTTTCCACTGTCAATAAAGTTCCCAATGTACGTTTGCGTGTTCCGATCCCGACGCTCCTCGACAGGACCTTTCACAATGCTCCGAAGCTTTTCCGAAGCGACTTCCGCACGCACACTGCCGTCGGAGGATTGCTGGCACGTTGGCTGGTCGTTGTCTTCCTGGTCCTGTTGTTCCTCGCAACCGTCGACGTCATCGTCGTCGATGATGAGTATGCCACTGTCCGCACTCGACGGATTGCGACGGGGTGCTTCCGGATGACCACCTTCGGAGGCTGCGGAGTGAGGTGGACCCTCCGCCTGGTCGTGTGTGTTGGTCGCACAGTCTCTAAGCACACGAGGAACCCCGTCGAGGTTCTCACAATGGCAGACTTTCGTTAGGCCACCGTCGTAACCAGCGAAGGGCGACGGAGATTCTGGGTCTCGCGACTCCTCCTGGCCACCTTGCTGGTGGTGCACACAGATATGGGCACTGAGTGTTACCTCGACCAGCACGGACGACGATCCAGCACCGCCGGATGAGGCGGAACAATCCTCCCGACGGTGACACCGACACCTGCGATGCTCTCCAGCACACTCCGGCCGTACTACCGTCGGTGGCGAGCAGGTGCCATAGTAGTTTTCACTCTCACTGTCCGAGGACAAAGCACCAGCACCACCCACTCCAACTCCCGTGGACCGTGATGTCTGATGCTGCTGTAGATTCGCCTTCGATGGCGACGGAACTTGGGTGGACTTTTCTTCACACTCCGTGGGGCAAGTTTGTGCCGTGCGAGCTACAACGGCTGTCTTTGGAGCGTGCCGTCGATGCTGTGTCACTTCCCACTGGCCACCCTCGGGCCAACGTTGCTGCTCCTCTGGCTCGTTCTCCTCGATGGGACTGGGACCGAGCGCGATACTGGTAGTCCTGGTACTGGCGCACTCTAATCCTCGTTGCAGACTACCACCACTGCGCTCGATGGAAGTACACTCTGCTCGCCGTTCGTCGAGCTTCGGCCGTTCGTCGAGTACCTCGGTGCCTCCCGCTGTACTCAGGGCGACCCCGCTGCGTCTCTGCCACTCGTCCACTCGTCGGTTCAAATCACGTCCGTCGATGCAACAACCCTCAATGTCACTACCAGCGATACCACCGTGCTGGTGCTGCTGCCGTCCATCGATCGATGCCGAAAGCTCCTCCGTGGAGCACTCCGACTCACTACCACTGCCAACGGCGTCGACGGTTGGCTGCTGTCCTTTGGCGCCCTGCTGGTGTTGGTGGCGATACCGTCGCCGTTGTTCGGAGCCGTTGATCGATTCGGTTCCGGCGCATGCGTTCGGTAAACAAACATCCACACCACGCTCGTCGACGTGAGTTTCGTCGATTTCGCTCGCACACGACACTCCATCGGAATGCGACCCGTTGCCCGTTGGCCGCGAGGAGCTGGGGGCCTGATGCTGCTGCTGCTGATGATGATGATGATGACGCTGATGACGACGATGGCTCCGGAGACTGTCGCTCTCGCCGACGTGTAACGGAGAGGAGCATGCGCGCTGGACCGTTTCCGTTTCCTGCCACCGGTTTCCGATGCCCACCGCGTCCTCCTCCTCGGCGAGTATCCGTTGCGGGCTCCAGCGTGCAGCCTCACTATCAACGTGACCGCCGCTACCACCCGCGCCCGCCTCGGCGCCACGCAAAACAATGTCATCTGTTTGCCTAGTCTCTGTTGATATTTCATTACGAAGCTGGCAGCGGGTGGGACGGGGCTGCGGTTCAACTTTCCACCATCTTGCACCGCCGGGCGGATCACTTTCATCTCTCTGCCGCCGCCCCCGGCCCCCGGTATCGATGTCTTCGTCTCCCGAGACATCCTCGCTCGCAGCTTCGTCCCGCCGTTCGCCCTCGCGCTGGAGTTCCTCCTCGGTGACATCCGATTCGCCACCGTCGGTCGTATCGTCGTGCCGGAATGGATCCAGCAGAAATGTCACCCGCTTCTTCTTCACCTCCACCGGCAGTACCTCCACCAGTACGGCACTCTCCGTACACTTCCGGTCATCGTCCCCCTCCGGGAGTTCCTGTTCCAGGTCGCTGCTGAAATCGATCAAATCGATCAAATCGTGCCCATTCTGATGGTCACCTCCTGGAGTTAATGCTTGATCTTCCACCCCGAGACCGTGCCACGCACCATCGTCCCCATTCCCTAGTGCCGTCGACACCTCCGTCGTTATCACATCATCGCCATCGTCATCATACTGCAGTGGAGGCCGCACCGGAGCCGCCGGTGTCTCGAAAATGTCCTTATGCCAGCGCTCCAGCGTGCTGGAGTTCGGCGGCGGGGGGCTGCCACCGCCGTTCCCCACCTTTATTACTTCCGGTGGCTTCCGCAGGCTCCGCTTCACGGCCACCCCCACAATTACCGGTGGTTGCTTTAGTTTCGAAAGTTTCGGATGGATAAAATCATCACTTCCCGTCGCCTTCGGCGTCGTCGTCGTCGTGCGCTGCGGTTTCGGTGGCTCCATCCGACGATCGTCTCCCGGGGGACCGTTCCCAACGGCCGTCGACACCGGGGACAGGATGGGGCCGACATCGCCGAGGGCAGGACATCCGCCGAACGGATCCTTCATTGTTATACCGAGCGGTGTGTCCGCATAATCCGGTCCGCCGCCAATCGTTGGCCCGGCTCCGGATGACGTTTGCAGCAGAAGGCTTTTGATCGTTTCCATCGCTGCGACTTCCACAAACCGGTCGAACACACGCGCGTGTCTAGCTTACGGAGAACGGCTACATCTCCCTGTCCTTTCTAGGCCGTCCTTGGCAAGAATTCCTTCCACGAGCGAGGGTGGATTTCTGCGAAGCTCACCGAAAGCGCCTGCCTGATGAGAAGAGACGGAGAAAGAAAAATAAACATTACAATCTGCTGCCTTGCCTAATCTCTTTAGGCGATTTTATATTCCCATCCACTTTTTTTTTAGCCCATCCTATTTGAGGGCTACCCTTTTCACAGCCACGCACACCCTTTCGTACCATGACCTGCCCCACCTCCTCCCAACAAAAAAAACCCCACCTCACCGTGCATTCTCATCGCAACAAAGGGCGCAATCCAATTCCAAGCTCGTATCCTTTACAAACTCGGGCCCGCAACAATCCACAACAGCAACAACGGAAAGAAGCAAAAATAAACTACCAAAGAAAAATAGCATCACCAACAAGCTAAACTTTCCCGTTTTTCTGGCTGTTCTTTGCTAAGTCTCTACTTACGAACCCGTAAAAGGTCGGTGAATGGAAGAAAAACTTTCCCTCTCCGACGCGTCGCCGCCAACCGTTCGGAAAAAGGGCCATATAATTCCAAGTGGAGTGAAAATAACTTCCACTTCTTATCGTCCACGCGACGAAGATAACGAGCTGGTCTGTCACAAACGGAAGCTGGCGGGACGTTTACATACGCTTGCCGGCGATTCGCAATTACACCCGGACTTGTACAATGAAGATGTTTTTACATTTAATTGAATACCTCAACAAAGGGGAATGCAAAATAAAGTTACCTAAAAACATGTGCAATGTTCCTCAGTAAAACAATGCGAAAATGGGCAATATTTTTAAAGAGTAAATTCCAAAGTCATATAAAATGTACAGTTTTTGTACTGAGGTTTTTAATATCCATACAACAAGGTGACGCGATAGGAGTGAGTTTTGTGAAACATGTTCTATCTTGTTTATCAACTCTAATAATTTTTATAGTTGTTGGCAATCTATACAAAATATAGCAATCTATTGAAAATTTCAAAGAAAAATATGCAATTCTATACGAGAGAAGATTTTAAGTAGGTTGAAATCAAGTTTAACACAAGCCATTAAATTTGGGCCCAACAATTTTAAACAAATTATATTTATAACCATGGTTGTATTACTTTCAGTAAAATCTCATACAATACAATAAAACAAAGCTAAATTCTGAAAGACATCCGGCAGAAAAAATAATCAAAATTATTTTATTTTTAAATCACAAGATTCTCGTTATAGACCTCACACAGAACCTTTCCAAAGGATGCGAAGTACATACAAATCATTACCTTTTGGGCGGTAAAAATAAAACTACTGAATTTTTCCACAACTTCTCGTGCTCCACTAATTTACGCGACTGGTGAAAATGTGCGAACATAAATACTGATAGCACGAAAGTTTGTGTGTGGCGAACGTAATGACCGTAGTTTAACAGCAACTCACTTCCGCAGAGTTCCGTACCGGGTGCTCCGAATTGTTTCAAACGTGACCGGAAAGTGCATAAAAATATCGTTCTGCCCAATCACGGCAATAAAATAAAATATTTCATTTCAACCCCAATCGGAAAAGAATGGTAGGTATGAGATTTTCCCATTAGCTGACATTTGGTCAACCAACAAATATAATTGCCAAAGCGCAGGCAAACATTCCCTTCAACAACAAACACATGATTTGGAAAACAACTTTTGGATGGAAAAAACAACACTCCCCAGGATGGGGTTGAAGGAATTTGATTCGGTTACGACGAAAGAAAAGTCTTTGGGTAGTCAATGTTCACATAAACTATCCAACATGCCACCTGCAGCACAGTTCAATGGCTTAGCGTTTGCTGGCGGGATATCCCAACACTCTCAAGGCCACTGACATCAAAGGGAGCGCACGAACCGGGCTTTTTTTCAGTGCTCAAAGTGTGAACGAAGCGAACACTCCACTGGCGTGAAAAATTACTTTTTCCGAAACTGCTAGAACCAAATTGGGTTGCGGCGAAAGATTGCGCACTGCCCGAGAAACAACCTCCAGCGACGGAGTGAACGTCCTGATCTTGACCTAACTCGCTGCATCCCCGACCCCCTCTTCCACCTTAGCACCACGCCCCGCGAGTGCGAAAGTAAGTGCCGGAGTTCTTGGAAGCTCGATATAAATCTGGTGGACTTCTTCGGTCGGTGCAGCTTTCGACACCCTTCAGTGGCAGCCCGTGGACAAAGGACAAAGAAAATGGTGAACCGATGTACCGAACCGCAGGACCCGACAGCGGCAGGCGACTCCACCCCAAAAGTATGTGGCACGAGTGAGGGAAAAATAGCGGCGGGAAAAACGCAGGCGGGTTCGAGTCAAACACCAAAACCGAAATCCTTGAACTGAATGCCACGGTTCGGTGCCTTTCGGTTCGGCGTTCAGTCACTAGGGCACTGGCATTTGGGGAATCCAATAAAACCTTACACCTCACCCCAAGCCATCCTCCACCCTTCCCCACCAAAATGGAGGACCGCTGCAACCGGGAGACAGCGTGGAACAACGAGTCGAGTGCTCGTTTTAAACATCATCGTTTTATCGTCATCCCTGGCAGGGGCGTGCGCTGAGCGACGAGGTCAATCTTACCCACACACACACACACACACTTCACACGGCCGGGAAATCCTTCCGAGCAGCAGCAGCAGCAGTCAGAAAACAATGCTCAATCGGTGAATCCTTGACCCAGGACGGGAATGGCGCTTCGGTCGATTCGCCGCCGTAGAGCGGGGAAAATGGGAACAAAAGTTCGTCAAACTGCAGGGCAATGGAACCACCACCACCACCACCACCACTGGGGCGCATCCTTTGCCGCCTTTATTCACTTTTTACTGTCTTTGTGCTTCGAGAGTGGCGCGGGCTTCGCGTATCGCCTGCACTTCAAGTTTTTGACTAAGATTCATCCAATCTGGTGCTTCATTAAATTAGCAGCGCATTGATGCTGCAGCGTCGGAACGGGGCAACCCAGTTCTCCGCGATGCCAACCACCACAAGGACACGTGGGGAAGCCACATGTGACGGGCCAAATGTCAGCCACGATGCATCCTAATTGTGACGCTGGCAAAGAAAAAACTATCTTCAATTACAATCAGCGCTTCGCGAGGCGAGAAGAAAGCTCTTTATGCCAACGGTTTGAATGGAAGCAGCAGATGGCTAGGAAAAGGATCCTTGTTTGTGCAACGAGCAATGAAACGGGAAGAGCAAACATGAGCGCATGAAGTATTCGGGCAAATGGTGTGATAAACTTGTCCTAGAATATTCGGTCTGTTTGAGTTTTCCAATTAGATTTTAGACTAACATTGAATTTGTTTGCATATGAAAGGAAAATCTGCTTCAACAGCATCAAATGAATCTGCTCATATTTTAAAATAAACTCTATCACTCTATTGATTACAGTTGATATAGCATTTGCTATAAATTCATGTAAAATTCTGGTGAACAATGAGCCCGCATGAATGCAAGCAATCATTATTTTCCAAATTTCGCATAAACCTTTCCCCTGTAATCCAATGAACCCACATGGTGGCCAATGGATATCAAGTTTACATTACCAATGCTTTTGTATTCATCAATGCGAATCGACCCGCAAGTTCCATAGCGAAACCAAGCCCACCAAAACTCCACCGACCAACGTAAAATACCACGCTCCCGGGGAAATGAAAACGGTCGAGCAAAAAAGTGTCGCGCTTTTAACCAACTCGAAAACAACATTGTACGTGTCTGTGTTTATGCTTGCAATATTCTTAAAGAGGCAAAACAAGGCGGGCAAACAAACACAATTTTTGCAGCACACGTGATGCGGTGCTTGCCGGAACGGTTTCGTAAGGCACGAACGGATGGTCTCGACAAGCTTCACCCTTTTTTTTCTGAGCAAGCCAGTCTTAAACGCCCAAGTGCAACGACTTGAACGAATGCGTGAGGAAACTACAAAATACACAACCGACAAAACATTATATAAATCTGTCCCTTAAAGATGCAAACAGTTGTGTTCATTAGTGGACAAAATATTATTGTACTAAATTTATAAAAAGCAAGAGCAATTTCATAACAGCAAAGTTACTTTACGTGGGCTATTGGGTGGTGACAATAAACTTAACATGGACGACTTAAATCACTTTTATTGAAAAATGTCATTCCTAGTATTTGAAACTGAAAAGCCCATCCATTAAATATTTATCGACAAAGTATGGACATTTTTTATTTTTGGGGCAAAAGTAGATCATAATTGAAACAAACAAACGAGCCAACATTTGATTTCAAAAGAACAAATTCAAACAAACGCAACGAGGGTTATGTTCTTATCACTCATTCCCCAAACACGACGAGCTCGACGGGGAGCTTCAAAGTTTTGCCCGGCTTTTAAAGACAAAAATAAGCGATGAGAAACAATGTTCTCCCGAAGTTTCTCCTTTGCGTTCCTGCCCGGCAAATGGATCGGGTAGGGTAAAACTTTGTGAATCAATTTGACAACTCAAACAACTCCGGGGAGGGGAAAAGAAACCGGAAGCGAGGTGCGATACGCTCGTCTGGCTTGGCGACGGAAAAGCCAACTGCCAGACGGGATCATTCATAATTTTTGCAACTCGGAACGACGCCGAGAGGCCAGAAATAAAAGAAAGCAGGCGAAATTCTCAACATGCTCGAAACGGCGACAGTTATATTCGTTATACACTCCATTACCTTTGCCTTGCCCCCGAGGTAGAACCGTCCATTCGCAAGGGGAAGTCACCGAGGGGGTGTGGAAATGATACGAAAAGGACCTTCCGGCAAACCGGGGCGACCCCAAAACGCAACCGCAAGCAAAAGTAAAATCACTCCAGAATACATCAGTGATGCTGGCACCCTGCGTGTCCTGTCCTCACTCTACTCTTTATCTCTCTCTCTCTCTTCAGTTGTTTTTTTCACTTTTTCACCGGGTATTTGTGCCAGTAAAAACCCACACCCTTGTAAAATATGCCAGCTTCCCCGCGGGAAAGCCTCGTTCGTATTTGCCCTCGATAGTAATAATCCTCCAACGGCGAGGAGGTTAATTTTCGGTCTCCCCACAACAATTCTACCGTAAGCGCAGAGTAAAGCGCACCGACAACTATGCACACTTCGGCCTCGCCAAACGCTCGACGGAAAATTTGCCAAACAATGCCGACAAAACCACCCCGCCCGGCGCCGGAGGGTTGGGCGAGCAAATGAAAACGGCCCAACTAAATAGTGCGCGGAGCAAAAGTGTCGTCGTTTAATTAAAAATTTAAATTGCACAACTACCACCACCGGGCCTCCCGCCGTTGGTTGGTTGACTGCGTGAATTCAAATTAACTTTTGCCAGCTCGAAAGCCAGCTCACGCCGTCAAGCCACAGCCTCCGCACGGGGAGCTCGGGACATCCTTCGCGGAAAACCCGACTCAGACCGGGGCAGGGACGGGCTGGGTGGTGAAGGTTAGTGGCCGCCACCACTGAAGTGCCGAATTCCTTCCCGGTAAACGGAAGGATTCGAACCTTGAGAACGCGTTCACGGACGCAAGGCACACGAAGGTAAGCAAATACGGGACGGGCACAAAGCTAGGTGAGTATTAACCGGTGGAAAATTGAAATGCGGTCCGGAGATATGCTAAAGCCCGACGGGAAGGAAGGTGAAGATCCGTCGTGTTCAAGTTCAAAGGACCCCCGACGCAGACATTGTTGAAGCGTGTCAATATGCCGTTTTGGAAAACAAGAAACAAGAACGTTTTCCACGTCGTTTCAATCCGTTCTTGCTTGATGCTTGTGGATTGCAAGCTTGGTAGCGTCCCACTTCATGTCTTCAAACGGGTATTTCTGGAGTTTCGATGAATAAAAGATCATTTAAATGAACCATGGTAGAAGTTCATTCAAACGCATCCATCCACCCAACTGTAATGTTAAACCACTTTAATGACCTTTACATGTGGAATGAAATTGAGTGATTCAAATTTACTTGCACCCATCCTGTTAAAGGCAAATGAAAGTGAACGATATTCATTTCGATCCGACCCTCTGAAGAGAAATAATTTGCTCAATCATGTCACGTAGAACACGCTTCTTTTATCCATGTTCGTCTACCTTCACCGGCTCCTGCACCGACAAAGGGCACAATTAGGGTTTTCAGGTAGGGCAAAACCGAACTGCATCCACTACCACGAAAGGACACGAAAAGTCGTGCCAACTGTGACGATGCAGAAGACCGACGGTCGATGACTCACTCGGGCTGGGGTAAAATCATAGCCTTCGGGATCAAAGATTTTATTGGTTCGATAGCCTCCCCCCGAACCGTAATTCGCTGCGTCCCGAGAAAATTCAAGCCCTAGACTGAAGTGGAGAAAAGGAGCGCTCGAACAATCCCGGTGTCGTTTACCGCAAGAATTTAACCCCGATCTCCTAAACCGACGGGCGGGAAGGGGGGAGAAACCGGCCTTAAGAATCCATTTCACCCCACGCAGTGTGCAACGAATATACTCGAATTAATTTGCATAAAGCCCTCTCGCATCCAGCCGAACTTCCCCAGTTCCCCCGAGGTGCGGTTTGTAATGGATGGTTAGCATTGTGACTTCGGGAAACCCCACCAAGGAACGGGTGTAAGGGAGACGAAGTTGGATCGGCCCTAAACGAAAACGTGTTTTAAATACCTCCAAGCATGTCGTACCGATGTTTTATTCATGGATTTCATTTGAAACACCTGTCTACCCTGCACGGTTCGCTTCGTTTTGCCAACGCAAGGAAATTAAAGTTTCGCTTCTGTTCCTTTTTGCGTAGCTCAGCGTCCTTGACCTACGAACAATTGAGGAGCCCGGCGTGCGATGGAAGAAATCATTCCTTGCCTTTGGCCTCGGCTGCCATTTCCTTCCCCCGGTATTACAATCGGATGAAACCACAGATGAAACAGAAGAAACCGGTGAATATTTTATCACAAAACTTTTAAGGACACAAAACAAAAATAAACCAAACTGAACGGTGCATTTTAATGGCGCATCTTTCAGTTTTCTGAGCATCGTAAAGAAAAAGGAAACGAAAACTCAATGAAGAGAAAAGATATAAAAGCAAAAAAACAAAAATACAACAACAAGAATGTTTAAATACAATCGCAAAGGCAAAAGCTAACGAGTACTCTTCAGCCCTCGAAAAAGTTTCCCAAACAGTCATTATGAGAATAAATAGCAAACTTTCTTGCGAATACTTGCGCCTAACCGGCAACCACATTACCACACGCGTTCCGTAAATGTAAACCAACGAGCAAGAAAAATAAACCCCGAACCACCGAACGCTGCGAAGTGAAGACTCGTCACGTCAGCTGGGAGAGAAAAGTTTAAGAATTTCAAACGGAAGGCGAATCGGGAAAGCCTCATGCGGTGCCCGGTGTAACGAGCTGCTTTTCCACCGATTTCCGCGCGGCTTCCACAGCCCGGCGCAACATACGGCCCATCGGACGCAGCATAGATCATCGGCATATGATAAACTGCTTACATAAAAGAAAAAAGAAACCGTGCGCACAGTCGATAATAACAAATAAATAACAGCCGGGGCGCGCGGGCTTCTGGGATCGGTTACTTGTACGCTGCGTGTTGCTTGTTTGCATTGGATGTTTCGAACTCTGCGCCCGCAAAGTTTCCCACCAGGGGCGAGGGTTTTCCGCTTCAAGCCATCGCCAAACGCTTCTCCACCCATCGCGCCTTATCTGTTGCGTATTTAGCAAACCTGGGAAGTACGCGGGCTGTTGGTGGCTTCTATCTTTTCTTTAACCACATTTCCCACCTGACTCTGCTGGTGCTGTTTTTTTATCATCTTAAGATTACTTTTCAACATGCTGTTTAACACCGGAGATAGACTCGTCACTTATGCTCCAACAAGGAACCACCGGCTAAAGATCCATCTTTCATTATGTTTTTTTTTTTGTCAATTCTCTTCCACTTTTCTCATGTTTGAAACGATCCTTCGCGTTTTTGTTACAGTTCGCAATCTGTAAACTTTAGCAGGAAGCAAATACCGCTGTTTTATCAGCACAACATATCTCTAGGGATGATAGAGAGTTCACCTCGTTAAACTAGAGCTAATGTGAAGCTGTTTTATCGTATTTTTCATCATTTATTTTATCCTAAATTATTGTGATTAGTCGATTAATCTTTGAATGTGCAACGTTGTTTTGAATAAAAATTGTACTTGTCTCCAACAATTGGTGTAATGACGTCATGCTTGTCAATTAAAAGCTCTCTAAATATATTCTCTTCTTGTACTTGGACAAATTTATCACACGATCTACTTAAATGGATACATTTTGAAGAATTCAAAAACCCAACATCAAATAAAATCATATGGTAAAGTGTTTTCACAGGAAATTTTCCATAACTTTGGTTTGTTTAGATACTATTACTATTTACATGTACATCCTAGAAAACTAACATAACATTATAACGTTAGTTTTATTTTAAAATTCCACATAGCTTCGGCTAGTGTTCATGTGGAGCACTTTTTTGGAGCATTAACTTAATCAAAGGCGTTGAACCTAGATCCAAATTGCTGTTGGCTCGATCTACTTTCTGTGCACTCCACGACACCCACCAAATGAAGCCCCGACTGAGGAAAAATGTTAACCCGGCCCGGAACAGAAAATCTTCGCCACATTAACGACAGCCGAAACGCGACTTGTCACCCTGGACCAACCTGGTTTTCCCCCCTTTCGCTCTGAAACTGTCGCAGGTGAACGCGAGGGTACATAATTTTCCATAAATTTAAAATTATGTTACGCCCCACTGCCTCACCGTTTGGGTACATGTGCAGCAAGGAAGCAATAGAAGCAAATGGCTTATCATACCGCGCGCGCCCTCTTCGTGCCCTCTTCGTGCGCACAATCGTTTCCCTGCGCACGTTCTGCAACGGTGCGCTTTCCCACGCGTCAGGTGCAAGGGCGAAAAGAAAAACGCGATCGAGGCAGGTTGAGGGAGTGAATCCTACGCTCCGTGTTTTCTTCCTCAAAACGAAAACACTTCTCAGCTGGATTCCATGTAGAAGATAGCATTTTGTATTCCTTCTTTGACGGGCAGTGTTTTTTTTTAAGTCTTCTTAATTCCTTCTCTTCTCACCCTTCCCTTCGTTAGTCTGCGCCAACGAAAATGAAACTTGGGCTGGCATGATCTAATCCAACATTATGAGCTTCAAATTATGTTTCTCTTTTGCTTACACGGTTCCCGCGCTCCAACACGAGCCGGCCGGGTCGGAGGAAAACGATCGAACGAAGGGAAACGCCAGCACAATAGATCCGATCGAAGATGATCTTTCGTTTGATTGGATCAGCGCACGATGAAGGCATGGGTGAGGAAAACTACAAGCGCTTTCCCTTCGCTCGTGTGGCTCGCCGAAGGTTGCTAGTTAACGATTTTGGCAACATCCAACGGGGGTTTGATTTTTCGGTGTGTTTCAGTGCCGAAAGCAGTGAACGGCCTTTAAAAAGCAGAACCCATCTCGTTAGGTGCCTTCCATCTCGTCCATTAAAGAGACCGAGCGCGCGGGTTTTCCACTATCGAAAAGTTCGGGTTATGATTTGTCGAAAATAAAAAGCCGGAAGGCCCAAGCACGCCTTAACCCTTCATGAACGAAGTGATTTCACACGTTGCCCGATGCGATCCCTTAAGAGAGCCCGATGCTAATCCAATCAAATAAAACAAAACCAAAAAACGACATTAAAATCTTACGCAACCGACACCGTTTCCTCGTTCCATCTGGCGATGAGCCGGTTGCAGCATTGCAGTGGAGGCAATAAATGAAAAGCGCCACCTTTACGAGCGACCTTCCCTCGCAATTGCACGCGCAACGAGAGTGTAAAGCGATTCGCCACGATCATTGTAAGGAAACGGTGCAGCCAGCTTTCCGAGACTACAGGGCACGAGGGCTCATCATAATTTTCTCACCTCGCCTGCACGGCCTTCCTTGCCGCGTAATGGTGATACTTGGCAGGAAAATGGACGTTACATCACCCGAGGTAGCGGTAAGACAACCATCCTGGTCACCATTGTGCACCCCGCACACTTGTAACAACTCGCTCCGTGGATCTCAAAAGCACACACAATGGATGATGCATTTTTGCGCCCCATTCGCCACGCTCATCAACGGCCAGTGTGGGTTTTTCCGAAACCATTGGAAACTGATCTCCTCCTGAACGTCTTCTTGCCGTGTTTAACATTCCAGGTGGCAAAAGCGATGAGCTTCCGAAGACGATGCCCAACGTGCGGGGAAACGAAAAGACACTTCTGCGCCGCGGTTTTCCACACTTCATTAAACGACTATCACTGTCATCAAAAGCTGCACTGGGAAAGCTGATGTTAGGCGGCGCTCGGGAGACAGTGGGACAATTTCTTTTCGACAAACCGTGAAGCATAAAATGAAGAAAAACGGTATCATTATCACTAAAGTGAAAAAAAGATAATGGGGAGAAAACTCATCCTCTTGTCTATTTCCTTCACTGTGAACATTCCATTTGGACAAATTTTGAAGATGTTACGCTTAAAACGTGCTCTCTGTGTGGTCGCCTACATTTTCCATCGAATTCGACTAGCTTTCTACGAACCCCGAATTTCTGGCCATGTTTCAAGTTAAGTTACTTCTTAAGAATGCATAAATGGTTCGCATTTTACAGGTTTTGATCAAAACAAACGAATCGTTTCTTCGTGAAACGGTGGGTCAACATCGACGAACGATGTTCATGAACAAACTGTGTAGTAAACGTTTAATTACCTTTTTTGAGCCCACCAACACTCATCAAGTCCGCCAGCGTTCGATAGAAAAATTCGGTGATCCGCACGCCATCCGATAATTATGCATTTTTAAACATCATTGAACTTGGCCCATTAAATATGCATCTAACGCCTGAGGCAGACCTTGAGGGTTTTGATGAATTTCCCTCGATTGTCGACCATCTTTAGGCACCCAATCGCAATAAATCAAAAATGGTTGCCCTAAGGAAAAAAAAAAGAGCTATTTACCTTCGTGCGCCTTCTGTCAATTCCAAAATGTCAACAACAAAGACATAGGCTTGTTTACTTTTTTGCGAAACGCTCGTCTCGAGAAAGGACGCACGAGGAGCTTTCTAGTGAATCATTGATTCTGTAAGACATCCGATGGGGTTTCCTCCCCGGTGAACTTTACCACCTCCCCATGCGCTCAATGCCTGGTGGAGGAAAGAAACAAATTTTCCAAATCCCGAGCCCAAGGGAGCACAAGAAATCGATGAAGCTCCGGCTGCGTAGCAGCAGTGGACATACATGTTACGAAACTTTTCTTCGCACTGCAGTACGCCCTTGGCGATAAATCGGCCAAAAACCGGTACCGAGGCACAACTCGGGCGGGTGGGTTGGATTTTCGTAATCGCTTGCGAGCGTCATTAGAACACACATTCCCGATAGAGTTACCTCATGGGGTGTAGGATTTTGGCGATTTCAACCAACGTAGTCTGATTGTATTATACTGACACTAGGTGTCTATTAATCTCATCTTTAAGCTCATAGGAAGCTGTTTATGTTACGAGCCAACATATTTTGTGGCCCTTAAAATACCGGAAAAGTTTTAAAGAGCCACCTGGTAGGGCGGAACACTACAAGTAATAATTTTCCACCCAAAAACTATCCAGCAAACCTTAAATCTGCTCGTCTGAAGAAATACTTCATAACAACTTCCAAATCCCAAATGAACTCAAGGTTCCCACGGAACAACCGAATGCCTTTCGGGGCTTTCTAGGTCGGAGCCGGCAGCTTGGCGATGGCTGGAATTATTCTATCCCAGAATTACACACGAACTACCCGGGTTGGAAGCAAGTGCAGCCGGGTCGTGAGCCACAATTAAGGCAACCCAGGTGCCGGGTGATCCACCCGGCTCGAAACCGGAATCGTATCGCTCAAGATGGATCTGGATCAGGCGAAATTGTACCGCACCAGGCGCAGAAGATATCAATTGTCAGCTGAGAAGTAGGTGACCGACCGTCGCTTTAGGGTGTCAATGAAGATCTCCGTTCGACACTCTCCCCCCGCCGTCGCCGTAATTCGATGCCTCGGGGAATCGTCATGCCTCGGTCTCTCGACTTCGCATCATCCGTCCAAAAGAAAGCGAGCCACCGGAGAGATAACGTGGGGTCCATCGGTGTTAGTGGAAAGCGTCGTATACTCCACTCCCTCCCACTTTCCTGCCATCGGTCGGAGAAAGACGAACGGTTCCAGCAAAGGCGAAGACAAAAACATTATATAATTAATGTGTGGGAAAGCCCATAAATCATGGAGGAATTTGATGGCGAACCGGAAAATGGCAGCCGCACCGCCGGTCGGCTGTCGCTGTGGGTGTTGAGAGGAAAACAGGTTCGCGTTTCCGTCGGCGTTGCACGGTGGGCCCGCCGGCGAAAACGTGCTGCCATCCCCCGCCGTCACCCGGTGTCACAGGTTTCCCTTCGGAGCGGGGGTTTCAAAAACATTCATTCACCAAAGAGCCTCATCATTCCATCGCAACAGACTCCACTAGGAATCGGTGTGGAGTAGAATTACTTCAAAAAGCGAAAGAGAATGAAATGGTTTTAATTGGAAAATACTCTGTACTTGGATGAACAGAAACATCATCATTACGTTTGCACAGACCAACAGAAAATGCAATACCAAGCGGAATCAAACGAAACAGCCACAATAGTAAATACTTTACTTCTCTAACAAAGTCTGAGACTGGAAAAGTCGTAGATTGAAAGCAATTCCACAAGTTGAACTTTAGAGTGTTTTGCTCGGGTTTCTGAATTAGTGTTCATTCCGCAAATCGCTTCCAAGGAAATTTAAATATTTCCACCTCTTTCTTAACTACCTCTACCTAACCCGTTACTTCATCTTCCATATACAAATCACTGCATGCGTGAACCAAACAAGGGAACAAGAGAAGGTAAGTTGCTTCGTTTCGACGCATTTACAGATCAATCCGAAGCATCAATCGTTCCAGCACTCCGTTCCATCAGTTCACCCCACCGGAAGGGCACCTCGGAAGGGGAAATAATTGAGTTGCTTTGCAGTGGTATCCATTTTTAAACGTCCCTTTTTCCCGGCCCATTTTCTGGCAATGTACGATGACCGCACGTGGGAGAGATGCTGCTCGCCGAGGGGTTTTGTGTAGTTTGTTGCATCGCAATGCGTATAAAAACTCATCAAAAGGTCACAGGGTACTTGCACGCACAAAAGGTTCCAATGTAAATATTAATAAAAACAGGAAGATGAAGGGAACGTTTTTATTTTTATCCAAAAACAAATAGATACGCTGTCGAAGTCGGGAGCACAATATAAAATTAATTAATAACGGAATGAGTAAAATTTCGATCGTTTGCGATTGGATAACGATTGGAAAAACAAAATACTGTTCATCAATGACGACCGTTCATGAATCAATTTTGTTTCATGTAGTTCATGGAAAACCCGATTGAAGTCCTTATGCTCAATTTGTGTACTATATTTAAGTAAACCATTGCTTAATTTCTTGCTTCTAAACAAAATAAACACGTCCTAAAACAAACGGTATATTTTGTGCCACTTCATCTATTCGCCCAAGGAGTAGAAAAATGAATGATTTATGATCGACAAAACATTATGCAAATTCGATTCGCACGCCACCGGGTGAGAGTATGCGAGCAATTTGCATATGACATGTATGATAATGAGCACCAATTGTGCGAAGACTAAATGAAAATAGTACCCCGAATTTAGGCCTGCGGTTGGTGATTGCGTCGTTCACCATAAAACACCACATTTTCGATTTAAATAAGTGAACTCCAACGAACGGCCACACGCACCCACCGAACTGATGACAATGCTGCTGCTGATGATGATGTTGATGATGCCTGGCGCATCTGCTTTTCGCGAACATCGCCCTCGAAAAGCGGAAAAGCGCTTACAACAAACAGCCCGAAACATGCGTTCGATCACGCTTTTGGGAATGAAATTAGAGCAGGTACCAAACATTCATTTGCACCCAGCCGTAAATTGTATAGATTAATTCATTCCCTCGCCCCCTCCCGGATTGCCCAAACCACCCACTGCGGGCGGGGAAAAGGGGAAAATTATTTGAGTTTGCGAACTGCGAACAGCGGACCACACTTTATTCGGGTGGCACTTGGCTCGTGCTCTACTGAATCCATCCTCCCCTTTTCTTCCACCGTCCGTCCCTGCCGGACATCCGCTTCCGGGTTTACTTGGCGGGAACAGAACCGAAGGGGTGGAAACCCAGTACCCAGTGCCCTACAAAGCGAACCGAATCGCACGCGAGTGCAGCAACATTTAGGTCTGGCAGAGTTCGTACAGCTAAACGGGTGAAAATAAATATTAGAAGCAATGGAAAAAAACGGAGAGGAAAAAAAAGCATTACGCTCCGGGAACAAGCGGGCCACATCTGACTGGACGATGAATAAATAAAGCCCACCATTACGGCGTGCGCACAGCCGCATCAACATCATCAACATCGAACGCTGGCAAGAGCAGCCTCATCATCCCGTTTCGTCATACTATTGAGATCTATCTCGGAAGCTCGTGAGGTGGAAAATCAGCGCAGCCAGGTACCACGCGGTGCCCTCTTGAGGTAGTTCGTTGTTGCCAGTGATTATATGGGGAAAAAAGAGGGTTTTCTTCATCGACCAACACCAAACGCCAAAGAGGGGAGAAAAAAAAATGGCGTACCATCAACCCACGGCGAACAAAGATGCTGCAGAACCGGGCCCTAATGGCTTCGAGAGCTTCGGCAAGGCTCATTAGCATAACTCGGAAAACACGAGGGGGCTGGGAAAATAGGCTAACGTTCCTGGTTGTTCCCTTCCCTCCGAAGCAAAGGGAAAAAAGCTCGGGCAAAAACACCGACAACGTAATCGATGTAGATAGAATCGAAGCAGGAAGGCACGGCAAATGGAGCGGAGGCGGAGGAGAAAGCAAATAAAACAAACGTAAACCCCACTTGGCGAGCATCAGACGCATCAGCATCAACGACATGATCAGCTGTTGTTGCAAGATAAAAACACCAGGAGAAGAAAACAAAAAACACTGGAAGAAGAAAGCAAAAAAAGAAAATGGCCCTAAATACAAAACGACGGTTATCTTCGTGGGTGCTCCAAATATGTTTAACATTGTTACCATGTAAGCTGCCGAAAGAGCTTCCCCGACCCGTGTTTCCACCACCTTCTACTAACAAGTTTAGCCAAAGACACTGGAACACAAAAATCAAACGCTTTTTTTCCAGACCGAAATCGGTGCATAATAACGAAGCGTGCGGGAAAAGCTAAGCCCCCTGGCAAGAACTGACCGGAATATAGAATGCTGGGGCTGAGCAACACTTCGCGACCGAAACTGGCACAAGCGGAAGGAAACGTGCTAGGAACGGCTGGCCCGAGGGCCGACGGACCTGAAGAAAGTGGCTGGAAAAACCGACTCGCACAAGTGCCATCGGGGAAAAACGTTGGAGCCGGTCGCGACAACGGCCGGAGACGATTATCCGAACCCAAAAGATTATATGGTAATGATCAATTCCGGTAGCAAAATGCTTCACAACACCGACCGCTCCCAAAGGGATCCCTTGCAGGCGTGCCTTCCTCAACAGGAAGTGAAATGAGTGCTCTTTTTGTCTATCCTTTTCCAATGTCTCCCTTGGCTTGTTCTCTTTCCTGCTTTATTCTGTGTATCCGCTTCAAAGCTGCGAAATTATCACCCTCGGAGCTCATCTTCATGCTGTTTCCGTTTTGCTGTTTGTTTTTATTTTCACTTTCACACTTTCTTCAAAGTTTTCTCCTTTAAAGAGGCTACTACAGATTTACTGACAATCATAACGCAGTTGATTTTCATGGTCGCATTTTGGTATCTCTACTATTTAATTGACTCTTTTATTTGGCATTTTACATTAAGGTGACACTTAAAACCCTATTAATAAATAAAAAAGGTATTTGCATAATTTCAAAAGATAAAGGTTTACATTTTTGTTAACCGCAATTCATAGCAACGTCGACAAAAAATATGAACTGATTAAAATGTATTTATATATGATTTGCTCTTGTAGCGCAATGCAGAAACCTTTTACAGAATATGAAACGAATAAGCTTTTTAGCAAATAGTTAGTTAACATATACAAACAGAAGAAAAGGTAAATGAATAAGCTGCCTGCAATGTACTTCTGGCAAATTTTGGAAACCCTCGAGAAAAGTAAAAAATGGGCCAAATAAGGAAATAACTTTAAAGAATGCAGTGTGCTGAAGCTATACCACGTTTGGAAAACCTAGCACAGTGAAAGAAAAACTAATTATAAGATAATGGGCATATTTAGCTCCGCAAAAGTGTCAGCTAAGAACGGAGTCTTTAGGGAACGCTCTGCAGCGCGGAAGCGATGAGAAATAATAATTATATGCCACGCTTATCACAGACCCGTAAAAGAATTTCAGAAACAAACTGCACGACTCTCCCAGACACGGTGATAGTGCTTCGAGTCATCTAATACCACCGATTTGCTCATTCGTTCTTTGCTGCTTTCCACCCATTTTCCGAACCCATCCAGGCAGCATATTTTCACATCGACAGCGGAAAACTTTCCTCAATGAAGCCCTCCGCTAATCGTCCGGAGCTGAGAGTCGGCAAAGGTTCTCGGCGGCTTGCAATTTTCCCACCGAACCAATTAGCTCTGGCTGGCTGAGGAATGTGTCGGGAAAGGGAGCTGCATGGGGCCCGGCGAAGGGCTTCTTTGCGGAAGAGTGGCGCTCAATGTCATCCGTGACGTCATTTCCGGGCCACACGATTTCTCACCGACTTCCAGACACACAAGCACGCTGGCTTTAAATCCTTTGCCCCAGCAAAAAAAGGGTGGGAGAAGTGGTGGGCGGTGGTGGTGTTCTGTTGCATGGTTCTTCAAATTCCCCAACCGCACCTACCGGGTCGGTCCAAAGAAGAAGCGTGTAACTTTCCTGCATGCAGACAGCGTAACCGCAAAGAAACAGCGAAACACGCGGCTTCCCTTCTCCTCGCGGGCTTCTCACACCCTTCAACCCGGGTTCCAGCGTCCAGGCCCCTGCATTCCCAAGTCCGCGTTGCACGAATGCGTTTTCACGTGAGAAAAATTAAAGGTCCATCGGCCATAGGAGGCCATTATTCGTTCTTCCTCCGTACGTCCTTATATCCGTTCGAGGCGAATTTGTCGTAATCCACACCGGAATCGCAATGTTGCTAAATGCCATCGAGGATGATTGAAAAGAAGGTTTGAACATTGCGAAACATTACCAGACGATAACCCTAGAGCAAAACTCTTTGAAGGATAACTCCTTTTGCCTTTTTCTCGTTGCCATCACCAAACAATCCCACGACAAAGTTCTTCTCTTTTTCCCAACCTAGCTTTTTTTTCTGGAATGAACAAGTAACGGGCAAACGGGAAAAACCGATAGACAAGCCAACAGCTGCTTCCGAGTCCGTACAAACATCCTGAATGGCAGACAGTCAGACAGACAGACCGCCGGAAGACCAGACGAGCAGACAATTAACCAGACGAAGAAACTGCGTGACTGGCGAAGGATCCGAGATGAAGTCTCTGCAAGAGCGAGCGAAACATCGTCTGCGAGAACGGTCTGCTGAAATTGAAAGGCCACACACAAAATACCGGCATCTGCATAATTGAATGTACTGGCACAATGTTGGGGATATTTGAAGAACCATTTTCACATGCTTTAGTTAGACGACATACTTTTCCAACAGAATGACTACAATGTACCAAGCAGACGTAATTGCCGAGAAAGGTTGTGTGTGATGCGGAAAACTTTTTCTAACACTCAAAACGTTTGACTTTCATGAATTCTAATTTATGTTTGAATACCAAAATTCAAATGAAATTAAATTAGATATATAAAATAACAAACCACAAAAGAAGCTAAAACAATTGAACAATCAATCAGTAAAGCGAGCGCCGAAGTAAAAATAAATCCATCAAATGCAGCTATTCAACGTGCAGACACATCGTTCTGGCACGCAAAAAAAGTTTCCCCAAAATCAGCAAGCGCAAACTCCACACACCATGAACACAACAGGATGCGATGGCAACTGATGGAAAGTGGAACAAACAGGGGGAAAAACGTGTAGCTTCCCATCAGCAAACACAAATAATATCCCCACGACGAACGGAAACTAACAAAACCGATAACTGAAACTGATGTTTGGAATAAAAAAAAATCCTACAAATCAGTCTACCACCACCCTATCCTCCCCACGACCCTGTGTGCCCCTCTTTCCCTGTCCCTAGTCAGGGGAGTCTCCAGCTGAGCGTGACCGAACAGATTGCTACAGTGGCTCGTTTATGCGCCCCTTTTTCGAGTCCATTTTTTGGCAAAATGTGCATAATTTGTGACATACCATTAATGGCCATAAATGTGGCCTGCCAAACACGCAGACGCCATCGGGGAGCAGCTACTGTAATCAAGGAACAACCGTCCCGGAAAAAGGCGTAGGGAGGTCCATAATATGTGGTGGCCATAAACCAGAACCAGTGGACAAATTTCCAATGCCACCAACTCAACGAACGGGTATCACTTGTGCGGTGAGTCATGCGTCGAGGAATAACATGTTGTTTATGCTTACCATCGTTGCTTGTGAGACGGTTCAAACAAATAAAACATATACTTATGTCATAAACTAACCCGCCGCGAAAAAGAAATGCTTCTGTGCAGTATGAAAGCAAAGTGGGCGATTCTGTGTTAGAAAGGAAGAAAACAACGCAGTGCGAACGGACAGAATCGAATTTTCGTGACCATTAATTCATCACCGAGTGGACGGCGGACAAAACGCTGAGCGAAAGGAAAAACACAAAAGTCGACACTTTATGGACCTCGAAGATTGAACTCTGCAGAATGCGAGCAATTAGCGCCAGAAGCTCGGGCTGCAGAAGCCATCGTCAAGTGAACTTGTCTCCAATTGCCACAAATTGAAGCGGGCCGACCCGATGGGAAAGTATGACCTTTTTTATTAATTGCTTTTCATACCATCGCTCGTCCGTCTAAAGACGCCACGATGGGTGGCAACGCTTTTTTCCTAAGAGTTCTTGTCTTTATTTTGCTATTCGTTTCTTTCACTTTAAGTTCTTCATTTACATACCTTCACTTACGGGTTTTTTTCGCGTAATTATAGACGCGGGGTGGTTGAAAAGCGTTAAACTTCTTGTGTAACGTGCGCAAAATCCTTACGGAAAACCGTCCGCGCGCCTTTTGAAAAGCGGCGACACCAAACAAAGGCCTCCCGTGAACGCGAAGGACTGTCGAAGGATTGGGCTGTCCTTGCGCGGTGAAACGATTCTAATGGTTTCGGAAAAACTTTTTTCCACACCCCGAATGGTGAAGAAAAGCCGGCCCAAAACGGTTCGGCCATGGTCGACACTTAAAAGAAGACGAATCGAGTTGAGTTGAAATATGGCTGCTGGGTGGCATGCAATTACCGTTTACCAATCATCATCAGTCGAAGCACCATCACCATCATCATCATCGTCATCTTCAACCATCGACATCTAACGGGGTTTTGGCGGTCGCCATGAAAAACGAATACTTACACAACAAGGTCATTGCGTTTTTCACCACAAAATGCTGCATTCAGAGGACGTTTACGTTTGCAGGCGTATTGTTAATAGTTTTTACCGCAAAACAAGCTTAGGCCTTAACAACGACCTCACGTGAATAAAAGACTTAAAGGACATAAATGCAGCCACCTGACATTATGTTCGATAGTCAAAGTCAACTTTTGGTACAAGGAACAGTTACAATCAGTTTCCATTTGCGCCATGGGTGTAGCCAAACTTACCCCCAACTGGTACGGAAAAATGGAGAGAAATCGGAACCAGAGTTATGGAAAATTTCTTTACGAAAACTTTTCACTTCCTTTGCTTGGAACTTAATATTTCTTTGGCGTATAGTTTCTTGTCACGTGAGGAAAAGTTCAGTGAAATGGAGCAAGTCGCCTTTATTACAACCATCCCAAGACACATTTTTTTCCCCATGACATCATAGGACATCGAAAAACAACCATCTGGGGTTGGCTTTCCCAAGCCCATTCGTCATTTTGGCTAACGCAAAAGGCCAAGAAAAAAACGCCCGGACGCGCAACATGCCTTCCACTCACGAATTCTTAACAAACCGTGCATAAACGACTGCAAGGGCGGTCGGGGGTGTCTGGTCTCGCTCACATTCTTCCCGTTTGCTCCAATAACCACCACCCGTCAATTTACCCATCGTCCAAGCCTTCCCCTTTGATTCTTTCCCGTTCCGCTTGGTCTCGCCAAGCGAGTGACAATCGCATTTCCACAGACCAAGGGAGGACGGTTGGTAGTTTCATAGTTTGCCGCATGAAAGGTTAATAAATGCTTCTTGCGGAACTAGGTGGAAGTACGGCCCGAAAAGCGGTCATTCAGGTTTGGGAAAATAGAAGCGAACGTTTGCGGCGGAAGTTCCTTCGCGAGCTCATCCCGCGCGAACTATTTTTCTTGAGGAGTAGGACTTTTCGGTGGGCTTTTGCTAAGAAGGATCCAATTTTCCCCCTGTCCCGTATTGTTCATTGTAGTCGCTAGTCAATATTTACGCGTCGTTTTGGCGTAACTAAGTAGAAAAACAAATCGCTCGATTGAGGTCATACTAAACATGCGGATATCGGAGGAGTAGGAAAAGGTATTCAATTGTGGATATATAATATTGTGTTGATTAAAAAGAAATGTTAAAACAATAAGAGTCTTATAGGGGTAACATTAATCTACTAAGTCGTATAAAATATTGTGTAAACTAGAAACGACGAAAATGTAGTCCCCGTCCTAGCAACCTGTTATTCCCTAAAATGTTAAAATATAAAACAGCATATTCCAATTAACTCACCCTTTCTTTTCAAACTCCTACGTTGAACAATCTTCAGCTGAAGAGGTTGAATTGGTGACACTCTAGAGTACCCTCTAAACTCACAAACTCTTGCAGATACTGCTGATCTTCGCCACTAAATCGTCACACGAGAACTTCCTTCTCTACGATCGCACACATTAACCTCCAAACCCCTTAGAATGGTTGGTATTTTCGCCACTTTCGTTCGGTATCACACCATCACGCTTGATTCGCTGCAAGATTAATCGTCAGATAGTCGCAAGCCCGCAATAAACCCAATATAAAACGCCCAATTCCCAATCAAACGCTTCCCGTCGTCATACCGCAATCGTTCCGGATGGGTTTCTTTTCCATCGCTTCCATCGACCTCTCGCCTGGGCTTCTCTGATTTTCATTAGATCGAATTTTCCACTCCGCAATCGAAATCGGAACCAGCGTTTGCTTGGACCGCACGGTAACCGGAGCTCGTCTACGGGATGGTTTCTGCTGCTCGACGAACGCAGCAGTAGGCGCCACGCTGATGAAGGGTAGAGGTTATACGCTCACACTAATTGCCTACTTTTGGCGTTTTGGAGTTTTAACGTTTGCCTCTTCAGTTTCGTTACCTCTGCTTTGCACTCGATCGCGAACCATGGAGTTCCTCCAACGGGCGATTCGATCGGATCGCCTCACTCCATTAGCGCATCATCTGGAGTCTGGCCCGGTGCCGTTGCCAGACTTGGGAGATAATTTGTTCCCTTGGTCAATCCTCCATGCTGCTACTCGCAACAGAACCAAATACCGAACGAAAAGATGATGTAAATCAGCACGGCGCTGAACAGCGCGAAACAGAGCAACACTAGGAACAACATTTTCACGTCTCGCCTGAAGCAACTTGGGAACCCGAAGACGCTCGCTACACGCGGCACAACGTTGGCAGCTAGAAGCAGTACGACTTCAACCGATGCACGGACGATTTTTCCGTTGGCACCTCCGGAACACTCGATTGCTTCGATTCGATTGCGGAAGGAAAATCGCATGCCGCCTCGATGCCGTACGTTTTGCTGTTGAGCCGGTGCCGTTTTGACATTTGACAGTTACTACGGTAACGCCTAGTGTAGCTGTGCATTCGAGGCAGCTCGCTTCTCCCCCCCTTTGGGTAAACAAACTTTCCGGCTCCCCCGGGAAGGGTCGTACAAGTTATAAAACAAAAAATTACAGAAAGAGAAAGGGTCGCTAGAAAGGGACGCTCGAAAGGGCGCGCAGTCGATAAACAGTTCGAAACTTGAAGCAACCGAGTAGGATTAGAATACTCGACGAGCAGGGGAATCATAATGGAGGCTAAAGTTGAAGGGGTTGGGGTATCCCTTAGGTACAGGTGTTTCTGTACCGAACCGGGGTCGTTCGATAGAGCACGTGGAAGGAAAGAAAAATGGAAGGAAACGCACAAAACTTGTAGAAGTAACTTCCCCGCACTGATAAATCACAAGGATCGGCCTAGAGGCTCCTTAATTCCCTTCGCCAACCGCAAGGTAGAGGAAACTTCACCGTTTGCTGTATGTTTCTACTTCATTCGCACACCAACACATACACGCGGTGCACTTGTTCACGCATCCGGCCCTTTTTTTCGGGGCACCCCTCCTCAGGAACTACTTGACACCGGGAAGGCTTCATCAACATCCGGATTTGTTGCACACGCTGTGAAGGCTCTTTCCATCCGGAACGTGAGGACGAGGGTTACGGAGCGTTACCGTAGCAACGCAACGTTCCCAAAATTAAAAAAAAAACACCTGAAGTTTGGTCGGTCGAACAATGTTTAAAAGAAATCATAATTTAAAGATCACATATTATGCACCACGTCATAATATTGTATTGAGCTCCAGCGCTCATTGTGTAATTCTTCGAAGGACAACCACCTGATAACACCAAAAAACAAAGTACACGATCACTCAAGGCCTCTTTTTAAAGGGCCATTATTTCCCCTTCCGGAAAAAAACCGCACAACACCTACCGATTGTTTTGCCTTTCGAACAACGATAGAAACACCGGTCGTGTACCGATGAGAGAAGCTGTCGGCTTAAGCACACGCACTGCGAAGCACAAAATGCGCAACAAGACGTCGACGCGAACCGTCTCGGAACGGTGTTGATGGGGAACTGACGGAACCGGACGCGGTCGCAGCGTCGCGGACCCAGAAAGCCCAAACATTCCCCCGCCTTCCCACATTGCCGTCCTAAGACGCGGCCAACCTCCCTCCGCCCGCCCGGGGTTCCCTACCGCAGCTGTCAAACTTAAAAACAATACGCATCGTTGTGTGCGCAAGTGGCTCGGCGAGCGTATGTGCTGTTTCGCTCTTCGCCGATCCTCCGTTCATTCCTCCAGTGCCCCAACGGGCACTCTTCGCTTGCGCACCCCCTGCGGGAGGGCACGAAACCCTCCACCCCGTCGTTGTTTGCTTGTACTGTTTGGTTTGATTGTATAATGTTGTTGTTGCCTTTTTTCCTCCCTGTGCGTTTGTTTTCCACCGTGCTCTTTCTCACGTTCTTTATTGTTTTCTCTTCGCTATTCCCTTCGCATTTCTTCCAAGCCGTGCTCTTTCGTTCTTTTGGCCCTTTAATTAGTTTTTCACTCTCCTTTCTCTTTCCATCGCTTTCCATGTTTATTTTCTTTCCCTCTTTTTATCTCCCACCAGCTCGTACGGTTTTCCTTTCCTTCTTCGTTCGTTATCTGTTCCTTCCGATCCGTTCTGCTCCATCGTGCTACTTGGCCCCTCATATATGCACCGATCATTCTTTGCTTCCCTTTGGCCCTTCTCTCTTCGTACTTTTCGTTGCAATAGGTTGAATTTGTTTCCCCCGTTTCGACACACTTTTATCATTTTTCCCTCCGTATGAGCTTGAGCTGCGTGAATATTCTTTACTTTCCTCTGCCTGTCTGTCGTTTTTGTCTCAGTCTCCTTCCTCATGTTAGCAACATATGCAGTTTTGCTTTGTTATTCCCCATAGTAAACGTCTTTCTTTTTTGCGTTTTCTCATGCTCCCCGATGCAGTTCTGTTTGGCGTTTATGTGCAGTTTTATTCTATCGCATACTCACACACCCAAACAACGGTGGTCGATGTTTTTGTCTAGTGCTCCCATGACCCTTTGAGAAACCGAGCCCCTTGGTGCGGGTTGGGGATGCACTTGACACTCGATCGTGTTATTTTCCTCCTCTGTTTTATCTTCTGATTGCTTCCCACTTGATCATTACGGCATAATGATAATCTCTTCCCTAAAAGCCTTTTTTTCTCCGATTACAACGATTCTTTCTTTGATTATTCTGCTGTGGTCAGGGAGACAATCTTACGGAAGCTCCAGGGCTTCCTATTCAAAACGAAAAAATACCTCAAACTAGGAACCGTAGGAACCGCTATTCGATCTGACCAGTGATCGTGACATTGAAGAATGGTGCGAGTTTTTGTTCCTCTAATTGCTTTCAGCTAGAACTCTTTCGTTAGAGTGAAAACCTGATAATCTTGACTGCCGCAGGAAATTTATTTAAAAAAAAAACATAATTAACGATTGCTGGTATACGAAGAATAAGTTCAAACTATGAAGTAAAACTATGTTTTAGCAGTAAGAGTTTATTGTCAATTGAGAGGTTGGTAACTGAACTAATTTGATGTCAAATTTTAGTTTAAAAACTAAGTCAACTCCTTTGCAATTAATTATAGAATATTGGAAAGACTAAAATTTACCGAGGTAACAAATATTTTATTTTATTTGAAAAAGCAGCAAAAGTGCTCAAAATATTATAATAAACATGTTTATATGTACTCAACTTTCACTTCTAGAAGAAAGACGCGCATTGGCTGGGGAAGTGGTAAAAATAATAATCATTTGGAACTGACTGGTATTTCTACTTAAACCCCCCTCAAAAAGTAAAAATATGAATCCTACAATTATGACCCCGCCGGGCATTGTGCGTTCGTTGTTTGGTTCCCCAAAACACCACGTTTCGGGTTTTAATGCTCGTTCAGTGAATGATGTGAAAATTTGACAGCATACAATTTGGACTGAGCAAAGCTCGGCGGAGCCAATCTTACTTATGATCTGCCGGGGGTGTACGACTCCTCTTGGAAAACACACAGACCGTACGTACCAGCTCCCACAGCAGTCAAAGCAACTAACCGCGTGATGTTTATCAGAATAAGAGCTGTTCGCGGGTGCACAAGTTATGATCTTGTTGAGCCGGTCGCGATCGCCATCGTGGCTCAACGTTCAAATGCAGCATAAAAACGTGAAACATCAGGCTAAAACCTCTCGATTAAGTCCCAGTGATAGTGTACTATCGTCGATCAACAGGCTCATTAAAAAGGACGCAAGTTCCCAAACACCCAAAGTAAATATGGAAAAGAAAAATCTGTTTCCTCCGAGAGTATGCAAACAAAACCAAAATGAAAAAAAACCTACGTTGCATGGATGTACTCGGCGTACAGCACAAAACCGCACGAAATCAACAACCACCCGTCAAATGCAAATGTTTACGGGGCCCAGAAAGGAAAATAACAACCCGGCTCGCCGTGGTTTATTTGGGGCGCAACAACGACACGTCGGTGCAGTATGCGTACTCCCTGCGCTTTGTCCACACCCTTCCAACCCCCCATCGCAGGGATGCATCAACCCGAGGGATTCCGAGAGTATATGTAAGTGAGAATGTGACCAACGGAAACCAAAGCCACTGTGTGCATACCAAATCGGTGGTCACGTTCGCGTCTTGGTCCCGATCGAAACACGGAGGGAGTTTCAGAAGTTCGAAAAGCATATCGGACAACATGTACGACAAGCCCATCCACCCAGCTTTGGATTGTGAGACTTGCGTTCAACAGGGGAAAGTTTTCAATCAGAACTGGGCCACAGTTGAAATTTGCATGCAGACGGTTTAGCAATTAAATTATTTTCTTTATTTACAGAAACAAGGGTTCTTCAACCTAAGGGGACAATATCTTCATTACAATTCATTAAAAAAAAATAGTTTTCTGCAAAGTGACCTCACTAAACAAAATTGGATCCTCAACTCATAAAAGAGACAAAAGGAATCAGTTGCACCACACAATACAACACAAATTCTGAAAGAAAAACTGAAAACACATGATACAATAAGTGTTTGCTTTTCGAGCTATCGATTGGTTTAAAACAACGTTAAAAAATGTAAGTCATAGTCATTCAATTGACTGCAGAAAAATAAAGTAAGAGCTCGAACAAAAGAAGAAAAACTAACTTATTCCGCAATATATTAAAAAGGGATCTGATGTTATTCAACCATCTTTCCAAATTTATACCACATCGCCTTCTGCTAGGTTCTGGTAAGAATATGCTATAAGTTAGAAGCAACATAAAACGTGCTCATAAATAGCCTACTCATCTACTTCATCTATTCTGGATGTGATTCCCACAAACTCTCACATCAAAACGACTTATTCTTTTAGTAGGACCACTCGGAGGTCCTTCGGCAACTTTCACATGGTTTACAGCCGAATTAAGCTGGACCACAATGCATCGGTACGATCGTTGAACCACTGAAGCTTGCCAAAATCTTCTACCAAACGCCCGCTGGACCCATTCGGTGTAATCAATCATTTCCTCCAAGGCGCCACCAGGACAGGCTGCTGCAGGAAAAGCTGCAAGCCAATGACCGGGTGGAAAAGCTCGCGACGAGAGCTGGCTGGGGACGAGAAGCAAACCCCCCGGAGTTAAAGTTTACTTTCGCCCGAACCGGAAGGTTATTAAATGCCAGCTGCCAGCTCTTCGTCATCCATCTAAAACCCCCGCCGGGCTGGAGGACGGGAAGCGAGCGGAACTTTACTCCTCGATTGTGAGGGACGGAACATCCCCAACATGGGATTCAAGAATCGAGAAAATTCACACCGCTCCAAAAGCGGTTGGGTTTCGCCGGAATGTTCGCCAGAATGATGCCCGTAACCTCAAAACCGCAGCCCGGAGGAAGACAAATAAATTCCGCCCTCCCTCCCCTCCCACCCAACCACCAACCCGGTCGGCGCGGGCTCGGAAGGCTCTTTAAAACAATCTCAGGCTCGAAACGCAACGCGAACTGACTGCTTGCGTCGTTTTGGCACCAACTTGCATTAATTTCAGGTTCGGCGCTCGAGCCACCCGCATGTCTCCGGCCGCGCCTTCCTTTGTCCACCCTTTGATGGTGGATAATCAATCCTCACGGGTGTCGGTTTTCCCCCAGCGACATCCGACATCTGAGAAATGTTCACACGGAGCGAGAGTTTGTATCCGGTTCTTACTGGCGGCTTCGGTTCAAGGGGCCTAAAATGGCCGACGAAGCGCACTAACCTTTGCTATTCGCACGGTTTCGGCGATGTGCGACGGAACGGAAACGGATCCGAACGATTGGCAGGACACAAATGATTCCGTCAAATTGTTGATTGGTCAATTGGTTTTGAAATTGGATTCAGGTTGAATACAATTTTGTCGGCTTCCTTGGGGGTTCTAGGAAATTTACATAATCCGTGAATGGGTTTGCTCCACAAGATTTATATCAAGCTTAAAATTAGTAGAGGATCTAATATTTTGATTACTTTCATGTTATGTTTTCTCAACTAGTCTGAGTTCATATAAATCGCAAAATAAACTATTGAATCTCTTCGAAGATTGAGTCATCCTCAATATTCATTATCTATCCATAAGGTAGTCAAATTTTGAAGAAATATTCACTCAAATAAGATGATTCAATATCTACCGATCTTTTTTACATTCTCATTATTAATACCAAATATAGAATAGGCAGAAAAAATGGTTGGTACAAATACCAACAATTAAGGTTAGGTGTATTAAACAAATGAGGGTAACAATAAATAAGATGTAGTTGTTCCATTGAATTTACCTGGACCTCTAACTGTTAATAATCCTGCCACCAGCGTAATCTATTTACAGTGAAACACAAAGAAACAAATTATTGGTATTGCAAATTATATAAAAAGCACAAAACGTTCATTAACAATGAGTTTAACACATTTCAAAACTTTTTTTTCCATCATTCTTGTTTTAAAAGAAAAATATTGTTCTAAGTCCTCGTCCGAAAGAAGTTAAGTCTTCAAAAAATGTTGTCTGCATGTAAAAAACTATAATGAACACATTACATACATTTTAATATCAGTTATAGAAACTGACTTTGAGTTGAAAATTAGAAATAAAGAACAGTAAAATGCAATGCAAACAAGAAGAACAATTGAACTTACCACTGTAGCGAACAAGATCTTCTTTGAAGATAATTTGTCACTCAACAACCTCGGCCAAATCAGTAAAAACCGCATAACGATACTTTAACTCGCCTCAAATAAATTCTGCACTTTCGAAGAAATCACATGCGCCCAATGGATTAGCTCCGGAACACTTTCCCGGATTAGAGATGGTCATTTCCGCCGGCACCGATTCCCACCGAGCCACTGCCCATTCGATGCTAATCAAGACGTCCATCTAGAGAGCCGTCGCTGTTCTTTCCCCTCATCAAGCAAAGGAACACGGGGAGGTAGGATTATTTTCCCGATGTTACGGCATGCTGAACATTCTATGGCAGAAAATCAAGACATCTCTGCCCCGAGGAGAAGCTGGAGCCTTTCCATCTCCATCTTCATCGCCAGCAGGTGTCGAGTTGAAGAAGGTCACCAGAAGTTCTGGTCAAGTCAATGGCGCTGCTGAGAGTCGTGCTTCCACAAGCGCTGGTCAAGACACGGTGGTGTCGATTGCACTATCGTACACTTTGAAGTCCATCACCACCACCCTCTCCCGTTCCGGCTCGTTGCACAATTCCCACACTGTCCGCTGAAGCAAGAGGTCTTCCTCGCCGAGCAGCGGGTCTTTGGATTCTTCATTGGGATTTGTTCGCCCAGCGATTGTGCTGATGTCTGCCCGCAGCGTTGAACGTAGAACCTCTTCTCTTTCACCCCGGAGGGAATTTAATTTTACGTTGCTAATGTTTTCCTCGTCAGCTTCTAGCAGACCCCGCGCCGCTACAAGACCCTTATGGCAGAACCGTTGCATGGTGCTTGGACACACGCTTTGTCTTGCGCATTGGGAAGCGGTTCCCACATGTTAATGATGGCGCGTTTACGCGAACTTTCCGAGCGGCAGCAATTCGCTGTCGTCGTCTTGTGGTCATTTGCGTCAAGCTGGGTCTAAATGCTCGCTGGAAAACAGCGAGAAATGTCGTAATAAGCGACCATTAGGGGACGCCATGTGCCGATGCGAAACATAAACGTTCAATGTTGGTTTAAGCCGAGCCGGAACCAAAGCATTTTAGGGGACAAAAACTCAAACGAAATAGTTTTAAAACATCAACTTAGAAAATACACCTTCTATCATATTCAAACATCTTCCAATAAAGTTATTCCCTCCTTCAACTACTGTTTTCTATGGGAGTAGAACGTGTTTTCAGAGCGTGTCTTATTTATTATACACAGCATAAGTGAAGTCTTCGTACTTACGACCAATACGCCCGGTTCATAAACTTTGGCGAACATCCTTGCCACGAGTTAACGTGACTTTCCGACATCACAGCAATTTGCTGCCATGTACTAACGACGTTGATTGTCTACCATCCCCTGTCCGAACCCTTCCATTCCCAGCATTAGACTATCGCACGTCTGTTCTTGGATGTATACGCAAAGTTACGAACCTGTCAAAATATTTAACTGACAACCTAATGGTTATTGCGTTCAAAACATCCGACAGGGATTGCTCAATGCACAATATGCTGTAATAGAACAGCTGTCCATGCGATATGCAAATAGAATCACCTTCGGTTGAATATGTCGGAAGGGATCTCAAATCAATTATCCACCAAAATGCCTCGCCAGTATGTTTTCTTTCAGTACAACCCATTGTTAGAAACAACGCAACGATTAAAATGTTTCTTATGCCTTATATTCTGTTTTCTCTTAGCTTCACGATAATTACGAAATGTACATGTACTTCAATAAAAGGCTCCAGCGTATTCCATCATATTCCATAGTCTCTGGCATCCATCGTTAAACTTACGCATTACTTGTTTTTTTCCTAAGCGGATTATAGATTGTAGTCCGTCGCTTAAAGTCGAACCTTCTTCCTGCTGGACAAGAACGATGCTCATGACGCTAAAATCAAGAATCGCATTCCACTCGATGAATTTTTGGTCCAACGCTAAGATTTCCGCTTTAAAATTCGGTTAGATTGCAGTTCAAAACCTTCCTGTCCATGGCTGGTCCATTTACCTTTATTTTAGCTTACATCGAACGTATGAAATTTCTTGGACTTATCTAAACCCTAAAACGCAAAAAGCCTTTCCATTATCTGGCTTTCCTTTTCTGTTAGTCAATTCGTTTCACCGAGCGCATTTGTATCGTGCTTTTACGATAACCACCCATCGTATGGCGAATCAACGAGAAATTAATCGAAATCTTTAGCCCTACATACAATATTGCGTAGAATCAAAACCGCAATACAAACGAATGATAAAAGATTTTATCGTGCTTGGCTTTAGGGACTTGCAAATTGTACGTGGTTAGTTCATTAGTTCTTTTCTTATACGTATGAGATGCTGCGTTCAGGAGTTTACCGTTATGTAATTATTATTTTAAAAAACCTTCTGCCAATGAATAGATATCGCAAAGAAACACACATCGTGTCCCCTAACTCTCTGGCCTTGTTTGCTTTCCTTTCTTATAAGTGACCAATCTAATCAGTTCGCTCGCCGTTTTGTGTTTTCATCTATGATACAAGCTATGAATACTTACAACCTATCAACGAATAAGGATAATGGGTAAAATAAATTAACGTGCAACTAAACTACCGCCGTCCATCCATCCATCCGCAAGCTGTATTGGCTGCCATAATAATGCGTGCTCCGTTTGAAACAGACCCTAGCAACTAAAAGTTAATCGATTCCGGGGCCCGTCCAGTGCATCTCGGCACCGACAGCACAAATATATTCAATGTAAATCGACATTCAAATACATTTCGACGGACGAACGGGACAATTCTCCTCTTTCTCCTCTTTCAAAACCGAGACAAAATTATCTCGGAAACAAAATGACATTATGGAAGTTCATCTATACCATCGGCAGACCGCTTTCTTCTCATTTGCGAAATACGATTATCTCGGAAACGAAATGACATTATGAAAGTTCATATATACAAACGACGTTCTATTTACAGCTAGCTTCTCCGGCCGGCTCGAGATTCCTATCGTTCGAGGGCTGCTCCTCGTGTGTCTCTCACGCGCCCGGCTGCTGTCCTTCCGGCGTACCACCGGCAATGGTGGTGTTCATGAGTTTCACCCGGGCGACAATTTTGAGCGCCGGTCCAAGCTTCATGTCCATCGTGCTCACGAGATGGTTTTCCTTCAGAAGCAGCAAGGCCTGTCCGTCGATCTCCTGGTTGACAAAATCTTCCGCATAGTCCGCGCACCCGGGCAGTCCACGGATAAACTCGTACACGTCTTGCACCGACCAGCGCAGGATCGATGAGCCTTCTTCGGCATTGGCGGCGGCGGCAGCAGCGGCAGCTGCCGCAGCAACAGGTGTCACGGGCGCAGGTACATCCGCGATCAGCATTGGAGTTGGGGTCTGCTGCTGCTGTTGTTGTTGTTGCTGCTGAAGAAGCTGCTGGGCAAGTGCTGCGGGATTTGCGGGAAGCATGTTTTGCAATTGCTGCTGTTGCTCCTGGCCAATATGGTTTTCGAGTTTTATGCCCGAAAGGATACCACCGACCGCCACAGGGTTAAGCAATGCCCCGTGTGCCAGCTGTCCCAGTGAAGGGTCGACGCTGGAAACAACCACCGCCGGGGCTGCCGTCGTGAGCAGCCCATTCATGGAGCCTACGATCGAAGGATCGACCGTTGTGCTTCCATTCGTGCCGGGTTGTGCCTCCAACGCACCCAGTGGCATTCCCGGCGAGCTCGTTCCGTTTTGCACCGGAGAGGAAATCTGATCGGTAGAGTTTTGTTTGGCCGAACGGGCGCACGATACGCTGCAGAACCGTTTGCGCTTCATCTTGCTGCGCAATTCGCTCTTGCCGCATACCTCGCAGTTGCCCGACCCGTCTCCGCTCTGACTCGATGGTGAAAGGGGTGAATTTCCCTCGTTTGTGGCACGTTTTTCTGTAAAGATGAACGGGTTAATACCGTTAGTATCCAAGCCAACAAACTTGTTCACTTTCTTTGTGAGAAGATACTTACTCGGTGGCTCGTCGGAGTTGTCACGCTCGGGGTAACGCTGGCGCTGCACAGCGAACGGCTCATCGGCCTCCTGTATCAAGAAACCCTCGATGACGTGCGTCAACACGTTCGGTTTGATTGTCGCCTTCGGGATGCCTCCCTTGTCGCCGTTGCTGCCCGCCTTCGTCTGCACCGGCGGTGGAAGTCCTGGCGATTGACTCGAGGACGTCGAGCTGGTGCCCGTCGTACCAGCCAACACCACGCTGGCACCGGTGGAGAGCACACCGTTCGCGCCTATGTTGCTGACCGGGATAGCGGAAGTGCCCGTAATGGCGGCGATCGCTGTCGTCGGAGTTGCCGTCGACGTCGCAGTCGTACTGGAGCTGACCGTCGTGTCTCCGCTGCTACTCGAACTCGTCGTCATTGTCGTGGTTGAGTTGGTAGTAGCCGTGGAAGAAGAGGACGACGTTAGCGGGGCCGTTGAAACCGTCGTAGCTGAGGAAGTCTCGCTGGTGGCGCTCGTAGACGACAGAGCCGCGGTGGACGTAGAAGTCGTGGTAGCCGTAGATACGGACGCGATCGTCTGGTTGATCGAGTTGGTTGTGGATGAGCCCGCGTTTGTCAGTTGGAAGTGGAACATCATGGACTGAAAGCATGGTGCAACTTTTGCGGCACCGGGGTTTGAGGTCGCATCGGTACCGGTCGACTTTGCGGCCGATGATGCAGGCGAACTGTTTCCGGCCGCAGCCGGAGTGGTATCCATCGGAGTGCTACCGGTTCCGTTCATTTGCGCATCCGATCCACCGTCTGCCGTCGTTGAAGCCGTTGAGGTCGACGTCTGTTCTGATTCTGCAGAAAAAGAAAAACGGTGAGGAGAGAAAGAAAACATTAGAAATTGGAATGTCAACAAATAAAACAGATATCATTCTTCTTCGTGCGTGCTTTGGCTGATCGACACGAGTCAAGCTGATCAAACAACGCGCTTTCCTGGCCTACTTCTTTTGGCAAGTCTTGTCGTCCAATAGATATAACGACCAACTCACACAGACGTACAAATTGTCGTGGAAATTCCATCATCCGAGGTGGCATTGCTAAATGATCAATGGTTTCACATGACAACTCAAGCCTCTTCCATTTAGATACAGCAGTGTACGAGTAGATTCACTGGAAGTATCGAAATATTTGGATATATTTAGGCAGTCCCGGTTGAATTCTTTCGCCTTCAATTTCACCCTGTTTCATCGGATTTTCACTCAAACCGAAATGGTGTTACGTTGAGGAAAACAAAACAACAGCGCACAAGAAATCGACCAAAACATCTCGAAATGGCTTGGTACACTATTGTTCATTGAAACTGAGAGAGAACCAAATAAGTGGACGCAGTGATTTCGCCATATCTTAAGCCACGACGCGTCGCCAGATGACGAAAGCGAAAATCACTGGAATTAGTTTATCTCTACCGTCCCCACAACGCTGCACACACATAAAATGCGCGAGTCAACCACCCGAAACACACACGCACAAAAATTAGACTGATGTGGGGAAGGTATTAACCGGGGGAGGAAAAAAAAGTCATGTTTCAACCCCTATCTTCTTCACCCCGACGACGATCGACGATGTATGATCGCAGTTTTTTGGAATTTTGTTTGAATGTGATTACTCCGCACATTTCGTTGAGATGAATACGTTGCATTGATTTCTATTTAGCTTATTTTTTATATCATCAAATTATTATCACTACAAAAAGCACCACCAGCGTAATTAAAAACCAGCGCCAGTTGTTTGTTTCGTGCTCCCTTTATTCACGAAACCAAATTCTAGCATCTTCCAAACGGTACACTTTAAACCTTTATCAATTAACGTGCAACTGCCAAATAGAGGTGAGACGTAGGTTTTAGAAAAGTCACGTGAAAGTGTTTGTCCCGAATTCACTGGTTAACTCTTGAAGACGGCACACAACAGCAGATGTATTGATATATAACGGATAATATTTGTCGGCAGGAGAAATCACTTAAAACCACAGTTTTCAATCAATTCATATTTTTAATTTAGCTTTTTGTTGATAGACACTTTGCGATTGGCTGCAATGTTAAACATGAAAGCGTAGTTTCATACGGACAAAAACACAATTCAAATCATTGCACAGTACACTACCAATCACGAATAATTGGACGTTTAATCATCGTCCGCATACCACCAAAAAGGCAAGTGGCATCTTTCCATCGCCATACGTACGTTTATACGCTGCACACAACGATCCCGAATGGAGATGGCACGGTGTCAGATTGGATGCACTTGCACACCCGTTCGGTGATTGAAAAAGATGCACCTTTTTATTGACGTCATATTCGTGACGACCCTCCGCGTAAAGCCTCTCTCCTGTTCCTCTTTCCCTACCTTTGTTCGCAACGACTACAAACACACCACGAGCAACAACAGGGGATCATGGTTGTCAATGAGGCACTGAAGCACATCACCGTCAAAAACATGTAGGCAAACGTCAAAGGTGATTCATTGGGGCCTGCCTCCAATACACCACACCATCATTCATGCTGCTTGGGAGGGGGGATATGCATCTCCCCCATGTATACGCGAATGTCAGCGACACGTGCCGGGTTCCTTGCCGACCCCATGTTCCCATCCTCCTCCACCGCGTTGCTTGTGCTAGCCTCTTCCGGCGTGTGCAATTGCACGGTACAGTCGCCCGCCATTTTCGTCACTCCACACACGACACCAGTGGCGCGAGGTGTAACGGAAATGCACCGCAACATCCAACCACCCCCTAAACACCCCCACCACCCAGTGAGGAGGCGCTCTAGCTGTTCGATATATCGATCAGTGTGTCAGGCCGGCTCGCTGGAAAACTCGCACTCTTCTCTCACTTTCTCTCCCATGGATTTTTCTCTCGTCAAACACAGATGGCCTTGAAAGTTGCACCGCAGTTGCAAAAGGGATTGCGCTGTGTGCTTTCCCACCGTGAACTAGGATCGGTTTTCCGCGCAACGGTTTCACCGCGTACTTTGTTATTTTAGTTGAAATGGTCGACGTTGGCGAACGTTAATTGCACCACCGAGCTGCACTCATCTCTCCCCTCGGTTCCGTTAGTTTTCGCAAACGAAATCGCCGTGAAGCGCCTTGCGAAGGGATATAAACAACAACGCGGCACATGACGCTGGACGACGGCTCGGTCAAAACTACGACTGGCGCTCTCTCGCCAACCAATGTCAAGTTCAACAAGCCCATAAACCAACCAGCCCCAACAACGCACCACACAATCACACGCCCTGCAGCGCACACAACCACTCTGGCACGGGGAGCATACACCCCAGCCGAATCGCGAACCAATACTCTACATTTCCGCGAAGAACGCCGCGGGAGCAGCGGACAACAGCAGCCGTGTGTGTCACACGGCACAACACACCGCCTGATACCGCGATGCCGCCGGTCGTGATCTTGGTGGTGGTTCCGGTCGTCACCGGTAGTTGTGTTCCGTTTTTCCTTTTGGCCCCACCGCTTTTGATGTTGAATTGTTGTTGTTCGTTTTTTTTGCAAGTCAGTGTAAATCCGCTTCTTGCACACCACCCTTCGCTCTCAACACAATGATCGGGGATGATGTTTCCCACTTTTTAACCGGTGTATCTATTCGCCCATTATTGTCACATCGTCTCGTGAGCTGCTCTCTGAGGGGTGAACGAATTTGTTCAAAAGGCTCTAAAACATCCCCCCCTATGGATCTCCTTGCAAGGAAGACAACCACTTCAGAAGTCCACTCAGACATAACTGTGTTATTGTAAACCCACTGGATGAAAACCTACCGGATGTGGCAAAAAGGGAAACCTAAAACTCACATCACACCGTACAACTTTGTGGACACTTTCATGAGCACATCACAACGACGGAAGTTCAAAAACTTCACATAAAAACACTTGGAAACGTTTCTCGAAAGGAAACCGAGCATAACTCTTGCCGGTTGCGATCAAACGACACCGAACGTTAGGCCGCATCTTACAAAGGCTCCACCGGAAAGGTGGAAGTTGCGATACTGCAGAGTTTAATTATTCACCGTTTCCCACTTTCAAAGCTGAAACACAACGCCGAGCGAGGCACAAGCGAAAACCGCGCACAACCGCAAATGTCCGCGAATCGCACAAGAATGACGAACCGACTGTATGAGTGGTTAGACGCAGATTAGTTTTTGAAGTTGCTTAGGAAATAGCAAACAAAAAAAAAAAGAGCGTATAACTGATCATGGAGAGTGAGAAAGAGAGTTCCATGCACCCCCTTCGCACACACGTGGACAGACGGGAGGTTCATCGGTCGATGAAATAAACAGTATTAACATTAGAAACAGCACACCTAACAGCACAATCACACACATACGCCGCGGAGTTGTGATCATACCGGTAGGGCGGACGATCGCAACGGGGTAGGGGAATTGATCATGGTGTGCAGTGGCGAATCTCCACGGTAAAAAAAACCACGTTTTACATTCGCAACGGTATGCGCGACGAACATACATACATCCATCCATGGTCATCATTATGGCACACTGCATCGTTTCGCGTACAGCGGAGTGGGTAGGGGGAAGTTTTGGAAGGGTAGATGTTGTGATCGAGCCGGGAAAACAGAAGAGCTTTCGCAATCTGATAAGCTCTTCGCGCATGATCGTACAGCATCATTTTATTACAAATTGGAAATTTGTGTTGAGAACCGAGAAATTGACCATCAATTCGAGTGTCTAATATCAAATATTAATTTAACCAGCTAAATTTACATATTAATCGAGTGTCTATAAGACAGTTCAAATACTTTTGGGAACGATGAATAATGTACGGGTTTCTTTGTGGAGCAAAAGGGGAAATCAATTTCAATCAGCTTATTCGCTTGTACACCCCAATTGCATTAATATCCTATCAAACACAAAGATTCAGCTGAAAAGCCTGATTTCTTCCTCATTTCATGACGCGGACGTGGTTTAACAAATTGTTAATAAACCATCAAAGTTTCGTTTAACCTAAAATATTATAAGAAATCATTCAAGGCAGAAATCTATAATGTAACGTACCTTTTCCATTAGCATCAGAGGATGATTTATCCTTCATCGGAGAGTCGGTGGTTGCGGTGGATTGTAGTGGCTGCTGCGTAGGGCTTTGGAACAGTCCCAGCTTAACGCCACCCAGCGAAGCCTGCGCCTGCGGTGAACCCATTACGGTGGGTGTTGCCACCGATGTCGGAATCTTGACGCCTGCGGCATTCATGAGCGTAGTCATGGAGCCCGCCGTCGAGGACGCGGGCGACCCGGGAATGGTCACCGTGCCGCCGGTCAACATGGTCGTCAGGCCAGCGTTAGCATTAGCCACGGCCGGTCCAGATGTAGCCGCCGCAAGTGCATTCATACTGTCCAGCATTTGCTGCTGTTGGATCTGTTTCTGCGGTGTCGAGAGCTGCTGCAGCTGGTGCATGGCTACACTGATGGCCTTCGAGTCGCTGTCCTTGATGGTGGCCATGTTGGTGGTGACCGCACCAACGCCCGAGGACACGAGCGTCGCCTGTGGATGGCCGAGGGAGGCCGTGGTTGTGATGGCACCGGACGAGATGGATGGGATCGTACCGGAGCTGATGATGGAGGCGACCGACATCGGGGCGGCCGACAAAGACGTCATGGCAACGATCGGGTTCGGACCCTGGTGGTGTACAGCGTTTGGCATTGAGGAGACCAGAATTTGACCAGGGTGATGCTGCGCCGATTGTAGCGCCCCGGCAACCACGTTGGTCGAGCTGGCCTGATTCGCCTGATGGATGGGCGAGATGGTGGCACCGTTGCTGGTCACCACGATCGGGTTTCCGGCCATGCTGGTAATCGACACGGGTAGCAGATTGCGATCAATCTGGAGTGTTTGTCCACCCTGAGAGACGATTGTGGCACGATCGGATCCTGCTTGGCCTAACGATGCGGCCATGATCATTTGTGCGGTCGCAGCGGTACCTTTTCCGGCCGCCACCTGTTGACCGGCCAGCTGCTGTAGGGCAGCATTATGTTGCTGTTGTGCCTGTTGCTGCGCCTGCTGTTGCTGCTGATGCTGTTGCTGCTGCTGCGCTTGCACATGCTGTTGCTGTTGTTGCTGCTGAAGCAACGCATCGGAGGACACGTTGATCATCATGCCCGGCTGATTGCCCTGACCTTGCTGGAACAGCAGTTGATGGACGATGTTGCCTTGCTGGGCGCCGCCGGTAGCGGCCTGAACGAGCTGACCCTGTTGGGCAGCGTTCGAAAGTAACTGGGCCGTTGTTTGATTTGCCTGCCCAGTCTGTTGGAATAGCTGTTGCTGCAGTTGTTGGAGTTGCTGCTGTTGTGCCTGTTGCTGTGCCGCATGCTGTTGTTGCTGCGCTTGTTGCTGGTGCTGTTGCATTACTTGCTGTGTTAGCATGGCCTACAAACGACGGATAAAGAATATTTATTAATTTTAATGAGCTAGCTATTCTTTAGTTATAGTTGAAGTAAACCAAAAGCATATAATAAACAATAGCAACGATTATCAAATTTCTCGATCATCTTAGGTGCATTGTACTATACATTCCTACTCGCAGTTTCTTCATACACGACACGCAGCAGTCTGAAGCAAGGCAAAAGCATAATAGTTATATGATAATACAAATCAAAATCTGCAAGCGCACATAATGATCCAAAGCGAATTAAAGTTGCGCTGATCAAACAATTCATGTTACCATGGTAATTTGCATTGCATTAAAAATCTTCCAGCTAGGAGATTTGGGTTTAAGTGAATGTTGCTATCGTATAAAATGTGTTTTAAAAATCCTCAAAATTTTTGGTATTTTATGTAAAGGCAAATGCCAATCGAATAACCTCTCTATACATCGATTGATGAAAGTGTGTATTAGACAAATATGTGAACTTTTAAGTATTTTAAATTTTATCCCATCTTCCAAACGACATACGGAAAGAGCTCGTACCTGCTGCTGGTGAAGCAAAATATGCTGCGGCTGCTGGTTGGCCTGCTGCTGCTGTTGTTGAACCGTTTTAATCTGTTGCTGAAGCTGCAGCTGCTGTTGCTGCTGCTGCTTATTGTCGCCCATCATGGGCATATTGATAACAGCGGGATTTAGCGCCGTACCGGCATTCATCAGTACCATCCTGCAGAAGAAAAAAACAAACCGAAATCATTAAATCCACCATGCTTCTGGTTGATTCTATTCAAGTGACTTACTTTCCACTGCTGGTAACGACCTGCTGCAGCTGTTGCTGCGTGGTCGTTTGCTGGTTTGTTGTTTGGCCAAGCTTTTGCGTTGTCGTCGTACCGGACGCCAACTCCGTCTTGATGATCGGTGCCGAGGGACGTACCAATGGTTGCTTCGTGCGCATCTTGTTACTCTTGTTGAGTAGATTCTGCTGAGCTTGGGCCGTCTGGGTGGACACCGACGGTCGAATGGGGGAGGCGCCTTGCGGGAGGATCTGGGGACGTTGGCCCTGCTTGGTGCCCAACGTACCGGCCATGGTTTTCTGACCCTGTAGGGTTGCGATACCGGTTTGACCGACTGTTTGTGATCCACCGGTTGCCGTCGTGAGCTGTCCCTGTTGGGTTTGAACCGTACCGGAGGCATTCTGGTTGGCATTTGCTTGGGCCACTTGCTGCTGTTGTTGCTGCTGCTGCTGCTGCTGTTGCTGGACCTGTTGCTGTTGCATCTGAGACACCTGCTGTGGAGATTGCGTGATGGTGCATGGCAGTGTAAGAGCTTCTGAAAAAAAACGAAATGGGAAATCATTAGTCCCTGTACGAGTTTGTTTTGCGTTTTTTACTCACGATTATGTGTCTGTGCCGCTTGCGGAAGCGCTTGCTGGGAGCTCTGTATGAACATATTCGGCGTTCCATCGGGATTGGTACCACGGATAATGATCGGGTTCGATGCCATCAGCCCGTTCGGTGTGGTCCAGATTTGTCCCTGCAGTGGCCACTGAGAGAACTGCATCTGCTGAGCGCCCTGCTGTTGCAGTGGGCTGAGTAGTTGCGCTGTCTGCATCGGTGCTTGCGAGACCTGCACGCACTGCTGGCCGGCAGCACCGGCTGCTGCAGCCGCTGCCGCGGCCTGTTGCTGTGTAATGGCTGCTGCAAGATTCTGCTGCTGGCTTGCACCGGCCGGGCCGCCAATGCCAGTGGCCGTTCCGATCTTCTGCAGCTGCATCTTCTGACCGGAAGCGTTCCCGACGGCAGCCGCCGCGACCAGCGCCTTATGGACGTCCTGTTGGTGCTGAGCGCTGCCCGGCTGTTTGTTCGTGCCGGCCGCAGCGACGCCCGCCGGTGAGGCGGCACTTAGTGCCGGTAGCAGATTTTGTGCCTGCGCCTGTGGCTGCGAGTTGACAACGCTGACCGGCGAGAAGAAGGTGAACGACGCCTGTCCGTTAAAGTTGCCGGCACCGGTCGTCCCGATCACCTGCTTGCCGGTGGTGGTGGTCAGCATCTGCGGTGTGCCCTGGAACGGCTTCGAGGTGATGAGCTGGAACTGTTGTTGCCCGGCGAGCGGAGGGAACACGAGTGGTTGCGTGCCGTACAGCTGCTGGAGGTAGGGCCCGTTCGAGATCGGCTGCTGTACGACCATGCGACCGTGGTTCCAGTCGGCCGAGGACAACTGCTGACCGGTGGCCATCGCCTGCAGGGGTGACATCGTGTTGAGAGCCGCTGCAGCCGCCGCAGCGGACTGCTGCTGTTGCGCTTGCTGCTGAAGCGTTTGCGCATGGTGTGGACTCTGGGGCGGGGCAACCCCACTCGCCTCCGCTAGCACCTGCATCTGTTGCTGGTTTTGCTGCTGCTGCTGCTGCTGCTGCTGTTGCTGCTGTTGCTGCTGCTGTTGCTGCTGAGCCTGCTGCTGCTGCTGCTGGGCTTGCTGCTGGGCTTGCTGCTGCATTTGGTGCTGCTGTTGTTGCGCCTGTTGTTGCTGATGCTGCTGCTGCTGCTGCTGCTGTTGCTGCTGCTGCTGCTGCTGCTGCTGCGCTTGGACCTGCGCTTGCTGCTGTTGATGGTCGACGCCGCCCGTACCCGGCTGGCCGGTGGGCGTCGGATTGTACTCCTGCTTCACCTGGATCGTACCACCGTAGATCTGCTGGTACTGGAACAGCTGCTCCTGGGAGAGCTGCAGGGGCACGGTGGTGGCCTGCTGCGCCACCTGCGCTGGGCTCTGGGACTTCTCCAGCGTGTCGGGTAGGAAGTCGTACGCGTCGTCGAAGGTAATGCCCGCCTTTTCGGCAAGCGTTTCCAGACACTTGAGCGACGATTGATCGCTGTCACTGGTCGCCGCTGGAACGGTGCCACTGCCGGTCAGTACGATCGTGGTCGTGCCACTGACGTGACGTAGTGGCGTCGATGGCAAGGGCTCGCTCGCCTCGGGGAACTGATGTCCGCGGGTGGACTGTACGCGCAGCACCGGTATCGCACAGGTCAGCTCTCCACCGGCCGTTACCGACGAGAGGGGGGAGAGTGAGGTGGGTGCAACGGTGGCTGCTGCCGGTGACTGAGCTCCGGCCTTGATGATCGGATTCCACGGTAGCTCGATCGTCACGATGGTCTCTCCGGCCGATTTGTCGTCCGGTTGCTGGCGCTCTTTGCTCGCAGCGTAACGAACGATGTTATTGTTGTTGTTATTGTTACTCCTGGGGTCGTTCTGCTGCTTCTTCAAATTATCGTAGTGCTCCGATCTGCAAAAAAAGGAGAAAAGGAAAAACGTTGAATAAAAAACCAACGAGACTAATAATTTTTCCGACACGCCTAATTTAGGGAAAATTATTCTAATGACATTTATTTTAACACAATTCCCCCAAGCATTCCGCTTCAAGTCATTTGATGAAATTAAACCTCATCCCAAACCATGTAAGAGATACACTAGTAGGAAAAACGATACGAAAACCTCAAGCATAAAGGAACGAAAGGAAAAACAACAAAGTAAAGGGGTTTGGAAAAAAAAACAAATATGAAATTTTAAACCCCAAGCGGAACTGACCATACAGGCGATTTCACGATACGAAAAAGGGGTAAAACGAAAAATTATCCAAAACAGCATCCAACGTCTAGTGTCTCACCCAAACCTTTACAAGCATTACGAGGATGTGTATGGGTTGCCGAGACTGAACGGCCACCGTGTGCAAAAATTGGCCGGAAGGCGAGAAAGCGTACTAAAACGTCCGCTTGAATTAGGCAAGGCGAACACTTTACAACCGAACCACCGACCAAAAAGTGCTCCATGTCTGCCTTGAGTTCGCCGTGCAACGCATACATAAATGAAGCGGTTCGAGTGGTTTACTTTTTTTTTGGTGTTCCTCTTCCAATGGTTCAGCTCTTCCCCAGGAGTCATCGTCACCGAGGATCGAAAAAAGCGTGCTAACATAAAAGAGCAATTATGCGATCATATTTCTGAATTATTCGGAAGTGTGAATGCGCGGCGCCATCCATGGAAAAAAGGAAAAAACACACACACTAGGGTGACACACGGACGGTGTTTCGGTCTCAGAACACCTTCCACCTCGCGTCGCCCTTGCTGGTGATCTTTGAACCCCAGGGAAACTGCAGTCTCCCCATCCCCGTTCCGGTAAGGACTTCGTTGGTTGGTTTTCGCCTGGGAACGATCTCATCTGGGCAAACACGGAACATGCCCGGAAAACCGCAGGAAAACGTGAGCAAGCGAAAGGAGGATTTTGATGGTTTCGTGGGGATAAAAACGAAACAACACAAAACAACATTTTACCGCGTTAAAATGAAACCTAAAAAAGAGCACTTTTTGTATTAATTTATTTAAACTTACTAATCTACGTAAGAGAGTAGATTTTCTTCTTTATTTCAGCTCGCGAATGTCTCACAAAACATTCAAAAGTATTTTATAGCTAATCAATTTCTTTGCGAATCAAACATATCTTCAAGAAATAAAATAGATTCATAGGTCAAGCAATGAAAAAATATTCTATCCGAACCAACCATAACCGTAAATTCAGCCAGACACACCAGTATGCCACACCGAAGAAAAAAAGTATCCGTAATCGGATTTCAGCTCATCTTATTTTAATGAAACGAAGTTATTCGAGGCACCACATTTTGCCGACCGGATTCGCTTGCGGCAAAACTCCTTCGGAGTATCGGAAGAACCGATGGGAGCTGACGGCAGTATGGCGGACGTTTGTACGGACGGTTAACAACATCCTTTCGGTTTCGATCTTGGACCAGAAAGACTGAAATGGTTAGAAGTTGTGAGCGTCCCTCGCACTCCTTCCGGATGAAGGTTGAGTGATTTCTTCAATACAACATGGACATGGAAGGAAGAATTTCGCATTTCGGGAACGAAACCGTTGGCCACCGCATTGGGGTTGTTGGAAGGTGTAGCTCACGAAACCGCTCTCCCCCCGATTAACTCCCCCCGTACGAAACATAAAGGCATAATTACGGTACAGAACACTTGACTCTTGGGATGGCTCCAATAACTGCTGCTGTACGGGGCTATTAGTGCGGAAAATGCCTAACAACATGGCGGGGTTAGCGTTTACTGCCTTTCGCCTGGTCGGTTCTCTCTCACAGTCAGTCCGGAAATAATGCTCCTACTACAACACACTGCTGTCATTCGCATCTGGGTAAGTGTTATGGTGGGCACTGATGATGGCGACCGGTGCGTACTCGGGCGGCCATATGTATATTCACCCCTATTACAGAAAGAGAGAGGAAACAAAGGGCTTTGATCCATCTTTCACAGCAGGATATCTGCCTAGCTAGGTTGCCTTTCCCGAGGAAAAAGGAAGCCTTGTGTAACGCTAATGTCAGAGTTGTGAACAAGTAGAAACCCAAGGGATCCTTTTGGTGGTGGGAGTCATTGAAAAGGCAAAAGCCCACAAAAGGTACAAAAACTCTGCAGGGAAGAATTGAGTAGAATAAACCAACACAACATTGGACATTCTACTGAAATGGAAAAGATCTCTTTTCATACAAATCTCAACTAGTTTTCATTACATTTTCAGCTAAATTTAATATCCTTAAAAATCTCTATGAAAACTGAATCAAATCATGCGTAAGCGAATAGACCAGAGAATTCAATATCGAGTCGTAGTAAATCGAACTTGAAGTGAATCTAATTTCATTTGCAAATTCTAAAGCATGGAACTCCGGTACGGAAACCATGGAAATTTGCAACATCAGCGCTTCTCACAGCGTAGTGCTTTCCCGCGAGCTGGGCACACGAGTAGCACAAAGGACTCACCAGTCTACCATTACTCCTTCCACCAGGTCCAATAACACAATTTGCCATTCCAACGCGATTGCAGGGATGCCAGTCGCTGCGACTACCTCAACACAATTCAATTATTCTCCTCCGGCAGCATCCGTCAATAGTAATAACAGTTTCACCAACAGGTTGGTTTTCCGACTTTCCGAGCCACTGTGTGTCTGGCGACATATTGGATACCGTTCGGTCTCAGAACTCAATAAAGCAACAACAGACTAGTCAACAGAATAGTCAACTAATGTCACACACTCGATTTTATTTTTGTGTTTTGACCGGCGTGGAAAAATCAGATGAAGCGAATAAAACCAAAACCCTCCCGTCAACCTACGAGCAAACAATAACTACATCGAGGAGAAAAAACGAAAATGAATGACAACTGCAAGTAAATATTTGGTCCTGCCGAGGAACAATAACACAGACAAGTGTGTGCCATTGTCCGCGCGTGGCGTAGAGGGTTCGTCGTTTTCGCTCCATTTGTCAGTGGAAGTCGTGCAAAGTGCAAAGCAATACAATCCGGCCAACAGCACAAGGTCCTGCGCGCACAGAGAATGGGTTGATTTGGGGAGTTGATCGAAATGTATGCGGGACCAAAAAACGAAACCCAAAAATAGAAATCAAATACAACTTTCCAGACTACTACGTTTAGGAGCTAACCGACTTCGCTTCCATGTTTTTTGTGCCATGAAGATAAATTCCTGTGCACAACAGGATAATTTTGACGCTTTTTATTTTCTCTCTTTTAGTTATACCTTTAAACTTCATAGAAACAATAGACGATGCTCTTTCCTACTTCCAGACAGGCTAGCATCGTCGTGTTGTTCGCTTCGAAAATAGTTTGACCAGCAGGTAGCAGCGTGCGCTCAATTTGTCCTGGCCCTTCGCTGTTTGCTCGACCGGAAGTACCGATCCTTCATACTACTGGTGGAGGATGGAATAGACCAACCTTCAGCCAGCAGCATTGATTGCGTTCCGCTAAAAGTGCTTTATTTAACTCTGGTGTGGGATTTTGTTTGTACAACTACCACCATTATCGTGGGCATGCCCTTTGCTCATATGTCACTGCCGGAGATGAGTTTACTTTCGAAGTTCAAAGTTAGTGTGTTTAACTAAAGATCTATTTAGAAGGTACATCACCTAATACTGTGTACATTTGATAAGACTAGATCAATTTTTTTTCTTGTTGTTTCTCATCGTTTCTCCAAGCTCAATTTCAATGGCTGCATTAAATACAAGGACTGCAAAATTGTACTGAATTTGTATGCAGAAACGACCAGTCTCTCTTCGCCAAACATTCGACAAACAATGCGAAAAACACACAATTCAAACATCAACATTGATGCAATAACCCCTGTTCCAACTTGATAAACGAATCATGCAACTTTGAGGAATGGTCCATACTTGCCAACCATGTAGCGTCCACTCGATGTGAGTAAACAAGCGTTACCTTTGTCATACCATGAAGTCCTTCATCATCGGCATCGTAGGCCAAAACCTTCTTTTTAGCTAACGAAGTTGGGAGTAGTATTTGAGAGCAAGCGGTGAACAATTGGGCACAACATGGCACGAAACGATGTGCAAATTGCGTCCAGCGTCATCGAATGTACCTACATCCTCGTGCCTCGAAGCGGTAGATCCAAGATACGAGAAATATCGCTCAGAAAGATGATTGATTCCATGTGTCTCTACCGGGGAGATGCATACACAAACTCCCAACGACCGAACCGGGCTTTGTGTTGCCGAATGTTGTAATAGAAAGGCGAAAGACCGGTACAGTTACATCAAACTTCAAATCGATGAAAGTACCAGGAGATTTCACACGCTGGGAAACGGGAAAAGCAAGAGGCCGGGAGGGAAACCGGCCAGAACTAAGCTACGCCTAAGTTCTGCCTTTCTTTTTTTTTGCCTCCCGGTGCTGGCGTGGTTACGAACGGGACACCCCGTAGTGGAAAGCATGAACCGTTCGAAACAGACAATTTCGTACTTTTCCACAAACTCCTGGCACGAGCCAACGATTTTCCTGCCAGTGCGTTCCTTTTAAAGGTCTTTCAGCATCATTCATCGAATATTTCACATTCGACGTGCTCCTCTGGACGGTGAGGAGAAAAACGAATATGTTTCCTACCATTTCGCTGTGTTTCTCTTTTCCCTTCGAAGGACTATGTATTTACTTCATGAGCCTGGGAGGAAAAGCCAAACATATCCACCCGGGCTTTTTTGTTGTTGTTTCCACGCTAAAGAATGGAAGAACTTTCTCTCCCTCAAGGCAAAGGTACTGCCCATGTGTCCTTCATTACGCAACGTTGTTACCGACAACCTTTGAACCGATGAAGTAAAAGTTAGTCCCTGCCAATAGCTGGCCTCTCTCGAAGAACCTTGACTGGCGAAAACTTCCTCGACTCGGACTGGAGTGACACAAAATAAAACCAAAACCTCTATGGGCCAAAAAACATAAAAAAAACTCTCTTTTGGAGGAAGAAGCCCGCCTGAAACGGACGCTGTTAGTTTCATCATCAATCAGGAAGGCAATAAAGCTATTGAACAATGTGTGTATCATTCGATTGATGTCTTATGGCGGCGAAAAACATCAAAAAACTTCCGAATAATCCTTTGCCACCGGGGGAGGGACCTTTACCCTACCAACGACCAACTAATAATCATGACTGCCAACAGTGATGAGTAAATAATACACCGAAGAAGCTGAAAGAAGAGTGTCAAAAATGTGATTCTCCCGATAGCTGAGTAGGTTCTCCAGCTAATCTTCCCGTTCTTCTAGCCTTGGACAGCGTTTTTCTTTCATTATTTGAACCGAACGACGACTTTCGTCAACATGAAAATAGCTCGATGATTTCAACATGTGCTTTACACGGCCAAGTTTTCTTCTGTTTTTTTGACACCACACAAAGGGTCATAAAAGTGGTGCAACGGATCGTCGTCTCGGTTGCAGGAATCGCGCGCTCATCGGCGCCCGGACGGTTGCGGGGTACCGATACTTGACGGATCTTTTCCAAACGTACGTGCGCAAAGGACTGCACAAAACGGAGACGCAAGAGAGCAGGGCCGTAAATTAAACTTTACGACGAATGCTAATACGCGGCCGCGGTCGGTGGCCACCGACGATCGTGTGAAGAACTTCACACCCAAAGCCGGGCCCCGGGCCGCAAGGCAGCATCGAGAATCGAAATAAGATTATGACCGGGCACCGGATGATGGAAAACGACCGCGGAGTTGATCTGCGCGCGCGAGCTACACATCACTTTTCTGTTATGCTCGTCACTTCATGGTCCTTTTTTTCTTTCCCTTCTTCGCCCTCTCTTAAGAGTGAGACGTAAGATGTACAGTGGGGCTTCCATGGACCCGCTGCCTCGAAAGATCAAGTGCGATCCGTCCGATGCTCGAGAGCAACGACGTGCTTCGGTGACCGATCCACCCCGGATCGAATGCGCTGGAGAGTTTAAGGGGTCGCAGAAACAGGTTTTTCTGCACATCGCCCCGGTGCGATAGGGCCGAGGTCCAGCAGCGTGTGAGTGCCCAGAATAACCCTGACATTCCATTTAAGGGACCGCCAACGAGCAGTTATCATCAACCCGAGTTGAACGGTGGAGCTCCACAGAGCGTTAGGTAATACCGGTAGGATTACAGGAGCGGACTACAATACGAATCCGATCTGAAACGCTTCTGACCCCTTCTATCCCCCACCACCAACACCAAGTCCCCAACTACAACTCTCGGCCGGACACGTTTGTCACCCATTGACAGTTCCAACCGGGGGTTTAGAGAGAAAGAGCTCGACGGGGTGGTGTATGTTTTGGAACTTCACCTTCGCTCTTAACGTCCACCGGCAGGACAATGCGACGTGCGACGGGCAGCAGCCGTGACCAATCGTTGGCGAAGGGACACACACGACACGTGGATTTATGGCACGATAAAACACAAGCGAGCACCCCGATCCCACCCCGTTCCGAAGGGGCAAACGGAACCGGACGACACACTCGAGACATTAAAGAGTTAAAGGATCACACACATACAGACATGTCCTCGGCTGGAAGCTGGCAGTCGCGGACCAGGAACAATAAAAGCTTAATGTTTTCCCTTTTTTTCGGTGAACCTATTTCCTTTACTTTCGGCAGTGAAAAATTGTACGAGTTTTGACAGCAGAAATCAAGTGCTTCCTCTGTTCCACTGTCTTTACGTAGTGTTTTTCTCTCTCTCTTTCTCATTTAAACTCACAATTGTACTCTGACAAATCTAACATCTCCGTAAAGGATTGTTCTTTTGTTGAAAGAGTTTTTGTTTTTAGTATTTTAAACCCATTTTGTCTGTGTTTCATGGTCTCAAACTATACTAGCTGTAATAGGATTTTGATTCGCAAACGATGTTCTCTATCGTCCAACGTCGGATAAAAAGCAGTGGCATCATGTGCAGAATGAATTAATCGTGTCTACAACTTTTTCAGTGAAATAAACGAAAGCAGATGAATTTCATTTCGCAATCCAAATGTGTTTGTAGAGTAAGAAAAAAAAATCATTTCCACGAATTCTTTCCCCTCAGCAGAACTGGACGTGTGCGAGCACTGGATGTCACATCCAAAAGGGGTTTTCTCTGCCTCATGCATCAACTCGTTCTTCCGGATCGTTTCGAGCTCCTGTTGGGATGCAGCAACAGCATTCTTGGGTAAAAGGTATTGCACCACCGAAAGGGGTCTGCTGTTCGTCCCGCGTTAGGTTGAGTTTTTGGGCGAAATGGTTCCAGCTGGCAGGTCAAAGGATGAGGTCAAACGGAAGGATTTTTTTACTTCCTCTTTTTGCCTCTCTCGTGATTCATTACTTGCACCTGGCTAATGACCAGTTTTATGGTTTCAAACAACTGTCCTAATGATTTGAGGAAGAAAAATGTGCCTTTTTGGGGAATATTTTGGTAATCAAATGCTTTTCCGTCTCGGGCTATCCTAAATCCTAAATAAAGCTAATATTTAGAGAATAGACTCTAACTATATACGGTATCGTTCAACCAAGGGAGAACGCACTTGTTCATTGCATTTTCATTTTCATTCGTATTGTCGAGACTATCGGAAAGTGATTTCCCATCAGCCAATTCCCTTTTTGCCAGACGGACCCCCATCAGCCGTAAACATTCGATAGAAAAAAGGAACAGTCAAGCCTTTCACTACCCATAATCAAACATGCTTTTTTTTACGTGGGTCTGGTGATGCTCCTTGACAAAAAAAAAGAATGTCAGTGAACGTAAAAAGGGAGGACAAAAAACTACTCAAAGAGAATCCCCCGAGGTACATAACGCTCCGCAGAATGCACCTCCGTATCTTGTGCGCCTAATGGAAACCTTGCTTTCCCAGTTCCAAGGTCCATCCGAGCGGCAGATTTATTTCGGCTCGAACCACACAAACGGAAAACGACGGACGATGTGCAGACACATCGAACACACACACATACATTTGGCCCCCGTAACGCATCCCTTTTGCAAATTGGGTAAAAACAACCTTCAAAAAACGCATCCCACCCAGGGAATCGCATCTGCATCTGCGTTTGGTTAAGCGAATATAACAAAAAACAACTAACCAAAAAATCAGGGGGGGAAATGGTGCAAACTGGCGAAAAACTGGCGACAGACGCAAAACGAATGACGACCAAAAAAAAAAGAAAGATAGGCACCCCATCCTGAAACAAACGGTTCCGTTCGAAATTTAAGATGGTTCTGCATCCATTTCTAAAACGTGCGCGACAACTTTCCGTTACGTTTCTTTTTTTTGCGGAAGGGGAGAAAGTGTACGAGGATTGGATATGAATGGATTATGAATTTTTTTTTTTTTTTGAATGGGTCATAGAGACCGAGAACTTTTCTCCTTTCCCACCCCCGGAAAGTGTGCAAGGAGAAAATCGACATTTTTGGGGGAAAAACTGCATTTTTACCAGCGTAAGAGTTTTTTTTTCTACTTTCCTCCCTTTTTTCCCGAACTTCTCGTTCACGACCGTGTGTAGTTGTGTGTATGTGAGTTTTGTTTTTCATCGGATCAAAATGGATTTTAATAAAGGGGTACGCGCGTGGTACAAGCCGTGTACTTTTCACTTCGCCATTGGCAAAAAAAACCCAAATTTTCGTCAAGCGTTTTCCTTTTTCTCCAACCCGTTTACTTTTAGTGCAGCATAGACATTTTTTTTCTTGCTTTTGGTTGTTGTTTCCATTTTTCTCACCGGGATGATGCGTTACTTCCGGGCCTTCCTAGCTTCCGAAGGGTTTCCTCTTTTTCCTCCATCAATGGAACGCCAGGCATTTCGATCAAACCGAAAACTGCCGTTTCAATAAACGTTATTGCGTGGCGATTGGGGTGAGAATGGGTTGCACGCTAAAGGAAATGGCGAGGGGGAAGAGGAAAAACCTCAGCCCACATCGTGACACGAGCTCGAAAGGGAAAGCGTTGCAGAGTGCGTACTTAGACCGCACGAGAATCGGTTCCACACCACTCATACTCACACATACCCCACACCCTCTGATTGGTGAAATTTGATAAATTGCCCCGAAATCATGCTCGGCATAAGAGGGCATAAACACCTTCAGCATGCTCTCGCTTCGGGGCTGCACAAAAGGAAGCTTTTAGCTCAAGGGATTCTCTTTCTTGTCTTTTTTGGCACATGCATTTTTCTTGTTTTTCGTCGCTACAAAATCACTCCCATGCCTTTGTGAGGGCCGACCTTCTGGAAAGGAGAGAAGGCGGGAGACGTCACAGTAATGTATGTTGTGTTTGTTGTCTGGTTGGATGGATGGTCGGTGGGAAGGAATTTTCAATAAATTCTTTCCGCCTGCCGGTTTTCGGGAGGACGGAAGCCGAAAGCAGGGACGTCCCGGTTTGTGATTGATCTCGGGGCACATTCTGCAGGCGCCGTTGAGTACGATTAACGTCACGAAGGAAGCCTTACACCTTTCGGTAGTCGAGGCGGTGTGTCGTTCAATATCATCGCTTAAACCAATAAATAAATGGCTGGTTTGAGTTTCGATAGCAATTTTGTTAATCTTTGTAGAGAATGTCAAATGTTAACTTTATTGGTTTGCGATGCAATAGAATCTTCAGCTATGTTCCTTGCATGACGATAATAAAATTTAAGCTATACCAGAAACATGCGCTTAAAAAGGGATGAAAATTTCGATTGCAAAAGGGACGTACTCTCCAACTGGGAGATTTTCCATTGGGCTTATTCTCCGCCTGGAAAAAAGGGCGGCTAAAAGCTTTCCACAACAAACTCTGTAAACCAACGAACAAACGTTCAGTCCCATTCAAAAACCCGGCCATCATGTTGTCGGCCATTGTTTTTCCCCCATCCCGTGGGAGACCAGTGGGTGGTGGCTGCTTTTCCGCTGATTTTTCTACGCTTGCATGCTTCCGAACGAGTGTATGTGTGTGTGCGGTTGTGTGGGTGTGTATCTGTGCGTAAATATTGTATTCCCAAACAAAGCCCGCGAGAAAATGTTGCCATCCTTCCGAAGCCCAGCTTTTCTAGCACCCAAGGGGAAAGACTTTCACCAAACGAGGGTGTCGGTGCGAAGAAGGGGGTGTAAATATTTATAGTAAGCATAATTTATGGCCACTAACATTGGTGCACACCATTCCGGTGTGTATACAGATCCCTTTATCTTTGGTAAACTACTAGACTGAACTTTTTATCTGCTGCTGCGTTTTTTTTCAGAGATTTGAAAGTAACATTTCTTTTACTAATTTTGTTCGACCAATAAAGATTGGTAAAATTTTTTCATATTTTTATTTTATTATTTTGTTTTACCTTTAATAGCAAGCAAAGTTTAAGTTTGAAGTCGACCGCACAATCATAGCCGATCTAAGCATGCCGTATCCAACGGTCGACGTAATAACGCTTAAACCTTAATCCATCTGTTCAAACGTGTTCGAAACTCCAAATCGCTCGCTTGCCAATCGTTTGGAAAATTAGTGGGATTATTTGCGTCACCGGAGAATCGATGGGCTCATTAGCGAACGCAAATGGGAGACCGTTGGAAGCGCTAAGCTGTCCCCCGTGCCAGATTGATTGATTGGTTTTTTTTAAAACCATACCTAGCAAAGCATCGGTTGAAATTGTAAATTTTATTCCCATCAGAACCTACCGAGGATCCAATCTCATCGAATCGTCGCCATCGTCGAAGCGACCCGATGGTTCAAGGTGTGTTTGCCAATAAAAATGGCGACTGTAAATCTCTCGCCTCGTAGCACCATAAAAGTTGCCTAGGCTTAACAATCCAACCGCTAGCAGCATCCCCTTCTTGGTGCACATTCGAATCATGAGGGTGGCCTACCGAGCCACAAAAACGTGTTTGCCCCACAGGGTGAAACGTGCAGTAGTATCTGTGCGCCCAGTTCCCGCTCCACTGGGGACGAACACGTTGGAATGTATCTCTTTCTTGTGCATGAGAAGATTAAAAATAGCAGAAATCATGATGCTCCCTACCACGATAATCCATCACGGCGAGCTCCTACCATGCGTCTTTCACTTTGTGTTCATTGGACTCTCTGTGTTTCAGCCATTTCATTCTTATCAACATCGGTTATCCAGCACGAATTTCGACAACAAACGGTCATGATGTAAAGTCTCTGTTGTTTTCCCCATGGAGAGCCCTTTTCGTTCCCCTTGGAACTTTTCCTTACTCTCCCGTGCACCACCACCACACACTTACAAACAACATACAATCCCTTCACCTTTCACCCCGCCACAGAAAGGGTTACGAAATGCCGATAACTGTCCACGTGCCCAGCGAGAATGCCCCTTTTCGCATATCAAACCGGTGTCCTCCTCGTCATCATCTTCTCCCAACGCTTGTTCGCTCTTGATTTTCCGCTGTGCTGATAGGAATTTTCTCTATCCGGTACACGGAGCGAATGTTTTGATTCAGGGAAAGCCGGAAATTGGGAAATATTCCAGTGAGAATATGAGACACGGTGAGAGCAACGTGAGATATGCTCGGAGCTGGAATTCGACGTAGTGAGATAACATTTAAAATGCCTTTATGAGTTCGAGATGAGAAGGGATGTGATTTCTTTGAAGTTGTTGAGAACCTGTTTAGTTTCCATCTATAGTTGATTAGATTCGAATGTTCGAGTTGGAATGAAGCTAGTTGTTGTGTTTTCATAAAAACTTATTGAAATTGTTGGAATTAAAGTCCATGGTATGTTCATCTTTGACTTCATTTTCGTTGCTCATAACTGCAACTGATACTTCCCTTATGTATTTCAACGCACTCTTGCGGATTATTTCCATCCCTATGTCAGACTTTTAATGACATGTCTGCACTGTTTCCGCCCCAGAATGGCGGGAGGTTGTCTACTATTTTGCTGCCAAGCCAGATGAGTTTGCTTTACCAATCAAGAATACATCAAACATCAAACAACCAACCAACCAACCAACCAACCAACCAGGCGAGCTGACGATGACGACACTGATCATGAAGAAGTCGCTTTGCAAGGAATGCTTCATCAAAGAGGGTGTATATAGTTTGTTTTTCTATTCCAACCCGCCAATATGAAGCCCAAAGTTGGGCAGAAGGAGTTCTAACGGGGGTAGAATTCGTTTAGTTGAAATCCACCACCATCTTTGGTACGTTACCCAGAAGACCAAACTAACTAGTATTCACATCGGGACCTCTCCTATCCTCTGCTTGTGTACTTTTACATTACCAGACATGCTTCACTTACACGGACATTTACCGGAAATTGTACATAACCCACCACACAAAGGCAAGCGGAAGGCAAGCTCCATTCCGAATGGGTTTTAAAGATTTAATCATATAACATAACCTCAAACCTCGAACGAGCCTCAAACCGGGTACTGAGTATATCCGTTTCACTTCTGGCCGGAAGACAAACAGCATCCAGCAAACTCCCTCCCTACCTCCCACGTCTAAGCACTTTTCAGCCTCCCTTTCCTGCAGGATCCTTTTTTCCAAATACTTTCAGCCATCGGACCGACGCATCCAAGTCTCCAGACGAACACTTTCGCTTTCACCAACCGGGAAAAAGGGAAAATGTGCATGTACACAAAAAACCCTCCATGCCGTGTCACACATATCCTTCCAGTGGGCAATGCAACTGGAACCAATGGATGTAGTAGTAGCTTCGTTAGGGAAAAATAATGAAATTTGTTTTCCACATCTTCTCCCACTCCACACATCCACAAACGCCACCGCAGGGTGTCTGTGCGAGGGAACATTTCATTTCCTCCCAGGAAACTGCTTCCTTTTCGTTTGCTTCGCGTTCGAGATGTTGCTCTTTCATTTTTCGCACACGTTTGCTGAACCGCTTCTACCTACCACTTTGTGTGACGTTATTTTCCACCATAAATCTACGTGCAAACCCCCCATCCCCCATTAAACTGAACGAGACTATGTATTTCGCCCCAGCTTAAATAAAGGAGCGAGTGTACATAGCGGCAATGGAAGGATGTTCCATTATGTACACCGACATGGGGCGAGAAATAAGCAATTTCCCATTTTCCCGTTTATTCCGCAAAGCGAACTGCGCGACTTTGGATCTGCAAGGGAAATAGAAATGCGAATCCATCCATCCCCATCGAAGCAGGCCAAAACGGATTCGAACCGCGCATCCTTTTATTTTGGACACCAATACAACGGACGACACTACTCCTACACGCACACACCCACGGAAAAGTATTCGTTCGTTTGTCCTTTCGCACACGCAACAAAATGCAGTCCGCCTCGTGGAGCAGGTGAAAACGGGATGGATAAACAAACATTAGCAAGAACATGAGAAGGGAAAAGACTGTAATTTAAAAAAGGAAACAGACCTTGGGACGCAAACACGATGATAACAACCAGCACAAGAGCTCTATGTACATATGCCAGTAAGAGACATACTTTGAACGCAAGTCGAACTCACAGTGGGCTCTTTCTTTTGGTTTATTGTTCTCATTGAAAAGTTCAATCGTTCCAAAGGAGATGAAGTGATGTGAGATGACTGTTGCAGGCAGTGTTGCAACAGTGAAACAAAATAAACGCAAACAAACTCTAGTATATGGCATTTTTGACGAAGTAAATAAATTATCCTGTTTGAGTCAGAAGGAATGGGAAAAATAATTTCATCCACTAACAAGTTTGAAGCAAGAGCAAAATAGTGCTTTTTTACAGGATCACAAAGAATACTTTATTTACAATAGTTCTGCGCGAAGTCTACAGCAAAATATATTCCGTAACATCAGTATTGCTGTACGAAATATAATCCCTAAACCTTAATTATTATTATAAATCTACCAATAAATTTCGTCGAGAGCAGACGAATGACTTCATTCGTCGATGTGAAACAAGCAGACATAAAAAGAACATCACAGGTTAAACTTAAACTTGTAAAATCATCCCCAGACAACACAAAAGTAGTAAAAACATTTAAAAGAAAAAGTTACTGAAGAATCCAGCAAACGCATATGAATATGAACGAGCGCGACCAAAACGCTAACGAAAAACCATAAAAATGTGTATTCGTCCAAATAAAATACAACAAAGGCTCCGGTTTATGGTTCAAGATGGATAACAAATGTCGAACGCAGAGACGGACGAATGAAGTTCTTTTACTGTTGTTTCCATCATTTGGTGTTTTGCTGTCCGTTTTTGGAACCCGACGTTCCTACTTTGCTCTATTCCAAGCGCACGCAAACCCCCGCGAGGAGGATGATTTTCGGAACCAAACACACCGAAGAGAAAAAGAAACGTGCGGTCCGCGTGTCTCAAAAGCCTGACGAAAAAGTTCGATGTCCTTTCGCAGCATGTGCAGGGGGTTTTGAATGTTATGTTGCGCTCTTTGGTGTCGCTCGCTCGCCGCATGAAAGGCAAGATTTTGACTCTCCCATTCGTGTACGCCATGCTCTCGCAGACAGATATTTATGCGCTCTTTTCATGCTCGCGACAGCCCTCCTTTTCCTTTTCGTTCTTATGCCATCGAAGCATCCCCCTCTGCCGGATGGTGACTTGGATGGTGTTGCTCTGAATCTTTCGCTACGAAACAGCAGCAAAAAAAACAGGCGACGCTGTTTCGCACACTGTTAAAAAAAACTGCAAGGTTATACACCACCACATCTGCGCTGGAAGCAAAACAAAAACAATCAGCATCATCACACCACATGCAACGAGCAGTTTTTCGGCGATATTGGACGCAACTTTCCGCCAGTGCAAAAAGTGCACAACCGGATGCACCGTAGCGAAGAGGAGATGCGTTACCTGAAAACTGGCGTGTGTAGAAAATAGAAGGGAGAAGGGGGAAGGGGGGATACTATATGATACCTATAATTCTCAATTATTGCTTCGTTCCGAGTAACAGGGCTTGGATATTGCGAAACTCATTTTCAACCCAAGGAAGAATTTGAGGAAAGGATTAAAACGGATTGAAACAAAATTTAACCAAAAACAAATGATTCTGAAATTTGAAATTTTCTTCGTAACGTAGGTTAGAAAATCGCCTTTCCCATGAAAATGTTTCAAAACATTACAATCATGCACTCTTCCTTTGGCTATTTCGATACACGAGGAAAAAGTTAGGAGCATCCATCAATCCATCAACCAATCCAGAGGGTACGGTACGAAGCCTTTGACAGATTCCGTTTCCGTTGCTCACACACTTCGACCATGCCCAGCTTGAAACCGCACCCTTCCCCGGCTGTTTGGCAATTTGTCGATCCAGTAAGGTTTGCGAATAAGGATGCAACATGATTGAGAACTTGAGTTATGTATCACCAAAAAAAAAACGGCAAACGAGTGAGTAAGAGGGAGTCCTCCGACCTCTCCAGGGTTGAAGGTTGAAGGATCGGCTCGGAAGGTACAATGAACCTGGCGACTGGACCGGGGAAAACTGCCGGCAGCTTTGAAAGGAAAGTGAAGCGCAGAGGAAAAAAAACCGACACATATAAAGCCCTTTAAATCCAAAGCAACAGCGTGTGCCTTCTGTCGTCTAGTCGTCTCAGTTTCCCGGCCTCGAGAGGTTTAACAGGGTATCTTTCTTTTTTCACCTTTCGTTCGCTACACATCGCCATAATCTGTCCATTGTGCATCGACTCTCCATAAAGATTAAGTCAAACAACCACAATTTGTTTTCCAAACTTTTCCACCACACTGGTCTACATGCACCAAGATAATGCCATCCTGGTGGATTAGTTTTGCTGCGGTTACGCAGACCCGGAGAAGGGACATCCATCGTCAGACTATCGAAGGTCTTTAGCTCCGAGCTTATCCCAGCCCGCTCTGGAAGCTAAGTCTAAATTAATCGAAACCAGTTATTCTGAAATCCCATGACGTTCTTCCGAAGCGAGGCGTCGTTGTCTTCTGTATGTTCTACGACATGGTTGGAGCGAGTACTAGGTCTTTCGCCGGTTGTGCACTGGAAAGAAAAAAGTAATTGCAACTGTCCTCTTCCCTTATGCGAAGCTCATCTAAATGACATTCGAACGAACGGGTTACAGGCGTAGAGGATTATGCTCTTTTCAAGTGTTTTATTTTTAGAATTTGCCCATCTCGCGCACAAGAATGGCCTGGTTTCTCAGTACCCGATGCTTCGGCCGGAAATGGACGATAAAATTTTTACCAGCCTCGAGCTCGGAATTTAACAACGAAAATGGAGCACACATGGGGAACAAGCGTAAACTGAACAAACTCTCGAACGGTTGGTTGACAAACAAATCATTGTGCGTTTCTTCTCGACGAACTCGGTGAAAAGTGGCCGAGCTGATGTTGTGAACCTTTGGCTCCAGATCACCAGAGCACGTACGGTGTGTACGTCTGTCCATTCCCCCGCCTCCCTAGTCATACCTCTCAACGGCTGTTGCTTGCATGGGATATCACAGTAGAAAAATGTGGGGACTTTTGATGAAGAGAAAGATAAACAAATAGCTGTACAAAAAAAAAAGCGATGTCGTCTAGAGATCAAATTTTGTGATCAAATTGCGCGATGTGTTTTGGATGTTCAACCCAGCTTCGTTGTTTGTTTAAATCTGAAACTTATTTTAAGTAAAAGACACTTAAAAATCTCAACGCTAACGCTTCCCGGTCTTGGTGTCGAAGGAATGCAGCGTTGGGTTCGGTTCGGTTCGGTTGTCAAAACCAGAGATGCTGTGTTTTGGCCGGGAGCGAGGCTGTCTGGGAGTTCCGATGCCAACAAGAGTGTGCATGGACGCACGCGCTGGTGGAACGAAGTTCGCGGTTAGACGACGCAATCCTGCAGGATGACACACAGCAGGCTTCGTTCGCAGGCTCGCCGGTTTTCTGCGTGCACAAGCAAGAGAGAAGCAGGCGAGATGAAACTTTCTCTCTATCACATGTGTTGCCAACTCCCCACTCTCGCTCTCTTGCTCACTCGAGCCATACTATCCTCCATTTGACAGATCAAAGCAGACCGCAACCGGCAGATGGAAACGTTTCGACAACAGCCGAAACCCAAAGTAACCAATAGTTACGTATCAAAGAAACGGATGCTGCGGAACCAGAATTCGCGCAGCTTAACAAAACGAAAACCCAAAATACCATTAAAAACAATAAATTTCGAACTCACGTCCGACACACAAAACCAGTTCCCCGGCACAAGTGCATTGTTGTAGGGTGCGAAAGGGTGCATCATTCCCGGCCACGTTCCGCGAACTCGATGTTTGCAAACTGACGGATGAACGCACCCATACCAACACGTGTTTCTATTTGGTCACGCAGTTTTTTTTTGCAACGCACACAAGCATGGCATGCTCATTTCAAATGTTTGAAGGCGAACGAGCAGATTTCACATCGCTGCTCCACCGGGCTGGCTGCACATCAGTCTACCGCTGGAAGTAGAAGTAGGAGATTACAACCCCCTCAACATCTAAGCGGAGCAAAGAGAGCTACCGGAACCTGGTGTTTGCCTCTGAAGTAAAGGCGCGCAACACCCCATCGGAGGAATTGGAGCCGATAGGGCCGTCAGAAGCACCGGGGCCAGAGGCTGCAGGCGATGATTTATGATGCAGCTCATTCGTTTTTCTTGGCTTATTGCTTCTTTTGTTTTATTTACATTTTTTTTTCGCTTGCGTCCCATGTGTTGCCCAACGTTCACCTCCATCAAACGGCCGATTGAACGGTTGTGCGCAATGGAGTGTTTATAGAGTCCGGCGTGTTGGACACGGGGGGAGACCTTTTCTAGACCGCAAAGGAGACGGGGGAGAAAGAAGTACCAATTTACAAGCGCGAATCCCGGTGCCCGACCGAAGGGAGCATAAGCAATACAAACGCGTGGAGCGTCGTCGTCTCGTCGTCATCCGTCGCCTGCTGCACCAAAACAAAAAAAAAACGGAACCAGTTTTTGCGAGGGCTCACCGAGGAAGCGAGAGAGTATGCACGGCGCAGCTCTGAACGAGTGAGTGAGAGGGCAGTGCGCACTAAACATGTGCACACATGTGCGCACCGCGAGCCCTCGGGGGGAGATGAGGGAACGATTTTATGGTAGCCTGCGCTTTTCCGAGCGACCCGGGAATGTCGATGCCGCGGACATCGCGTGCGAGTGAACGAGCGAGAACTATGCCAAAGTATGTGCGAGTGTATGTGTGTCGGCAAGGACCGGAGGAGGATAAAACTGGTTCGACCAGTCGGTCTCTTCTGTTCTTTGCCGTTCCTGGAACGCGATGGGTCAGGTTTCGAATAATTCACACGAGGGTGCTGTGTAAGTGTGTTTGTATGCTGCAGGACTCCAACCCCACACAAACACACACACAAACATCGTCCTGAATACATCTGCTCCAAGTGGGAGCACGTAGGGTGGTGCGAGAAGAGAAAATTATTTTCCTTTCTACCGTCAGGTCGGCAATGGCGGCAATGGTGTCCTGGTTCTCCCCTCGGTGAGACGTTTTGGCAAGGTGCGGTGGTGAAGATGAGAGGTTGTTGTAATCTCCCGTTTCCAGGAAATGCCTAGCAAAAAAAACACCCACCCCAAAAGCAGTGACGGCAGTGGAGCTCTCGACTGAATCATAGTAGATCTAAGCAGGATAGCGCATAACGTTTGAATCTAGCGAATCGAAAAGAGAGAGAGATAGAGGGAGAGAGCGAGCAGCAATCACCCCGATGACGAATACATAAAGGGCATGAGATAAAAAAAACAATAATAACATTGACTCGCGGAGCGCACGAGCGGAGAACTGGTACCGCGAACGGAATATTTTGAATAGGGGAGACCGGGGTTACATTGAGCCATAAGGAAGCAGAGAAAATATTCAACCCATACGAGTGAGATGAAAGTATGAGTAAAATGAAAAGAAAATTGAAAATTATCAAACAGAAGTGTTCAAAACAACTTGACAAGAATGGTTAAAATAAAACAAATGATAAATACCTTTTAGTGAAAAACATCGAACCACGGGGCCTATCCATTTTGTGGGGAGTTTGTTTGTGGTGATAGTGCGATAAAGAAAAACGAAGGTGGTCTAGGTGGTGCTCAATCGGGCAGCAAGCTAAAGGTAACGCAAAAAAACGCAAACGCACAAGGATGGCCGCATGACGGGTAAGGACGCGTTTGGAACGCAAATTATGTAGGCAGGCAAACACAATGTTAAACAAATAAAACACACACACGCAGCTGTACAAAAACAAACCGTCACGCAAAAGGTAGTAATAATGATTGCAGGTACGTTTAGTGAAGAATGCACACGGGTTTTAGGAGGCACACGAAAAAAAAACCAACGACACACTCTTATGAGGCCAAACAGTTTGCCATAGGATCACGCTGTGTGCAGTGAAAGATAAGCAATGAAACTGATCGTTAGCGTAGCACACCTTTGGATGATTGACCTAGTGGACGGTTATTCCTCTTCGCTCTTGCTTCGCTTTACCGATCCTGGGTTCGCACATGGAGGGCTACTGTTGACAGTTGATCGGCGAGACACACCAATCGCTCCTGTTTCGAACGATCAATCTTCGAACGTTGACGTTAGCTAATTGAGTCGTCAGGGCGTTACACACCGTTACTATGGTATCCTTGTGTGGTTCCCGATGAAGAAAAGGGTACAGCAGTTTTCGCTCTATCCTCGTCACTAACACACACACAAACACGTGAAAAAGGCTAGATTGCAAGAGGGTCACGGATATCCTTTCGTGTTACGTTTGTTTTTTTATCACTTATCAATCAAAACTCTCTTCCGCTCTCTCTAATCAGATTCCAGAAGGAATGCGAGTGATGATGGCACAATCTCGCGATCCTCAACGGAGTCACTTTTTTTTCTCACACGAGCTGCTGCGCGGTGATTCACGCGATTTGCTCACGCTCGCGCGCTGATTTCTCGACACGCCACACAAAACAATGCAAACGAAACACACAAAATTTGAAGGGAGCTCGATGCTTGCTGTTGCTGCAGGACTGGGGTTCATCGATTGGGACCCATTGTATCCACCGTTGGCCAAGTGTTCTGCATCATCGGCCGCTGCAGTCCTAACACTGTCGTGAAAGGAAACCGCAGGAAACACAACTCGAGAGCACACAAAAACTAACGATACGAATCAACGAATTCCTCACAAGCGAACACACGATCCCAACGTACGGTACACGGATGGGCCCCCGGATGGTGGCCTCTCGGATGCGCACACACCAACGGCACAGCAGCACTTTCAAAAGAGGAAAAGATTTCGTGCGATCCGCAAGGAACGAAACAAACCGACTGAACGGTGCGCTGCTCGCCCGGTCCATCGCTTGGCCCGACGTTCGCCGAGAGAAAACGGTCCCACAACCCTCCCCGGTGGTTACCGCCTACCCTTATCTCAATCACCCTTCGCGCTCACCCTTGCAATATGCACCCCATGCTTCCATGACCCATACCATTCCCTGGCGGTGTGTATGTGTGCATTCAAACCGATGATGGAAAGGTGCAGTTTGTTCGCGAGAGAGAGCGTTCATGGTGTACTTTTTTCCCCTGCTTCTTGGTCGTTTGCTTATTCGCCCTTTTGGTACATAAAGGGTGGGAGTGCGCTTGTGTCTCGCTCTACCCTACGGAAATCGCCCCCCGCACTCCATTACCCCTGACTTCACAACCGGTATGTTCGACCTACTCATTCTCCCGTTCGTTACCGATATTTTTAAACTCATAAATCGGAAGGGTCGCTCTGGCATCTTTCTCCCTCTTTCCTGGTACTTTTCATCCCTTCTTTAACACACACAAACACGCTCTTCCATGAAACTCTCACCGATTGTTCCGCCGTACCAAAATATGCTTCTCCGAACATCATGCCAAATCTCCTTCCCTACGTACGTGTCTGCCCCTGTCTATACCTGCTCCCCCTGTTCCCTTTGTCACCCACAACAGCATGCTGTGGACCATAATCATTACCCTTGTCTCCCCCCGCCATGCGCGTCTCGCATTTAACTTCTACCAATCACCTCTACCGATGCTCACATATGTTCCGGAGAAAAGTCCGAGGCCGGTGGGGCACCATAAAAAAGCATAAAAAACATTCTCTCATCTACCCCGCCACCCCCAACATGGAACACACCCCTTGTGCAACCCCAGATGCGGTGTTGTAAACGTGTGGAATTCGATGTGTGCGCGCGCACCAGCGTTCGAACAGCGACGGCTACAACGACGACAACAGGCAAAGCACCCCTTACGTCCCACTCCGTCATCCCCCACTACCAACCCTTAGCGGCAACGGTCTCCTAGAGAGCGAAACAGAGAAGGAATGTGCCGGAACCGAACCAAACGTCCCACTCTGGCGATTATTGACGATCCAATAAAAAAAAAGACACATACACCGCACACACAACTCAATGATACAGCTTCGCGATCTAAAGCCAGCATAAGAGAAGCTAGAGAAGTACGACGGACTGGTAAAACAGCTCATAAAAACACACACACACACATTTAAGAAATTTATACAACCCCCCACCAATGATGCCAACGGTGCGCGGATTTGAAATCAACGCCTTGAAAAGCACCAAAATGGGACAGAGAATGAAACGTCGTGCAGTAGCATATGAACGCATGCGTTTCGTTCCGAGAAGAGCACAATGTGTATGTGTGTATGTTGGTACGTGTGCCGTGGGCCGCAATCGACCTCCTTCGAAAGCTAGCGAGAAATATCAATTTAAAAGAAAAAAAGCCACAACCACTACACAACAAAAAAGAACGACGAAACGAAACGAGATGGCGAAGAAGAAACTCGAAATGCCATGAAGGGTGGAAAGGAAACTCGATGGGGTTGAAATGGAAGGGAAGGGGATGAAATAGAAAAATGATGTGAAAAAATATATGCTCGGGAATTTACGACCGAAACACACGAAGGCGCACACACACACACGCCATCGCCTGCCAAACCGAGCAATGGCGGCTGCGCAGGAGGAGGCTGCAGAGTGTCGAACGGAAAAAAAGAAAAATGAGAAACGGTGTGCGTGAAAAAGAAAGCGAAGCGCAAGAAGAAGAGCGTGTGCAAGAGAGGAAAGAGAAGAGGAGAGGGAAAGCGCAAGGGAAGGGAGAGAACAAAGAGCGACCTCGGCTAAATTCCGCGGAAAAAGACCCACACGACGCCGACGAAAGAGAACTGCGCGCGGCGGCCATACTGCCGTCAAGAAACCGGTTTACCCGGGCGAGGCTTTGACGAGGGAGTGTGAGCGAAACGACAGTATGCGATGGTTCCAATTGCCTATCAAAGTGGAGGGAACGGGACAGCGTACGATTCGCTTGAACGCGACCCCCCCGGGGAAATAGAATGATTGTTATTCGTTTGTCCGTTTTAAGCATGTTTTTACCCTCCATCGTCGTTTCCTTAATGAAGCAACCTCGAACAGGGAAACAAGGAGGGTGCGTTGCAGAGAAGCGAGGTACAGAATGGCGAGAGGGAAGGAAGTAAAAAAAAGGAAAATAAAAAAGAAATTGTTTCACGCGTACTGTAGGTAGGGGAGAGACATTCCTTTTATGACCCTTTTTGAAGGATGTTTTTCGTTTTTTTCCTGCTAAACCTCAACGCCGCGTCTCGTTGCCACGTAGAGCAAACAGTAAGCTACCCGTGTATGTGTGGTTGAACGAATATTTTGTGAGAGTGTGCGTAAGCATCCCACAGTGAGATGAAAAGGGAACAGCACAAAAAAACGATCCCATTTCACGCACGCAAATCAAAGGAACCGTGGAAGAGAACCGTCGCGTCAATGCAATGAGATCATTGCGATCGTAAAAGTTTTCCTTCGTTCGTCTATTCTTTTTCATTCTACAACCATCCCACACGCTTAAAAGTATGTCACCGTTTGTTGGGCCAGATGGAAAATTCATTTCTTCTCGTGAAGTAGCAAGTGCTCGGTTAATTTTAACATTTATCAGTCAGTTTGAAAAGTTGATGAAAAACCTAGCTTTTGTAAACAACACACGTAGTTCTAGGGCAAAAAACAGGCGATATCGAAAGCCTTGGCGCACACATACGCGTGCGCTTCGAAATAAAACAGATGCACAGGCTCTCTTCTTTTCACATGAAAAGCGATACACTTCCGGTCTCTTTTACGCATATTACGACAAAGGAAGGATATCCTGGAATCGGGACTCACACCCAAACCAACATCAGCCGCAGGCAGTCGGCTTAAAAAAAAAGAAAAAAAAACATTGAAGTATTCGTTCGGAAATTCAAACTTACCGTTTCACTCGCAATCGGAACATGTGAAACTTTTCCCATAAAAAGTAAATCAATCTTATCTACAAGTTCATTCGAAGAATGGGAAAACTTTTGTAATTAATTTGCCAATAGACAACATCTTGATCACACAAAGAAACCAACCCAATCAAAGTTTACTTGAGAAAAAAAAATCGTCATTTGTAAGGATGCCCCATCATCAAAAGCAGGCACTAAAGAAGAAACCGATCGCGAGACAGAAAACCGTGAAATCATCGTACAAGTTGCCGTGCGTCCTCCGGTCCCTGCTCACGACCTGGCAGAGGGAGGACGATATTATCCCAGCAGGATCCCGCCGCCGTGTTTCGACGGCGGAGAAGTAAGCCATTATTATTATTAATGTCCATTTTCCAATTTCGCTTTAACGTCCGTTTTATCGAGGGTTCCTTGTTCACTTCCACCATTTATCATCTGATCCATTTTGGGCTCGCACCCTCGCGCATACGACCGGCAATCTTTCACCCTGCCATACCTTCCCTCTGGAACAGTGTGTTTTGTAATTTGTTTCCCTTTCAGGGTGTTTTCTACTATTTCATCCAATACAAAAATTGTTGATTCACTAACGTAATTTAAGAATAAAATCAAATACTAGAAAACTTACGTAATTTAAGAGTGAATTTAATATTTACTTGTAGCAAAAATTTAAATTAAGCAAACAAGAACACGGATGCTCCTTTTCCGCTACCTTCGTACGAACTCTTTTTAGATTGACACGAATTTTAGAATATTATGTTTTGTGAACAGATAGGTCCTGTTTAAAATTCCTTACGAATTCACGTGATTTTTAGTGTAAGACGTACACTAGTTTCAAGCATACTTCACCTCAGAAAACTATCCTATCACAAGTCTATGTTGGATATAACACGGCACGAACCGTAAAAATAGAAATAAAAAAAAGGCTGTGTGGGCGTTATAGCACGTGTACCCATACGTGGATAGTCGTGATCAATTTTCTAACCAACGTAACCACTTGTTTGGCGCAGTCCATCTTCCACAAGTCTTAAATATGTTACATTCATAATGACAATTCAGATAGGTATTTGCATGGTCGTAAACGTATCAAAAAAAATCTAATGGGAAAATTTAACATTGTGAAAATGAAATTAATTCCAAAATAAGTTATTACAAATATAAAATAAATTATTAGGAACAATTTTCATGCTGTATGACACTTATTCGGCATTTAAATACATGTGCTGAAAGCAAAGAAATATTCTAAAAAAAAAGCAAAGAACACGTTAACATGACTGTTTAAGTTTAGTTTACACTAAGTAGAAAACACCCTTATCCACCAGAGCACTTCGGGCATACACGCAAAGATCGAGAAGAGACAACACGAAGACCGAAATCAGCCCTGTGGTTGAAAAGGATCTCCACCCTTCTTTTCTGTCGTTCGTTCTGCCATTTTCCTCCGCTCTGTTCCGTCCCTTTGCTCTCCTGGCTCCCTTCTCGCATAACTTGCATTCCTTTCTAAGCGTCCTCTTCAGTGGGCAGAGAGCATGAGAAGAATGGTTTCGGCTTCGAAATAATAAAAAAGGGACTGGGGAATGACGACAACATAATTTATGCTTTTGGCTGTTCTTCCATTTCTGCTTCGTCCATTGGAACGAGCCGTTCATGGATATCACTTCCCCATTATCCCTCGTCGTGCTTTCGTTCGTGCACAGAGCAAAGCATTCTCGTCTGACCCTTGTCCTCCGGGGTTCCGCTGAAGGGAAGACTTGTTTTAGGAGACGACGTCCGTTTTTTATCGTGTTTCATAGCTCTCGGCTCCGTGCTTAAATTTTCCGAAAATTAATCTACTGATGCCTTTTTCATTGGCATGAACCAAAAAAGGGAGATGGAAAACAAGATTGGTAAGCTTCACTGTTGAACCGAATAGGCGAAGGAAGAACAGCAACATGTGGTGGACAAGGTGCCCTGTAGCTATGCTACGATCAATTGTACTTCTGCAAGCAGCATAGACAATGTCACCGCATGATCGAGGGACGTTAGAATTATTTGGTTTTCTCCCACTGAATAACACGACAATGCGACACTAGCTCTGGAAAGAAGGAGATGCCAGAAAGGATTCGCTTCGGGCAACATTTGTCAACCCTCAACAGTTGGTAGGTTTCCCTTCGGTTTTTCTCCCTTTCCTTTTCGAAAACATAAATGAAGAAGAGGATTGAGTCCTTGTTTGAACTGCAAGTCCTTGTTTGCTGGTCTAAATATACGGGGAAGAAATAGAAGGAGAGAGAATGGAAGGAAAAGTACCATCGTTGAGGAAGGGACGCGTAAATTCAATACATGCTTATGCTAAAGAAACAGTAACCAAAAGCTTGAACGGGTCTTGTAGGTAGTGGTGGTGGTGTTTATGCTGGCAAGAATGACAAGAGATTCTAACAAGCGTAATAATCCGCCATTTAGAATTTGTTACACACTCGGTCCATGGATCGAGTCCATGGTACAGAGAGAACTCTAAACGAAAAGTAAATAAGGAAACGAAACACGCTCCAAACCTTTGAACAGTTGGGAAGCCATTTTGTACAGATAAGAACATCAACGTACACGATATGTTTATAAATGGGAAATCATCAAACAATTATTGCCGAGCAGAAATAAATGCTCAAACAAGATCAATGTCTTGTTAGTTTAAAAACAAATGACACTTTAGTGTATCGTAATCGGTACATTAAAATAAATCAAATTTGAAACCGAACTTTTTTGTGCGATACTGAAAACCACATTCCTACAGTAATCAATATTTAAAGAAAGAATGACATATCTTGAATCTTCACAAACTAGGTATTATCTTTCATCACTCTTGACTCTAAGATTTAACAGATTAACAAAACACGCAGGATCGTCAACTTAGAATCATGCTCTAAAATACGAGTTGAACTATAAAAAGTGGTTATAGTCAAAAGTACCTTTCATAACATAAGAATAAGGTAGCAGTTGTTGGTTAATTAACCTTGTTTTTCAATACATTCAAAAGTATTGCAGCTGCTGTATTCTATTATTTTCTTCACAATTTTCCCCAATAAATATTTGGTTTAAGTAAAGAGAAGCAGCTACACTAGCTAGAGTTTTAGACGATCCTCTAAAGTACGTTATAACAATCTAATGAACAAAGACAGGACTCACTCACCTGATAAGCAAATGTTATTCAGCATAAAAACGTTCTGCTGGATGGATCTGAAAAGGACAAAGTAGACAAACAAGATCATTAGTTAACATTCCATGATTGTAATCTAAAAGGACGATCAAAATAAACAATGGACACATGGAAAATATACTCAGAAACAACAGTTAATCCGTTTATGCCTTACATTTTTAATCCTTTTCGGTACCTCAACACATTCGCAGCTTCTGCTGGTTAAACATACCAGCATTACAACGCAGTCGCTTTGGCATTAACATTACAAGCCATGCATAATAAGATTGAAGTTTCATGATTACTTAATAGACCTACTTTATACATAACGATCTACATTAAAATGTTACCCTGGAAATATAATCTTGCATAGAATTTATCTGTAAACAATATAACATTTTCGAGTTGAAGTAGAAAAGGTCATGAATTGTTTCTTTTTAAATGAATGATGGGATTTGTTCTCTAAAAATTAAGATAAAAACACAACGAATCCCGAGAATTTTCTTTGGACCCTGCACTATTTAAGAAAATGTCGCTAATTGTTGCCGTTGATCGACTGAAATTAACAAATTTAGCAATACAAAATGCCAGAAATATCATTTTTTCGAAAAACGAATCATTAAAAAAAAACAAGCAAAAGAATAAACCAAAGGAGTGAAAAAACAAAATAAATCAACAAAGCACTTCCAAAAACCATCGCCCATACGATCCCCTTTCAATGCGAAAAAATTCGTTTAGGAAACGCACGCTAACCGAATCACGCCACAAAGAAAAAAATTAAAATCTCGATCAACTTGCAGGAGGGCGACTTCCGTGTGTACAGCCAAGCAGAATCCCACGCCAAACCGCCACGAAAACCGGCATTTTCTTTGCTCTCATTCACGCTTCTACTCTGTTCACATAGCGCCATCTCTTTTTACAGCTAATGTACGCGATTCCTAGGATGTTCAAGCCGAGTGGGAGGGATTGACGCAGGATGCGACGCAAGAGAAACGGAATAAAAAAAAACAATGGCTAAACCAATACAGTTGCCAACAACGTAGAGCACGTACACATATACGAAATACGTCGTTCATCAGCTCCATCGAATCCGAAGAGAAACGCTGCCCTGCTCTGTTCCATACGACACGAGAGTGTGAAAGAGCAAACCATCGGTTGCTCCTTGGTCCTGATAGCCACCAGTTTAACCCTCCCACAGAACAATGAAACAATGCTAGCTGACAGAGTAGGGGAAAAAGCAGTAGGGTAGATCATATGCTCTTTGTACATATACCTTCACGTATCTCTAGGTGGAGGGGATATATATTGTAGAAATATTCACAAAAAAGAGAAAAAGAGTAGGGGAAATCATTTACTGCCCGTTTCCCCTTCATTTTGAAACACTGTGCAGCCCTACCCTTGGATTTGCTACCCTTTCTTGCCAACGGCCTCAAGCCGGATGTTTAAAGATAGTACTCTGTTCGATGCCTTACTGCCATTACTTGCCCACGTTGGTGTAGGCGAATAGAATTTTACCGCGGAGGGAGAAAATTAGCGAATGAAAAAAATGACAAGTCGCACTGTCAGTTAAAGGCTCTAATTACATGTAAAAGAACCGATATCCCAGGAAGATATGTGTAAATTGATACCAAGGAGTGCTAATGAAGTTTCGGTTCGTTTATTTCGAGTTTTTAGAATTTTCCTGGTAGGTCTTGGCACATCATTTCCAGAAAATTTGGTATTTCATTGCGATCAAAGGTATACAACCCAATTTTTATTGATTTCTACGCTGTAAAAAAGGTGGCATATAAATTTTCGCGGAACTACAGTACAAATATGAATCTACAATTTAAAACCATCAAAGAACAAAGAAACAAATGTTCTATTTTTTCCTGCTTTTATTCGAATCTTGTTTTTATCTAATTACTGATTTAAAAGTATATTCTGCATTGTCTTTCGCTTAGTTTAAAGTTAGCTTGAAAATAAATAACTGAACAGAATTAGCCGTATACGAATTTTGTGATAGATATAAATAAACGAGAAAAATTTGTTTACAAAAATATAACACTTAAACCCTTAAAAAGGTGACCAAATCGTAGTTTACAATAACTTTTTTTATAGCGAGATATCTGTAGCTTCTTTATGTATTCATGCGAATGAAAGAGTGAACGACACTCTATATCATAGCTGATGGATGACTTTCCACTGATTTGCTCTTTCGATTCCCTGGCCATTACGCTAGGCCATTCTGCAATGATAAGTTGTAAGCAGTAGATAAGGTGATATTTTTTCTAAACTGATTCTAAAACAAATTTTTAAACTTTTCAAATTGTGTAAATGCAGTTAGTTTACGCGTTTAAAGCGTTTTACACAAAAGCGTTGTACAAAAGCGTAATTAACACTCGAAAATCGGAATTGTTCTATTTTAAAACAAGCCAGTATGTTTGTTTTATCGTTAAGGTAAAGCTGCATGTACAGCGTGGAATGTTATTGGTGTTTCTTTTGCAATCAACATGTAGATTATTTCAATGATTGCTCCTATTATCATGTTCATATTCTCATCAACATACAAGCATGTTTTCAACCTTATTAGTTTGATTATTTCTTTTCAAAAATCTGTTCAATAGTTCTTATTCTTATACCGCAAAATTAGGCACATTTTCGTCAAATCCTACACCCGTCGGTAAATGTGTATTATCCACCTAGTGAGTCAGTTGTTAAACGTAGACTATGCCGCCAGATTCTGTTTAAACGAGCGCATTATCATCAGACGCAGTGGGTCAATCACATTGGAGGAAAAAAAATTAAAGTATCGACAAGGATTGGCACAAAAGAAGCGACGTCCCAGAATGATGGCGTGTCAATCTGGCCGCAGCCAGCCAGCAGCGACAGCCAAGACCGGAAAAAAGTTCCGTCGGCAGTGGCGCTGCCAAAGTACCAGGCGTCCATGACACGCAGCAGCATGCTACCGGTGTGCCAGAGTATGCGGCCGGCCCGGTGGAAGGAAAGACCGAGACCAAAAACGGTCGCTCCTTCTCTCCCTCCCTTGGAGAAAGAGATGCTAACCTACAAAATATGTGGTACAAAAAACCTCTCTCAACGTACACCATCTTTCTTATTTCCCAAGCGGGGAATAATGGCCCGCCAGGGACACATGTTGTGTAGAGCTATCGGTGCTGGATGGGGATAGGGCCGACAATGCTTCCAATCCTTCCATAAATATTCATCGGTAATCGGCCACTTCTTTTGAAGAAAAAAATAGAACGAAGCAATGAAGTAGAAGCTAGACGAAGACCCGCCAGCACAAATGGGAGAAAAGCAGACGAATACGGAGTGAGAACGGACAGAGCGATGATGGCGGCACGAATATGGCTGTCACAATAGCGTGGGGCTTCACGATGTGCGAGTCGAGAGCGAGCGAAGTAAAAGATATCATTTAAAGGGCGTTCGTACAATGTTGGACGGAGATGGTTCAAAGTACCAGGCGCACAGCATGGAACTGCAAGCAGCAGGAACGATGGAAATGTGAAAGCAACTCTAGAGGCTGTAGTTGTATTTGTTATGCTAAAAGTCCCTAGCTTATGCACACCAACACAAACAAATTGTGTATTTTATACACGTGCTTAAGTATGCGTTGCCCATGCGTTGCGTTGGGCTATGCTCAGTGTTATCTCCAACAGAACAACATAAACATTTTTTAAACCTTATTCTAGATTCTGTTTCATAAATAATTTATGAATATATCAGGCAATCATTCACATGTAGCACATGATGGCGTCGGGGAACCCTTCGTCTTGTTACAACAGAACTGTCAAACCGCGTCTCCTTGCGTTGGAGAAACGTCAAATTGATCGAATCCTAAAAAGGCACCAACACTGTTAGCGTTTTGCTTTTATTTGCAAACGTCAAACCCGATCCAAGAATCAGCGCACGGGAAGGTTTTGTTTCAATAGCACTCGCAAAGAGATAACAACAGGACGGTACCGGCGTGGCAGTAAATAACAATCATAATTCCCTCCCCTAGGCGATGACTTTGTGAAAAACGGAGATGTTTATTCTAGTGATTGCCGGCGGCACCTGTTGGTGAACGGAATGTGCAAAGAAAAAAAACCACAACATACCCGTCCCTCCCCATTGTGTGATGATAACACGACGTAGTAGAGATCGTAGCATCTGCAAGCACATTAGTTAGTCCGATGTGGGCATCCTGCTAGTGAGCAGCCACTCGTGGTCACTGTTCATCACTGTGCATAAAATATCAGTCGCTTTGTATTTAAGTGGTTGCGCATTCAAATAAGTTCGTGCCTTTGATTGCTCCGGTAAGTGACGGTGTACCACACTTGTTAATCAGCGGCCAAGGGTTTATTATTGGGGGGGATATTGGTATACGTTTAGAGCAAGATGCATCGACCGAAATCCAAAGTGGTTTATTTTGATACGCAAGAGGTACTGTAACAGGTGACCTTGAATAGATCCCGATGATACAGCAGTAGGCAGTGCTGAAAAGCGAGTCGTGTTGTCAGCGGAAAATTCTTGACAGGCAAACAAGCGCAACTGTCAAACTCGTTCACAATAAACGGCCGCACGTACAAACACACACACACACATCCGTGCCGATGCGTGCCGGCAACATAAGCACACACACATACCCGCACAACCGGATCAGTAACCATTGGAAACGACGGTGTTTGCGATGGGAAGCGTACGATGTACGAAGAAGCATAAATTGGCTGAATGAACCGGCTGCTGTGGCGGGTGCCAAAACAGTGCGACGTTGCCAGATCTGGGCACACAAACTCGCACACGCACACACAGTTGTGCTTTTTGCTTTCGGCACAAGAAGAAACGAAGCCAATCAGCCTGCCAGGCAAGACAGAAATGTTTCTGCAATTTCACTATAAGCGAGAAATAACACACCAAATAGGTAAACGTAGTGCACAGATTTGCCTAGTTGGGACGTAAAGAAAATAGAAACTCCGACAACCTATAAATTGTGGAAGATGAAATCTTTATGCTCTCCATGTTTAGCTCAAAGTTGTTTTATGTATTTTGTATATATTTAGTAATAAAACAAAATTTCCATACCCCAATCTGTGGCAACAGAGAAATCAAGTTTCAAGTGCTACATAATTCTACGACTATTATGTTTATCGTACAAAAATTAGCCTAGAAAAAGTAACGAACCATCCGACGGCTTTCTAAAATGACGAAAGGTTTAGGTTTGATTGTTAAGAAGAAAACAATGGCAAAATGAAAATGAAAAATAAGCATCAAATAATCTTTCAGGTGAATCATCATCAAATTCCTTTCCACTCTAAAACATTGTTTTCTATCCGCAGCCAGTCAATAAAAGTCTATATTTGAAATGACTTTGCAAGGGTGAAAATTATACAATAAATTTAAAGACTAACGAGCTGTTAGTAGTAACGCTGGACGGAAGGGAGACCACAAATAATAAAATATTTAAGATTATGGAAAAAGTCAGCGAAGGACCATATATTTTAATATTCGCTCAGCATTCAAAGGATAAAAAAGGCATTCTTTTCTCCGAGCTCCATAAACCGTGGTGTAATAAATCACGATTGAAGGAGGGTTTCGATTTTACGACACGGCGTTCTGTTGACAGAAGCTTCCTCGACCAGAATGCTGTCTCTGCTGACAGATAGACTTGCATTTATTGTGATTGAAATTGTAAATTTTTACGATACAGGATTCAGCGGTTAATTTATCTTTAATGACTCCAATTGGCCAACACAGGGGTGACACATGCTTCCGAATCGCTCTACCGACGATCTAAATCTTACCTAATCAACTAGAATCCTTCCCTCGCAGATTGTCCCCTTCGACTGTAGAGACTGCAGTCGCTGGAAAACCCCTTTTTTTATGCACGAAATGGAAAACCGACAGGATAATGTTTTTTGACAGAAACACACCCCCTTCCCTCCCCCTCCTCCCCTTGGGCCCTTTTTCTTCTCGCGGTTCCCTACCCTTTGTTTATTCTTTACACCAAGGCTAATCCCACGTCCCTTCCATTCCCGGTCGGATATCCCAATGTCGAGCCTCTGTCACAGTTAGGCCGAAGACTCACCATATGATGTTCTCGCTAACCTTGATCTACTTCCCCCCTCTCCGCACCATCCTTTCCTTTCACTGCTCTCAACGCCTTCGTGTTCGGTTATGGCTTATGCCGTGCCTGCTCTTTTAATTTTTCTTCCCTCCCTCTTGAGCCACCTTCCAAACAGCCGGCACAGGCAGACACAGGCCAACCGAACTCGGTCCATTAACCTTGCCATAGGCTCGGGCGGACTCACTCACCATCAGAACATTCAACTGCAACATCCCTATGCAAGCGTCCGTCCCTGCGACCGTCCTATTTTCATGCTTTCCCTTTCTTCTTGACCTACGAAGCAACCCTCCCTGGTGGTGGTGGTGGTGGCACCCAAATGAGCTGGAAGGGTTTCAAATATGCATCGCGAAACGTTATCGCCATGATTTTGCATGGCTGTCTATCGTGCGTGAGTGTGGTTTTAATCGGTGAATCGAGTGTATCGATGTTGTATGTGCTAGTGCCAAATAATGCTAACAACGAAAACATTCGACCATGTTCTAGTGACCGGTATTTCCTGACAATATTTTTAAAGCGCGGGAAAGGTACGACTATGCCTGATGTAACTATTGTAAACCTTCGGAATTCATTATGAAAATAATTTCAGTAAAAATGAACAAATTATAAACACTTACCTTTTGAGGATTTGACGATTCAGGACGCTTTTCGTTGAGGTTTGGAATTTCGCTTTTTTCTAATAAAAAAGCTAGATAATTCCACAGTCAACAGCAACGATTATTTGAGACACCCGTACTGTATGTACTTTAATTGATTTTGAACTAATCATAGAATTCCCAAACGCTTCGCATCTGCAAAGAAGATCGCAAAAAAAAACAAGTATACATGAAATGGGATTGCATATAACGAAAAAAAAGTAATATAAAATTTCTATGACGAACAAGTTGAAAGATAAAAGTTCTTTATACTTTTTTCCAACTCAACCCACGTTTCTTCAATAGAGAGATAGCTCATAATGTCCACATGGACATCAACTTCCATTGCTTTCCTCGAACCCGAAATGAGCAAATGCTAGATCGGATCGAAAGGCCTTGGACTGCCTAGACCCCATGACGGGAAGAGAATGGTTTTGTCCTCTTCTTTTTTTGCTTGCGGATTGCCTGCTTTCGTAAGACACAATTTGATGTATGTTGAGAAGACCATCCACCGGGATTGTCTTGCTTCGCAAACGACACAACAAACGACTCTTATGCAAACGATTAGAAGACCCTCTTCTCGCAGCAGGGGGCTTACTAATTTACTGGTACTGAAGGCGAAATTTTTGGTTTGAATCTTTTGCATTCCTTCATGCAATCTTCACTCATCCGTAGCAATGATGTCGCCTTTGCAGGCAGGCTGCAGCATAACGCCCAGTTTGGCTTTTGAACGAGGTTGGCGTAAACCATCACGTATTTGGCACATGTTTTCTTTTTCAAAAGCGAAGACAGCTCCTGCAGCATTTGGCGACAGTGAAAGTATAGTTTGGCGTGAAACGGAAACGTCTGTTGTAAAAGACATAAGGCCGTCCGGGTGCAATTATTATCCACCGAAAGTGTGTCGGTCTCGATAGTTATCCGATTCGATTAGAGTGGTGGCTGGCTTTCCTTTTGGTGGAGGCAACAGGATGACATCGTCCAAAAGTCTCACTGGTGTCTTTGGACGATGGCCAGCAACGCGAACGACCTCAAAAAGAAGAGCACATTTATTTCAGGAACGGTACAGCCTCACAATAAACAAAGCTAAGGACGATGTAAAAAAAGTACATTTAAGTACAAACAAAGAAAATAGCAGTCGTCTTTTATAACAGCTTGTTAAAAAAAGTATTACATTACTTGAAATTTCTATGAGCATTATTAAAAATATCATGGATGTAAGTTTTACCACCTTTTGGCATAAACTAGTAAGTAAAAGGTAATATCGCAATTTGGTAATGAAAATTGAAAAGAATGTGCACTATAAAACACGAAGCTTGAGAAAAACCACCTGAGCCTCGATTCCTTAGAAACAACAATTTTTCATCCCATTTCGTACGAACCAAGCCGGATGGTGGTGCCTCTTTAGCTTGATTAAAGTGCCGTTCTCTCCTTCCCTTCGCGAATGATTTCCTGCCGTCAATTCGCCTCCCTCAGGACACTCTTCTCTTTCGGGAGCGAAGGAATTCCGCCCGCCAACGAGACGTTGACTCGAAGGGACACACACACACACACACACACAAAACGGAGCGAGGAAGAAAGGAACCATCCGGTCCGCGTTGATGTTGTTATGCTGCGCGCGAATGGTGCGTGTTTGGGCCGGGAAGGAAGCCTCTTGGTGTGAATTTGGTACGTGCAATGAATTATGTTTCTTGCTGCTCGCATTGCTGAACTTTTAAAAACACGAAGCCATAGTAAGGGAAGGAGAAAAAGTGTCAGATTTATCCAAGCTGAGAGCGGGAAAGCTGTTGAATGATTTTCGGCCGTATTTATGCATTCCATTCCATCATGCCAAGACGTTAGTAGAACCGGCCAAGAGAAGCCGATCGAGATGTCTGCCTTACGCCTTAGCTGGTGTGTGATTTTTCTTTAAAATTTCTTTGAAAGAAAAGAAACTCGCTATCTAGCCAAAACCGATCCATTTGCCTATTGTCTCAGCAAAGGCTGGAGGATGGAAACGTGAAGAAAATCATCGAACTGAAAACACGTCACATTAAGTCAGCTCGTCGACTCGTTATTTTCCCCCGATAGATGCACAAATCCAGATGGGATGGAAAATGAATATTTATGCCATTCAAATGTATCAGAATTTTCCAATTATTGCACTGTGCGACCCGTGATGGAAAATAGAAAATTGTTGTATTTCATTGAATAACCAAACAGCTTATGGATACTTAGACAGAATCTTAAAACTTTATTTTCCCAAACAATGATTCTACACTGAGAGAAAAGCGAGTTCAGGGAAAGGTAAATTTATTCTAATACCTAGAAAAACGTTGCAGAAATAATACCAGTTTGAAAATAACTATGTTTTTGAGTGAAATGTTTGAATTTCATGGCCACAAAATCATACGATGGAAATTCTTCTTATGTGTTTATAAAGGATATGCAATTGGGCTATGGAACATTTTTATTGCGATCTTGTTGATGCACGAACAAATAGTTTATGAAACACATAAAAACCACAACACACAACGTTCATGTTGCGTCGTGTTTCACCTAAATAATCAATTTCTCCAACAAAGAAAGTAATCCTAGCACGATATGTAACGGTAACGATGGTAACGCCACTTGTTTCGCGCCCACAGAATTTGACGTTTCCCACACAAACACACAATCATCGGGAGTCCTGTTACCACACCCTCGGACGGAGGAAGTTGCCTGCCACTATATCTCGGCGTGTTTAGTACATCGGACGGATGTTAGGCACACCAAGCAACGACACATTCTCCCCCAAGTTTACCACGGCCTGATGTGACACCATTCGCGGTTTGCTTTGTTGTGGTAGTTCCGCTTTAATTCGCTGCGCGGAAATGTTGTGATTTTTTCTACCCACGTTTTTTCCCTTCTTCTAGTTCCTTTGCCCCAATCTCTCCCATCCATCGTAGGCAAGGTTAAAGCCTTTCCCCCTCCCGACATCGTGTGCTCGTTCTGCCACGGTTTAACGACGCCAAAGCAAAAGGAAAAAAAAGGATGTCGGTTCAACGCTGGACGCGCCTCACGCGCCGTTGCTTCGTGTTTTGCTCGGTTCTTTCTTTCTTCGCCGACTCCATCCTTCCGTGGGAGGAGGGTTCGCCGGTGTCTGTGTCGGCCCCCGAACCACCTCCTTCGGGTTTTTTCGCCAACGCCCCGTTTGGGCAACATGGGATGGGGATGGGATTGTGATTCCACTGGCGGAGTTTGTTGCGAAAATGGCCCCCGGGTAGTGGAGAGTGTGATTCGATAGTCGCACTCTAGCATGGCTGGAAGGAACAATCTCCCCTTCCCCTTTTCTGCGCTTCCTAAGAAAAGGTTGATTTTGGGAGAGGATCGTGAAGGATGAGCAAGGGAAAAGTTTGTGAAAAGCTGAGCACCATTCCTTAGGGGCATTCTTTTTTGTTCGAAAAAAGCAGATAACTTGAGTTGCCAAAACCTCGAGGGAGCTGTTTTAAACCAATGATGGTGCAATGAATTTGGTTGTTGAGGCAAATTTGCATTTTGAGAACTCGAGAAATTGATCCCTCTTCCAGCTCGAAGTGTAATTGTTGTGCTTGAACAACACAGATTTAACTTTAAGTTGTAAGTAAGTAAAGTATTTTATCGCTATTACAATGCGAACATCCGAAACGTACAATGTTTCAATAAAAAAATGGTACTTCAAGGATATAAATAGTAATTTTACAACACTCTGGTAAAAACACTCTCTACCTAGCTACTCGCGATCCCCAATCGCTAGTGGGGGGATGAAAGATTTATCCATTCGACTGCATTTCCCTCGGGTGGTCTGGATGGAAAATGTGCGTTTTGGTTACGGCTCGACAACTATTCCTGGAACTGGCCCGAGAAGACGATGTTCAGCTGCGCCCGTGCAACGCTCAAGTGAAATTATTAATTGCATTTCGGAAACGGGAATGCAGGGTGTGAGCAATATTGGTAAAGTACGGTTGCATCAACGGCAAAGAACCGTATTCAAAATTCTTCCCGTACTTATGCAGTTCAGGGAGGGGGATGTTTGTTTTAGTTCCCTTTTGGTAGCCCTAAGTGAATGTTGTGTTAATAATTCACAACATTTGCGTAAGAGTAGCTCATGGTCTTCAGCAAGCATCGAATGACTGTGTGAATTGATTTCATTGCAGATCTCCATCCATTTCGAACTGTGCGTGGTTTACCCAACAACAACAAGTTTAAGATATTTGAAGCAAGTTCAAAATGCTAGCAATGTGTACCAGCAAGCAAGCCATACGAAGATCACTCCATAAGCCAGAAGGTAAAAGAATGCGTACAATTAATCAAGGTTTGTGTTATAAAAGTGTATGCTTTTGAAGAATTTGACAAAGTTCTATCGAGTTTCCTAACATATGAAATGCTTGTTTCCTAGTGTAACACTCGTTATGAACTTTTAAACGTTGGGAACATTTTGCATTTTACATAAACATTGTACAATAAACATGAGGTACATAACATTAAACAAAGTTCAAAATAGCGGTTACACAAACCGAAACAAAACAATCGTGAAGCAGATTAACTTTTATCAGGCAAAATTAAAAACATTCCCTCTCACTTTTCATGTACAATCCCAACAAGTTTAATTATGAAATTCCAGGAAAAATTGACATTTTCGATGCGAATGGATTGAAGGTAGTAGTAGGTATAAACTTTACCAGCGACTTTTGAGGTACTTTTTGAGCCATGCCAGAAGACGGAATGGATGACAGCCTTCAAGGATATGGCGATAGAAAGTTCTCAACAAAGGATAACGTGTTTATCCATAACCGGAAATTGGCACGTGTTACTAACTAGAAAGGTTATATCAGAAGCAACAAAGGCGTAAATAAAACTTGCGCTGGAATGGTTACGCTTGTTACTCAACGTAATACACGAACAAACGCAGTATGAAAGTCCTACTGGCTTTGACCTATAAAAAGGTTTATTAACTCTTTCGAAAACAAATTTTTGACTTTCAGAAAACGTTTCAAGAAAGAGCACATTCAATCACATCCAGAAGGAAGGCCGAAAGAGAACCTGGATAACAAGGAACTTTAGATTTCGCTTATCGATTCATGGCATAGTTTAGTTATCTTAATTTATTCGACTGTTTAATCAATGCTATCATATTTGATGATAACATATCTCAATAGGTGGTGTTTCGGAACGAGCTTTTCTAGTGTATTCTTCTCACTGAAGAACGTTTTACAAATATGTTTTCTTTTTTTGCGGGATGATGTTTAAGCACAATCGCACAGAATCAAAAGGCTTGTTTATGAGTTAATTTATTTTGGTAATAATTCATTCCTACCCTCTTTCCGTCAATTTCTTTTGCTTTTTGTGTGTGTAATATTCTTCCGGAGTGCGACAAATATCCGGTTTTTTCTTCAACCACTGACTCAGAAGAATGTAGAATAGAAGAGAACACAAATATATCCAAGTAGGAAGCCCCGAAGAGGCCAGTGGGAAATTGAAGTGGCCAGCAAGTGTTATACAATATCTCGTGATGTGGTGAAGAAGATGATCATTACTACTATGACGGCGAGGGTTACTTTTTCAAGCTGGCCCATTTCGCGCTTGTCGAAACGCCCACACGGCACTGCTTGTGTGCGCCATTCGACACGCCATCGTCTGACCCGAGCGACGAGCCCCGATGCTCGGGAGGTTCATGTTAAACCGGTTCATTTATCAAATCGGTCAGCCATTGAACAAACACAACTTCTTCCCCACAACGGGATGCCGGGTAGAAATGGTCTCGCCTTGCCATCATCAGACACCGGCACCACGAAGCCCACAAGGAGGAGGGGGTGGCCCTGGGGGGGATGGGTGCGTGAACCGGGGCCCACAACAACATCGCCAGACAAGCGTAAGTAAGCGCCACCAGCCAAGACGCGATGATGATGTACGTGTGTGACGTTTCGCACCGAACCGCGTGCTGCCGGTCGGTGTAACGACCTTGACGGACTTCGAGCCGTGGCGCTAACGCCGCGTAACCCCTGTGTCGCTCGTTACCGACGTTAGACGCCGGTGTTACCACCACCACCACCACCCCTTGCTTTCGCGCGCATCTCACCCTTCCCTTCAGATGTCCCAGGAAGGGTGGAAAGCGTGCAGACAGATTTCGCGAAATTCCTCGTACGCCAGCTATCGCTATGTTTGAGTTTTTTCTTTTTATTATATATTCCGTTCCGGGCTGCATTTCTCGTTTGAACGAAAGCTACATGCAACAAGACAAGGTTTTCTTGTTTTTTTTTTATACTGCTTTGCGCACGAATCGGAAGCATGGTTGGCGTATGCACGATTTCAAGCAATTTCGATACCTTTTCCATGCAAGTATTCTCTCTCATCGTCTCCTTTTCTCCATCACGTCCTATCGGGTATCCTTGGTACACCACGTTGGGCTTCTACTCGTTTCGTTTGGTGTCGTTTAAACGGTGCGACAAAAAAAAATCAAACGAACTTGTTTTCGACCACACTTTAAAGTTTCTTCTCGCTGGATACAAGAATACACATAAGGAGATCAACAACGTGGGCAATGAGCCCGGGAACAAAAAGTTCTCCCGGGATCGGATGGGGAAAATATCGTCTCGGTGGATTTTTAATGCGGCGGAGAGAGGTTAGTTAAAACGAAATAATTCCGGACACGACACTCCGCGACACGGGCAAAGAAAAAACTGGGACCAAATTACCATATTAATTTAATTTGAATCGACTTCTTTGAGATGCAAAAAGGGTCGGTTTAGCAAAAAAAAGATTATTACATCTATTTATCTAGCCGTAAATGAATTTCTTTCGCTTTGCAATTTTACTTTACACCACTGGTTCGATTTTTGTTCGTGTCGTAAAGTGTGGAAAATGTTGAAGAGAACCGAAAATTCTGTACGCATCCAATTAATCAATTGTAATCGTTTCCTCAGGCACAGTCTTTCAACCTGCCCATCAAAAACCCATTCAACAAATGTTTCAACACCGGTAGCTGATCGACATCAAGCGATCCCAGTAGCAGCTGATTTTGACAGCTCGTGCTGCCCTGTTATCCGCTACCATACCCCTTCCCTCTGCCCCGTTGATAAGTACTGTCATCGTCATCCGAGTCGATCAGATCTTCCGGGGGGAGGAGGATCGCAACGACCTGGTGGTGTCGGTGATGCAGATTTAAAGGAAAGGATTTTTTTTTTTTGTATATTGAAGCCATGCTGCTCTTCACACAGTTTGATTTCATGCTGCTTCCCCAAGGCATGGGCTCGATAATGACCTATCATTAATCAAATTGTTGCTCGAGGCTGACTTCTGACGCGATTGATCCTGCCAGAAAACATGACTGTCAGTTCCTCGGTGTCAGTTCTGACGGTGGAAAGGTGGTTGTGTGGAACATAGGTAACGTTTACTCATTTGGCGAACGTTAAAAAAAAACTCATGCATCGCACGCCGCAGAGCAAAGATCAACTCTTTTTGTATGCTCATTGTTTATTTCCTTTCCTGGATAACAAAAAAATACATCTTACCGATGTCTCGAAAGTGTTGGAATCGTTCTATCTATTTTTAAAATATATTTTATAAGTATTGGGCAAACAAATCCAGTGTTAAGTCGCAGTGAGCAAGGAAATTGCAGTATTAGAAATATTTTTGTCAAATCCGTATTTTTCAGTAAATCACAGTATATTATATCTAAGCTTTAATCATTCGTTGATATCGAATGGACATTTTGACAGTTTTTTTTTTCTTATTTTCAAATGGAACACACTATGGCCTCTCGACGAAGAGAGTTACTGTGACCCATTGATGGTCTGGGGGTGCCAAGACTTTGGAATCGAACCCACCACCTCTGGCGTGGTGTGTCCTCGTGCTACCGCTGCACCATGAGCACCCCCTAACGGTGGCACGGTACAAAAATATTGGTTTTTGCATAATATGTTTCGAAACTTACACAAATGTAAAACTTCCAATACGTCGATTTCCCAATTTTTTTAGAAATAGCTGTATGCTTGTTTATTTGTCCTAGCTAGGAGAGAAAACCTAGACCTAGACCAACAAACCAACATATGACATTAATTATTAGCAGAAGCGGTCCAGCTGATGGCCGGCAGTGTTGAAAGTGGAAGCAAGGAAGTAGCCGATCTTTTAACCTAAAATTGTCCAGGATATGTCGTCTTGTTGTAGTCACTGGAGCCGCTCGAGTTGCGTTTGCGATCCGAAAGATAATTTTTCTCGGAAAGGCGCTCCATTCCGTGCCGAACTGAGATGGCCAAACTTCCCAAAACCTATCTGAACAGGGAAAACAACAAAAACGGGAAGAAACAATAAGGAACACGAGCGCGCAACAGGATAGAAAGAGGTCTCTTCTCTCGCACGGGGTACATGGAAAGGTCCTTAAGGGTTCTTTTTGTTGTTTTGTTGGTCCTCTGCTACGGAAACAGCGGGGAAGTGGAAGGAATTTAATCGGAAGAGAAGGAAAGGAAAGCGAACCACAGCAGAACAGCATGTCGGCGCGGATCGTTCATTGAAAGACACATACCGTTAGCGTGGCCCGGGTCTTGGAAGGGTATGGAGGGTCTTGTCCTCAGCCACTCAGTCCTTTGGACCGTTTTGAGCGAGGGTTTTTTTTATCTTTATCGTCAAACGCGATCGATCATTAGATTCATTCGCCCGTTCCGTTCGCTTAACGAAGGAACCACCCAATTCTTTCCATTTCTACTTTACTCTTTCTTTGCATTTCTCTCTCTGTCTCTCTGTCTGTCTTATTGCTTGTTTTTTATAACTCATCTTGATCGTTCGTTTATTCCTCTTTTAACCACCGTGGGTCTTTCCGATTTCCTTCATATTCTTCAACCATTCACGTGTTTAACCTCGCATTCAGTCGCTTTTTCGAACGACAAATGTCAGGGTGTTACTGCTCAATTAAAGAATCCGAAGCCAGCGACTATTTTAAGATTCAATGACTGCTGAAGCGTCGTAAAGAAACGATGCATAAAATTAAATGACCCAAAACATAAACTAGTTCTGGGAAAGAGGAGTCGACCACCGGTTGTTCTATGTGTTCGGTTCAAAAAATTTCTCCCGATGGCGGGTTCTGAAACCCACTGAAACATGCATCAGCCATGATTTTCGCAACGTAAAAAGTTACCCTTCATATAGTAATATAATGCCGGTCGAATCAGAAGAATCGGGACGAAATGTGTTTAACTTCGTCATCCCAATCTAAACCAAGTAAAAAATCTTCAAAACTTCGCTAGCGCCATTGTGAAAATAGGTTTCGCTGAAACAATGACAACAACAGAAGTAAAAAACCAACCTTTCGAAATGATCCGTTTCTCCACCGATGCGACGATGTAAAAAGCAGCAGTAAGTGCAGAAGTAGCAGGGAAAAGTGCAGTGCAATCCGAAACCGGGTGTTCAAATCGAGCCAGCGCTACCGCTTTCCGCTTTTTCCCGATGCACTACGTTCGTGTGCGTGTACGCCAGGCTCTGTGCTGAAAACACACCACTCACACACACACGCAAAGCAAGCATGCACAGGTACACACTACTGTGTGAAATCGGAAACACTACTCCTTGCTTCTTCGACGTTGTTGTTGTTGTTCTTTCTAGCCAACCATCGGGCAATGTTTGCTGTGTCGACAGCTTTGTTTCTTTGCTGCACCAACACCCGGTTGTTGGCGGTTTCGTTGCAGGAAAAGCAATCGCGCATCTAGTAATCACTGTACACACTGTACACACCAGCAACAGTGCGTCTCAAGCGAGTACCAACACACTATCGTTCAGCGATTCACAACCGCTGTCATACCACTTACCGCCACACTAATATTGCCCGAAGCGAGATGCGTTTTTGCCGCTTCGTACGCACGCATTTTCTTGCGATGGTTTGTTCATTTCATACCATTCTTTGCCACTTTTTCTTCCTTGGCAAATGCGCCCCTCCACTGATCTCACACAATTAACATCAATGCACTATCTATTATCTGCCGTTACGGCCTATCAGGATGCGTTACCTTATCGGCGCTCGGTTGCACACCACTGTAAAGGCGCCGACGTCGTGCAATCTGTCACCGGGTCGTGTGATTTTTGTATTCCTTTTTAGCTTTCCTCACCCTTTTCCTGAAAGACGAACGCGCTATCAGTACACTCGCACACACCACTTCACTGTGGCTGCCGGATTCCCGGGGAAAATTCTATCCAATGACATTCGAGCGTCGACTGTGCGGCGATTGCGATGGAAGGTTTTCACTTCACACGCGCGCGCCCACTAGCGGGTCGCTTTCTTCTAATGCAACGATGGAACCGGCGGCGGTGACGGCGGCGGCCGCATCGGTGGTCGTGGCGGTTTCGACGTAGGACGACGACGATGAGGACGATAGTGACGGGTCGCCTAGCGGCGGATAATCTTAGACTCGCGTGCGCACGCGCGAGGCCACACACTTGTACATGCACAACATACACACACACGGCGTCGATTTCGTTCTCTCTGCTTCTCTCCGACTGCCGACGATCCCATACGCGCCGCTGACGGCGGCAAACTGACGCGGGTATGTGAGTGCAAAGCGCCCCGGTCCGCGGGCCATGCGTACGTTAGATGTAGCTGGACGTAGGGCGAAGGGAATGGTGGGCGCGGGAATAACCACCCGGTGCTATAACGGTGCGTCCTCCGTATGTGTGTGCGTGCGCGCGATTCTTCAAGTGTTTACCTTTCCGACAGAGAACGGTATAGGCGGCCTGTGTGCTGTCACTTTCGCTCCACCCTGGCAAGAACGGACGGCGTTAGTAGGAAATTGACGGAACAAAGGGCCGGAAAGCGGTGGATGAAGAAGCGCGGATCGAAAGTGGGCCCGCTGTTGGATGTGTCTTTTTTTTCTTCTTTCTTCAAGCGGTTCACTATTGTCCTCGCACACAATGCTATCGATTTCGTTCTAGCGCGATACAGGCGGGCAGTGTTGTCTCGCACCAACCAACGGAATGACAGTTGACAGATGACAGATGGATGGAAATAACCACTGGTATTACAAGCAAGAGTTGTCTGTAAAAATAGCTCTTGTTACAGGAATTACCTTCTGCTTCAGGTTGTGATAGAGAAACGCAGGACGTACTATTCAGTTTTCTCAATCTCTACCTTAAAGCTTCAACTCCAAGAAGCAATCCTATGCTACGCGTAGTAGCCAACTTTGTCTCCTTTTCGTACGAAAATATCGCGTACCTGGTATCGACGTGTAAACTCTGACTGGCGAATGGCGGTGGTCGGGCGTTCACCAAACACTTCGAAATGCTCTGGCACATCTTCTTCGACTTGCTGGCTTTTTGAAGTGTTCTTCTCTTGCCCGATCTACCGAAACAGCGCGCTGTGGTACGAGTGTGCGAGAGCGAGAAAGCACGTTTCTCTCTTCTTCTATTTTTGGTTCGCTTCTCTCTCAAGGGCTTCTTAGTAGTTTCTTCCTCCCTCGACTCCATTCGCGCTACCAATACCAAATGGAGCGTCAATTTTGTTGTGCGGTAGCGTACGAGAGGGGTACTGTAAAAGCGCGTGCGTTTGTACCGCTTTTTGGTGTACGCTTGCGCTGGCGAATGGCATTGGTCGATGCTTATCGCAGCGGTCCACCGGAAATGGTCATATACCTTGACGGCAGCCTCATTTCAGCCTCTCCCTTCTGCATCTCTTTGGCAAACCTCTTCTATGGATACAATGCCCCCTGTCAAAGACGAGTTTTTGCTTTTCTTTTGTTCTTTCATATGATTTGTAAGGTACGAGTAAGCAAGACAGCTGCATCGAGACAGCAACTTTGTGCGAGAGCAGGGGAAAATCTGCGTTCGAGAGGCGTGGTTCATATAGGCTTCGAAAAATATAAACCCCCTCCGACTCACCCCACTCCACACAAACGCTCTTTTCGAGGGGCAGGGGTTGTTTAGGAGAAGTTGGGTTATTTACAAAGCATTTGGAAGTCGGAACAGAATGCTCCTTCTATCTCATTTACTCATCCTCTTCTACCAGCCATTTTTATTTCTTCTTCCAACAGACACAATAGCGGAAATGAGCGTGCTATGGTGTGTGTGTCCCCTCTCCGTGGCGTATCAAAACGTTCGCTCTCCTGTGTCCGTATGTTTACGCAGTTGCCTATGATAGAGCACAATATGTCGCAAATAATGGGAAGTTACATTGTGTCGAAGAAATCACATGAACAATGTACTTTATTATTTCTCCCATCCTTACGCTGCGAGAGAACGAAATGGAGTATCAATTTTGGACCACGTTTGAGTGAGTGAGATGACGCAAAATGTCTGCGCTGAATGCAATTATTTCCAATGACTCAAAGGAAACAAATGAAATTCAAGGTACAGAAAAAGAAAAGAGGAGAAGACAAAAAGAGGACTATAGTTGGAATGCTGTGAAAAGTCCGAGTGCTATATTTTGGCATCGCTGTGCTGTGGTTTCATACGCCATTGCGCATTTACGCCACACGCTCACTCACGCGAACGTCGCATGCTGCGATGACGAAGACAACGTCGGCCACGAAGACGACCGACCGCGTTACCGATCGTCAAAGGTACCCCTTTGCTTGCTGCTCGCTTGGTATTGCGGCGTACAAAAATGGCACATATGCGCAACTGCACTGCCACCGCTCGCCAACGTGGCTATGAGTTGGAATCACAACGGTTCAAAGGGAGTTGTTGTCCCTCTATAAAAAGACATGATATGTAAAACCTCTCTTTGCTACTGCCCTGCTAATGTAATCCTATAGCAACGATTATTGAAATACTGGTGATAAGATTCTTTCCTATGTTTTATTCATTAGTCCGTGTTTCATGTATCTTTATCAAATGTAACGATTGTGAAGCACATTTAAATGAACAGAGTGTCATAGAAAATCACCTCGAAAAGGTTGTTGGTTTTATCACCATGCAAAGGATCTAAGTGTTAGTTCCTAGAACGTATCAATTTGACTTTTCCGAAAACTAATCCTTTTTTCTTAACATGAGAATTATTTTAAATTGATTTTGGTTAAACAATATAGCCTGGACAGTTTAATTCAATCTACGTTTAATTGAAATAAAAATGATGTTCATGCCATTTTTATACCTTGCATGTGAGTCTTCCACATCTGCACTACACGTAACCTCCGAATTGTATTGTATGCTACAAAATACTCATCATTCAAACACTTTTAGTGTTTCTTATTTCAAAAACTACTTCGAACGGCTTTTAAATTCACTGTTTTCATACTCACCTAACGTTTTACCACAAGTTAATTTAAGCGCATACAGCTTGATTGAATTTCAAACCACTCGTAACACGCGTAACTGCTACTCGCTGCAAACGGCAAAGAATTAGTGTTGTGCTTAATGAATCTTTTGGCGAGATTCATTCATATGAATCTTTTACCTAAGATTCATTCAGATGGATTCATGAATCTTTGCGGATTCGAATATTCAAAGCTTAATGAATTTTTCGAAACCTTAATGAATCTTCATGAATCTTTCATGGTTCTGTCATGAATCTCCCCGATTCTGTCATAGGCGTGGACAATGAGACCAAAAAAAAAAAAAAAAAAAAGGTGGTCCCTCAACCGACTTTTGGTTGGTGACTTTACATCATTTGGTGTGTCTTTGGGATTCATGAATCTCGCGGCGAAAGATTCATGAATCCCTTATAAGGCAGAGATTCATTCAGATTCATGAATCTGAATCCGATTTACACAACTCTACAAAGAATGACTGAGCGGCCATCGTGCGGCATGGAGGTCCTCTACCCTGTCGACTTTTTTTCGTCGCCGACGACGGCTACTCCCCTTGTTTCTGCATACCCACGTCTGGGTCGCTAGAAAACCTCCCGCGAATGCTATCCGTCTTCTTTCGACCGGAAAAGAATATGGCGTCGGTCGGTTTCTGGAAAAGATATCGCTTCACTGCTACTTCTGCTTCTTCCTTGATTCTTTTTTAAATCGAAAAGCAACAAGGAGGTTATTGTACGAGCTTTGGAAGTTGCATTGAAAGATGTTTACCCATATCTTTGCTAAATTTTTAAACTTACGGCGACAGAACCACAGAAAATCAGGACATATGGCCTTTAGTTGCCAGTCCTCAACCTAAAGAGGTCTATGTCTCCAGGTTAGCTTGCGAAGGCCCAGGAAGCTGGATTCAATAGCCGTACTGGAGTAAATCCTCGACGAAGTGAAGAAGAAGAAGCGACAGATTGTACTCTTGGGGTGTGTTGTTGTTTCGTTATCGCCCAGGATTCCTCACCGTGCTTCCAATATACTTGTAAGATGCACTTTAAAATTGCTCGTATTGTCATCTGATTTGTCCCCTTTTTTAATAAAATTTTTAATACAAATCATATCGCCTGTAAATATCTCGTTTTTCAAAATGTTTCTTTACTAACAGATTATCTATTGTTGTAGATCATGGGTTAGCGAACTTTTCTTCAATTACTAAGTATCGAAGGAAGATTCCTTGATTTATCGTTTGTTTTTTATGATGCTTGATGGAAAAACTACTTGTAACTGAAGAAAAGAAAACCTTTTTCGTGTTTTTTTTTTAATCCATAACACATTTCATGTATGAAATATGTCATAAAGAAATTGTGTGAGCTGGATAGACCTAAGTGTAGTACCAGATATATTTTCTCTAACCCAACAGATATATGAAACGTTGTCTTTGATCCATTGTTCCTGGTGATTGGAAAAATAACATTAATATTGGTTAAAATATGCTCATTTTGTTTCATTTAAACGTAGGGGTAGGGCTAAATTGAATGAAAGTATCGCGATCAATAAATAGCATCAACGGAGGGGGTCCATGACCGCCGAGCGGAAGCGGCGGTTAAAAAATCGACCCATGAACTCCGGGGCTCACCACCTCGACGGCGTGGGTTCGAATCTCAACCGCGGAGGACTGACTATCCACGTACGCAAATGGAAAAAGTCTTGTAAGCCCTTAACGGGAAAGCATGACCAAGACGCCTTACGCCAAGAAGAAGAAATAGGATCAATCAGCATTAAAACAATTGGGTAAAACATCAAGCATGGATAAAACAAAATGTTATGAAATTGAACTCATGAAAACATGGTTGCTGGCCATTTATTCACTTCATTCCCTCTTCCTCCGGTCCCGCCATCTTCTCTAGATTCTCCTTTCTATTTTCGTGTGCAAAATGGAACCGGTTTTTGGTTTCGATATGTCCAAACCGGTCATGTTTTGGACAAGCTTCCAAGACCCGTGGGTTTGCGAGGCGTGCTTTTGTGCAAAATTTCGAGTTTATGTGATTCAAAAATCAAAACATTGGGGTTCAGTATGGTAAATATGATAGATTGAAACTTTATCTTGAATCTGTTATTTCACCTTTTATTAAAATAAAAGAGGTGGACAAATCTGAAACCTAGGTGTTAATTTCATCATTTTTTCCTTATCTACGAAGCTTGTATTGCTGCGAACTTTTTGAAATGACTTTTGCGCATGCTTCGGAATGTGATGGACGTGTGGAATGTAAATTTCCGTCTCAACTCTACCAACAATTGGGAAGGGAACGAACGAGACCAAATTAGCCGAATGTGGTGAGCTCCTTGAGGACCTGGGCAAATAGAAGGGGATCGCAACAGCGACATTTTCTTCTATTTAGGTTACAATTGAATGTTGATTTTTTCTCGCTTAATTAATGATCATGTTTTATACATTGAATCGTCAAGAGAATGATCATGTTTTGAGATATTTGATAACATTCAAGAGCGTTTTTTCGAATCGTGGCTAGACAGTTTAAGTGGAAAATAGAAGGAAACTATTAAACTACTAGAGTACAGTTATGCCAAAGTTTTTTTTAAAGATTTAATTTGTCACAATAACGTTTTTGGAGGTTTCCGTAAAGATACAAAGCAATATAGCAAATATATTTCGTCATTCTGTAAGCAATGTGAAATAAGTTATCTTTGTCTTATTCTAGGATGTTATCGATAATTTTTTTCTTGCTCTTTAATAGTGATACTTACACTTACCCATACTTGTATTACTTTTTCAGTTATTTATTTCATGCTGTTGAGGAATGAGGAGGAAAATATAAATTTGATTAGGTTGTGGTATACCTGTAAGCAGGTCAGCCAGCAAAACAACCTCTAGCTGTAGTGCATACACCTTATGCTAGTTCGTTCATGAGACAATTTGTCATATCTGGGTTATTTCATGATTTCTTGGGACTGATAGCAAAATAACAAATGACGCTTCAATAAAATGCTGAACAGTTTGTTTTCTTTTCCTGATAGACAATATCGAACCACCAGGCAGACTGATAATCCCGTCATGTTTCTGCGCAGTGTACTTCGGCATTTGGGCCGTCGGCCACCAGGCACTTTGAGAACGCCGATTCGCACACTTGCCTCAAACAGCCGCGAAGTGCCGGCCCTCACCCGTGACCGCTACCAGGCACAGCGTGGTGCCTTCTCCGAGCTCTGCGATGAAGATGTGGCCGTTTTCCGCGGCATTCTCGGTGGGCCGGATTCGAGCCGCGTGTTGACCGGGCCGGACGAGGTCCAGGGCTACAACATCGACTATCTGCGAAGCGTGCGCGGCTACGGTCGGGTTGTGCTGAAGCCACGGACGACGGCCGAAGTGGCTGAGCTGATGCGCTACTGCAACGAGAGACGGCTGGCCGTGTGTCCGCAGGGTGGAAATACGGGACTGGTTGGCGGATCGGTGCCCGTGTTTGATGAGGTTGTCCTGTCGCTGCAGCTGATGGACACCGTGGAGCGCATCGACGAGTACTCGGGAATCGTGGTGTGTCAGGCGGGATGTGTGCTAGCGTCGCTCGAGGAGAAGGTCGGTGCCCACGGCCTCATAATGCCGCTGGATCTGGGAGCCAAAGGTTCATGCCATATCGGCGGAAACGTGTCGACAAATGCGGGAGGCTTGCGGTTGGTGCGGTATGGAAATCTGCACGGTTCGGTGTTGGGTGTTGAGGCGGTAAGTAGACCGAGTAGAATGGGCCAACGGATGAAAAATTGCGAGAATTTTAGAAAATAGCTTCTTTCTTGTACCACAAGCTTTTTCAAGAGGAATAAGATTTTTTTTGTCCTAAAGCGTTCAGCATCCTAAAGCGACTTTAGTCCAGCTTAACTGATTTTCGTGGGTTATAGAAAAAATACTGTGTAACAGTTTGAATCAGTAATAGCGTTTAGAAATAAGTCCACGCGTGTTGGGGCAACCTCTTGGCGGTGTAGGTTTGAATCCCGATCGAGACCGGAACCTTAATCTTCACTACAAAGGGGAAAAAATGTCCAATGTCAAAAGTGCAATTTTTGACTTGTGACTTTTTCTAACAACGTTTATTCAACCAATATTTATTTTGAGATAAAACCTATGAATAATAAATTTGGACAGTATATAGTTAACTTTTAACGAGCAGTTTGTGCATTTTTTTTCTTACCTTTTATGAATAAAGTGATTATATTTTGGTTTTATAAGTATAGAATTATCATATTTTCACGCTCCTCATCATTATATGCTTTTCTTTGTGTTAATTTAAATTTAACTTGACGTAATTCGACTGAGTCATGAAACTATAAGGAGAAAAGGTACAGTTTAGTCATTATGATAGTAGTTATGATGAGAATATGAAACAAATGTGCATAGTTTGTTTTACTAACAGAGCCAATATTTATTAGAAGCCCCTTAAAATGTATGTTACCACAATTGTTTATGTACAAAATAAACAAAATCTATACTCATAGGAATTGCAATCTTTCTTTGCAAGGGGCATAGATCATTAACACAGCGGTGATGCATGTGGAAGTACGGATCACAAAATGTAGCAAATGAAGAGACTATTCAAGCGATTTTATTATCAATCGTAAAGAAAATGGTTAAGCGTAGTGAAATTCAACAAATCTATTTAAACTCTTTCTGTTTTATGCCTTTTTTCAGGTTACCGCCGAAGGACGCGTGCTCGATCTTATGTCAAATTTCAAGAAGGACAACACGGGATACCATCTGAAGCATCTGTTCATCGGCTCCGAGGGCACGCTCGGGATCATCACCCGCCTGTCCATCTTCTGTCCGACCGCTTCCCGCTCGGTTAACATTGCCTTCCTCGGGCTGCGCAGCTACGACGACGTCAAGCAGACGTTCCTGGCGGCCAAGCGTGGGCTGGGAGAGATCCTCTCGTCCTGTGAGATGATCGACGCCCCGTCGCTGGACAGTTGCACCCGGTTCTTCAATCTACAGTAAGCATTGGGAGGGTAATAAAGCGATTGCAAATTGCCCTGAGCCTCCTTCATGACATGTTTCTTTCTTATTTTTCGTCACGCCCCTCGTCAAGGTCACCAATCGAAAAATACCCCTTCTACATGCTGATCGAAACATCCGGAAGCGACGCTGGGCACGACGAAGAGAAGCTAACGCGATTCCTGGAGCAGTCTATGGAGAAGGGTTTGGTGGAGGACGGAACGGTGACGGGAGAACCGACGAAAATGAAGGTAAATCTAAAATGAAGGTGCTTGAGATGGAAAAACTTTAAAACGGAACCGCCATTCACTTCTGTAATGCACGCAATGATGGTAAAATCAAACAAGCAAATGTCTTATCGCAATTCAGAACGATTAGGTGATAACGATACGACACTTCGTATTTGCATTCATCCTCCATTTTGTTTGTACACTATTGGTGTGTCATCGAGCTTGTACCATTAATAAATTGCCGTGAATATTTCGACGCTATTAGTTGGGATTTACCGGTCGTATTAGAATGCTCATTTATTATCCATAATTGAAAAGCTATGCTTTGAATGATGATATTTTTTTCATCTAATTGATGACCTCTGCTTTTCTTTGGTATTGAACTTCCCGTTGCAAACAACCTGGTGGAGGTGTGATTTTGTATTTTGTTTAAAACCTAAGAATTTGATGTTTATAGGAAAGTATTGGTAACCGATTGGATATTTTCAAAATTATGTTTACTATTGTTTTGTTTCAGAATATCTGGAAACTTCGCGAACTGATTGCGGACAGTCTGCTGAGCGACGGTTACTGCTTCAAGTACGATCTTTCGCTGCCATTGGACCACTTCTACGAGATCGTGCTGGCGGTACGGGAACGGGTCGGCGAGCATGCGATCAACGTCACCGGATACGGCCACATTGGTGACTCGAACCTTCACCTGAACGTGTCATGCGCCCGTTTTACGCCGGAAATCTACGCCCTCCTGGAACCGTTCGTGTATGAGTATACATCGCGCTTGCGGGGCAGTGTAAGCGCCGAGCATGGCATTGGATTCCTCAAGCGGAAGTACCTGCACTATTCGAAGCAAGCGGAACCTCTACGGCTGATGCGCCAGATGAAGCAACTGCTGGATCCGAACGGAATCCTCAATCCGTACAAGGTGCTACCGCCCGAAACCCCAACGAAGGAATCGGCCGGACATTGATTGTGATTTCGAGTGCCACGAACAGCGGTCTCTGCCTGCTGTAAATTTGAATTTGATGGTGAAGGAATAAGAAATTGGGGTAGAAGTTGTAAAATTTTTAATAAAACTGGAGATTGCACTTTAGATTATTGTTTTTGTGCAATTTGCATGTACGCGTTACATTATATACAGGGACACCCACGACAGTAAACTTATTTACCGATACCGATTTACAAAAATGCGTAGGGACTTTTACAGGGATGCAAATAAATAGTTTATATTTTTTTATAAATGTATATAAAGATCATCAATCATCGAATACATTCGTGAAATGTGAATGCGCAAAATTAGAAATCTGACTTGTCAATACCATGTGTTTGTCCTCCATTTGAATACATATTTTAACTAGTTAATCAAATTCCCATTATTTAAAGACTCAAAACAAGGTGTTAAATACATTACATACCTATTTTCATCCATTTCCGAGCACTTGTACCAAAAATCCATTTTCTCAGACAAACCCACTAGTTGTATCGCATCCATTTTGCTGGAAATGAATGCAGCCATTTTAAATGTGTAGTTCTTCTTCACTCGCAGATTGCTGATACCAGGGAAGCATGAATCAACGGTAGATAGTCGGACAAGTAGGCACTGTTTGATATGACGTCATCATATATGGTAGTCACAATATCTACGATAAATGTTTTTTTATCAATTTTGTTAGCTAGATACATCATATTTTTTATTTAAATATATTTAGAACGAAAAAGGGAATTTATTGAAGGATTGCCGTGTTTATATTTCTCCAGGTTTGTCTAGATTTGTTTTAGATTTATCATAACTTCAAAGTTTTGGCATTTTACTATTATACTCCAAAGCCCTTCTCATCACAAGTGAACACTTTCGCATCCTTCTCTTTTAATCAATGTTTGAATCAACTTCAATCAACTTTTGGAATCAATGAGGGCACCCCTATTATTTCAGTTGTTTTAATCTTTTCTCGAATTGTTCGGATGTTAATTAAAAGTAAAAAAGTACAAGTGTATTTTAATGATTAACAAACTACAAATGCAGTCACATTTATTGAATGATTGCCGCACGGAACAATTTATTTATTTACAGTACATGTCTGATTTGGGGCCAAAAGTTACGTAGCACCATGCCCCTTGAATTCCATCCGTCCTTCCAACGGTTAGTGTACCAGTTGCCGAGATATCTTGCGAATTGCTGATCCAGGAAAAGCAAGTAATGGCTAATGATGTAACGTATATTTTATTTCTACTACATGTACCTTTGCGCTCTCTGGTGCCTAACAGAATCTAGATCAACAAACGTTGAAGCACATAGAAAAAAAAACACTGGTCCTGGTCATCGGTAGAATGCAGCACTCGGCATTGGTGTCCTTGGAGTTGCCTTTTCCATGAGATGACGTTGCTTTTTGATTACTTTTCTATCACCAGCTTGTCTGGCGCTTGATATAGTTGACCCACAATGGTCTATCGTATATGTTCCGGGTGAATTCAGCAGTTGTGTATAAATAGAGAATAAAAAAAAATTAGCAAAACAATATTGTGAGAAGGTTTTTTTCGAAAACACCATGAAAAACTTCCGCAGTATGCTGTTTTACTATTACAACATGAGATTCCACACATAATCATATTTGAGGCAACTAAACCATTACATCACCTTTCTCAACTAGTCCCGGCAAAACAATCAGGCTATCTACAGTATACTGGAAGTTTCCACTTACCTGTCTTTTAATGATTTCTAAAGTTTTCTTCGCGTTGGACAGCTCATTCTCAATGCTTGCACTGTCGGTAAGAGCTTTGTTGTCTCTAAATGCATCGCGGATCCGGCGAAGCGCATACATTCTGCAAACACAGGGATTGATAAGGGGCCTCGGCCCTTTGCGGCAAAATATCTGAACACTTACCGATAGTTGTACGCATCGAAGTTCTGCGACGCACGAAGCATCTGTTTGTAGAGCGATAGTACCTTCATCTTGTGCGCTGCACCGGCCATATACGACAATTTACAATGGTACAACTGGAATGGAGAATTTGTCCGGGAAACTGCGAGGAATCGAATGTTTATGTTGGCTCAAAACAGCCGGTCTGGCGTAAAACAACACAAACCACAACAAAGCTAACTGACAGCTGGCAGCTTCACAAATCTATTAATAGATGTCGTTTTTAGCGATAGATGTTGACGTTTAAACTTACCGTTGCATAGTCCTTAAATGTATAAGCTACGAAAAAATAAGTCCTAGTCGATGGAATGTACACAATCAACTTTTTTTTATTACGAGGAAAACGGCGTAGAAAAATATCAACAATAAATAACTGCTCTATCGCATAGAACTGCAAAGAAAATGACGATTGTTCTTTTCATTCAAACAACGCCAAAGACTTTCTTTGCATGAGAATTTTCGCAATCTTTTCTTCGTTTAGAACTTGTACCGAAAAGATCGAACCATGATGAATAGAAAGGAATGAACTGGAGTGCTGTGCGTTACGACTTCAAGCTACTGCCGATGCCGTTGTAAGGAGCTGGATTAGGCCAAATAGGTACTGGCCGACACATTGCCACCCTTGCCCGTCCAGTTGGTGTGCACAAACTTGCCCTCTTTTCCGAGCAGCTCGTACGTGTGTGCACCGAAGTAATCACGCTGCGCTTGGAGCAAGTTTGCCGGCAGCCGCTCCGATCGGTATCCGTCGAAGAAGGCAAGAGCCGCCGACAGGGCCGGCACGGGAACGCCCCAAAGTACGGCCTGACTGACGACCTCACGCCACGACTGCTGATTGTCCATCATGGCTTTCTTGAAGAAATCGTCCAGCAGCAGGTTCGAGAGCTGCGGATTGCGCACGAACGCATCCCGGATGTTGCCCAGGAAGACGCTACGAATGATGCATCCGCCGCGCCACATCAGCGCAATACCACCGTAGTTCAGGTTCCACTTGTACTCATTGGCAGCTTCACGCAGCAGCATGAAACCTTGTGCGTACGAAACGATCTTCGCGCAGTACAGCGCGTTGCGAATGTGCGTGAGGAACTGCTTGCGATCCGCCACGGATGGCTTCGTGCTCGGGCCGGCAATTTGTTTGCTAGCCCTCGCCCGTTCCTCCTTCAGTGCGGACAGGCAGCGCGAGAACACCGCCTCACCGATCAGTGTCACCGGGACGCCGTGGTGCAGGGCGGCAATGGCCGTCCATTTGCCCGTACCCTTCTGGCCGGCCGTGTCACGGATGCGTTCGAGCAGGTATCCCTCGTCGTCACGATAGTTCAGGATATCTCGCGTAATCTCAATCAGGAACGAATCCAGTACGCCCTTGTTCCACTCGTCGAACTCCTGTGCCATCTCTTTCTGCGTCATGCCGAGGGCCAACATCAGGTGGTACGCTTCACAGATCAATTGCATATCACCGTACTCAATGCCGTTGTGTACCATCTTAACGAAGTGTCCTGCGCCACCCTCGCCGACCCACTCGCAACACGGATCTCCGTTTGATTTCGCACAAATGGCCTTAAATAGAACAAAAGGTGAAACACATTAGTTAGAGAGTATTACAGCTTGCCTTTTTGCACTTTTCCTCACCTGGAAAATATCCTTAATGAGCGGCCACGCATCGGGATGACCACCGGGCATCAGCGAGGGTCCATAACGGGCTCCCTCTTCTCCACCGCTAACACCGGATCCAACATAGAGGATACCCTTTGCCTTAAGCTCCTCATAGCGCCGGGCGGAGTCCTGGTGCTCCGAGTTGCCTCCATCGATGATCACATCACCACGCTCGATCAACGGCAGCAGCTGATTAATGAAATCGTCCACAGCGCTACCGGCTAAAATAAATATATAAATAAAACATCGCTGTAGTACCAAGCAGTCACGTGAGGCTCGCAAAAGAATAGTACGAGAGCGCGCCGGTTTTGTTGTGATCTAGAACAAGCGACCCACTGGAATCCACTGTAAGGTCACACGTGAGTCGCACGATCGTTCGCGTGTTCCTTCCGCTCTCCGCGGCTACCTTCGCAGGTGATTTTTTTACTGAGACAATTCTCCTTCATCTCAAGATCAATGCTCACGGACGCATTCGCAGGCACGACCACATGAATGAACGGAGGCAGCCCTCAGAAAAGGTCACTTGCCGCCGGACAAGGAAGGAACTTTCACTTATTGCCTTGCTGTTGTACGACACCAAACCGCGATCGAAACAACGGTGGGAGCGGTTCGCAGATAGATTCAATCGAATCAAAAGCCGTCACCGGTAACTCCTGCCACCGATCGTTCACGTAATGCTTATCGCGCTCCAGTGCGCTCTCTTGCGTCGCAATCTGCCCCGTAGCGCGTTCGCGCATTGCAAACCGTTTACAATCGCGACGGAAGAAATCCGTCGGCGTTATGTTCAACCTACAAATGACTTTATGGTCCGACCGAGACAGCCCGAACATGCTGTCCCTCGTTCGGGGCCCGCGGGTCTGCGTGGCGCTTACCTTTAACCAGCATCATGATCTTGCGCGGTTTCTTCAGCTTGTTAACCATGTCCTGCAGCGAGCTGGCACCGATGATGTTGGTACCTTTGGCTTCATTCTCCAGAAAATGGGTGACCTGTGGGCGGAATGAGAAACATACGGTGGTCAGCAAGGGGATCCATGTTTTGCCAACGCTGGTAAAGATGGATAGATGCACGCTCACTTAGCCTATTTATGTTAATCCAGGTTAAAAGTAATCGATTCGCCGAAGTGAAGGGTCACGCACGAAGGATATCGTTATATTGAGCATTGTGAATGGGGTCATTTCAATGTTACTCGCAAGGAGACTGGGATTGAGGGCTGTAGCATCACGTGCCACAAAGTGGATAAATTAAAAGGTTAACTATTTGGATACTATGTTGAACTTATTAACCAGCAGATTTGCGCCTGAACATTTTGAGAATTTAAAAACTTTAGAAAAGCTTACCTTATCCACGGTACGGTTGTAGGCGCACACGACGAATCCCTTGGAATCCATGTTGAGGATCAAATTTTGCCCCATCACGGCCAATCCGATCAGGGCAATATCAGCTTTCCTGCGAAGCATAGGAATCAGTGGTCAAGTAGACTGCACACCGGGAATTGCGGGTCAGTAGGGCCCTCATTATATTAGCGCGCTAAGGTCAGCGGACGCACGAACGATCGCGCGATTCTTTTTGGCCGCCTGTAGGGTACCGGTATGTTATGTAAGATTTCCGCCAAGCGTTTCGCATGCCTCCAGCGTGGAACCATCGATCAGTAGTGGTGCTTCTTGGTTGGTGACCTTGGCGTGCACCTTCGCCAAGCCGTCTCGGCTCGGAGCGCTAATTTCGATTGTGATGAATCATGCATCAGCAACGACTCCATACTATTGTGTCGTGCAAATGTTCACGCTTTCGGAAACGGTGTAATTATCTTGCACGTTTCTTCAAGCAAGCATCCATCGATCGTTGCCATCGATACAGCTCTCCACGGGCTCTTAAACAAACACAACCTCGAGCGTCATTCAACAAGTTACGGAAGGAAGATAAGCAGCCCCCTTGGTACTATATTGGATTGTCTCATACGAGAAGCCCTCAAAGTCAATGAAGACTCGAATGGTAAATAAATATCCGGAATGTATCTAAAAAGGTACACAGACCTATCAAGGGATAAACAACATTCCAGAAAAATCAAACCGAACATAAAACATCGATTGGCAACTTTTTTGCAATCAAATAAATGGACCAAATAGTCCTAGCGCCTTCATCATAGTAATGCCATCTAAAGCCATTGGACGACGAGGAGACATTTTATTCGTGACGATCCGGAATTTCCAATGAGCTTCAGCTGCGGGTCGGTCAGAACGGGATGTTCGGGTCACTGAGACAGCTTTTCCAAGCTTGCAAACCCAAGTAAAAACTCCACACCGCCGATGAATAACGTCAAACGACAATGACTTGCAAGGCACGGTGGAGCGTACGAAGGTGCCCTTCGGAACTGGACGGTGCGATGAAGTTGTTTACTTACGGGCTGGACATTTTGTACGATGTAAGGGTGCAGAATAAACGGCGTAAGGATTCAATCTTGGTGTAGTTTGATAAACTCGAGTCGTAAGACCGGTGCACAGTGAACAAACGAGAGGAGACCGGTGAAGTAAATGCAAACACAAGCCAAAACCACGGAGTAGACGGGTGTTATCTCCTTCACTGCACAAACACGACTGCCGATCACCGATCGGCGCCGAGTGGTCCGCGCTGCGTTGAGTATTGCAACGTTGGTTGGTATTTTCTGCTGAAATATCTAATTTGTCAATAACTTCATAACCGCTTAAGCGTTTTGTACATGTGACCCCTTAAATGAAAGGTCTGCTCAAGACACACAACTTTGTCTTACAATAGATCTATTCATATTTTCTAGTTTTTGAGAAAACTAATTGTGTGGAAAAGAGACAGCACTCTACCGGGAACAAGGTGAATAAACTTCGATTACTAAAAAGCAAAAATCTGCATATTTGTTAATAACTATTGATTCTTTCAACCGATTTTCACGATTGACCCCTTAAATGAAAGGTCTTTTCAAGACGCGCAACTGCGTTGAAGGTAGATGTTACCGTACTTTCTTGTTTTTGATAAAAACCACACCTGGAAAGTTTTCGCCCGAGGGGGCGAAAAGGTATATCAGGTTGATTGGCAATTTAGGTTCAAAAAGCCAATTCTCGCATAACTTGTTAGTTCCTTGACCGATTTCCACAAATGACCCCTCAAATGAAAGATCTTTGCAAGACGCGTAATGTGTCTCAAGAAACATTATATGCTGCATGAAATGCCTCTCTTCTTGGAATAAACTCGGGTAAATCAATTAGTCTGCATATTCCCAAAAAGGACTATATTGTTCGTGTTGTTTGAATACAATTAGAAGAATAATGTCAACTATACTGATATTCTTATGTAAATCATTCATTGAATTAAACACATCATATGAAAAATCGGCATTAGATGAGCATGTATGAAATGGCGGATTGGGATTCGGATTCGAGGATCCGGATCTCAGAATGAATTTGAATCGAAAGATTCGGATGCCTGTAGGGATTCAGTTTCCCCATCACTACTGCCGATCACCGATCGGTGCCTGCTAGGTCCGCCTCCGTCACGAAGGGACTGTGGAACAAGTTCCGAGCGTTCACATATTCCGCAGCCACGTGATAGACGTTTTGTAAAATGTTAAACAATTTATTTAATAACTGCTTTTGGTGGAAATATGAAAATTTATACTCCATGAAGATCGTTGTATCCATGAAGATCCTTTATTTGCCATCGATTTTGTTCTTGGCGCCGGGTATTATTAATGTGAATATTTCTTTTTATAATGGTACGACTGTTCAATGTACGGAAGTGCTATGGATGTTCGCATGCTGTTTGGATATTTGATAACAAAAAAACATCCTTTTGCAGTTGATTTAAGGATAAACTCGTTTTATTTCAGTTCCATGTGATTTCACTTTAAGTAGATGTAAACAATGATTCGAACAATCTACCACTTTATTTCCATCGATGATACACTATTGGCGCTCGCGAAGTTCGTTTCGTTTAATTTAACTATTTCATATGTAATTATACTACCAGCAGCAGCATAATGTGACCCTGCAATTGTAGCTGCACCGTCGGATACCGTTACCAGATGCTACGAAGCGTGGGGTTTAAGTATTATCCTCATCTCAACCAGTACAGAGGAAAAGGATCGATGGTATTAACTCTCACCCTTTTGTATACTTGAAGGGATCATCGAAAAGGATACGTATGTGGTATTTACAGTGAACCATTATTGGTTTCAAGCAACCAGTTTAAGCTAAAAAACGAGGAGCGCAAATAATTGGTGGTAATTGTTTGAAAGTGAATCAGTGAAGTGAAACTTTTCGCGCCACATTACTGGCGTAAAAACAGAACTACTAGAAGTAGTGCTGGAGCGCTTTACATGGCAAAACGAAATTACAGAAATAAAATTACTGAAGTTAAACGAGAATAAATACTAATAATGATATTCTTTCTAAAAACCCTTATTCTAAACAACAATGATACAATTTCTGCTTGAGCGACACGAAAAACAGAATAGTAAAGCGAAACCTATCTTTACGCAGTTGACAACATTCAATTTCAGTTATAGAAAAAAATTGATTGATTAGGGCTTAATAGGGTGAAAACACGATGCTGTTTAGTTTCTCATAGTAAAAGAAGGTCCATCGGGGATGCAATTCTTACCCCACTAGAATATTTCCAGAATGGCCAGTTTCTGCAACTACAGATAAATTAGAAATGCAACACAAAATACAATACTAAACCACTAAAGGACATGCTAGATAGGACAACGAAACACGACAGCGCGACAACGTATATGGTTTTTGTGTTGTTGTATAGCGACATTCCATTTACATATTACTTATCATTTCACTAAGTACGGATGGTACGAATGTGGTTGCATTCAAATGTAAAGTTGACAGACGAATTACTTGATTGCACAAAACTTTGTATCACTATTGTATCGGTTTTGCAACTGTTTTGCGGAATACATCGGAATATTCATTTTACTAATAGAACTATAGGATTTCCGTTTCCGTTTCCGTTCTGTCGAATACATTAGCTTATTATTTTTATTGTTACGAGTTAGCGTTTTGGTTTGTTGCATTTCGGTGTGAATTAAAAGATTCCAACGAGTTTGACTGAAGTTTAAGTGCGCAAAGACTCAGATCCCCACAACTAAAGTCACATTTTCGCCAACGGTTAATCTGTTCCTTCTCTGTTCTCTATCGATTGATTTTCATTATAATCTGTCTCTGATGCAAGCTTTGGTTATTCAATAAAGTATTTGTCCTTTATGCGTTACGTTTTTATTGATAAAATCCCTACATATATCTGCTGGCAATGTCAATAAGGACAATCGATTGGTACTATCGTATGTGCCCTGTAGGATATCAACATCCGGGTTGATGCATGAGAGGAAAAAGTTAATGTTTTAGTCAGGGGGATTTTCACTGCAATCCTACGCGAGAAATAGCCTTATATATTTGGTGGGTTCTAAATTCATCTACGATATTTTGCCGCTAATGATGCTTTCTGTTCCATTCTGTAATGTGCAACACGGATAACAGTATGCTAAAAATATCTTTTGCAGCAGATCATTTCGTTGGCCCTCTGTGAATTGAAAGTCGCAGTTATTCGATTCTTATTAAAAAATAACAGGATTGTCCATTTCGTGGTTTTAAAAGTAGCCAAAAGCTGCCGGGGATGTGGCTTTACACTCATGAACATTAACGTGCTGTTATTCGTTTTTTTGTTTTTCATGTGGCCGGATCGTTCAATTATTATCCTACATTCTCAAAACTATGAAATGGAGAACCCTATATTATGGTTGCCGTTATCAGTCGAACGATATGATACATTTATGCATATCCTGCGAACATAGAACGCAAACTCCTCATCAACGCTCTCGTATGATCGGAAGTGTGTAGCTTCCTTTGTTATTGTAATATCTTTGTATTGTTTGATAACTAAAATGAATGTCGTCGCTCTGAGTGTTTTGTTTTTTTTTTGGGTTTTCTTTTAACACATTCTGCCGAGATCTTTTCGGTTTCGGGTTATCAATCGCAAAAACGGATCGTTTCTTTTAACGGTTACTCTAGATAAATACTACAAGCTTTTACGACACCGTGGTAGCTGCTGTTTCAGTTGTTTCCTTGACAACTACGGTCTGCTCTTCTGGAGCGGTAGACGTAGTTGCAGTGCTGTCGGTAGTAGAAGCATTAGAAGAAGTAGTGGTGGCAGTAGAAGATGCAACGGAATCTGTGGCTTTTTCTGTAGTAACGGACGACTTGATAGAATCGGACACCGGAGCAGCACTGTTACAGTTAGCTTCATCGTTTTTAGCGAGGTTATCAGCGGAAATTGCACCATCGTTTGATTTGTCTACACTTTCGCTACAAACCTTTTTGCAAGGCGACGTTTCAGTCAACATTTTTTCTACATCCTGGAATGAATCAGGGGGATATTGTTAGTTTATAAAATGCATTAATGTGCCGGTATTGTACTGGTCCTTTACTTGATTTTCTATCGAATTATTACACGACTTAAAAACAAAAATAAAAATGGTATTAAAATTAGAGGAAAAAGCAATAGCCGCTTAATAAATTTACTCTCTATACAGTTTTTAAATGCTTTTCTATATACACATACCTGCGTGGGTGTTTTCTTCTCAAATTCGGCACGAGCTGCTTCATACATTTTTACAAATGTATCCCTTTGCTCCTTAAACTGTGCGAACAACGCATCATCACGGTGTCCTTTAAGACGATTGGCGAGGTCTGCTTTCTTATCGTGCTCGGCTTTAATTTCCTCTGTCACCCACGGCTTATCGAGTGGGTATTCTTCTCTGTTTTGCACATTCTTCGGACGAGGACGCTTTCCATTCACATTCAAGGCGGCTCCGTTGGCCGACATTCCGTTCCGAGGGAATGGTTGCATGCCACGGGCATGTAAGTTTCCGTTCGCGTTTCTCCTCGCAGGACCGTCCGGTCCCTGGCGTAAGGGTGGAGGCATCATACGACCCATGGCGTGTGGCGGAGGCATGGGGCGACCGCCGAGTGGAGGTATCGGTACAGGGAGGGGTCTGTTCATCGCCAACAAGGACATCGGTCCCTGGGGTCCAGGGCCAAACCTACCATTCTGGGGTCCACGCATTCGCATTCCTCCACCATGAGCATTTCGGAAATGCGCTGGATGAGGTGGTATCGGTGGTGGATTCATCGGACCTCGCCGACCGGCGGGACCGGGAGGACCCGGGAACATATTTGGTGGGGCCATCGGTGGACCCCAGCTCGGCATGCCATTCATACGGTGGCGCATTCCAGGACCACCGTTTTTCATGGGGCGTCTCATGTTGGGATTCATCTTCCGACCACCGTTACCGTTTTTGTTTCCAACTTCTGCCCCATTGCTCGCGTTGGTACCGCCAGCACTGTTGCCGGCTCCGTTAACGTTGGAAGTGATCGAGTCATCGTTGAAGTCCATGAAACCGGGATTATCACCAAGCTGGTTTGCGTTGAACATAGCACTCATGCTACGAATATCATTCATTTGATTATTATGCTTTCCTACGCCCTGCTTGAATCGCTGACGATTAGCCATCTGGTTGAATGCGCGTTTATTGTTTTCAATCGACTTGTTCGAGACCATCACTTTTTACGGAACAGGTTCGCTTTGACTGCTTGTGTTTCGCTCGTCCGCTAGTTTTTCGCCGTCAAATCTTTGCAACACTATGGGCTTCTATCTCCACTCCACCACAGCTGATCTGGTTGACGAATTATCCTACGAATAACAATATTCTTTCACTGCAATCGTCGATTCACAACTTTGAAAACTTTGCTTCCCGGTGACTGCTGAGTTTATCTGCAGGTTCCTGACTACTATGACACCTTTTTCTGCGCTTCACTTTGAATCCTTTTAGAATTTGACGTTTCTGAAAACCAATAAAGTTAACTTGCTAAGCCAATCAAACATTTTACGATTGAAACTATGATACTTAGAAATATAATAGCAAATCAAACTATCAAGTGAGAATATGATTATTTCAGAAAATATGATTTTATGTTGGATGAGTTGATCGTATTAATAATTAAAAGCCCTGGGAAAATATTTTGTTCTATTGACGTTTTCCCTTTTTCGTATGGTAGAGGTGGGCACTTATTTTGTGGAACACTCGGAAATCCATCGAATATTCTCTGAAAGAATCTGTTCAACCTTTTTTACCCAAAACCTGTTAAACAAACACTTAACAAAAACTGAAAATAAAAAAATGTTTAAATTAGATATTTTCTCTTACCACGCTTTCATCATAATAAAAAAAATCCTTTGATCTATTATTCCGAGTGGCAAAACAGTTCCAAAATGATCTGGGTTCGTACTGAGGTAACCATATCTATACACCAAGTTTGGCCAACGTTTGTCAGTAGAAAACAGCATGGTCTTGTGGTTGTTTTAATAATCATAATAATAAATTGTAAAGCGAAATCGTGTTCGTATTCTTATAAAAATTCAAAGATTTTGGTGAAAATGGTGAGTGCTTTATTATACATGTTTTTGTATGGTAACACATCAAATCAATCACCAATCAATGGTGTCTTTCAGAGTCAAAAGGAATTGGGCTTTGCCCCAGGGACAGTAAAGATGGAACAAAAAGCCGATGTGAAGATTAAGTCCGAAAAAAATGTACCAATGAAGAAAAATCATCCGGGGGCAAAAAGACTGAAAAGGCGTAAGGGGAAAAAGCTCCCTGTAAAAGAGGCGGCAGTATTTGATCGAGAAAAGCATCGGAAAAACAACAGTAAGCTGCAGATTCCACTAGATTCCGAAGTGTTAATGCGACATTCTCGCGGACAACGGTTGAACCTGGCTGGTGTGAAAACAAAGGTACATAAAGTCCGGGAAATGCGCAAGGATATCAACATCGAGTATGCTACAGAACAAGCTGCCCGAGCAGAAATTCTTCTTGATGAAGACCATGGTTATCTGGAAGCGGATGAGGGAGAAAATACGACCGATGTCACGCAGAAAGAAATCACGCAGCACGTGGACATCACAACGGCAGCTAAGCACTTCAATTTGTCCCTTGGCTTTGGCCCTTATCGCATGCGATACACGAAAAATGGCACCCAATTGTTGCTGGGCGGACAGCGTGGTCATGTCGCAGCATTCAATTGGGTTCAAAAGAAACTGCTGTGTGAAATGAACGTGATGGAATCGGTCCACGATGTTACTTGGTTAATGAATCAAACTATGTACGCGGTTGCCCAAAAGAACTGGGTACATGTGTATGATTCAAAAGGAGTTGAGGTGCACTGCGTCAAGACGATGCACAGGAGTTTACGTTTGGAGTATTTGCCCTATCATTTCCTTCTCAACAGTGCGAGTGATAGTGGCTTTCTTTCGTGGATTGATATTTCCATTGGACAAAGTATAGCAAACTACAATGCCCGAATGGGAAAGGTTACAGTAATGACGCAAAATCCATGGAACGCGGTAACGTGCATAGGAGGCAGTAAAGGTGTCGTCTCGATGTGGTCGCCGATGGTTCGCGAGCCACTTGCCAAGATGTTGTGTCACCCGGTGCAGCTGACGGCGATAGCAGTAGATCCCAGAGGCAATCATATGGCGACTGCCGGCTTGGATAGAAAGGTAAAAATATGGGACATACGGCAGTTGGAAGGTCCAATAGAAACTTACCACCTAAATACGGCTGCCTCCGGAATAGACCTTTCGCAGCGGGGTCTAATGGGACTTTCGATGGGAAATGTCTGTGAAATTTATCGCAGGTCCACCGAAGATTCGGAAAAAAGCAACATGACACCCTACATAAGGCAGCGTACCGACGGCTCGATATCGAATCTGCGATTCTGTCCGTATGAGGATATTCTCGGTGTGGCAACCGAAAAAGGATTCACCTCGCTCATTGTGCCCGGCTCTGGTGAACCGAACTTCGATACTTTCGAGGCGAACCCGTATCAGTCTAAGACGCAAAGAAGGGAGGAAGAGGTTCATAATCTGTTGGATAAGGTACCAGCTGAGTTCATTGCATTGAATCCTAATCAAATCGATGAGGTAGACATACCATCGGCAAAGGCACGCCTCGAAGCGAAGGTTAAGTTGCTAACCTTGAAGCCCCCCAGGATTGACTTTGAGCCCCGCGCCCGCACTGGCGTGTCAAAGGCGAAGCGCATCAAAATCAAGCAAAATGTGAAGGATGCCCGGTTTCGCCAGGCCGCCAAAGAGTTGCGTGAAATTAAACAAACAATATTGGACCAAGAGAAGAAATCTGAAACCCCCGACTTCGACGAGTCGACGGGTGTACTTGACCGTTTCAAAACGAAGAAAGTTAAAAAGTGAGGTTTTCTTATAGCATTACGTGTTAATGTATATTTGTATTGAAATAAATTCAGAATAAATATCAAAAGATCACTTGTAGATGCTAGTGTAGTATTCCTCCTCGAGATCGTACAAATCCGCTGCCATGTCGTCTCGCACGGCCATCAATTTGGTATCTCGGTCGATTTGGGTGCTACGGTAGAGCGCAGAGTTACTGCAGATAGCATCATTCACAGAGTGGAAGTCGTTAAGGATAAGATATTGCTTGATGTCCGACACGAGCTTCATGAGCGATTCTCCAGCGCGTACGATATTGGCCGCGCGGACTTGGGTTTCATACGTATCCTGCTCGCATTGTGTGATCTTCGATAGCTGTGTATCATTTTCTCCCTTCGCTAGGCGGATGATTTCTATAAAAAGTAAAAAACGGCTGTTTACAACAAGTTTATTAACTATTGGAGTCAAATGAGTTTACCCTCGAAATTCTCACGCATGCTTCGGATGTCCTCTTTCAATCGAGAGTTGTATGACTTTAATAATGCTTCCTTTGATTGCGTTAGATTTCTCTGCATTTTGTTGCCAACTTGAAGAGATGAAGTTTTCAATCACAATAACACAATTTTCTCTCGTACCGTATGATATTTCGATGGTTTAAGATGCGATACTACACGACCTAGTCGCCGAACAAAAGTTGTTTACTATTTTATAAATGTTTTGATCGGAGGTTGTCAGGTCATGTAGGTTCGTGCCGTTCCAAACAAAAGAACTATTAAATTCAAAAAAATAATTCGATGAATTAAAATTCATAGAATCTTTCAGTTAAAAAATGATTTTCCATGGCTTTAAATGAAAATTCAATGAATTCAATGAAAATTTAAATGTTTCGTTTTCTGGTAGGGAATGTAGATGATGCAGGCAAGCGAAAGTGATCGTTTTTTTATTTTTTCAATTCAGAGGAAAAGGATACATTTAACGGTAATAAATAATAATAAACTGTTTTATCCAATAACAGAAAATCGAAAGATGTGTTCAATGAAACATCTACGTTCGTAGCTTCCAATATCTCCGAAAACCTTTTCCCATTTTTTTATAGTTCTGGCATGTTTAAAAACATCGCTTTCGTCGCGGGATCACGAATCGATTTTTCATTTTATTAACTTTTAGTAAACAATTACTATGAAGACTTCCCAAACTACAGGTACTGCTTCTGTTCGAATTATTGATAAACAGTTCTGGAAAAATCGCGGATTGTTTTCTCGCGCAATCTAGAAAGTGTTTGCATCGAAGCCCAAGGATGCAATCAAAAGAATGCGTGGAAAAGGAAAGTTCAACCTCCGAATGAACCACCACGTACGTGTTTTTGTGCAAACACCGCGGATTGCAGATGAATGCTTATCTCAACTGTCAAACGCTATCCCTGACCGGTGCCGGTCGTGGGCTGCCCTGATTGGTCCACGAAGCGGCTGGAAAATGCTACACGACTGTTCATCCGCAGCATTTATGCACGGGACGGGGAAAGCGATTCGTTCAGTTTCAATTCAGCAACAGTAGAGAACGTACGCGAGTTGTGATCAAGAGACCAATTGTTGTTAAAACATTAACAGAGAATCCGCTGTTAAATAGGAGATAAACAAAGTAAGTTTCTTCGGAATCATCGTTCGTAGTAAAAAGTAACGGTTCGTCAATTTTTGCACGAATCCCCGGCGACTGTCGGCAGGCGTTGAAACGCGAAAAAAGAGTGAAAAAGTATTGCACTGCAAAGTAAGTGCCTGCGCGGTTGGTATGGGAGGCAGTGTTACGAACGACATTGGGAATCCGACATCCGGTGCAGAAATTACCCGTGACCTGGTGGCAGAAATATTCTAGAATGTTTCTTGTCGATTGTTAAACGCCCGCAGTATAGTGTCGGGAGCGGCATTACGAATAACGGGCAGTGTGTGTTAGCAGAAAATGGTTGCTAGCGGAGATGGCAGCGGTGGAGCTTCGAACATTTTTTTTCTTCTATCGCACACTTGGATGATGGCGAGAGAAAATGCGAGAAGGAAATCCCGTTGACGACCTGATACTAGTTAGGCAGGATGGAAGAAAGAGCCGAAAGAGTACGGTTGGAAACACCGGGCAAGTTCTCAGCTTTTTCTTCACCCACCATCATCCGCGCACCAAGCCGACCGTACACTTTGCCTGACGTGGAGTTTGGCCGGCATTTTGTAGTATTTGTGGCCGGAAAGGTTGACGTGTTCTTTTCAGAGCCGCCTACCTTATAGTGGATGCGGCAGAAGAGGCTTAGTTCTATTTCAGTCGCCGTGGAGGGTTGTTGAGCGAGGAAGTTTTCCGTTTTTCGTAACAAGTTCGAAGTGAGTTGTGGCTAAACATTTACTTTAACATATTTATTAACTGATGTGAACCACAAGTGCCCAGCAAAAGAATTGGTTTTGCGTAACAGCAATGCGATTTTACACGTTTTAGCCAGCCCGGAAAATAGGTCACAGTCACAGACCTCGTTCCGTCTCGTCGGGCTAAACGGGGTCAAGAAACCTAACGGTTATTCTTCGATTTGGATATGGGTTTCTACGCGGCTGGTGACGTGATTCGTATGTTAATAGTCCACGAGGAAGATTGCTTGGATTATATGATGCGTGGTCCATACCTTTCTCCAGGCACCCCGGATAGCATTGATGGAGGCCAAGCGTCGTCGCTGTCTAGGATCGACTGACGTGGCTTTATGGATGCTCACTTGATTATGTGGCATCATCCGGTATGGTTGTAACCAATTCATGGCCTTTTACTGATTTCATATTCAGCTTGGGAATCGAAAAGAATATTGGCCAGTGTTCATAGCCAGAAAGGGATGTTTAATTTTATAGCTTGCCCCCATTTTGTATGGTTTTTCGCACACGACAACACGTGTTTTCCGCTGAGTAGGCTGCGTGGTTATGAACTTACAAACTAGTGGTCTAGTTTTTGGCGATTCTAATGTTCGTTTAAACTTTCTCTTTGTCACACAGAATTGCAGCAATGAAACTGCTAAAACAATCGGCCCTGGTGGTCGTATTGGCCGTACTGGCCTGTTCGGCGGAGGAGAAAAAGGAAAAGGACAAGGACATCGGCACGGTAGTTGGTATCGATCTTGGCACGACGTATTCGTGTGTAGGCGTTTACAAGAATGGACGTGTGGAAATTATCGCCAACGATCAGGGTAACCGTATCACTCCCTCGTACGTGGCGTTCACCGCCGACGGCGAGCGACTGATCGGCGATGCCGCCAAGAACCAGCTGACCACCAACCCGGAGAACACGGTCTTCGACGCCAAGCGTCTGATCGGACGTGAGTTCACGGACCATACCGTACAACACGACATCAAGCTGCTGCCGTTCAAGGTGATTGAGAAGAACTCGAAGCCCCATATCCGCGTCGCGACCGGCCAGGGTGATAAGGTGTTCGCTCCGGAGGAAATTTCAGCCATGGTGCTCGGCAAGATGAAAGAGACGGCCGAGGCGTACCTGGGCAAGAAGGTGACCCACGCAGTCGTAACGGTCCCGGCCTACTTCAACGACGCCCAGCGTCAGGCCACCAAGGATGCCGGAGTGATCGCCGGATTGAACGTCATGCGCATCATCAACGAGCCGACCGCAGCGGCCATCGCGTACGGTCTGGACAAGAAGGACGGCGAGAAGAACGTGCTGGTGTTCGATCTGGGCGGTGGTACCTTCGATGTTTCGCTGCTGACCATCGACAACGGTGTGTTCGAGGTGGTGGCCACCAACGGCGACACCCATCTGGGTGGTGAGGACTTCGATCAGCGCGTCATGGACCACTTCATCAAGCTGTACAAGAAGAAGAAGGGCAAGGACATCCGCAAGGACAACCGTGCAGTTCAGAAGCTGCGTCGTGAGGTGGAGAAGGCTAAGCGTGCCCTTTCGGCCAGCCACCAGGTGCGCATCGAAATCGAATCGTTCTTCGAGGGTGATGACTTCAGCGAGACGCTCACGCGCGCTAAGTTCGAGGAGCTGAACATGGATCTGTTCCGGTCGACGATGAAGCCGGTCCAGAAGGTGCTCGAGGATGCCGACATGAACAAGAAGGACGTCGACGAGATTGTGCTGGTGGGCGGCTCGACCCGTATCCCGAAGGTGCAGCAGCTGGTGAAGGAGTTCTTCAATGGAAAGGAACCATCGCGCGGTATCAACCCGGACGAGGCTGTCGCTTACGGTGCGGCCGTGCAGGCCGGAGTGCTCTCGGGCGAACAGGACACGGACGCGATCGTGCTGCTCGATGTGAACCCGCTCACCATGGGTATCGAGACGGTCGGTGGCGTGATGACGAAGCTGATCCCGCGCAACACCGTCATCCCGACGAAGAAGTCGCAGATCTTCTCGACCGCCTCGGACAACCAACACACCGTCACCATCCAGGTGTACGAGGGTGAGCGCCCGATGACCAAGGACAACCATCTGCTCGGAAAGTTCGACCTGACCGGTATTCCCCCGGCGCCACGTGGCATTCCCCAGATCGAAGTTTCGTTCGAGATCGACGCCAACGGTATCCTGCAGGTTTCGGCCGAGGACAAGGGCACGGGCAACCGCGAGAAGATCGTCATCACCAACGACCAGAACCGCCTGACGCCGGACGACATCGAGCGGATGATCAAGGACGCCGAGCGGTTCGCCGACGACGACAAGAAGCTGAAGGAGCGCGTCGAGGCCCGCAACGAGCTCGAGAGCTACGCGTACAGCCTGAAGAACCAGCTCAGCTCGAAGGACAAGCTCGGTGCGAGCGTGTCGGACGACGACAAGGCCAAGATGGAGGAAGCGATCGACGAGAAGATCAAGTGGTTGGACGAGAACCAGGACACCGAGGCGGAGGAGTACAAGAAGCAAAAGAAGGAGCTCGAGGACATCGTGCAACCGATCATTGCCAAGCTGTACGCGAGCACTGGTGGTGCCCCGCCGCCAGCCGGTGGCGAAGAGGATGAGGAGCTGAAGGACGAGCTGTAAGACGGCTCTCTTCGATTGAAAAGTGCGAGTGTGATTCGTAGCCCTACAAACCACCACCACCACCACCACCACCCGTTCATAATCATCATCGTCATCCGTATCTCGCAACCATCTCATCATCAAAACCAGCGGACAGCCTATCGTCGTCAGTTCCCCTTTTCTTCCCCATTTCGCAGTGCGTTTCTTTTGGGAGAAGAGAAGGACATCCGGACGATCTGTCTCGACGAACCTCGAGTGGGTGTGATCCTTCCAAAGCACAACCTCCGCTCTCCACGTCGTTGGTGGCAGTGGTCGTACCTGAGAGAGGGAAAACAGTACACACACACACAAAAACACTAGGCAACTGAGGGAGGAGGGAATGTTGGAGTTACGATCGCGGAAATCCATCTTATTTTCTAGATGGAAACGAGATTATCCTCCCGCTCAAAATCGTCGCTCCCTTCGGCCCGCGCGTTCCAGTACAATTTTTCCAACTAACAGGATCTACAAGATTTGGTAGAGATTACAATTGAAGACATTGTTGTCATCATTCGAGAGAGGAGAGGAAGGGAAAGAGAGCAAATGTTTTCCGTTTTTGTTTTTGGTTTCGTCCATATGAAATGATGTTGTGGCACATTAAGAGAGGAGGGTGCACATTAGCAGAAAAAGAGGATGTACATTTCGTTTCTAATCGTTTATTTATTGAGCGAGCGATAGAGAAAAAGATAGAGCAGTAGTTCGGCAGACGTGTAGGATAAACGACTTTAGAGTAGCAAACCACAGAAAACTGCTGGGGGAACTGTTATGAACAGGAGTTTCGGACCTCCTCCTATATCCACAGCGCCCCTCGATTAACATCCCGAGGAGATAACCGGTAGAGAAAGGTCGAAAACACAAGAATCACTCCTTTCGTTCCACACAAACAAAAGGGGGAAAGCGCACGCAACTGTAGAATAAGAAAGAAGAGGCACAGGTTGAAGTCGAGGCAACAAACACAACAACACGCGCCACACGTGTACAGGGGGTGGGGTCATTTGGACCCGCACCTCCTCCCCCCCAATTTCATCTCCTATGCGTGCTCTCCATTTAAAGGAGCGAGAAATGATGGCAACGAACGCTAACGAAGCTCCCGCGATGCGATACCAACGCCGTACACTTTGTTCCATTTCTTACGGTCGGGATTGACTCGTATATTGAAGTAATGATTTTCGTTCTTGCTTTTACACAAATGGAACCACGTTTTTATACTTTACTATCCCCCCAAACCCCCAACATCCCCGTCCGGGTTAGGTAGAACAGGAGCAGCAGCTGGTAGTTGGTTAGGTGTTTCCAATTGCTTCGCGACGTACATCCCACTCGATGGGGAGACAGTTAGCAGGAGCAAAAGATCGGATTTCGTTTTACTTCGTTTCATTGTTTCTCATCCGTCGACTGATTGTAATGTAAGGAAGTGAGTGTGTGTGATTTAAATGTCCGAAGATAAAGACAAGAAAATAATAGGAAAAAAAACAATATAAAAATAAAAGAAACAAAATCATACCTAAAACAAAGTTTTGCAACTGTTTTTAAATTTTTAATCGAAAGAAACTAGGGAAGGAATATGCTTTTTAGCCCAATTTATGACAGTCCATCAGTTGGCCTATTGTTGATACTAAACACAAAAAGATACGGTTGAACTTAAATACGGTATTTTAACGTTCTGTTCACGACTTGTTGAAGGAGTTGGCATATGTGACACGTACTGGAGGCTTCCTTGAGTTGAAACATTCGGATGTCTACAAAAATGGAACCGATTTCTTAAATAAGAATTTCCACCATTCTTTATGTTAGTAATTATATCACGACTGTTTGCTTATTTATTTCTCGCTGCCATAGGATGCAGGAAGGGGGAATGGTAGGTAAGCGGTACATAATGTTGCTTCTTTGCTTTCGGTCGATTTACAATTGCTTCTCAATCGTTCACTGACTACACGGATTAAGTATGGGTGATTTTCTGCATGAAACACACCTGCTTTAATATCATCCTAAGATAGACAAATTATAAAAAAACAATGTTCACGATCAAAGTTGCACTCCGAAACCGAACACAATTGCTATCGAAACTTACACCTTACGTGGACAAAGTGTTCGCCTTTCCTTTCTATAATAATTATCTACCTTCGAAAACGAATGAAATTTTTACTCACAGTAAACCTTAAACAAGCAGTTAATAAATAGTACAGCAACATAAATTCAAATAAATAGGAAAGGTCAAACACTGCCGCCTTGCACCTCCGGTTGCGGATAGCATTGCTGTTTCAAGGCTTAATAGTAGCTTATCGTAGGCCAAGAAGCGTAAAAAGCCGATTTCTAAATAACTTGCATGTCTTATTTTACACAACGGAGTGAACAGAGAATCAGTTCTTCGAGCACAAACACGTACCCCCGGGAGCCACTTAAACCTTCACGTTCTGCCGAAACGCCGCCGAAAGCTCGTTGGAAGGAAAGGTGGCAAAGTCGGCCTTCGCCGCTCTGTGCGGTTTCCGCTGGAGGTACTCGTGCATGATGTCGCACGCGAGCTGCTCCGCTTTGGCGCGGATTTGTGTCTGCTCGCGCTTCTTCAGGTTCTCCTGGTCGAGGATCGACTTGGAGACGCTACCGTGCACGGTGCGCGTGGCCGGCAGTTCCGCTCCCTTTACCAGCGACATTATGAGATCGTGCTTGACGCGCGTCACCTCCTGCTCGAGCTGTTGGATGCGATCGTCCCGCGGTTGCGGTACGTGCAGTGGCTCCATACCGGCCAGGATCTTTCGGTACTCGGTCGCCTGCACTTTCAACCGTTCGGCTCGCTCGTCCTTGAAGGCGCGCTTGAGCAGCGACAGCTCCTGTGCGATGTACGGCGAGTTGGCCGAGATGTCCAGGGCAGTGGTCGTCTTGAGGTCGACCTTGCGCGAGCTGAACGTCTTCAGTTTGTCGCGCAGGCTGCTCTTTTCGCTCTCGAGCGAATCGATGTCGCTTTGCAGGTGGTCCATCGTTTCTTCGAACTCTTTCTCTTTTCTAGAAGACGATAATAAAAAAGGCATAAGTAAACAATTCCACTCCAAGACCCGAATGGGAAAGCATTTCCACGTACTGTTTCAATTTGGCGCACACTTCGTCGTACGCCTTCTGCAGGCGCGTCGTGTTCGTCTCGTGATCCTGCTGCAGCACGGACAGCTTCTTCTCGGCCAGATCCTTCCGTATCTGCATCTCCGACAGCTCGTTCTGCTTCAGTTTGGCCGCCAGCTTCAGCTGCCGGATCTCGGCCTCCCGGTTCTCGAGCGTCGCCGTGAGCGTCTTCGTCTCTTCCAGCTGCTTCTTGACGGCCTGCGCCCGCAGGATGATCGGGGCGACCGGTTTCTCTTCCGGTTTGGCTGCGTTCGTTGCGGAGATAATTTCGTACTCGTGATCCAGCAGGTACTGGGCCAGCTGACCCATGTCGGTGCTGGCCGCACTGAGCACCGTGCGGATGTTCTGCGACGGGCCGAGATCGTCCTGCTCGTACACCTTCTCGCAGCCGTTCGAGAGAATCTCCCACAGCTTGTCGTGCGGCACGGACGTTTCCGTCTCCGGGTCGAGCGTTACCAGCTGGAGACACTGGCGGGCCGCGTAGAACAGTACGCCCATCACCTTGTTCAGGGCTTCGGCGGTGCGCTTCAGGTTGCGCAACGTGTTCATCGAGAGGTTACACTTAGTGATCGCGATGTCCTGCGGAAGGCGTCGTTTGACCAGTTTCAGCTGCTGCCGTACGTTTTCCACGTTCTGCAGGATGTACTGAAGCAGTAGCCCGGAGTCACTCGTTTCATCACCGGGCTATAAGAAGGAATGTGGTAAATCAAGTTAAACGGTAAAAGTATTACATTTTCAAACTCAACGATGTTCGAACGATCGCTGTGTCTCGTTGCCTTCTCACTTACCTTGATCAACATCTTGACGATGTTGGAATCGTTTGCGATCGAATCGCAGGCCGCCCCAATCGAAGCGGTACAATCGCGGACGATTTGCGTTTCGTTTACAAGATCCTCGCCAGTCAGCAGAACCACGTACATCGCGTTGAAGAAGGTGACACACTTCTCCAGGTCTGCGGAAATAATAGAAAGGCGTATAAATTAAGTATTATCTCAATTGAAAAGGACAACATGGCAGAGTGGCTTTAGTTTTGATAAATCTTAAGGTATGTTGGAATGGTTTAATTGGAGGAGTTAATAAATCAAATCAGTGATAAAATGAAAATTTTGTCTTTTTTGTTATTTAATCGACATTCACCGAAGAGTTACAGCGTTTTACATCTCACCTAGCAACCCCGGCAGTGTACGTAGAACATCAAAAATGCTAGCCTACTGTAAAGTATTTGATGTTAAATCGTCAAACCTCCAAATGGCAACACAAACGGGTAAGTGGACAATTCGTCGCTTTCTAGGATCTACCAAAATGATAGTTGTCGCATGCATGTTTGTAGTAGTGATGGAACGTTTGACGATTCAACATCAAATAATTAACAGTAGGCTAGCATTTCTGATGTTCTACGTACACTGCCGGGGTTGCTAGGTGAGATGTAAAACGCTGTAATACTTCAGAGTACTTCAAGGATAGCTTGGATACGGGAACCGAATGGAATATGTAACTTACTGTCGGTGGAAGAGTTTTCGTCCAGCTGATTCGCCTTCAGCAGATCGACGATCTCATCCACCATCTTCTCTTGCGCCTGCATTTCCGGCAGCGTTGCACCGATCTTGAGCAAAGTGTCCGCCTTGCAGCCCGTCATACTGTACAGGAACTGGTGCATGATGCTCTGTAGGTTGTGCACATGGTGGAGTAGCCGCGAGCGGAACCCAAACTGAGCCACCTCGTGGCCGCTTAGGATGGCCGGTCGATCCAGCTGCGGTACGTTCGAAAACCTTTCCCGTGCCTGACTTACGATGATGCCGGCCTTGAAAACGATTCGCGAGACGAGCAGGATCACAAGGATTGCGTCGTGATCGCCACCGCGCGCCATGAACACATCCGGCATGAAGGCGGACAGATAGCGCACGTGCTCGTTCGCTTGCGTCAGCTCGATCTGGCGCAGCTGCAGGTCGATGGCGCGCGTGAATGCCTTCGATTCGGCGAACATTTGCTTGAAGTCGATCGCCTCGGTGATGAGGGCCGTATCCTTGGCCTGCTGTTGCTGCTGCTGCTTGCTTGATTCCTGGTTCAGCCGGTCGCGCAGCTCCTGACACTGTTCGGTGAGCCGTTGGACTAGCTCGCGGAATTTAAGGATCGTCTGATCACGATCCACGATCGTCTCGAGGACAGCATCCTTTTCGCGCAACGCTTCCCGTTTGGCGGCGTGTGCCAGGTCTAGCTCTTCGCGCATATCCATCTCGAGCTCGTGGTTGCTTTCGACCAGCTGCTCGTGCACTTCCTCGAGCGCCTCCAGCTCGGCCACTTCTTCTTGGAGCGCTTTTACCTTGTCTTCCAGCTCCATCTTTTTCTCGGCCAACTGCTCCACCATTTCCTCGGCCCCGAGTGCCGCATCGACCTGCTCCTGGAGGTCGCTCAGCTGCGCCTCCAGCTCGTCAATCTTGGCCGAGAATTTCTCCTTCGTGCGTTGCAGTTCGGCCACCTCGGACTTTTTCGTGTCGAGCTCCTTTTCGAGCTTCTGAATTTCGTGCTTCTCGTGTGCGGACAGATCACGCAAGCGCACGAGCGTCTCGCGCAGTCGGGCATTCTGCTGCTCCAGCTGCTTGAACTCGTACGTCGAGGCTACCGCATCGCCAACAATCGCACCACCACCACCACCGCCGCCGCTCGTAATCGTTCCACCCGAGCCTACCTTCTCTTGCATCTCCGCCTTGAGAATCTCCAGGTCGAGCGTCAGCTCTTCGATGCGCTCCTTGGCCGTCTCAAGCTCGAGCGCGAGCGTGTCCGCCTTCTCCTCGGCCATCTCTTTGTCGAGCGTGATCAGCTCCACGTTTTCCGACAGCTCGGCCATCTCCTCGCTGTGCAGATCGCGCGCCTCGAGCGCATCCTTTGCCTCCTGCTTGGCCCGCTGCAGCTCGCGCTGGAGCAACGAGTGGGCTTCCATGATTTTGCTCTTGAACTCCACCAGCTGCTCGTACTGCGTCTTCATCTTGTCGAACTCGCGCAGCCGCTCGCGATCCTCCGCCCGCCGCTGCTTCAACGTTTCGAGCTTTTCGGCCAGATCGGCGTTCTGCTTGCGCACCTCCTCGAGCTCCTGCTGCAGCTGCAGGATGTGGATGCGATCCTCGGTGGAGGACGCACCCGGGGCCGGCGTCGGTGCCGGTGAGGGCGAGGTTAGCGACTGGCCCGGGGTGAACTGGGGCTTGAGTGTTTCGACGAATCCGGTCTCGACGAACGAGGCACGCTTGGAGGTTTGCAGCGATTCCGGTGGGCTCATGTGCGATCGATGGAGCGGCTCGTTACGATCGGGTTTCACCATGGTCGGTATCGAGGAGACCGGGGTGGGGATGGACGACTGGCCCGTTGCCGCCCGTTCGCTTCCGGGTGAGGTAAGCTGCGTCTTCGATCCGAGCGAGCTGGTGCTCCGGTTCAGTGACATCCGCGAGCTGAAAAAGTGGTTCATTGTGGATAGATTATCAAGCTGATTCATACATTTTGTTTCGTAAAAAAGGAAAACATTGCGATCAAGAAAAAACGTGCTGTTTTACAGTAGTATTTATTGGTGAAAACCAATATTCAAGCGGTGGCACGACAGTGGAGCGAAACTGTATATGGATGGTGCAGACATGAGGACTACAAAACCTACGAAGATGCTGGAAAAGGCAAGAGTGGTGGACCATACGAAGTCGTAAGCGAAGAGCCAACAGAATGAATTAGCCAAGGCAAAACACAGAATTAAAGGAGGAAAAACAAAGGACACCAAATGAGATGCCACGCGATAGATTGTTCATTTTCATCGAGCACACAGGGAACAGTTAATTTCGTTCGAAAAGTTTCTTTCGCGTAGTATCCATAAGACATTGTGAATCATGCTAAAATAACCGGTTGAAACATAAAGGTGTGGTGTTCTCTATACACAAACATGTTGCGTCACAGGCAGAAAATATAACACAAAACATTCAAACAGTATCGATAGGAAATGGACGGTAGAAAGTAACCTGGATGTTGACAATGTCATGGTCATGGAGGCTCGCTTCGTTTGCGGTTGCTTGACCGGCGACTTCCGGCGCACTCTGTTGATCGTGGGTAGGCAACAAGTAGGAATGTGGAGTAGGACATCGGAGGGAAGGGATGCACGGGGCGGGTGGGTGGATGGTAAAATTAGGGTAACATCGGGATCATGATGCAGATCGTTGCGTTGCATTTTTCCGGTTAACCCACCGGAATGATGAACACATGATGATATGTTGAATAAGCAGTTTGGTTAGTAGATTTGACGGCAAGGTATCCAACAGGACAAGGCGGAGTCGTGAAAAAGATTGAAGGGATGTATTATGTTTATAACGGATGATAATGGAAAGATTCGGAAAAGGTAGAGAAGGAAGTATTAGAAGTTGAAATAGAGAAAGAGAAAGAAAGAAAGATAGTGAATATATGTATTTTATAATTTCAATGAATGATCTAACTGGCTACAGCTATAAGGGCAAATGAACTAACGGAATGGAAACTAAAACACAAAAGTAAAATAAGATGCTAGATTTAAAACACAACTAAAACCTATCAAACGGAAGAAAGAAATAAAAAAATCTTTCAGATATTACTTAAAAACTAAAGAAGAGACCAACATTGGCAATAAGACTATACTTTTACTGTTCATGATACAAACACGATCGCTCTCGATCTGTCTAATAAAAATTAAAGATACTTTTTCACTTACGCTGTCGGCTTGGCGGTAAACGCTTGCGTCGACCCTGGCATTGAGGCCAGCGACCGAACGGACCCCGCGCTATTACCGGTGGAGACGAAAAAGCAATTACCAATGAAAGATGAACAAACAATATGTTAGAGAACTACATGATTATGCTGAGGTTATAGAAGAGGATCAATGGATCGGCATAAATTATGTGAAGTATTTCATTGGAGATTATAAAGTAGGCGTCGGTGATGGATGAGTAAGTAAGTTGTACCCTTTGCGATGGAATGGTTTAACGAAAAGTAGCTAAACAACTGCACAAACTTTCGATTTTCTCAATCGAAAAATACATTATTATTTTTTTTTAATTTTAATGATAAGATTTGTCTAATTTATCTAAACACCATAACTATCCAGCAAACATCTAATCCAATCGACAATAAAAATACGTGCGATACGCTCCTTCTTATTTCTTATAGGTGAAAGTAAAGGACATGTAGGCACTATTATCAGTGATAAGTTGAACTAAAAGCGATCAAGTTTTGGGACTTTCAACAGCACGAAAGGAACAATTAAACTAACGGAAGGCTATTGCGCGAGTGTTGTGATGATAAAATGACAGGACTCTATGCAAATGGAATGCCACCAACGGGTGGCAGATTAGTGAGATCTTTTTTTCCGGCTGGAAACCTTGCGCTCTTGGTGATAGATGTTCTTGGTTAGACACTTACGTTACTCTGCCAGTTGCACGCTTAGCACTAGCGGGTACAAATAACAGACAAGGGTGTTACGGGAGTTTGTGGTCGGAAGAGAAAGACGGAAGAGATAGATAGATAGATGGTACAGTAGATGGTACGAAGGATGGTTACGGAATGGATACAGTTTGGAGTGAAGGATGGGTACGTGTGACTGGATGTGGTTCGTTTTTCCTCCCTGACTGAATGGGAACCGTCCGGCGGATCAGAATCTTACTAACCTGCTCAAGCGCGAACGGGGTTTTTCTTCCGGTGTCTGTGCATCCTCCAGCGGGTTGCCAGCATCGTCAATAAAGACGAGCTGCGTTGGCCGCACAAACATGCCATAGTTTTCCTCGCACTGAAACAGGTAAAAGAAAAACAATGTTACTTAATCCTTTCACTCAGTTTTCGGTGGTTGTGTTACCGAAAAGTATTGGTGGCCCTTTATCGAACCATTGTTTTTGCCCTTTGCTTCGTCCAGTATTACTCCGACCCACTTGCCCACGGCAAATGAGGTCATCCCGACGTAGGCGATGGTGCCTCGCACATCCTTCCCGGACAGGTCAACCCGCTGGCCAATTTTGAGGTACTTTTCAGCCATTCTTCGCCTTGCTGCTGTTCACCGCGACGATGGTTGTTGTTGTTGTTGTGTCCGCCCCTCGGGAATGGGGTTGTTGGTTCTTTTACTACTTTCTCTGTGGAGCAGCGTTGATGTCATCAGCACCCCGATTTGATCATCGTTTCGGCAGTATCGGAATGGATAATCCCTTACCTGCTATTTGTGCGATGGACCACTATTGTTTAGACTGTTCCTTCTACTGTTTTTTAAGCGGATAATATTCTGTATTGCACTTAAAAATCACAAGTTAACTTTATTTTCATTTTGCACTGCGATCTGTGTATTGCTGTCGAGGGGTTCCGACTTGCACCTGTCATATTCGTACAGTTCCTGATATCCGACTGATGAGCTCAGTTCCTATACATGGAGTCACCGCAACTTTTGGAAAGAATCTAATATTTTCTTTGATCGTTGCAAGCAAATTTTGCAGTAAAATGAATTATTATTTCTCAGAAAGCGTAATAGTCAAGGTTGACAATCAATAAATGTTATTTTGTTAAGTAAAAAAGGCGCTGATAAAATTGTATCATATACCATCACTAGCCTTTTGACAGCCGATTGCAATTTTGACATTTCAACTTCAGGATGTTCGTGCAGTTTAAAACCGCGTTCGTTAAAACTGCTCGACAACCAACCACCTGTGGAAATGGAACGCACGTGTTCACCTAGTTGCAGTGCAGAATTTTTTGTATTTCAAAATGAGTTATTAAATGATTAAAACAAATAAGTTATTTTTAAATTATAGGATTAAATTATTTTAGAATTGAAGACAGAGTACGAGTCATTTACAGAATTCTCACAACAACTGGTAGTAAACCATCGGAAAATCACAAAACCCAAAACTTGCTGTTAACAGGATCAGAACCCTCAGATATATGAACATGAATGAATTTAATTAATTTAATTTCAGTTTGAATCTTCGTACATATGAATGTACTGGCAGACTTTTCTACGCTAAGCAACTTTAGGGAAATGAACAGTTTAAATTCAAATGCCAGCCAACACTTGCTTCATGTGGAGCAGAAGGCATGGGTGAGTTGAGGATCTGCTGTACCCATATATGCTTGTTGATTACAAGAACTTTTTTTAAGTTCAGTTTTTCAAATCGGTAACATTTATATTGATTTTACCCTTGCTATTGAGGTCAATCAAGATCTGGGTCAATTTTAAGGGTGTACCATGAGATAACAATATTTCAGCGGCCTTGTGGTCACAAAATCGTTGAATACGTCAATATTCGAAGTACAATATAATTTTTGGTTCCGTTCAGAAATGAGTACGTAGAAACCATCGTTGCCATAACATAACCGATGATATTCCATTTCTAGTGTGACGAATCCGCAGAACCATGACTGTTGGGGAAATTGGAAACGATTAAAATGAAACGGCTCATTGCGCGTTATATTCAGTATGGGAAATTCGAAGGAAAACATAGAATTATTTGGAGGCCTTATCATAAGCGCATATCAAATATTAAGATTATGTTTAAAGTACATTTTCATAATTTGTATAACCAACATGTTTCAATTCAAACCATTTCTGGACACCATAGGAGATATCTTTTATGTTGTAGACCACGCGCATGCCAAAGATGTAATGCTGTAAAAAAGCGAACGGAAGACGCCGAACGAGAACGGAACGAGCACAAGACATACCGAAAACGCAACAACTAATGAATGAATGAGTTGCGAGAAAGGCGCGTCTTCGCCGTCGAGACGCCGCAGATATGTTCGCGAAACGGCGGGAGTTCGTCCACATCGATTTCCTCTTTGTTTTCTGTCCTACCACCTACCGTCCCAACTGCCTGACGATGCCACAATTTATAAAAGACGATCACCTGGGCGCCAAACGAGTTAGTCGTTTGATGAACACGTTCCGCGAAGCTTGCGCACGCTTTCCAGAGGGAAACGAAAGAAGGATTAACATAGCGTCGTTGTGTGATACGTACATTGCCTCGGGGGGCCCCCGTGAAGGACTCGGTCGAGATAAACCAGCGGTAATCTGCGAATCCGCTTCTCTGCTCGTTCGAGTTCTATATGTTGTTGGTTATTGTTGACTGGCAGTGATTTAGTTCTTTGGTTAACAGCCCATCGACCGGATAGGCTCCACATCGTAGCTTACGAGCATGTGGCATTTCAAAGATTCTAAGCTTTCATCGATTTGGTTGATAGTTGTGACGGTGGTTACGTTTCGTGTCGCGAGTGCTCAGTTCTACAGCCTCAGCTTCGGTACGGACGAAAGCTATGTGACACCCGTCCAGTCGGGACCTAGTGGCCCCCTCCAACAACCCCCGCAGCCGCAGCAGCATCAAGCAATCCGCCAGAAGGTAACCGCGCTCGATGCGATGATCGACAAAACGAACCACCTTGGGTTCCGAGTGCTCCATCAGCACTCCAAAGGGAACAAGAACAACATTGCCTTCTCCCCGTGTGCCCTCGGCAGCACCTTGGTTGCGCTTTACGAGGGAGCCTCCGGTAGGAGTGCGGCAGAACTGCACGAACAGCTGGTGGTACCATATGATAAGGACGTTCTGCGTGAAGGATATCGGGATATACACCGCAGGCTGCGGAGCTATTTTTACCAGAAGGAGAATCTTCTCAATGGGCTTAGCTTAAGCAGTGAAAATATAACCATAAGGTAAGCGTGCGAACTTACGACGGATGATGGTAATTTGGAAATTCATACGTTTCCAAGGTTACAGTTGGGTTATATGGCGGTTGCAACATCGAACGAAAAGTTCGAGGTTACTATGATTCAAACGTGATTGAATTAAGCTAGTCGCGGTTCGAAACCAGGCTTCTGCGATGAAGGTTTCTTTAAAATCCCTTTTTATTACACAGACCCGAGTACGAAACGGTCCTAAAATTTTACGGCTACGATTTGGAGAACATTCCGGAAATGCGAATGCAAACCACGACGACGCCTTTACCTGCCTCGACGACGGTGGGCTTGGAGACGGAAGATACGACCGTAGACTCAACCACAGATGGGGCATTAGCAACCAATACAACGGCATCGATGGACACGACAACGACTGCGTCGGTTGAAACCACCACGGCTGGTATGGACGATGAAACCACCACGGAAGCCGTAGAGGGTTCCGGAGATACCACCGACAACGAAAGCCCTGACGCCAGCACGGTAGCACCGACCGAGGAAACGTCGACAACGGAAGAAAGCACAACCGAGTCGGAAACAACCGGAGAGACGACATCCGAGGTCCCGACGACGGTCGAGGGGGAGGCGACCGAGGCGACCGGCGATGAAGCCGGTGGCGAAAAGCGTCGCCGAAACCTTCGCAAGCGTGGCCAACGTCGCGGGAACCCGGACTCACCGCAGCGCAGGCGCTCGTTGCGCCTGAAGCGCCAACCGGAAGAGATCGACATCATTAGCCATCAGCGGTTTTTGCAGAATTTTCTTCTCCAGGACGTGACTACGGAGGCACCGTCGCTGCACGCTACCGCTTCGTTCCTGCACGGGTTGGGCAGCTCGTTCGTGTCGCAGTCGGACTCGTACCGCCTGCTGGACGATACGATCGAGCACAAGTTTTACCTTCCCGACTCGGAGTTTGTCCGGGTGCCGTACAAGGTGTACAATACGATCCTGAAGTACGCCTACATCGAGCGGCTGCAGTCGACCGTCATCGAGCTCGAGCTGGACTCCGAGCACTACAAGTTGCTGCTCATCCTGCCCGACTACGAGTTTGGGCACGGCAATGTGCTGAAGCTGCTTCAGATCGGCGAGAACGTACCGAACCTGCGCGACATTACGAGCCAGATGAGCCCGACCTGGGTGAAGACAATCGTGCCGAAGTTTAACCTCAAGGGCAACATTATCCTAACGAGCGATCTGCAGAATGTACGCGAACTAGCCGTAGCCTTTTTCCAGGACGAAATTCACAAGATTAATTACCTTTCTATTTTTACAGCTCGGTATTAACGACATCTTTGAACCATCGTGGGCCAATTTTTCACTGATGACCGAAGACCCGACGGTATATGCGAAACACATTGAGCAGTCGATCAACATCAACATCCGGACGCACTCGTTGCAGCAGCTCAAACGTAAGTATTATGCAATCCCAATTCCCCCAGTGCACCAGCAGAAGGTTCGCACGCGAGCATTATGTTTCTGCATGACCGGGGGCTCTAATTGATCCACCCGGCCCACTGCTTCCGGATTTTGCGATTGCAGCATTGTTTTATCTTCGGTGTCATTGGGGGACTTCGATTACGCGTCCCCTCTCTCTCTCCCTCAAATCCGTAGGCTTCACATCCCTGTACACGAAACCGATCGAGCTGGCAGTCAACTATCCGTTTCTGTTCTGCATTCTGGACAACGAGCTGGATCTGGCGCTGATGGTTGGCCGGATACTGAACCCACTCAACTCACGCATTCACTGAACGGCCTCCGAAATTTCCACCGTACACACACACACACACACACCTTCGACCGAGCAGCATAGAAAAAAAGCACCTAGTGCTTCATTGATTCCATTGTGTTTTGTAATAAAGTTTGACAACGTGTACTAAACATGTTTTCGGGATGTTTCAGTTTTCATGAACGATTCTTCTTGAATTGTTGAATCTACATAGGTGGTTTTTTTTTATTACCTTATTGCACTAGTGTTTGCTAGCCTTTTTTCCTCGCTTTGCTCTACAAAAGCATCGGCATCCACTTACATTACATCTACTGGGAAAGCAACTAAGTTACTTTTCTATACAGGACACACACGATCACTTCGCTATGTTTGATAAAAAAAAGGATAATAGTTACACTTTTTAATACATACTTGTACGATCGACAACAACGAACAAAACCTCCTATCGTGACGATTGAGAACATGATTTGTGTTTAGAAAGCACTAATCACCATAGGGGTAGAGGCGCACCCATTGGAGTCCTTTAAAAAAGGTTTGTTTTTGGAAATGTTCGGGCATGTGTTTTTTTTTAATAGAGTGCCTTTTTTTAAGCCTCGTTGTGATCCGCAGTGTTTGATTTTGTTCTGTTTCGTGCGTGCGTGTGACTTTGTTCACTCTACTGGAAGACTTGTTTGCTTCTAAGTATATTCACTTGTGTGTACCTCTTTGATCACGCTGTCTCTTCATTCGTGCGCTCATCATATGCAATAGTTTGCATGTATTAATGGCTTTTCATTTTCTTTTTTTTCTAATTAAGTCCCACATGCTATAAGGATCTCCATCTGATCCATTTGAACATTAGTTGAGCAAAACTCCCGGGAAAGATTTTTGGGTAGAGAGTTCTTCGGTGGACGTCTGGTTAGAACGAACTAGCGTCCTGTTTGGTCATTGTCGGTGGAATGACGACACTGCTCGAGTGTTGTCTCGTGGCGTCGATCTGTAATCCCGGGAGGAATAGAATAGAAACGACACAAAGACACGCAATTAGTCGACTGCCGGTGGGTAAGGAGCGGTTCACTTGCAGCCCTCCAAGGAGGTCATACGCACATCGCCACCATTCTCGATCAAGCGCGCCATCCGTTGCTTCATGGCGCGTGCAACCGGAGGCGAGAACAGGTCCGTGTTGAGGTAAATCTGCTGCTCGTCCAGATAGATGCGCTCGGTGCCCGCCGCTCCACGCCACCGAAGCAAAAGACTTGTACCGTACCCTACGGTAAACGTGACGAGGTAACCGAGCACACTGAACCACATGTACGATAGCCGGTAGAGATAGAAGTAATCGGAATCGGGCCGTACGTCCGCTGCCCGTTGAGCCATCGCTAGTGGGACACTGGTCTGATTGAAGCCTCCAAATTCCGAACAGTCGTCGACGGAAAATTCGAGCGTTTTCAGGGGTGGTCGTGGCTGCCCGAAACCTACCCACAGGGAAAACGCCAGTCCCGTGAGAAGTCCCGTTATAACACCCTGTGGTGGGGAAAAAGAAAGCAAAAAATAGCCCGATAAGATAATTGTGCGATCGATCGATATCATCACTTACCCGTTGATTGGCACGTGTGGTGAACATTCCCATAGAGAAGAGGGCAAACAGTGGGCCCCCGACAACGCCGAAGATCGTGAGCGAAGCCTGCAGCACACCGCCCATATTTTGCGCGAGAAACGCGACCGCAATACAGATCAACCCGTACACGAACGCCATCACCTTGCTCGGGAAGCTGGACTGTAGGTCCGGGAGCGGTTTATTCTTCACCTTAAGGTACAACGGTTTCAGGTAGTCCTCGAGTGTAACCGCGGCCAGTGAGTTCAGAGCAGCCGAGACGGTCGAAAGGCTGGCGGAGAAAATACCGGACACGAACAGCCCGGGCAAACCGGGCAAGTCGCCCATGGCATCGACCACGAAGAGAGGCATCGTTTGGTCGCGCACCTTGATACGGCCCTGCTGCAGTGGGTCGCACGTACGGTAGAAGTAGTAGATCGCTAGCCCACTGAAGGACGTGCTGAGGCTCAGCAGCGACAGGATTGGCCAGTTTAGCCAGAGCGCCTTCTGGGCCGACTTGAGATCCTTGACCGTTTTAAGCCGTTGCACCTGTGTCTGGTTGACGGCGTATAGGGAGAGGTACGTGAACATGCCACCGATCGTCAGTGACCACCAGGTGTGGCGGGTCGTTGGATTAGGATCGAAACTATCGGGGAAAGGGTGGATGGAAAGAAGTAAAATTTAAATAGTTTGTTAAGTATAAACTACTTACTGTTGAGTAGTACTTAGAGAAAAACAGTAAGAGTTGCGAGTTAGTTCGAAATATGATTATTACAGAACCAAATAATCAATGTACATTTTTAAGGTAAAACGATCGACGCACCCACAATCTAAGTAGGCTTAGATTGAGAGGTACATCGCTCGCAGAGTTCAAGTGTTACTTGGATTTCATTATAAATAGCCCCTTCACGGTCTTCAAATTGAGAGAAAATGGTTCAAACAATTTTCACACTGTTTTTTTACAACTGTTGTATATTCTAGGGTCTAAAACAGAAGAATCAATATTTTCTCAAAAAATTTAAAAATTTATCAGTTAGATAATACTGGGGAACTGACCTAGCAAGTATGATCGTATTTTTGGTTATTTCATCTGGTTTTTTGAAATATGGTTCATTTGCATCGATTAGTATCATATTAAGGGGTGTGAAGGTGTTTAGTAACGATTCTTAATGTTATAGATAAAAAAGATTCTTTTGGATGATTAGAGTTGTCAAAATAGTTCCATTTTGTTTGACAATTAAGTCCCATTCTTATCTTCCCTCGGGAGATTAAAAAGGTTTGATTTGCTTTGGTCATTGCTTACTTCCAAATCTCCAGCCGGCCACCCTCGGATGCCGCGTCCCAGATCGGACCGAGACCACCGGCCTTAACTGCGGCGCAAATAATGACCGCGTAGATGGCAGCAAACATAAGCACCGACTGGAACACGTCGGTAAACAGGACCGCCTTCATGCCGCCGATCGTTGAGTAGAACGTGCAGATGCCACCGATCGCCAGGATCGAGTACGCCTGGTCGAGCCCCGTGACTGCCTGCAGGGCGAGGGCGGGCGCGTACACCGCAATGCCCATGTACAGGATCATCTGCAGCGTGTAGGCGAGCGATGCGGCCAGGCGGGTCTTTTTGCCGAAGCGCTTCTCTAAATACTGCGGGAACGGAAAGAAGAATGGCAGAATGTAAGTTATGTTGCTTCTGTGAATACACATTGGCCATTGGCGCCCTACCTCGTACGCACTGCACGCCTGCAGGCGGAAAAATACTGGCAGGAAGAGGTAGGCCGCGATCGGGGTCGCGAGCCCATAGGAAAGGTTAATGGACACGAACTGGGTACCGAATTGGTAGTTTTCGTTCGAGACGCCCAGCAGCGTGACGGCGGACATGAAGCTGGCCATCAAGCTAAACGAAACCGGCCAAATGGACATGTTACGATCTGCCAGTAGGTATTCCTGGATTGGTAGAAGGAGAGGGAAAGAAAGAGAGAAAAAGAAAAGGGTTTGAGTAACAGACCATGATGATGATAAACATTGGGTAGTTGCGCGCAGGCCCTTTTTGGCTCCGGGGTGCTGGTTTTGTTTCACGCCAACGGTCCAAAGTCCAGTGGAAAATCGTACGAGTTTCGGCACGACGGTGGCGTGACTTCCGACGAACTGGTCATTCGTAGCGCAGGTGCTGGTAATAATTTGCTTACTGCCATGTTTGCGGACCAAACGTCGGCACATTCCGATCGATTTACAAATTTGCGCAACCGGGCCTTTTGGATTGTTCCGAAGTGAAAGGAGCATTTTATTGTTCGGTCTTTTCAATCTCTTCCTCTGCGAGAGCTCATCTACATAAACTAACGGGTTTCGATGTTCGCCGGTCGAAAACACCGGCCATCAAATCCGGCGGAGCTTCTCTAGGTCTAGGTTAACCAGGTTCATCGCTCTCGTTTCGTTGTGAGCTTCTTTTTTCGGGCGGCCGCCATCGATACGTACCGTTGTCGTTTTCTGCTTACCACCGGAGAACCGATAGTAAACACCGATGCCGGCCGAAACGATCAGCATCGCGATGAAGACGACGTAGTCCCACAGGCCAAACGAGGATGCCATGATGAGGGTGACAGGTTTTGCCTGGATGTGTAGATTAAAACTGCAACGAAAAAGAATGTCAATAACATCGATTCGAATTTATTTGGCTTTAAGAAATCAAGTTAAATAGTGGTACAAAATAAAATGGAAAAGGGAAACCCGTTAAGTTGCTCTGACAGCAAAGAGTAAGTTTTTGATGACTGCCCATCGCGGAAGATGATTGGATCTCTTCGAGAGATATTTAATTTATGATCAAGCGCTGCGAAGTGTCATGAGACTCTTCAGAATTTTGGGTCCACTTCAAAAAATGGTGTCAGTCTGTCGTTTCTTTAATTCCTAACACTTGAACAGTAAAGCGTGATTATCTGCCTTCTTAATGTCACTACAATGTATCAACATTCTTCATGGGTAGATGATAAAGTTAAGAGTTGAAATAATTACTCCAACACAATATCAACCTTAAATTGAATAAAGTTAAGGATCCAAGGGATGGTCCGGCGACAATTAAAGTATACTATTAAAGGTTGCCAGAGTACCCGTGCACAAATCTTTAACTAATCTGCACTTCAAATCACACCCGGGGCAGCAATTGGTGGTGTAATAAACCCGATAAGCAAAGATTGTACCATTTGCTTTGCAACGGGTCGTAAACGTGGTCACTTGCGCGAGAGTCATTAGTGACACAATCTGGTAATGTTTTACCGTTGGTTCAAACCTTTCTGTTCTAGTACCATCGAACCACTCAAACAATTACACGAACGGATCAGCTGATCGCCCTGCCTTCTTGTCGTGTGCAAGCAATTGTGCCTTTCTGCGAATGGTGTGCGAAATGCAATCCGTCGGAAACATGTCTTCTCTACCACACCAATGGGTGTTGTTGTTTTTTTAAGCATCCTACGCTATCATCTTTCGTGTCGTGTTTCTTCTCCTCATCACCCTTTTCTCGCATCGGAACAGAAATTTGAATGACTGCAATTAAAGGCAATTAACGGCCGAAGAAGACGCAGGGGAGAGTGGTTCGAAAGCGTCTTAGTCGGTTGCGGTTGTGAAACATATGATAAAAGGATGGTCACGGTGGCAACCACTTCATTGGCCCAATTATACGGCGTTCACTAGTCGTTTGAATGACTTGGCCACCTAAAAAGGGAGGGCTATCTGAAGAAAACCGTTTCAAGCAAAGGTTTCCATATCTCGACTATTTTTCGTCGATGGAAAGCAGGATTGTTTTTCAAACTCAACTGACAGCCCGTGGTAGCTATCTTCAATCGATCACACGCCGGATGGATGATGCTACCTCGTTGCCTTGCTTGAGGGTTGCAACAATGTAACAACCTTTGAATTGTCACCCTTCTATCTCTCCCTACTCCAGGAAAATCCATCCGGAATGATAATTGGTTCACGCGTTGTAAAATAATTAACCATGCGGCGTTGTCCTAAAGCGGTTGATAAGATTCGAGTTCCGAAGCTGAAGATGAGCATCTGCGTATCTTTTGCATTGTTATTACATATTGCAGCGCAATCTTGTGGGTTCCTTCCAACGGCCATGTGGTCGCATGTGGTGTGTTAGATGTTGAACCGACACTGATAAGCCGATTCAGAACAGCCATCCATCTCTGTTTGCAACCAAGACGGGATGTGGTTTTACGGGTCCAGCCAGGAAGACGCGGTAGATATCCAAAGATACTAAGGATAAGACTAGACACACATAAGACATTGGGATTGTATTTTGTTTCGTGCGTGGTTTGCAAAATGTTACGTATTTGTTCCTGGATTGGTGCCAAGTTTGCATACGGTAAGTAATTATTAGACTTTCCTGACAGCATTGAACGGTTCGGGCCGAGTAGCTCCGAGATGGCGTACGGTGTAAGATTATTTGCGCACTATTTTACGGGACAAAGTTGCAATGACTAGACAAAACTACAATTATTTTTTTATGCACTCGAAGTGACTCTATGGACATGCTCATTAATCTTTCGCTTTACTGATCAACTGAGATCATCAGTTGAATAACAATAACATTTAGGGGCAGATTGTGCCATTATCGCAAATCTAACGCTGGACAATGTTGCGGTGCAAAACGAAAGGTGTACGTAACGGAATGAACGAAACGATTGACGTATGTGTCCATTGAGAAGATGTGCTTATCACAAAGACCTTGTCGACGTATTTATCAAGTACAAACCCGGAAATTACCATGCGTCGAAACGGAAGTTTAAGGTTTCCCAACCATTGGTTCCAAATTTTACCGATTGTTGTGCCTGTTCATTATTTTCAGAGGTTTATGATAGAGATCCTTGTTCTTTTCTCCTTGTAGAAAGACTTCCGTTTCAATATTCACAATTTAAATCTCGTTATGCCTCCCATGTGTCGTGTTAAATGATTCACTTTTACGGCATCTTCTTCCCAACCAGGGCGATCGTCGTTCTGCCGCTTATTTTGGCACACTTTCCCACGGCTATGGTACGACGTGTGGTCCCGGATCGTTTAGATCTGCACACCACCAGCAACCGTGCAAATTTTCCTACCTTACGACAGTTTGGCATGTGTTTTTTGCTGGTGTTGCTAAAATTTCGGTAGCGTTCGCATTCCGTTGGCTTCGCATTTCGCGTTTGCTACCCACCTAGAGTTTCGTTGAGTCTTGTTTATACTCTTCGACCCGTAGAACAACAAGCGCCATCATGGGTATCCCCTGCCATTGCCAGATCGCGTTTTGCAACAATGTTGTAGAGAAGCGTGCTGGTTTCAGAGTATCTTCTGATTTTTTTTCGTTCACTGGCGGAATGTATAAATTACTGTCAAAATATTTCAGTAACCATCGTTACGGAGTAGGGGATTGGGGTGGTTCAGGTCAGACCTGTCGTAATCCACATAAAGAGGATAATTTTCACAGACTGGATGCAAGATTGTCTGTAAAGATATGATGTCTCGTAATGTTTGTAGATACATCAATTTTAAAAGAAGTATCTATAATTGTCTTCGCTATCAATGCGCTTCTACAACTTACTTAAAAGTACCAATAAGTTTGCCAAGTCGAATCCTGGTTGTCTTGCAGCTGTAAGAACGAAAGCCTATTTCATCATATTTGAAGCCTGTTTACATAGGTTTGATGAAACCCTTTTATTCCCCTCACCCGTGTCGCTTATCGTAAACTGAACGTAATGCGACCTTGAAATACGCATGCCCACTAGTAACAACAGCAAAAGCAATTCACAAGTTGGTGAGTAAATTTGACAGTTTGTAGGGGAAAGTGGGGTAAAAGGCAACGGTATGTTTTGAGCTGAAATAAATTAAGTAATGTAATGTGTTTATGAACATATCTAGTGCATTCATTGTGGATTTTAGTATTATTACTATTATCTGTTTTAATGATCTCAACATTAAAAAAGGCAAAAACGTACAGTGCTTAGATTGGGGCATGATGTTCCCTCCCAGGTGAATCAAGCCGCCCTAGCTTTCAAAATATAAACAATGGGGCATGATGCACCACCAAAACAAGAGCAATTCAAAGTTGAGCGCACGGTGTCTCCATTATCAAAGAATTGTTGATTTAAGTATGTCTTACATTGACCATGTGTTGTAAGTTTCATATAAACGAACATTTATTAGGCCCCATAACTGTCAACGGAGTAAAAACCTAAAGGGTCTTCGAAAATCTTATTTAAAAAAAGGATAGGTTTTAAGTTATTTTTCATATTTTTCGTTCATGACCAAAAAGCACTTTAGGAATCCAAATATTTGGAATGTTTTAAATCTATAAAGTGGAAAAAACAAGTTTTTCATTCAAGGGGGCCATGTTGCCCCACGTTACCTTACATCCGTTGTTGAGCATGGTCGTGACGAAAGAAACCGCATGGTCTTGGAAGAAGTGTACATAACGGCATCGTTTCCCCACGTTTCCCCTTTTTTCCTCAACTGTTCTATGTAATGACGTCACGTGTCTTGTACGGGGGCGCCAATCAACACGGTACAACAACAATAGCAACCATACTTACTGGACTGATTTTGGCTGATTGATTATTCATCGAGGAAACGATACCGCACTGATGGTGTTTATCTACACGCAAATTTGCCGACGCTGGCCAAGTTATATAAGAAGGCACAGCCAAAGGTAACAAACAATTAAACCTCTTCCTTCGTTTGGACCATTGCACTTGCACTGGAAAACACTAAATCACACCAATTTCCACTTTCGCTGGTTGTGTGACCTTTGGACGGTCTGACCGACGATCGCGAATATAAACAGAACCAACGCACAACGTAGGGATACGGTGCCCTTCAAGGCGCCTTGGACCCCGCCGATAATCCCATGGTGATGCACTTTTTGTTTTTGCCTGCTTCTATCCTATACCACTCTATCACTAAGCGAACTGATAAACGCTCGCTTATCACAAATCGAGCGAATGGATCTGAATGGAAATAGTTATACTAAAGCGATTTAGTAGTTAACACTTTCACGAATGCCGTCGGAGGGCGGGTTGAAACGATGGCGACGATGTAACTAATCAAATGTACAGCGCGTCGCGAATGTGGAATAATGTTGCGATTAAACTTAACAAACTGTATGCAACTGCTTCCGCCGCACAGCTGGTTCGCGTGACTGCGCCGTCCGAATAGAAAACAACATTCAGGCTCGCGTCTGACAGAACCTTCACGGTCGGCAGACAGTTTGCAACTGAGAGTTGTCAGACCAGCTAGTGGTGAAAACCAAAGTGGATCAACAGATGAGGTGGGTTCATCCCAAATTTTTCATTAGAAAAATAAAGGAAATTTTTCACAATCGTTCTTAGTTTTGTTTATGTATTCAATTGTTCGGTATTTGTTATTTTGTAAAAGTTGTTGTTATTTTCAATAGTAAGGAAAATGCTATTTATTTCGTGTTCAACTACTTTTAGTAAAGTTAACTACAGTACAGCTATCTTAGCAATAAGGGTAACTATTAAATTAGTTTGAGCAACTTAATAACGCATCGCAACGATTGATGTGCACTTTTATTGGTAAACAAAACTAAAACCAATTGTCAAAAATCAATATCAATATAGCTGCTACGACGAGGATTTTGAGCTCACCTTTCTCAAAATTTTGAGCTAACGTTGTTAAAAACTGCTACCGAGTACCTAGTTACTTTTGCTAGGTATACCGGTGAAAAATAGTAACTGAATACACAAAACATAAACGCCTAGTTAATTTAGTACTTTTTAAGCATCCAGCTAACTTGGAGGGAAATTGCTTCAGGTTTATCTGCAATTACAGCAAAAAACATAACACAATTTAGTTACTTTTCCATTGAACGATGCAAAACAAAACCCGGGTGTGCGGTAGTAGACAGTAGGGTTAAAAGTACCGACTGTATAAAGCTCTACGGCTTTACGTCGCTAGGATGACAAAGGTTATCCACGTGGAGTACTATACATTTTCAAAATTTGAATTAAAGAAATTGCAACAGGTATTGTGAACCACGTTTACATGCAGTAACATAAATGTGTTGGCATAAAAGGGTCTTTTAATTGCAGAACTGACCTACTGTAAATTATGTTTTCAATGTAGCTTCTTCAAATTATCGAAGATAAAAACTTGTTCTGATGTCGTGGCGAACAGGCAAGAATTCCGGGAACAATCGTTTTGGAACACCTTAGTAAAACTTAACAAAATGTGCTGCTCAATCAAAACGGTTATATCAGTAGACAGTTTTATTGAAACTTCTTAATACAGAAAAAACCCGTTCAACCTCTACACATAGCATCCATGAATTCCAGGCCATCGGTTTTAGAGCAATCCGAATAAATTGCTCATTGTGCGCGGTTTGGCAATACGCTTGCTTTCATCGACACGTTTTATAAGATCATATTTTGCCAGAAAGTCTGCATATTCCATAACGTGATCGTACAGTTCATCTAAAAGCATGAAATAAATATGTCAAAGGTAAATAAGTAGCCCTTAATTAATAATACTCCCGTACCTCTAAGCACCTTCCGGGGCTTAGCATTTCCACCATAATCGGCCGGAAGCAGTCGCTGGGGAATGTCGTTAAACATGAGGTCGATGTTGGTATGAAGATGGAAGATTTCCAGTAGCTCCTTCTTCATAAAAGGTCGGATCATGGCCATAATGCGATCGATGAACGGCACCAAGTTGACCAGGTAAAGCCCCTTCAGTCGCACGGGTAGACACTCCTGGACGTAGTACAGCAGATCCTTGAGAGTGAAAATGCCCAGCTTTGGCAGATGGCTCAAATGAATACCGTTCATGTCAATGATGAGGATTGATCCATTGATGCATCCTTCCTCCCAGAGGGTCACATCAATGAACATTCCCGCTCTAGAAAGAAGGTATCGTTGATTTCGAGCGTTAAGTAAATATGAGGCCACCTTGGGAGAGGGCTGGATACTTACAACGTCAAGATGGAGCTCAGGGAGAACTTACTGGCGTCCGGGTCAACAATTTTTGCCATCATAACTCGGTAGCCTTCAGTTGTCAAGTCCGGCAGCATGATGAAGTCACTTGAAAAGATGCCTCGAAACGTTAACAAACGATAATCTAGCCGAAAGACTAAAAAAGACTTACAGCACCCCCATAGCAGTTTGTATAGCAGGTTTTTCCAAGTCCCGATTACCAAACAGATTCTTGCAGCTCGTGCGGAAGGTGTAGTAGTTCTCGATGGTGCTTTGAGCCGCTTCCATGTCGTAGTAATTTGAGTGCAGAAACAGCATCAACTCCGGCTCGGTGATCGGAGGCAGATGGGGTTGGGTGTTGGCCCAATCGCCCAATCTCTGAACATCCGACGCTCGCAGTTGACCATCGTATTTCCGGTATTGCTCCTCGACACTGGCAAACTGGACGGATTTCATGCTCACAGGAGTTGCTGCAATCGCGGGTGATCTTCGGAACGGAACTAAACTACTTGTTTTAAAGCGTGTGCCCAGAACTGGACGGGTACGACTTAAATGACAGAGGAACATTGGGGGGCAATGACGGCATCATGTTTTATAAAAACTCAAAGTGTGGAACAAGATAATTCATTGCATTAAACCTTTGAGTGCCGCGATGACTTAAAATGTAACTCTCATATTCTCCGATTGTTTGATGCTTGAAATTTTAAAACAATTGGATTGGGAAGTACTCTTTAAACTATGTTGTGTTATTTTAATTTTTTAATTATTTTTAACAATCGTCAGTGCCACTGTGAGGGATGAAAACTGGATGGCTACACACAGGTATAACATTTAAACCAGTGTTTTTATCTTTTGGCAATTATTCTAATCCTCGCGGCACAATTAACGTGACCTGTGCGATCGTTAAACGGTGCGTCACTGTTGGTTGAGTGAGGCCACGGCCATTCGGCTTTATGCTTAGAGGACAAACCGATATGCCTGGCACACGACAATAATCTGTGTTTTATTTTACCTCAAGCCAACCTTGCGATCCATTAAAGCGATGGATGGAAGCGGGAAAAAAGAGGAAGAACAGTGTTCCAACATGACAAGCTTTTTCAAACATGGAAAAGGACAGTGCCTTTGGGAGTGTTCATATACGAATTGCCAGACGAAAAACTATCCGCGGAAACAAAAAAGGCAATGTGGCTTTTATTTTTCGGATATAAGTACGACAAGTATAATACATACGCACACTCTGTTTAAAAAGCGTTTAATGCTACTGACATATCCAACAGCATAAATGACCTCGTTTGCGCAGTTTGGTTCGTTAATTCTGCGTGACTTATGCACTTAGTATGTTTTGCATACATAACGATACGAAAAAGTATAACTAAAATAATATAGCTACAGTACAGTAGATAATCAAGTATCCAGCGTTACGATAGATGTATCTGTAAACATAATCCGATTGTCAATATCATTAGTATAAGCGCGGCGCGTTACGCATCTATAGGGAAACATACGAACAAACAAAAATTCACTCTCTTTGCCTGCCTGGTTTAGATTATTTTTTGTAAATGCTTTCTTTTTCCTTTGTTTTAACTATTGTTCTACCTTCACCGTAATACCGTTAGCATCTCCGTTTGCGGCGACGGGCAAACGCGAAAAAAGGCAAACATTTCATGATTGGTGATTTATGTACATGATGAAAGTTTTTTTTTTTTTAAAGTAGTGATGGCGGAAGACGATTGTTGGAAGATTACGAGAGAAATAAAGCGAAAAGAAAAAAAAACTTAAGGCACAAAACTTATAAGGACAAAACTATACATAATAATTGAACAACTACATGTAGATTTTAAAGATAACATAGTACGCCTTAATTGAAAACTGATTAATTGTCCTACGGGCGTATCTGTTCGTTTGTGGCATTTGTTTTTTAGCGATAGGCAGTGTAATAAATAAGATCGCAACGTTTTAGTAAGCTCTACTTAGCATTGGTTACGTACAAACTAAACACATTTTTATCTCATACTCTTGACCAGCCCAAGTCAAGTCATTCAAACTCGCTTTGTTTTCAACGCAAACCGTAAGTTGGTGCCAATGAATACGTCCCTTTTTGCCGTTTGTCGACATATCTTTAATACTCTGCTCCATTTCATTGATTAAGTCGTATTTTCATGTTATACAGATGTAAACTCAGAAATAAATATGAATTTTGTTTTCGTTAGAAATCTACTCGCGGACTGCAGGTGAATTGGTTCACCAATTTGATGCAATCAATTGAAATTTGTCCGTTGATCTATGAAGTTCCTTTATCAAAGATAGCAAATATCATCGAACGGTAAATATCAAACGCGTCCTGAATGTGAAATGAGCATCTATATCCTCAAATCACCATGGGGAACGCATAACAAATTTGCGTTGCCATGGTAATTTGAATTTACACATGCTGTTTCAGGGTTCAGAAGGCGTATAACAGTTAGCGTTGAGTGAAAGTTGCTAATGGTTAATATCGCCCCAGATTCGCGCTGCGATTGCGGTGATGATTCCTTTCTATTATAAGAAGGCAAGTTTCGTTAAACATAATATGGCAGTTTCCATGCGGGGGAAGGGAATTAGAATAATTACGTTACAAGCTACGGGTACAATCAGGCGCATGTGACGCAGTTACGCTAATGAGTGCAAATAGATTCGTTTAGTGGATTCGAGTTACTTTCAGTTTGTGCAGAGCTGCCCGTTGGCGTAAATGCTTCGTTCATAAAAAGTTTATCATCGCTGGTAAAGGGATTCGCGGTGATACTAAGCCCGATTCATTGACAGATTTGTTTGTTGATCGAGTAGAATGGAATAATTTACCCACTGCTAAATTGTTCCATTTCACTCGGAGGATGCGCACTATCCTGTCCCGCGGTGCTTTTCGAGGTCGGTGGAGTCCTGCCTCGATGAGATTCTTCTAAGGGGTGAGTTAAACATGAGATTGTAATACTAATTGCGCACCACTGTGCTTCACATAAACCTTTTTTTTTTTTAAATAATTGAATATTTTTTCGCCCATTTTTTATCGCCAATTTGAGTTTCAATGTACATTCTTGGTCGGCATGTTTTTTTTCGTTCTTTCTCCTGCGAATTTTTTTTTACATTAAAATTACTATTGAGTATTTTCGGGTTTCATAACAAGTTTTCGGTTGCAAGCCTAGGCCCTAACTGCTCGTTTCGTTCGTGTTTGTTTTGAGTTTTTTCTTGGGTTTTTCTATCCTTTTTTTTAGATTTTTTTCTTTGTTTCCCACGCACACACACACACACATGCCCACGCAGCACACATACACAAAACTGTCCGAGTCATCGCCAAAGGGAATGAACGGAGGCGACTTGTTTGGTTGTTTGGAAGCATCGAGAGAACAATTTTGTACTTTTGGCCGTTACTTTTCGATTCGGTCGGTCGCAAAGTTAGAACAAATTCTGCCTATATAATCGCAGTCGCCTATATAAATGCCAATTTAATAATCGTGACGCGTGGAAGGAGTAAAATCTTCCTGGCAGTGATACGTTAGGTAGCGTTGTTCGAACTGATCCTAGACGGTAACTTAGCGGTACCAAATGAGCGGATAGGGATGGCGGGTAGGGATAAGTGGGTTACGAATTACGACACGGTGAGAATATGAACCGTACGCATGATAGACGGAAGCCGAGTAATACCGCTTAACAATTTGAAATCACCTAACATAACTCAACATGTTTTTTTTCTTCGTTTTTTTTGGGATTATAAAACTACATACTAATCAAAGCTCCCGGGCGTTTCGTGCAGCTAGAGGTGTTGGTCCTTAAAACAGAACATAAATTCGCTGACCAATTGCCATTGTCCGCAGTTCTAGCGCCCGTCCATTCACAATTCATTTGGCACGAAGGTCGAAGAGTGTACATCCGAGCGAGGGTAAGCAGGCTTCTTGTAGGTCGGCCCAACTCGGAAGGTCATCAGTATGGCAAAAGAACCGGTTGCAAGGACGAGTATGCAAGTGTTACTACATCTGGTGCAGGTTTCCCGTTCGACCGCACAGCAAGAAAGGGTTACCAATTTCAGCAATCTTTTGGCACGTCTGGGTTGGTTTAACTAATCAACCTAGCTTAATTTAATGCTCTGCAGGTGCAAAGACATGAAAACTAATAGAACAAACACGCAGAAACACACACACACACACAGACACACCCCCACTCACACGCACGTAAAATAGGTAAAAAAACAAAACGAAATTGGACATACTACTTATCGGACGGTACTATAGGGAGTTTTCGGGTAGTAGAGGAAACCGAGCGGATCCATTGCTACTGGTTGGATAATGAAGGCGCTTGAGTGGCTTAAGTAATAGTTACAGGCAACGTGTGGCAGGAATCTCGATTGTAACTGTACCACCAAAGTCACGACGGCAAGCCGGAGGCTCGCGCTCAACAGTTCTGTTCAACCGTGCGCTAGGCCGTGTGATCGAAATGGTTTGTCCAGCTCCAGGTAGAGATGGGTGTCTGGCGATACGAAGCAGTGTCCGCAGTAGCCACCGCAGCGTGCTCGTACCTTTTTGTACGGTGGCTCGAGCTGCAAGTCGAAAACAGAAAAGAGAATTTTCATTTTCCATTACCCTCTCAGTGAACAAGACAAATATTGAAGTATGCGAAAATGTGATCTTACCCGAACGAGAAACTTAACGACTGCGTTAACGCCGGACGTCTTCCAGGCCGTGTGCGGCCTTATCCGGAACGGTGTCCCCATCAGATTGATCGCAAAGTCACCCTGCGGGCAGAGGCCGGTATTGCTGTAGCAGTCGCCGGCCGACCCGAACGGTTGCTTCTTTCCCGAGCTGTTCGTGAACAGGAAGTCGTTCGTGATCACCTGCATAGTGCGCAGGTTGATCCGTACCTTTCGGTAGTGCGTTGCTCCGTAGCTAATCGATTCGTCCTCCCAGTCGTTCCGTACGCTCGAACACTTGTTTGCATCGGCCGCCCGGCGGTTCATGTAGATGGCATAGTTTTCCCTCGGTCCTAACGGCAGACGCGAAAGAACGGGGGTGAATTAAAAGCCAACGTTTGTGACGCTGGGAAATGGGAGGAGGAGTTTCCTACCTTGGGGTAGCGTTAAATACTCGGCCGGTGCTATCGTGGCCATACCGTGGCAGTAGATCTTCACGCCCGTTCCGTTCACGTGCATCGTGTACTCCCCGTCCGTGCGGTGCCTGTGCTGCGCCTGTCGACAGTTCCGGTAGATGGTCTGCTGCCTGCTGCTGTGCGCGTTTCTGCAGTGCGGTGGTGGATCGCACCTGCTGAACTTCTTCGGCCGCAGATGCTCCGGGCAGCGGTTCGATTCCACCTTCAGCAGCTCATCGAAGCACTTGACCGTGCGATTCTGTTTACCCTTGCAGTTGCACTACAACAGCACGGGGTGAGGATGAATGCAAGATAGGTATAAAGGAGGTGTAAGTGAGTGCGTGCGCGTGGGGATAAATGCTGGCAAATGGAAAGCGGTCCGTATCAGGAGTTGAAACGGGAGCCTGCTGCTGCCGACGGGGCGCCATCGGGAGAAGCACGGGGAATTTGAGTATCTCGTTGGGTTCAGGATGCGCTCTGCATACTTCTTGTGAGGGTCGAGAAAAGTCTTCATGGCAATACAACTATATTGGCGATTGAAAATTAAGTTTAAAGTGCAAATGGATGGCAGATACGTATTTGAAACAATTTTCTGTATCTTTGGTTTAATGTTGTATGGAATGCAATTGCTGTATTTTCACGTGTATAACACTTTGAAAAGAGAGGATGGTTTTGTACACGAGAATTAGTAAGGTTTTTGTAATAAATATAATGTGGAATCAAAACCTTGGTGTAATTGCAGACAATTTTATATATTCTAAATATACTGAAACTCTTATTGAATCACGATGAAAGTGCGCATGAAGCTATCAATTTTAGTATAAATTTAATTTGAATTGATTGAATTGAATTTTGAAAAAATATCGATTGTACTAAGTAGCAAATTGTGCTATGTAGCGACAAAAAAACTGTTTACAAAAACTGAAACAGCTTAATTTTTTCAAACTGGGCCTAAAATACAGGGGCTGATTTATACACGAAAAAAAAACAGTACACTTTATATTTGATTATAACCTACATTTCTCATACAAAATGTGAATCATTTAGAGGTTTTTCTTTAAACAGTGACAACAAAAGCACAGCAATTGATGCTGCTCATCTGGGAAAGACTTTTGTTAGTAATTTAGCGTAAGCATTTGAGCCAGCTCGGTGTAATGATTTTGTGAAAAGGGCTTTTTATTCACGAATGGTCGAAAATGGTGATCTGCATGTAAAGCGTAGTGTTTTTGGATTGTTGTAATTTTGTTCTGTAGCGTGTCATCGACGAAGTAAAACTTAACAAAAATTGTGTCGAGTTTAAAAATCATAGAGTTCATGCGTAACATAACTCGACGTACACTAACGAGACAAAACAAAAACAAAACTGACCGAAAACGATGCTTTAAACAAAGGTTTACGAAAGAAAATAAGAAAAATAATCTCATCTTCCACGCTGGAAATTAACGGTGGGATACACTCGGGAAAACTTCAGCAGAAATCGAACACAAAACATAGGAATAGTAATCAAAGATGGGAAGGGTATACTTAGAAAGTGAGCCAGTCCAATATACTCGACACATACTCTGTTCAACTTGACCGTTCTCCAGCGGCAGTGCGTGTACGCTTCGCAGACTTTCGTATTCGGTGGCTTCAGCGTCGCGTTGCAGGCTTTCGGCGAGATCTTACAGCCGTCCGTGCAGGTCACGTTCCGCACTGTCCTTCCGGTGCCGCAGCCCACCGAACACTGCGTGCCGTATGGGAGATTTTTCAAGGGGGGGTTGTTTTTCAAGGAAGGTGAGGTTTTGGGCGTATGAATTCGCAAACGATTTGCGTGCGAGGGGATGGATTTCAGGTCGAGGATCAAGTATGGAAGGTTTGGTAGCACGCATTTGGTAGCATGAACGAATGGGATGATGCACAAGGCAGTGTCAATTCAGAGCAATCGGGGCGGAGTGACGCATTGGGGATTGGGTTTGGCGGTGTGCACGGTGTTTGGTGGTGGGTTTCGTTTGTTGTTTGGTGTACGAGAGGTTGTGGTATGCGATAGTGGGTAATAACAGATAGGAAGACAAAACGATATGAACGTTAGAAAGATACAGGAACACTGCACTGTAAAATGACAAGTTAAGCGCACATGTAACATAAAACGAGTACACAAGAAGCACGATCTTCTCTCGTTCGAGAGGGAGGATTCAATTTGGCTAACTTTTTTTTGCCTCGGACGTCTTCAGGGTGAAGGTAAACGTTTTATGTTACAACAGAAGAGAGGCAAACTAGATTTTCACTCAGGAACAGAATGGTATAGAGTGCCAGATAGAGGCCTCCAAAGGCGTGCTTCGTAAAGGAAATCAACTGAGTGTACAGTGCGTAGGAAAGAGGTATACTAATCCTATCGTTTATATACAGTTACGCTGCCCACCTTGGACCAGGGCGAAACGTCCCAGCGGAAATGTTGCGTCTTGAAACAGTGTTCCCGCTTCTTCTTCTCCTTGGCGGGCGATGGTTTCTTAAGCTTTGCGCAGTACTTGTCGTCGACCTTGCGGCCAGTTTTCAGCGGGCGCGGATTGTCACGCGACTTCGGATACAGCCGCTTGCAGATCAGCCGCGGCGTGTGACGTCCGCTTGCGTCGCACGGTCCGGTACACTTCCGGGGCGGGATGACAAGTAGTAGCAGTAGCGGGTAGTAGTGGTAGTGGGTAGCGGTAATAGTAGATTGGAAGACAACGGAGAGGACATCCGGCACGTTGGCAGCAGAACACGGACCGTAAGCGTTGGCGTTGGATGGTGGTGGCGGTGATGGTGGTGGTGGTTGTGAACACATATTTATGTCGTTTGTGGAGTTTGTATGTATAACATTGTTGTGATAGAGATGATGGTATGTTTTTTGTATTAAAAACAATTGTATTACAGTTTAATGCGATATGGTGTATGGAACAGAGAAAAAGAAAAGAAAAATAAACACATTTTATGATGATATACGACAGAATAATAGTACAAAAATGAAGAGAGAAAGAAAAATAGAGAGTAAAAGAAAGAGAAAGAGAGAGAGATAGAGATAGATAGAGATAGAAAGATTGTCATCGTTATAACACAACAAAAAAATTGTTGATACCACGCTTATAAGAAAAAAATTTCCAATCGTCTTCTCATTCATCGGTGCAAAGTGAACAAGATGACAAATTTAAATTTCGAATAATTAATCAAAATTGCAAACAAACCGAAAAATAAGTAAAAAAAAAATGTAAAAAAAACCATAAGAAAATTATAAACTGTTGTAAGTGAAATCAAAACGAAAAACAAACTATAATCGAGTGAAAAAAAAACAACAATAGGAAAACAAAACGAAAGGAAATGCAGAAAGGAGGGTAAAAAAACAACTCGGGATGATATTTACGTCGTATCTCCATTTAAATTTACAACACGACTCCACGGCGGGCGGTTTCATTTTCGGCGAGCATTGGTCACTTTCTTTGCCGCGATGATCCTGACAGAGGACCTGACGGGAGTGTATGCATTCGTCATTGCACTAAAAGAGAAAACACAGTCAATTGGTATGCGTTCTGAGGGTACGGGATGTTTCATACGAGGGGCTACTAGGGCTTGAACGGGTGGCGATGGGTGGCGTTCAACGTGGAGTGTTGTGGTAAGGTATAATTTCAAAGGGGTGTGTTCCAAAACCGAACCTGGTATGTTGTAACCCCTCACTGTTACAAAACTAAATCAAATCGGGTGATCCTTCAACAATTTTGTTTTTGCAAGAACTACGGAAACTGTTATACGTGTGGAAAATTGTCTGCAGGGCTTTGGTTGTGGATATGAACGGTAATTTAATCGTTGCCTATTTTCAAAAGTATTGCCGAACACAATCAATGTGGAATATGGTAGTGGTGGTACCCCAGGCGTGGAATCCGGACAAAGGGAAGAAAGTCGTGAAGTATGTTCATTTGCATCTTGTGAGCTTATGGATGGCACCCTGCGGGGGGTTGTGGATAGATGCACGTGGATGGCGTGTGTGTATGTGTTGCTGTATGCTGTGTGATCGGTATGGTTTATGAGCAATCGGAGTTGCTGAAGCCTGAAATTGTTTCTTGAGTGATTTTGTACAGGATGTTTGAGCGTATACTTTGAGCTACCTCTAGCATTTGGAAGCGGGATGGATTTTGTAGAAACAATGTACGAAGAATCGTTTTGCTCGTTTTGTTTAACAGTCGATATATAAAGAGAAAGAAAAAGCTCAAGGTTACAGCAAACTATAGTAGTAATGCAACATTGCACGAGGAAAAAAACAAGCCGGAACAAGATAAGCTTATGTTTCCGCAGCACTGCTAGTGCACGCTCTGCGCAGATAGCGAGCAAAGTTGAGAAACAGACACTGCTGGCTTTTGCAACCAAAGCAAGATAGTTCGCACGTTCGCATCCTGTGTGTATGTGGGTTTTGTGTACTGTAAGGTGTCGATGTTGGTTGCTTCGTTTTGCCGCCATTTGGCTCGAGTACGAATCCTGCCTGCGCTCCTTACCTTCCCCTCCGAAACTCCATCGACGAACGCATCGATAGACAGGAAGAGACGCAAGGTGTGGATGGCTGATGAGGGAGGCGGGTGCGGTTTGATGAACCGGAAAGGATCAACGCAAAAGAGGCGCGAATAGCGAACACTTACCTGACTCCACTGGCCAAAGGTCCAGGACGGACAGCGTACGTTGGCACAGGCGTGCTGGCCGTTCGGCTTCGGGGTCTTGTGCGCGCAGTAGCGATCGTCTAGCGTCTGGCCGGTATCGGACTGGCAGCGTACGATGCGCTTCCTGAAGCCACCGTTGCACTCGGCACTGCAGTTACTCCACGGGCCGGTATGCCAGCGATAGCCCGGTCCCGGGTTGGAGTCCGCGTGCCACGCGCCGGATTGTGGTGCCTGATGGCCGTAGTCGACGCTGCCCTGGTTAAACTTCAAGTCGTTCAGAGAGGATGAGGATTGGGTGTTAGGCATTGGCTATAAGAACGGGTTTGACGTCGGCGTAGGGGGGAAAGACAGATAGATAGGGGAAGGGAAATTTTGAGTTCAATTTGGTGAAAACTTAAATTTTTGTTTAAATTTTTGTTTAAATTTTTGTTTTTCATCTGGTTCGGAGGTTCAGCAATGTTTTGAACGTTTGTCCGAAAACTGAATCCTACTTAGACAACGACATGTATACGTGTCGCAAAAGCCATTTTTCGTACAGCTGCGTTACGGAAGCAACGAACGAATTGGAGTTCACATTTTTCAACTTCTTCCATCGAGAAGAATGATTTTAAATACTACGTAACATAAAGAAGCTCGGACAGTACACAAACACAAAACAAATATTGATAAATTATGAAGCTGAGAAGCAGACACAAATTTAGTACAATAACATAAAAAACACATTAGAGACGATCGAGATGAACCATCCTTGTTTCCAAACAGATATTGGCCGAAACCTCGAATTGTGCCGAAAGGAGAGAGCGTTTTGCAGAGACTGCATGGAGAGCGGGGGGGCTGGGAGGTAGTTGAGGACAGTATTTACAGAGGACGAAGGAGGAAGAAAGCAACACAAACAACGTAACACAAACCTTTTGCTCGCACGGAGGCCTGGTACAGTTGGTGATCATCGCCACCGGCCGAGTGCCACAGAGTGCTGCATTGACGACCACGTCCCTAAGCTTACATTGTAGCACGTACGTCTGTTGGCCTTCGCCACAGGTTACCGAACACTAGACAGGACATGGTAGTGCACCGGAACGCCGCAAAATAACACACAAACACACACACAAGAGATGGGGTGAAATGTAAGGGAGGAAGTACACCATGAGTGATACATACAGCAGCTGATCAGTCAGTAGCGCTTAACACTAAGAAGGTTGGCTTACACGGGACAGGCATATCTTACAGAGGAGTTTTGCGATAGTAACATAGGGTTAGTCGATTGGCTAGGGTTTGCATGTTGAATTGATCCTTGTCTAACCTAATCTTATTATTATTTCACTAGCGTAGGTTATAAAATAAAGTTTAGCATTGATGAGACGAAGATGATACGATGGATGATCACACGACGTAAGGATAATCGGTTCTTTTTCATCCGAATAAAGATCCATAGAGCTTTATATGGCCTTTTTGCATAGGGAGGCTACTGAATGGAAAGAAAGATTATTTTCCCTTAAAAAGAATCACAAACCACATTGATTTATATAGTTTTGTACAACCGAAATAATTCGGACAGGAAAAGAATTAAATGCACATAACACTCCCGATTATCTCGGGGCTCGGTAATAGCAGATTGGTGATTTCCGCGGGTGACAAAATTATAAAGAAGTTCATAGAAAACATTATGTTATAACGATCATAACACTAATGCTTCTTTTTCATAAACAAGAGTGACTGTGCCACTAGGAAAACATACGGGCTTAGAGGAATAGAGTACTGAGGTTTGTGATCCACAGAGTCCTCTAGTAGATACTACAATAGTCGGCACTTTTTTGTTCATTGTCTTATGGGAAGTATTTCTATAGTCAGGAAATTGAATTAATCATTTTTTCCGTGTATGATGTTCTTCGTATCCAAGTTATTAAACGAGTGTATGATACTTTCAAAAGAAAACTGGAACGAGTAAAACGGACCGACCGCCTATAACCCGCAGAGCAGATAATCGAGAGTATGCTGTGCTTCTAAAAAAAACGGACTAATATTCCGTGTTGCAAACGGTTTGTACGATCCCTGGTCAGTCGGTTATCTGTTGTTACAAAAGATCGGATTTCTGTACACGGAGAGGGTATGAGTAATGGTAAGATAAGCTAAAGGGCGCAAAAAACTATCTACAAAACGGGTAGCTACCGGTGTGAATTCTCCTTTCTCCCACTTCGGGCAATCGACGGGAACGCAAGACTGAACGTCTTCCTTGGGCTCCTTGGCCTCGCAGTAACTGTCGTCAATCTGAACCCCGTTCGGTTCGGATAGACACTTAGCCGATCGGCTCTGGTTCGAGTGGTCACAGGAGCACTGATTGATTGCGTATTGAACAGGCGGTGCCAGCGAGCGTGGCCGAACGGTACACAACAGATGAGCACGTGTAAGGGACAGGCACATAGACACACATTCATGGAGTGGTGAACAGTGAAACATGTAAAGACGTAGACACGCAGACGGAAGGACATCCATATATACCCGGCGTCAGACAAGGTACATCCCCAAGCGTTGTTTGTTGTAGACAGGTGTATCCGGAACCGGCGTGTTGATGTGCGCCCCGACGAAGGCGGTGCAGTGGTGGACAACACACACAGACGCACACAAACAGAGATAGAGAGAGAGACACATATAAAGAGAAAAGGGGCACGAGAAAGAAAGAGAGAAACCCAATCAGTTACGTCGTGTACCGGGGCTGGATAATCACCGGAAAGAGGTGGCGCTTGCTCGTTACCCTCGTCCATTGTGAGTACGACCAGACCGCACCCTTGCACGGTCCTTGGCACGGTTCCCGACTGTTCAGTGGCTTCGGCATGCCCGAACATAGCTCCGCGTTCACAGTTTCGGGCCGTTGGCTGCCCGTATACGCCTGCATACACCGGTAGTTGAATTGCTTGATCCCTTCGCCGCACGGGTTCGAGCATTCCGTTTGATTGGCTTCCCAGCTGCGGCAAGAAGCAGAAAAAAGTCGATAAGTCCTCAACCTCCCTCCGGTGATAGTGGAAATTGAAAACTGGGCTCTCCTTACTAGTATTTACACTCCGTGTTGCACGGTTCGTAGAGGTCCTGCGGCTTCACCGTTTCATTGCAGTTCCCTGGCGCGACCTCTTTTCCGGTGGCGGTGTTATAGCAGACTGCGGTACGTCGTTTCTTGCCAGAACACTGCTGATCGCACGGCATCCAGGAGGACATCTTCCACTGGTAGGACGGTTCGAGCGGCCGTTTTATCCGTTCGGCTGGACTGTATTGTCCCTGCGGCGGTTGATGGATCGAGTTGTGCCCATAATGGTGATGGTGATGTTGGGTGTGATGATGCGGCGAAGAATGACCACCGCCGCTGGGAAGCGCGTTCGCCGACGGGTGTATCGGTATCAGGTAGTTGTAGTTGACCTGCCCGCTGGTACTTCGGTAGTGGTCCGATTTGTAGTTCACCTTCACGGTGAGCTTTTCCCGCAGGGGCCGTCCAAAGGTGGACGTTATGCGCTCCTGGTTACCTATCGTCGAGTACTCCAGCCGAACGCCGGCAAACAACCGATGCTTGCTAGTGTGCGGTGTGTGATATTTGGGATCGTTGAAAATGACCTCACCGCCACTCGTCAGACCTGCAAGTACGGGGGGATTAAAATCGTAACAACAAGCAAGCTACAGCCACAGTGCTAGCTAATACTCACTCAAATAGATCGCGTCCTTCATGTAGCCATCGTGTATTATGTTAAGGTTGGTTGCCCCCTCGGGAATGTGGAACTCTTTCTTCCGGCCCGCATCATCGTCCTTGTCGTATGGCGGCTTGTAGTGCTTTGCTTTGCCCAGCAGAAGCAACCCGCTTACCTGGCGGCAGGTTGTATTGTCCCCGTTGCAGACACCGCACTGGTCGAGCTTGGCGTCCGAGTCCAGCACGTAGTCGCAACCCGCCTTCCGGCACTGTCCGTTGATGCACATGTCGAAGCTGTCCTCGGGAAACGTGCACGGTGTGCCGTCGATCACCTTTTCGCTCAGCATGAAGTACAAGTTCTTGTCCTGCACCCGGCAGTACAGCTTGCACTGTTCCTCGGCCACTGCACCGTACTTCGGGATCCAGCGGACGTTCGGGTCGAGCTCCGGTACGTCAAAGTTCTGCCCGTCGTGCCGATGGCACTGTTCCTCGCGGAAGTTGTACCTAGAGTCCGGACACGGCTGGGTGTTGCAGGGCCGATAGTCGAAGCGCTGTCCGACACAAAACTTGCCACCGTTACGCGGCCTCGGTGAGTCACATTCGCGCGTACGATTCTGGACACCGCCGCCGCAGGTTCGCGAGCAGGGACCGTACCTAGGGGTAGCGAAGGACCAAACCAAAGCAAGCAAGTGTGTTAGCAACCGACTGGACAGCTACCTTCCTGCGAGCTACTTACAAACCCCATGCGCCCCAGCCACCGTTCTGGGGCTGCAGGACCGTTCGGTCGATCGGGACGCACTGTCCCTTCTGGCACCAGTGGCCCTCGTCGCACTGCGTACCGTCCGCCCAGGGCATGTGTTGCGTCTTGCAGCCGGATACCTCGTCCTCAAAGCTGCACCAGAGCAGCTTGCACACCGGCATGTAGGAGCAAATCTTCGACTTATTGCCGAACACCAGCTCGCACTGTTCGTTGTTGGTGAACTTTTCGCCGGCCAGCATCGAGTCCATCTCGTTCGGATCGATCAGATTCTCGGTCGGATGATTCCGCAGGCAGTTGTCGGGATTGTTTCTGGAACGGTAGAGCGAGACGTGACAGTGAGCAAGAGTTGGTGCAAAGCAAAAGAACATCTCGATCGGTTTCGACAATGGGTTTTATGCTAATTTTGACCTTTGACAATCGATCAGTGGCCCAATATTGGTTCGATTGGTTCTAGCTGATTTCCCACCAGCCCAACCTCTTTGGATTTTGCTAAATATTTGTACGGATCTTAGTTCATGGGGCAAAAAGAACCAAAAAAAAAAAAACACCCCACCCGACATTATACCGTTGCAAAGTCAATGCCATCAGAGGTTGGGTGGTGTTTTTTTAAAAAGCTCCCCGAACCGACGGCAATAAATAGGATCGTAAGCGATGCATTCCGATTTACATGCAGGCGGCAGAGCGCGATCACGGGCGCAAGATCACTATCGAAAAGTATCGACATTCTGGTCCGGGTCCCGGGCATGCTTAATTTTATGACTCAAATTCCCTCCCTGACACTCAACCAGCTTCTTCTCTCTCACATCGAACGAGGTATTCTTATTTACGGCCATAAAAAAAACAACGGCACATCCTTTCCGCGGGCCAGTGGGCGCGAAAGGAAGAGCGCGCGGGAATATTTATGACATTATGCACGCGGATTGTGCAACCGATAAGCCTGCTGAACTGCAGGGACACCGACAGCCCAGACAGACGACACACCGGACTCGACCGTGCCCTAGGTCGGGAATTGTTTATGCGGGCCGCGAAGAAGGAAATCGTAAATTTGTGATTGACCGTTCACCGGCAGCGCGAGGTGAAAGATCCCAACCCCCCGGGCACTGGGCCACCCCGGACCTCGGTTAGGATACGACGTCTGCAATTGACAACACGTCTTTCGAGCAAAAAAAAACCTGTTCGGCAAGGACCAGCGACCCGTTCCGGTGCACCGATCGGGCGACGATGCTGCCGATGACAAGATGCGTGGATGAAATTATCGCGAATGGGTGAATGGAATGCTTTCTCCAGCAGCAGTCCACTGCCGGTGGTGTCACAACAGGTGATTAGTTTGATGGCGACGGAAGCTAAACGATGGAAAATCATACAGGTAACGCTTGGAGGGAGCAATGACAAATGAACTTCTGCCAGCGTTCATGGACAACCAAATTGAAACGATTAGCCACTAGTGAAAGGAAGGTTGGAGATAAATGAATTGAGCAAACGAGAATTTGTTTTAATTAATCATTTCTTATCTAGGCGAAGACAACAAAAACGATTGATTAAAAGCCTTATTTCATGAAGTTATTTAAAATTATTACCATTAATTAAGACAAAATAAAAAGTAGGTCGTTACCTGAACTTGTTCATCTACACAATTTTCAAGCTTTATTGAATGTTTGTTTTCAAATTTATAGTTTGATTTTATTTAGTACTGATGCTTGAAATTGAAGTGATTGTTCTACAGTTTTTGCTAACTTATTCCTCTTTACTTAGCATTGCCTTTCCGTTTGGCTCTTCCGTTTATTGAAGACCTATCTTCATAATTTAAAGTGCATTTTCGACTCACGCACGGCAAAAACTTAGCTAACTAAAGACCTTTGTTTAGGTGAAGCAGTATGCTGAACATAAGTCTTCGAATAAAATTTGAAAGTTTTATGTTAAATTTGGAAGTTAACAGTTGGAAAACAACGCGAGTCTGGAATTTCTTACGAAAAATTCCATTGTAAAAACAGTGTTTGTAATATAATCTGTAAAATGCTGTAATTTGGCAGCTTACGTAACGAGACCGCAAAAGACACGGCGCAATTGCCGATAAAAAGAATAATACGTGCACTCGATCGTGTACAAGCAACAATTTGTTGCAATTTGTCCTGCCATTCATTTCGGGAAGCCACCAAGCGGCTCCAAGCAGCTCTCATTCCGATCGTTTCCTCGCAGTGCCCGAAAGCGGTACGCTAATGAATTGGCATGACCAGTTTCGTGGGTTGTAAGTGGTGCAACATTACGCTACCGTATGCATGAAAGAAACACTACGTCCCCCGAATGAAAGCCTGATGAAGCCATTCGATCAACAAACACACGGTGTGTTGCTGTGAATCATTTTATGGACCATGTACCGCTGTAAGCTTTCGCAATTTTAACCCATCGAATTATGAAGTCGTGTTTGAGACCGTTGGAAGTTGGAATGGAAAGCAGGATAGGGGGTCCATCAGCGTGATATGATACGTACCTCCCAGCCCGCTTTGTCTCCGGACACAAGTGGTGCATATTTTCTTTGTTAGACCTTTCGTAGAATCTTCGTGACCTTACAAAGTGTCTTAGGGATCTGCATACAAGCCATGCGTTCACTTTACGTGCCTGTTGCATGTCAGATGCAGTTGCAATCGTGATCGCTTTTAAGCAAAAAGAGACAAATACCAAGAACAAAGCGCTTGACAACTGGCGGTCTTGCGGAAAAAAGGAGCACGCATGCACGCAGAAAGCCGACCGACGACAAGAAAGGGCTTGCTGAGGCGTTGTAATGGGGTTTAAAGTTGTTAAAATAACTGTTCGCCAAACTCCGCAGCGAGAAGGTACGACCGATTTCGGTGCGGTGGAGGAGCGGTGTCCGGTGTGGAATGCTGGTTAAAATATTTCACGGCCCATCTACGGGACCGTACGACCGAACAAGGCGTTCGCTAATTGGGTGAAAGATGCACAAACAAAAAAGAAATAGGTGTGGACCACTTTCGCGGTCGTGCTCTTTGATTGCAGCATTTTTGGCAGGATTTAATCTGCCTGTCCGAACCCTCCCCGGGCCCGCGGTCCGGTACGGAGCGTCACCGTGACGTGACGCAGCCGAAATGTTTTGCCTTCTTAGGGCACTTAATCCCGCCGACCTGCCAGCTCAGTGAACCGAGCCGCGGTAAGCGGATTGACGGTATCGCTTCACCCCATAACAAACAAGGGATGGGAGGTTTTTATCTGTCATCACGATGTAATACCTTTTTTATCTAAGCGCACTTCCCTTGTTCTGCAATTTTTGTCTGTGAGTATGTCCATGTGTGATCATGGACTATGCAACCAGGTCGGGCACGATCATGAGCCATCCTTATTACAAATTCTTACCCTGCAATGCATCCGGGTTACAGGTTCAGCTTCGATGCTTACCCCTTCTTATTGTTCTAAGCGTAAGCCAGGATGAGCTTTTAGTTTCTGCATTCTTCAATCCGTTTAAGACCATACTTATTTTGGGAACCAACCATGTTGGGTTTTCTTTGTTGAAAGATAACACGCAGACCGGTTCAGAAGCGGCTACCGACGTTTTAAGTTATTTTTCCATTGCTCTACAGCCAACGAGTTAATTTTGTTACGTTTTGACAGTGTTTCGTGAACCGTGACTAACCGGAAAGACACCGAAAAAAGCAGAAGTGAGAAGTGAGAAAGTAAGAGAAGAAAGGCAGGGAAATGAAAATCTCTTACGCTTGACCCATACGTTTGAAGTGCATATTAAAGTGTTAAAAATATTTGCGGATTTTATGTTGTTTACCTACGTAAATCATTCCCTCCCGTCGGCGGCGGCGGCGATGAAGATCTCGCCGCGCGTTAAGATCAACATCCTTTTATGTTCGGCTACCATGTTTTGTTCGCTTCCCTGCACCGCCGTGCGCAAGAATTTCGGCACGCATTGCGCAAAGAAAGGTGATTTATCTCATCTGGCGGTGGCCCCTCATCTTTGGCCATTTTTCGTAGGGTCGTATAAGGGTTTGTGTCTTTTTGCATTTTCGCTCCTTGATTGCGCACAGGACTCGTGTACTTCCCTGCGGGGCAAGTGCGCCAATTCTGTTTTCTTCTCACGGTTACTGAAATCCTGGTCAGCATAAAAAACGACTTCCATCAATTTCGATTGTCGGCAGCCGGTGCCGGCGGGGATTTGCGTTACATTCCCCATTCCGGCGATACGGTTTCGGAGACGGCGTTTCCGAAAAAGGGAACCAGCGCGAAAAACCTGAGATTGTTTTGATCGTCACTGATCAATTATTTGATTGCCGGTGAAATATGAGTCGGTGCATGCGTCGTGTCAAGTAAGGCCTCATGGTGCTGCAAGTTTTGCCTTCCTCCTCGAATCCTTTTTGTTTTTTTTACTGGGCTCATGGGTGCATTCCACAGTAAATTTGTTTAACTCCACGATTTTATCCATGATCATGAAAGTTGTAGAAAACAGGAGATGATTTTATCTTCCCATCCTTCTTCATGCTGGAAAAATATTGGATTAATCCTGTTGAAGAGTAGGACACGATTCACTTTCTTCAAATTAAAAATAAAATGTTTAAATAAATCGGAGCATTGGGCATTAACCGTGCACATTGTTTTTTGAAACCATTAAAGTCTTGATTCTAAAAAAGTTCTACCGTCGAAAAAAACAAATAATATTCCGCTCTTTACATCTCACATGACCAATTGTGGTTGAAAAGTTGACATTTTAATGGCTCATTGTCCAAACCAATCGTGCACGACTTTAAAGAGGCAGAAGCACATTGTATACATCCTTGTAATTGATCAATTGACAAGGATCGAATGCAATTTCATGTATTTTTAATAAGCCTCCATAACATAAATCATCATTCTCCGCGCCGTTTTAATGGGATCTTTTTCCCTTTCTTCGTGTCCATAGGTTAGCCTATCACCGATCGAAACGAGACTGTCCTTACGCGATCCGATCGGCGCTGCAAGTGCTCCGGCAATGCAGAAAGGAACCTGCGAGCGCAAACGCCCCGCAGCGAAGAAAGCATAAATCAGTTTGCCTTGCCAAATGTCAAAATACTGCAGGAGACCACCACGTTGCATAATCGACGGGCAGGGAGAAGACAGCACCGGTCGCTTCGACGGGTAGAATTTAACATCGATCCTCTTCGACGCGTTCTTGCCCCGTGTCGGACTTTCACCCAGAGAGAATCGGACAGGAGCGTGCGGCAAGGCTACTCAACGGTGGTCGCCATGGCCGCCCAAGAAGCAACAGGCGCCCATTATGTTACGTGGACCGGTGAAGCATAATAGGTGAAAGCATTGGACCATAAGTCAAACATTATGGAGCGAATGAAAATGGGAAGGAACGGAATTGACATCGTCCATCAAACGCAAGCATATACGGGGGACGGGCGGGAACGGAAGTCTCCTCCAATCACAACATTCGTACGACAACAGTCGATCGCTTTCGATGACCCCAATGCGATTCGATTGTTCTTTCGTTTGCTGCACTTTGGGTGGCCAGTTTGCGGCGAGGGGATATGCCCGATGCAACCACACCGAACCATGGCTGAGGCTTTAGTGTTTTTTGCTTTATGTCGCCCTGGGAATGGCTCGTTTGCATACAGAGTGGCCGTTCAATTTCCATACGAATGCGTGTTTGCGTTATCTTGGAAAATGCATATTTGATTGATAAAAACCACCATCGGATGGTTGTGATGTGTTTTGTGTCATAATTTGTACGGCGATTCGCTGCATAACAAGTTGGAATCGATGGACCATCTTGAAAAACGGAAACTCATGATTGAGGATCGCATTGTGAGCTTCAACATGAATTTTACATAAAAGGTTGTAAAAATAAAATAGTATAAACAATAAACAAAAACCACATGCCAAATGGCGACGAATCAGAAAGGATACAAATGGTTTAACAACACAAAAAAAACAAATAATTGTTTCGTAATAGGTAGGATGTGATATTAAGATCAGGTTGAATTATAAAAGCATAAAACGCAGATTTGATCAGCTAAGTATTTGATAGCCTTGTGTGCCCATGCCGCAACGGGATTTTTCTCCCACTAAACACATTTCGAAGCGGCTGTTCGAAAAAGTTGTTCGTGCAAAACGAAAAAATCGGGAAAGTTAATTTGCACACCATAAAATCATGACGCATCAAGCCGATATGATTAACAGTTTGACATATGAGAAAGCGGTAGATGGAAGAGAGAAACCATAAAACAGTACATAAAGTAAACATCGTTAAAAGGTTATCCGGATATTTGGTTGATCCAATAGAAATGTATCCAAAACGGCAAATTTTTAGTTAAATGGAAGGCTGCCTTCATTATTATTAGTTGGTATGTCCTGATTGACGTTTGGTAAAGTTTGACAAAACAAATAAAAATATTCATCAAAATAACGCAAAACACTGTTGATAATTGGAAACTCGATAGGACGTTGATAACGCCAACGGGAGGTTTCTGTACCATAATCGTCCAAAGGGTTGGCAGGCTGCAATTAATTCATTAACTTAAGACCACCCAATAAGAAGAGCAACGAGTCGGTATCCTTCACAATGAAGATCCCAAAGATACCTGAGATGCTGTGATCACCAACCATTGTGCAGAACTCGTGTCGATCAGTCGGTTTTTTGCTTTCGTCCTCAAACCTAAACTCACCGCCGATTTCGGCCATTAATAAATTCCATTACCTATTGGAAGGATCATAAATCGGTCTAGCGGGCGGAGGGCGTTTTGGTTTCGCTTTTGTTTTCCCTTTCGTTAATTTCATCGGCATTCTCCATTCAAATACTACAGGACGGACCGGGCTTATACGTTTGTTTGGGGTTTTTGTTTTTGCGCACGCTATCATGCAGAAATATTGCATAAAAACACGACTTGCACGACATGTGTTTCTCGTAACAACGTCTCCCTAATGTCCCGACAGAGAAAGGCTTGAAGGTGCCGAAGGCACTTTTTTTGTTTGTAACCGAGCTCGTGCGAGATAGCGATTAATGATCGACGGCACGTTCGGCTTTCGATCAATTAGACGCCGATGGCTCACGGCATGAGGCGCGCTGGGGCGACGGTCGATAAATCTGCCGATATCATAATTTATTGTCCCCCCGTCTGGACGTGCCTAAAATCACTCAACTCTCGACGCTTTGCCCCAGCGAATATCTCCTGGAGCGAGGCGGTTTAGGGTGGGTTGATTTTGGTAACGCGAGAGCAGAGGACCTCACATTCATCCACGCTGGTGTCCGCTCTTCAAAGGACCACCTCGCCCGTTGACAGATGAACTTGTGCCGATGAAAGGCGAACCCTTTTCTACCAAGTTAGCCTAACCTCAGTGGACAGGCGTATGTGTCCTTGTCTCACATCCGATAGTCTACTCACTCGAGGTATTCGGTCAGTATGTGGCGCGAACAGTTTGACCACTGCCAGGGATGCGTGTTGCCATCCATCGTACGTGCCATAATCCGATCGTTTCCAGGCGAATTGCCACGATGTCGCGTGCATCGGTTGTCGTCATCGTGTGGCATTCCTAATCTGTGGAGAGTCGAAGAAAGAAACATGAATAGAAAAAAGGGACCAAACAGAACCGGATGTGTGATGGTTGGAAATAAGCGACTCGTCTATGGAAGCATGACTAGCACCGCATGCAGTTTAAAATCCACCCTTAAGGGTACGATTAAACTAGTATATATGGCGTCAAGTCCGTCGTAGCATGTAATGCAGTGACTAAGGGTACACCCTTGGTTTTACAAACGATCGATTGTTTACGTTTTGTTTATGGTTTGTACACTGAAATTACATGCCACCTTTTAGGTCGCATACCAGGATAGTCAGTGCTGTTGTAATGTCACCGTTGATTTTGTCGAACTATATTGATGTAATGTGCTCCATTGGTTTGACGAAAACGGTGTACCACGACTGCATGTACGTCTGGCGACAGCGCCAGGTTCCAGGGCCAAATCGGGAGTACTCCACCCGGAACACGTTTCTGAGCATGATGTTCAACGCTGCATGTTGATGAAGTGAGTGCCAAGGTTTTGTTACTTCATACTGGCCATGGCGGTTGGTGATTGGGATGTAAACGGGGAGATTATTCGATAGTGTACCGTTCTTTTTGGTTCTACAACTTCATCAGCACAGCAACATTGTATTGCTAATATTATTTTTTTCTGAAATATTGTTAACAAGTGCAGACACTAAACCCATGATGTTTGTACTTTACTGAACACTACTTGCTTGGAACAATTAACGATCAAAAACAAACAATTACATCCTTAAATTTACACAATGTATTAGGGGGAACGCAAGCTCGTGTCGAGAATCAATAGTTGCTTCGATTTCTACTGTAAACAATGTGCATGTTTCCGTCTATCAAAACACTCGCTTTAAGAGTATATTCCCGACATTCTCTTCAGCGACAGTTATGACCAATTCTGGTTCAACTCAGGAGCGACGTGGGTGTATCCGTACCGTGGCGCTTAACTAATTTGCAATCTGCTCCCGTTGCAAACACGTCTCGTAGCATGCAATTCGCCCCCGCCTTGCCATCGTGAACACACAGTAGCGGAACAATAAAGCCATAAAACGATGATCTTCCACGGGTGACGTGTTTTCACCCGCCGGTCTCCAAGGGTGGTGGCTCGAATAAGCGAGGGCTCGCCATTGCTCATCACCTCCAGTCTCATCATGAACACCACGAAGGGGGACCGATTTATTCGGGAGCTTCATGTGACTGCATCGTGGAACCGATCTACCGGACGATCGTTGCCGCGCTGTTTATCGACCTAGCCGGCTCGTGACCGGAGGTATTTAATAAATTTTATTATTCACCATATTTTTCATCCCCCGGGGCGTGTTCTGCCGTGCGGCGTGCGGTGGTGATTAAGAATCGTCTTTGTGCGCGCCCGGCGTCTGGACGGATGCGGCCCGGTAAGCGGTCTACCGATCGCGAAGTCATTTATCATTTAGGCGAACAGGAAGCGGACGTGTTCCCCGTCCGGACGGTGGGTGTTGTTTTGCGAGAAGGAATTATCGTTTGTTGCCCAGAACTAGGAGGAGGATTGCGTTATGAGTAATTGGTTCGCGATCGTTCGTTCGTCTGGTTGCGGTCTGGTCAGCCATTTCGTCCAGCTATTCTCTTCGTGCATTCGTCGGAGGACGAGCGGAGTTGCGATGCAACAACAATGGGCACCGTTGAGGGATATACTTACACGTGGCCAAGCTCGTGTGCGATGGTAAAGGAAGCCGACAGCCCATTATCATGTACGATGGCGCACGCCGTCGGTCCACAGATTGTGCCCAGCTCGGCCAGCCCGAGCGTGTCGCAGTTGTTCTCGGCCGGGTTGCGGCAGATCTTGTCGCGGGTCAGTATGAGTGCGGCGTCGTGGTGGAAGTTGCTGGCCGTCTGCTTGAAGCGGCAAAAGTCCTGCAGCATGTCGGAAGCGGACACGCCTGGGGAGAAAGAAACCGGGAAACAAATTAGCCAAGACTACCAAAGTACACACTAAGCCTAACGTCGGTGGTTACGGGATGCCAGACGCCATAAACTAATCAACACAAATGAGAAAAAATATGTGCGCAAGAGCCGCATGGGAAACTATCAATACAAACTAGGCGATGGACAGGAATAGGTTTATTTATTCAAAACTCCCGCTCGGAATTAGCGGAACGGTTCTTTGTCTTCGGCACGGCGAGGACGAGGAATGCCAGCAACTGCACGTGGCGCTGCATTTGCACAACCATTGCACCGCGGGGCGATTAGCGATTGCAACAAACTTGAATGTTATTTGTGCATCGACAGGAACACGGGCGGCCCCCATTGGCAAGCGCTTTATTAATTACTTGCAGCGAAAATATTCATCCTGTGTACCCGGGGGACCATCCATCGATCCGGTCTCCGGTTCCCACCGAACACTACAAGGCTGCGGTGGTTATGGTGGCGCATTGATCAAATTCTCGCACGCGGCCATTGCGGGGGGAAGGTTTTATGTGCGAACCAAGCGTTTGTTTGACGCAACGGTAGTGCATGCGGTGTGCGCCATAGCCGTGGCGTAACATAAATTTTCCAAAATACATTCGTGACGCAGCGGTAAGCCGACCCGGCTCGCCGACAGCTGTGCCCCCGGTGCGTACACGTAGCAACTACATTCTAAACCCGCCAGCACCGGGTCCGAGACAAATGTTTACAAGACTTGTCCCATTTGTCATCGGGGACTGGTAATAGAGTTTTCACATGGGGCGCTTTTCCTCGGCCAACCGGTGAGCTCGAGCGTCCCACGTGCAGACGGGTTTACATTGTGCGAGAAGTTGATGTGTCCAATGCGGCAAAAGGACTCCGATGAACAAAAAATATACCCATAGTTTATGTTGTTGTACGACATGCTGGTTATCGCATCGTAAAGAACTGATGGAACGATGCGGGAGGAATTTCTACCTCAACCACCGGATCGTTAGATTCTGGAATGTCTCAATCGCATCATACATAACGAATGATCGTCCATTTTCTACACACAAAAAAACAATAGACACTAAGCAACATACCAAGATTTGTCAAAATAAAACCAGTAACTGTACTTCCCTTCCCCCCCTTGCCTTACCTTCTACGCCTTTCTCGGCGGACTTTTTCTGCGCGTCAAGGTCGTGATGGATGTACATGATATGCACCACCGCTATCTTCATCGAGTTCCCTATGGTGGCGTCGGCATACACACTGGAAACCTGTACGGAGAGTGGAAAAAACGAAACGGGTGGTGGTAAATAATCGCCCAACACCGGTCGGTGGATGTAAAACGCGCACTAAGTGAAATAAAAGTAATCCGGAATGGCAACAGATAATCGGCCGCAAGCGCTGAGCCCGCGCTAGTCGAAGCATAATTTATGACACACCAGATTAAGCAATTCCGATAGGGCATGCACCGAACAGTAGTCTGTTGTAGATTGCGGGCGCGCAGATTACGGTAGAACAATTCAATTTCCGTGCAGCAAATTGCGATAAGGAAAACCCCCTGCGACGGTGAGGTCCGATCGTGCCGGTCGTCGATCGTGCTGTCCGGCCGTCCGTGCGGCCATTCCGAGGGCCGGTGGGTAGTAAAAGGAAGGATTTCTTGGGTAGAATCTTGGATGCGGCCGTTATCTGGATGCCGTAAATCTGTTTTCCACCGGGACCGGGGAGCTTCTGTGGTGCGTAATTGAATTCGCTACGGTTGCACCATGGCATCTTCCGTCCGCTTGGGAACGCTTTCGGTTGGGTGTTTAATTTATTTACATGGAAATTGATCGATGCAATCGGGCGGGATGCATTCCGTAGCCAGTACGAGACTAGGGCTTTTTTCGCTCGTTGGCGTTCCACGCCCGTTTCGCGCCCTACGGTAAAGTGCCGTTATTGGAGGCTTATTGCTTTTTAGGTCTAGGTGCCGATAAGCATCGGAAAAGCATGCCATTGCAAGGGAGAAAGTGTCGAAGTTCATCGGGAACGTGTTCGCTTGCGCAAGCAAGAGAATACCTTGGAAGCGGGTTAGCTGGGGAAGCTGCTGGTTTACGGCGGGCTGGTGGTTTCACCAACTGGTATAATTGGCGCATTCCGTATCGTCGTGTCTTCTAGGAGTGGTGATTTTATAAAAAATTGTAAAACGGGATAAAAGGCTGGCTGCGACGGTATAAAACGTTTCTGCCTAGAAGCGTCGACGTTACTTACAATGCCCATCAGCGTTAGGACGTATGACTTGAGCGAGGGGCCGTGGTATCGCTCCATTTTGTTGTCCACCGCCACCAACACCTCGATCGTGTGCTCGTTGTTGGCAAACTGTGATATGCTCCGTTTGTGTAGGCTGTGCTGACGCTCCGTGTTTGAACTGATATCTTCATGCTGTCCTTCGAAGTGTATCTCCCGTGCGGCTAAAAAGAAAACGCACAAAAAAAGGATTGAAAGGTAATTGGAAAGTCATTTGTGAAACTATGGCTACTAAGATTTTGTAATAGCACTAGAAAGTACTGGAGGAAAGAAAGACAAATCAACCATCCAAACAAGAGTGATCTTTTGCGTGCGCTGCCGGTTATTATTTCTCACCGTTTGAAGTGGTTTTAGAAACGTCAAACTATTCCCAACCCACGGGGCATCAACAAAACGCGGCTTAAGGGCGTGTGTGAATGATAAATATCTGCAGCTCTCGCAAAGTGAGTCCGTTACTAGCAGCAGCTGACATTTAACTCGAGCCCTTTGACCACCTTCGTTTTCCCAGCCTACTACCACTCTAGCCCGCTCACTTGTTGTGCTCGTGTTTGTCGTGTGATTGTTTATTTTTAGAAGCCTTAAGCCCTGTCACATCGATCATGGCTGTGCTCAATCAGCTGTCCGCGCGAGCCACGCTAAGCACGTGCTGGCCCCGAACCAGGTGGAATGGACAGATAAAGCAACAACTGGCCGGATAGAAACAAAACCGCCCCGTGCCCTTTCTCACCCTCTCTCTCTCTCTCTTTCTCCCCGACAAAGCTCGAAAGGAGGCTGAAGTGGCACTCTTTAAAATTAAAATATTATGCTAATCAAATTAATGATTTCTAATGGGTAGCACCTCGGCGACGTGCGCGATTTGTCCTCCGTGTCCCTCGGTCCGCTCCACCAGGACACGGCGGCCAGTTGACGAGCTGTCCGCCTCCTGTCCAACGTGTGGCGAAGATTTGGAACAAACGCTCGCTGGTTGTTGCGTTTTTTTTTCCTCTTCCTCTGTTGTTGCTATTTGCGCTGCAGGCAAGTGAAACAACCTGTCCGTGCATATTTTTTTTACTCTCTTCCAACATCTAACCAACGTACCCAGTTTGCAGAAACTCTGGACGTTAGTCTCATTGACCCGCGCGGAACTCGCCTTTTTTCGTTAGATAATTTGTTGTCAGTCCTGGAGCGGAGGACGGAGCCACTCGGAGTGAGCTTTCGTTGCGCTGTGCAGCAGAAATCCCCTCGGAGCCTGCGGTTCACGGATGTCACGGCTCCGATTGGTTCCAGCCATCAACCCGCGCTCCGCGAAAGATATTTATGAGTGCGTGTTGATTTTGTCACTTGCACCCTCCGCTGCACGGTTCGTGCTTGATGGTGTGTGTGTGTGTATCTGCGTTTTTCCTCTTCCTCTGAATTTCGACGGAGGATGGTGGTACCAACTCTGCTGAATGTTCACCGGTTAGTCAATTTGCCAAACCGGCTTGTCAATCAGGCGGAACCCGACTTTGACGGGCGGGGGGGAGCTCGTTCGTGTCGAACTGGCTGGAACTCACTATTCGGAGCCGTGTTTGCACGGTGAGATTTTTTTTTATCTCCATTCATTACATTCGTGCGCCACCAAGTCTACGCGAGTTGAGTTTTGCAGCCCGGGCACAGCTGGAGATTCCAGCTTCCACCGGAGAGGACGGTGGAGAGTCCTGCTGCCCCGCAACCCCCCTCCCCGGAGGCACCGAGCGGGTTTACGATGCGTTTGATGTGGTTGCGCAAGCGCGCGCATTGCAGTGGTGGAGCAGGCGGTAAACATTAGTCACTTGTCGACGCGACACTGCATAAATTCCGTGGACAAGCCGTGGATGACTTTTTGTGTCCCTTTCCCTCCAGCCACTCGGCAGGTTCACGGTGCTAAGAACGACGGTGGAACGCCGCTGGTGACGAAATCGGACATCTTCAAACTCCCCCACCGAAGATAAAACAAATGACGCTGTTGGCTCACAATGGGGAAGGCGTGGGGAAGGCGCCGGGGTTTGGGTTGAGCGAGACGATCGACAGAAATCAATGACCATACAGCCGTAAAACCCGCGGGGCACCCGGAGTGTCTCGTTAAAAAAACGTAAGAAGCAACGCCACACGACATCGTGTCATAAGCAGGCGAAGGGACAAACTTCTAGCGCAAGTTCGGAGGTTGTCGTTTAGTTTTTGTTTTTTTTTTCTTTGGGGAGACTGCACACCACTGGGTGTCTGCATTCGGGAGGGCATTAAAATAAACCATGGCACCAAGCCGGTCACAGCGGGTGACATAACCCACATTCATCACACGAGTGCCAGAGAGCGCTGCACGCGTTACGTTTGTGCTTTTTCGAACGATTAGGCAGCATAATTTGATGTCGTGATGGCGGGTGCTATGATAAACTGTGCTAATTGGCAACACGGTCGTTGATACGCAATGCTCACACGCCAGCATTCCCTCTCGGCGCGGTCCACCACCGGCGCCTCTTCCCCGCCCGCTCGTGGCTGTGAAATTGATTAGGTTTTAATTGGCGATTAAGCTAATTGGTACGTGGTACGAACGTGGCCGTCTGCCGTTGGGGATTCGTAGGGTGAAGGGACGACCGTACGTATCCTGCGATGCACCAAAGCCAGCCCCAACGCCGATGATGATCGTAACCGACAAGTGACACGTCTTCGTGTGATAAAGATAAAGAGTGAGCGTCAACGTTGGCCCAGGAAGCTGGCCATTTGTTGCGTCCAGGCGCCGACGGTAATTTATCATTTATGCTCGTCGCCACGCATAAAAGATTCCTATTAACCCTTCCTACCTCCCAACCTGGATGGCCAGGCAGAAACGACGAAGTAGCAAAACCCCGACAGGTTCCCGTGCTTGGCACAACCAGTTGCTGCAACATGCCAACAAGGTTTCTTCGTTAGCTGTTGGACTCTGCTCTGTGGGAGCTAAACTGTAGGATGACGCCCGAATGTGTACAGCTCACGAAGGTAGAAGCATCACAGTTGAAAAAAACCCTCCATTCATGCAGCATGCCCTAACATATCGACACCGATCGATAGCGATCTTGTTATAGGTCCCTAGACCGAGCTGTTGGAAGTAATTGCACACCGTGCCCACCTTCGACTCACACGCTATTAAGACGGCCCCCATACGGAGTGTAATGTTCACACCTTACTATTTACCCATCGTCGGGAAGATCGGCTGCAACTAAACGAGCACGAACGTTCAATCGATCGATCGCTTTGACGGAGGTAGTAGACGATCGCGTGCGATCTGCATCTGGTGTCTTCCGATCGAATCGCCGATCAGCAATCGCTGTTGCCTGTTGAAAGCCTCCGAATGTCCTTGGGATGGACTTTTCATGTCATCGTCTTCGTCCGGCGGGGTTGCGATGTGTTTTTCCTTGGCAAACGATACCCCGGGAGGGTATAATTAAGATGCAGCGTGCGGTGCACATTTTGCGGACATTGTCTCGATTGGTAGGTTTTCGTGCAATGTTGCTCCGATCCATTCATCCGTCAAGTGAGTGGGTTTGAGATGTGGGAAAAAGGTTGCCCCGCGATGGGTGAGGAGTTCGTGGTTGGCTTTTAATAGGTTCCTCAAGTGGCATTGACAGGCGTTTATAGAATCAAATGACCATTTTGGGAGTAATTGATATTATAGAGAGCGACCCAGACATGCTAGAGTGAATATTCTAGAAGAATAATAGGAAAACTAGTTTTTGAACTCTTGAGGGGATAATTCTTCGACATTTATTTTTATATCAACTGATGCCGCTTGTGACCAGTTACTAGAAACAAAATAAAGTAAATGAAGAACCCTGTTCGAATAATTTTATTTTGATGTTATGTTTTACTAACGTAAAATAAATAAGTAAAATGTCTCCTTGAACATTTTTTTTAAATTTTCCCATTTCAGTACGTTGATAAAACGAAATTGTGAATATAAATTACATCCCGCAATAAAAATTGAACGACGAGGCTAAAAAAGCTTCATAAAACGCCTTTAACGGTTATCCGCATCACTCCGGGAACAGTAGACATCAATGCGCGCGCAAGACACGAACCCGTTTTTCATACGGCTCGAGATTGAGTTTGCTTGTTAGCTGGCGTGCGATTCGCGCACTCTTCGGCAAAGGCTAACTTATCGACAGTTTAATTAATCACAAGAAGTTAATCCATAGGCTGGGTCCTCCCACTGCTTCCCACCCCCTATCATGCTCTTTGTGGCAGCATTTCGCGTCGTACGTTCCGTTCGACAAATCGGCAACGGTGAGGGTAGCTGGCGGATAAAAAAAATACTCAGGGCATGAAATAAAAGCAACGATGCTTGTAAAACACCTTTATTGGAGATATTCATTTGCGATAAGCCACCTGGTGGACTAGTCCGGGTAGGAGGGTGGGAACCAAAGGCATTTTCGTTGTACAATTGTTTTAACGATGTTGAAATTAATTAAACCAGCTTCAGGGGGACCCAAGGCTCCGGTCGGAACGAGCTGTTCAATAAAAACCAATAGGGCCACAATTACTATCCTATCGAGTAGTACAACGCCAAAAGCAATCTGTTCAAAATAAATTAATCCATTCCCGAGGTGTACCGACAATAGTTTACGACAAGACAGTGCTTTTTTGTTTAATGCTTCCAGCAACGGTGAGACGTGGAACATGCATCTTGAAATTGCATTACCGTGTTACTTTGCGGCATATGGGAGCCGTCAGCTGTGAGTCTCGATCGGGTCGACGGAGATTTCGGTTTCGTGGTGCAGACAGCCTTCCGTTTCTCACGATTACCACCGGGGTAGGGGGTCAAAGCGTGAGGAAACCGGCACACATTCCTTGCGGCGACTGTTTCCCAACGGGAGAGATTGTTTGACCCACGATCGCACGAAATGGATGCTCCTTGACACGAATGGTTTATCAACGTCTAATCTGAACTGGTTCACAGTTTCATCGCCTTCCTTGTGGGAACGATTCAATCGGACGGAAACTAATCTGTTTCAATGGCAGGCTCTAGGTGGGAAATCTATGCGGATCGCCGTTTCTGATAGTCAGCCCAACGTATATTGCCAAATCTGTCGCATAAAGTTGCTTCTGAAGATCATTATCATTTGATAAACCCCCCCTATTTTATATTCCTCGTAAATTATTTTAGAAGTTTTTACGACAAATCAATTTTCTTGCGATCGATACCTAAGGACCGTTCTAGGATCAAGTTTAACGCTAGTCGCTAGTGTGAGGAGGTTCTCTTCCGCGAGGAGGTTCACCGCGGGGTAGGTTTTATGGGTCGTTAAAGTATCTCCGGCGTGCGGTGTCGAGATCAACGTTCATCGCAAGGATGCTTCGCTCGAAACGATCAAATGGCAATCGATTAGTTGCCTATAAAACGGCACCATCGGCGATCGCGCTGCTGGAGTTGGTTTTTAGCCGTTGACGAGAACAAACAAAGAATGATGTAAATTTATCTTCATCAACGCGACATAAATCACGAGCAAAGGTGAAAGATGACTGAAATAGAAAACGTCTCAGTCCCAACTAGCTCTAAACTGCTGAAACTCCTCACTTTTCTCTGCGAAATGTTAAACAACGTACTTTGAGAAAACGTATCAACTTGATGGAAGGTTTGTTGATTTTGGCTGACAAATATCCGACGAACTTAAAGCGACGATTAAAAATAATTTCGCGATTTACATAAAAATAGAATAGCAATAAACCGTCAACGCTTCCGAGTAAAGCGCACCATCAATCGCGTCGTTAATTAATATGAATTCTATAATAATGAAATTTAACATTTAAAACTCCTGTCCCGACGACGACGACGACGACAGGTGCAGTGGGTCAAGAGCGGTGCGATCTTCACTCGGCACCGAACGTTTCCGGCAAAGCGAGCGGTCGTGCCAGCTATTTTTCGGGGTGTTTTATGCTAATCAACCGTAGCGTCGTTCGAGAAGCGAACGGCCATCCTTGACACCGCCACAGCGGCAAAACGTCTCTCCGGTCGTCGTTCAGTTTCGTCGTCGCTTGCAGACAAGATGACGGCAAAAACAACAACCTGTTCGCCCGACTGACTCACTCATAAACAAGATAGAAGAAAAAAAAATCACACAAAATCGTGAAGCGGGCAGTGTTTTTTCGGGGGCGACGGGAGGGTCGGGCCGCAGTAATAATAAAACACACGACTCGTGCACATGGGTGCGGTGGCCGGATTGCGCCCATGTTGCACGACTGCATGCAGGAAACGCGAGAATGAGTAGTGGGGAAGGTTTGGGGGACGGTTGGAGAGGAATTTATGTCGTCAGGTGCGGGAAAATAAAAGACACACATGCAAATAAATAACATAATAAAATAAACTGCACCATAAAAGAGTGATTTTATTGAACCATCTCGACAGGTTCGGAATTTGGCGGAAGAACATGCTGGAATTTGGCAACAAAGCCTACTGTGAGGCTGCGAGCCTCTGAGCAGGAAGGGGGGTGGAGAGGGGAAATACATTCAAAAATTCCCACCAATCCCATCGAATGGTGGTTCGCGTTTGAAGCGAACATCGATCGTCACCATGGTCATGGCAGGTGAATGACAAAAGAGGAGAAAAATACTTCACTTCCTCTCGACACAACAGAACATACATTGGCACAGGAGGGCAATTTGTGGCGATTTATGTTAATGTTGTCGCTTTGTAGATTATGCTCCCGGTGTCGGTGCTCCCACACCCCCCGTTTGGCCAGGGCATTCTTTTCTCCCGCGCACGCTCTGCTCGATGAACAGCCAAGCAAGAGGCAAACATAGGGTTGGCAAAAGGGTTCATATTTTTAATACACATAAAAAAAGAGAAAATAAAAAACAGAACGTGTTGCAAGTGTGTCACCAAATCGTTCGTTTTTCATGCACCGTGGAAACTGGGTCAATGTGGGACAATTTTTTTCGTTGTTGTCATTTCGGTCAGCACCGGGTCGGCAACGCTCTTGAAAAGGTGAACGATGGTGAAGCCCGCGGCAGAAATGGAGTGGCGTGAGGCGGTGATGATGTGAAGTGAAGCATGTAGGATGCATTTATGGGCTTTACTTGACGTGCGCCGTTTGCGAGCGGTTTATTTACACCCGTCTTGTCCCCCGTCAGCGTGATGCAGTTTGTCATCTTTGGAGAGCTTTTAGGTGGCGGGCGTTACTTCTTATGCTTGGCGTGCAGCGGACCCATTTTACATAACACACCGGGGGAGACGAGTGGGACGAACCGTAACGAAATGGTCGGAGGCGGAACCGCTTTACGAAGCGGACGTTTAATGTGTGTTAAGGTTCAAATAGTTTTTCATCCTTGAAGGTGGTGTGTGTTGTTTTGAAATGTTGTTCGTCTAACGCTTTCAATCAGTCGAAGTATGCAAAGGCAATTCCTGACGGAAAATTTAGGACCGCAGCATTTGCAGTTATTGTAAAACGTAGGATGTACATATTTTTTTACACACGCTACCACCTTTTGTAGGTTTAATATTATTTCTGACATGCTAAACACACGCTTTATTGACAATTCTTTTTGTTTTTAAAGATCGTTTAAATAGGTATGATTTTCTTTTCTTTTAGTTGAATTAATTTCACTGGTTTTGCCAATCGACTTGTTTCTTGAGTCCATTGCCGTTGATAAATTCCTCCTGATCCCACGTGCATGAGTCAGATGAGTGGATTTGTATTTTCGCTTCGGCAGGACCCTGTTTACATTGGAGCGGTCAACAGCTTATTGGTCGTTTCTCACGTTTATTGGTTCTCCAAGTAGAAGGTAAACACAATCAGGGAGGGAGAATATTGATCCACGGGTGGTGGAAGAATAGAAACAATACATACAAAGGCAGCACACGCGCACCCGCGGATGTTGGAAGCGATGGGATGGGGTTTATCAACTGGTGGAAAAATGTCTAAATTTGCTGATATCGCGAATGTTGTCAGGTAGTTCAGTTGAAAAGAAAACAGCTGGATGGAAAGTAACCCGTAGTAGCTTCAGGTAGATATTTTCAAACAGCAATGCATGCTTTTGCATCGAAAGGCGGTAACGGTTTTCTTCGCTTGGTTCCCGAGAAAGAGGGTTCCTCCCTCCCGGGCAGCAGAGGGTGGGGGCTTGGAGAACAAACAAACCGATTCATCACTGCGAACGACCTTGCGAGAACTTACGCAATCGCCACGGAAGTGAGAGAATATGACATTTATCACCAAAAACCACCCCACCCACCGGGCGATCCACGGGGGGAGGGGGATCGGTCCGGCGGTAGGAAGCGGATTGTTTACGGGTGCTGTTAGAGCGATCGCTGTCGTCGTCGTCGGCGGCGTAGGGCACCGCTCGTGCAGAAGTGTCCACCGGGGGGTTGGGTGGTGATCGCAACTCATTGATGGATGGGCGACCAAAAACGGCAGGCTCGGGCTGTCAACGGTGTCAATGCTCCGACCGCGGCATCCCCCACCCCGTGCATGCTCGGTGACGATCCGCCCGCCCAGCGTCACCATGCGTCATCCGTCACTTGTGTCTCCCGAGAGACGGAACATTGTGGTTCATTAATCTTGATTGCCGAAAGTGTTGGCGAACCGCGAACTCGACCTTGGCCATGCGGAGAGCCGTCCCGACGGAACTTGGACCGTATGGACGGATGAGGTGGACGCCAGTCCCTGGCTCGGTCGTGCAATTCCCACCGTTATGCCGTCAAAAAAAAAACATCCCGGGATGCGAGCGACTGCGGACGAGTTTCGTTAAATTAGTTGTAGCCCCGTTGGATGCTGCAGAACCAATGCCGTATGTTGGCTGGTTTTCGGTCCCGGGAGTAACGTATGCGTAGTAAAAACCTCAACGGAGCATCACCGGAGGAAATAAAACGTAAATAAAACGGAAGGGAATGGTGGTAATGATCTCATTCGCAAGTCTCGAGGTCCCCCGGGGGAACCAGAGGCTGACGGGAGTTTACGCAAACGTAATTATCCACGAAAGTAGTTCAAGATCACGGTGCGGTTTGTTGGCCATGTTCGCGCAAGAAATGGGGCACATGACTGATGCGATAAGCGAAGGGTTAAATTTAGATAAACGATCGTTAGCATTAGATTCGCGATGGGAAAAAAGGAAGCCAAGCATAGAATGCGGCACATTAAATTGGGAACAGCGAAGAATCCCTGTTAAAACGAAATTCGCAGATAAAACTTCATGTAAATTAAGCATAACTCTACTGATGTGATTGAATAAGCAAAAGGTGGAAGGTCAATTTATGTCAATGTAAAACAAAAAGCTCTCCTTAGTTTGTAATGCCAGATAAAAAGAGTATTAAGTAGTGTTGTGCTTAATGAATCTTTTGGCGAGATTCATTCATATGAATATTTCACCAAACATTCATTCAGAAGAATTCTTAGCTAATTCGAATCTTCAAAGCTTAATGAATCGTTCAAAACCTTAATGAATCTTCATGAATCTTTCATGGATCTGTCACGAATCTCCCCGATGCTTTCATAGGCGTGGACAATGCGACCAAAAACAAAACAGAAGGGGTCCTCAATCCATTTTTGGATAGAGACTTTTCATCAGTTGGTGTGTCTTTGGGATCCATGAATCTCTCGACGAAAGATTCATGAATCTCTTATAAGGCTGAGATTCATTCAGATTCATGAATCTGAATCAGATTTACACAACTCTAGTTGTAATATGTTTTGTGTGGCAATTTTTCATTACGCGTGCGACATCGTCAATATCACAAGTCGATGCGCAAAGTCGGCGTAAAAATAATGATCATTGACTCATCAGACAGATCCGATAAGATCGCTCCTAGCCCCGACAATCAATTTGGTGGAAAAGGGATATTTATTCATAATTTATCTTCTATTCTTTCTCTCCCATTCTCTCTCTCTCTCTCTCTCTCTCTCTCCAGAACATGGGCGCGTCTCCCACTTCTGATGGAGATGTTGCCCATCAAAGTCAGCTGGCACGCGGGAGGCGGCATCCCCTTTTATCCCTTTTTAACCTTTTCGGGTTTCCCATCCGTCGGGACGGAATTCCGTATCATTCCGTGCCGGAGCCGTTCGATCAACCGGGGCTACCTATTTGACGACTTGCTCGATCAATCATCGACGAATTTCGGCGCGGAGAGAAACCAGTTGTGTTTCCTGTGCGGTGCGGCACGAGGATACCGGGAAGTGGCAACGTTTCCAACTACGGAAAGGCCGCCTGGCTAGTTTAGCTGCTGTTGGACCTGGGCAAGCGGAACGGTGTGGGAGAGAGAGAGGTCTACGAAACTCGTGACGAAAATCGCGCATAGAAGAGTCAAACGTTTTGCAAAACCCCGAACCGGACAATAGTAGATAAAACACGAAGAAGCAGCCTCCCGAAAGGAAACACGGGGCCCTGTTGTTACACGTCAGTCAAAGTTTTTAGCAGGCAATTTACATAATTAGATTTCATGTTTCACCCGAACGACACCCATCGAATTAAGGGAGGGATTATGGGAGGCGGCGGTCCGCATGGACCTGTCGTTGAATGAAATTCCTAACAAGGTGTAGTCGATAGGACCCTGTGGCTGGGTTGGTTTGCTGGGGATATTTTTTTTTTTTTGCGTGTTCCTATTTTCAATTCCCAATCAATCGTCTCCGATTGGCGGAAGGATGGGGGCGGGTTTGACGGCCAACCGCCGGCGGGGAGCCTTTGGTGCGAGAATTCCATAAATGTTTGAAATTAATTTTTGACACGTTCTCGCCCCGATACAGCGAACCCTACGAAGTCAGGCTGGGCGCAGCAGATCGATGATTTGGAGACTTCAGAACGGAAGATAAGAAGGGGCAACAATGTTGCTAGGGATATCGTAAGAGGAAGATACTCTCGGCACCAGATCGGCATGATGAAGAATGTAATCGATCGTTAAGAACCAGGAAAACGTTGACTTTACGCAACGTCCGAAGATGGACAAATTTAAAGTTATCACTAATTGGCGAGGCTACTTTTAGCAACCGATCGAGGAATTATGCATCGGTGCGTAACATCTTGAGTTGCTGTAGGCTGAAACGCCAGAAGGGATCTTATCAGCATCCAAAATCGACTCGACGAGAAGGTTCGCCGGTTGCCTAACGGCTGTTCGAAATTCAACCTCGCTTGGATAGGCATCGGGAGGGTGGCAAATCTCCACACCGGACGACCCGACATGACTGATAATCGTCGGTGAAGCGCATCGCAGGTGGCAAACGGGGCGCCCTTTCGGCAGCAGAGCCGGTTTATTTAATCAACCTTAACATTTAACAGGCCGATCGCGGCCTACCAAACGGGCTAGGCTTCGAAGGGCTTTCCATGGATTTCGGTTGCCCAACGGATCAACAACAGCCACAACAGCATGTGTGTGATGTGCCGTGCGATGCTGGGATATGAAGGTCAGCCTACCCCGGGAGAGACACCCCAGCAGGGCGCATCAAAGCTGGCGCGGCGAACATTTCGATTGTTTGACTTATCGTCGAGCGAATGCGCGTGTGAGTGGTGGTGTGCGATCATGTTGTTTTGTTTTGTTTTTATAACAAATTCAGACAAACCCCTCCAACTCCGTCGAGCGTAGGTAAAACGACGCAAAGATGGTCAAAATAGTAGAAAGAAAAACACACATACATCCGATACGCTCTTCTCGCGTGCGCTATGCTTTGCTCAATTGGATCGAACGTAGCGCAATTTGTTTGCTTATCAATTTTCTCGCCACCGCTGCCCCTTCCCCTGGTACCAGCGCTTAGGCAGCATGTAGGCTTATGTTGGGCAGGCAACAAATAAGAAATAAAAAAATCACTCCCCGCCGACTACATCCCATGTTTAGAGCCGTCCAATGATTGACAAGCGCAACTAAACGCCCCTCGCATATGGCGGCAATGATGAAGGGCCGCGTGTGAGTGCGTGCTTTATGCTGGGTGTTGTAGACGAAACGCGAAAAAAGGCAAAAGAAACCAAATTCATATCAAATGGTGTCTTTCAGCGGTAAGTCGGTGAAGTGACGGAGCGCGATCCATTTGCAAACCTTCCCTAAGCCAAGAACTTAAAACCGTCTCTGAACAATGGGTATAGATGGGGTGGCCGAGGAGGTGAAAATTGCGCAATTTTGTCCACGCTGGCTCGCGAGTCAACTGGCTCTCGTACTTGGCCTCTCGGGGTGATCGTTTCACGGTTTGATTCGTAAACTGGTACCCGAAGTCTGGTTGGCTGATGCTGATGTTTACTAAAATAGTTAAGCGAATTTACGCCAAGTTGGATCAGAAACAGTGTCGGTTGGAAAAGGAGGTAGGGAAACTTCTAACGGGAAAACAGAATATTGAAGATTTTATTTGCTTTTCACTCAAGTTCAATACGTGCGGCAATCGACTGGTGATTGACTCAATTTATAATGATTAAAATCCGCACGGTGGTCAAAGGGTAAACAGGTCGGGTTAAGATTATTTAAATGGAAATTGATTTTAGCTAGCTGTGATATCGCTAGCTACCTACACATTTGACTTACGGAACCCCGTTACACAAACACAATGTTTTTTTATAAGCATTGTAAATTTTCCTTACCGCCACACGGGCACACCTCAATTTGCTCGTAACGCACAAATCGTCAGGCCACTTTCCTACCCGACCGCTCAAAAAATAAACAAAACAATCCACAAGCCGGGCGCGGTAGGTTCGCGCGTTGAGTTCCGAAGGTGTTGGCCCTTGATTGCACTTGAGGGTGGCTTGTGCAAATTTATATCCGTATTATTTGCGGCACCGAACGTTACGCACCTTCGCACGACGTCAAGTGGGCGTTCGCCGCCATGCGATGGAAGATTCGTGTATGAGTGTTCCCTACTCCCTACAGGAGACATTTAGCATTTTTCCTGTAGGCAGATGGCCCGACGACGGAAGTGGGACGACTGGAAAAGTAAAGAGTTTTTCTGTGCGCGGCGGCGGGCGCGTGCGGGTCGCATCCGTACCGAATTATGCAACACACGAACGACGATACGTGCGAAATCCGTTGGGAAATTACTGCGAAGAAAAGGAAAAACATCAGAACGATGCACCACGGCCGCCGAAGGTGCGAGATGTAAGTCACCGTCGGGTGATGAATGGGAGATTGTTGATCCATAATGGATGGATCATCCGCTGCGTGAAGACAACCAACAACTAGATTTTACGACGCAAACGACCCACATCCCCTCTTCTGCTGCGGCTCGTTTACGAAATATCTTTACGAACCTTCCTTCGGGCTTCGGGCTCTGGGAGGGCGCAATATGGCTGCCGTTATGTTGAATGGACGGGCAGGCAGAACGCGCGATCGTATGAATGAAAGGACTCGGAGGGACGAGACCTCGCGTGGGCCCGTGATTGCTTAACAATACCTCCCAATGCCTTGTTGCGCAGGCTTGCGGGAACATTTAATCTTTTTATGCAAATATGCCGCCAGCAAGTCTGGGAGACGCGCAAGATTGAAGGGCTGTCCAGACTTGGATCGTATAAATCATCTGTCTGATGGAACGGATACAGTAGAGCGTGGAATTTCGTGAACGCGAATATTGCACCTTGTTCGTTTCCTTATAGAAATATGGAATATCATTTCATAAATGAATTAATGGATAAATAAGTTAAATTACTGTAGATGAAGTGGATTTCAATAAAGAAATCATTTACAAAATTAACACAAATGAATATTATTTTCGGCTTTCGGTCGAAAAAGTTACATGCAGTAGTGAATTTGGAAATCGACTGTACTCAAAGAATGGAAGTGTTGTTTTCGCATCCGAAGACATGCCACATCTCTCGTGACTAACACTGCTCCCCGTACAACTTGATGAGTACCCGGGACGGGATACGTTATCGAAATCGAAATCCTCCCTCAAGATACGCGTTTCGCCGCTTGATTAAGTCGTTCTCCGATCGCCTCCGATACAAGCGCATCCCGTTATGCAGCGCCATCTCTGCCCTTTTGCGCCACGAAGCCACTACGTCTAGCGGCGATGGCTCGGACGTCCTTCCGCCAGACCCTTGGAAAAGGGGGGAATAAGGCTTTCCGTACGCTTATCGGCCGATTATCTGCATCTGCGCGCCCCCTTTTGCAGAATCCATCCGTCGGTAGCGCCTCGAGGGGGCGAAATTAAAAAATAAACATAAATTGGCTGCGTTCGATCATGTCGCTGATAATCGGAGAGCCGTGTAATGGAACGCCTCGGAGCTCCTCGGCTGACAACTGTTCTGCCGGTCGGACAACTTAACCACGGTTTTGCTACCTCATCTGGTAGGACGAATAGGTGTTCGGGGAGTGCGGGTGAAATGAGGGGCTGGGTGGGTGAGATTGGGGGGCGTTCTTAGGTTAATTATGATAAGCACTATTTTCCCTTCGGCTGATCGTAGCTCGTCTCCGTTCGTTCCTTGTTCATATAAATTATTCTGCGGTTGGAAGAAACACATTAATCTTAGGTCGAGATAGAGAGGGAAAGCATTTCTTTGCCTACAATGTTGTGGAGATCACGATAAGGCATAGAAGAGAACTGTTGTAGGAATCGAGTAGATTGAATATTCGTCTCGCTGGTCTCACGAGAAAGGAAGCGTGCATGTTAATCTAATACACTTGTGTTGAAAGTTTTATTCTTAAACTTTCTGGTTTGATTCGAAAATGTTCATATTTTACGGCCTTCTACTTGCGATAAAAACTTTTCGATGAGAAACACATGTGAAAGAGAGTGCACTTCACAGCATTTCCCATCAGCTCGTTTGAACGTTTGTTCTACTGTCCTTTTGGCGAAACAAAACCTTCGCTCCCTGGAATCTCGTAAATTTGTTTCATGTTTTCATACGAGCCAGCATAAATTTCCGCCACCGTACACGATTCTCCAAAGGGTGATAATTTACGGCCGCCAGTGTTGAGGATGCTGACGACGTTAAGATTTCCTTTCGCTGCCCTTTTACGCACCAAAAAAACAAAGATTGGAGAACGGTTGCGAGCTGCCTCCGGTGTGCCGCAATCGAAATTCGTCGGTTAATGCCGTGCAGATGGTTGGCGGACGAATTAACCTTGTGCACGAATTTATGCGAGTTATTGGCCGTCTCGCTTTTTTCTCCACTCTTTATATCTCTTCTCCACGCCACGCGGCCAACTGACATCATCCGTTTCGGCTCGGAATAGAAAAGTCTACTGCCGGGCAATTACGTCGGCGTACGGGCTGACACATTGGCCCGATTAGTCGGGCGGCCCTAACCCCCGCGAATGGGGTCGGGCCACATCCCACTCACCCACTGCCTATCAACCGGCCACCGGGCAGGGTCATGATCACGGTAACACAATGTGAAAAGAAAGAACCAATTACGCACCGCAAAGGGCGTGCAAGTTTTGGACACTCACTCAATCACTCGGAGCTCCAAATGGGCCAATATGGTAAACATTCCTCGGTGCAGGGTTGGAACCATGGCAACACACGATATCTGGGTGGGCAAATCTGGTGAAAGACGCGGTGGAAGGTGAGATAAACTAATCACACCAGGAGCATTACATTCCTTTCCTACAGGTTGGTTTAGAATGTTTGGTAAACACTGCAGCTGACCAATCTATAGTATGAAATTCCAACACAGGTACGGTGTGTAGGTCCCTGCTTTCAGTAGATGTAGAGGATGATGATGAGGATGAGGATGATGATGATGATGATGATGTGGCCGACCATTATGGAAAGGAATGTAAACAAAGTTCCGCATTCCAAGTGGTCCAGCGAGGAAAAAATCGCAGGGTGAGTAAGAGATCTTCAAAAAAATAAAAATAATGTTTAGCCATATCGGAAAACTCGCCTCAACATTAGTAGTGGGAGTTGCTAGGACGGCACAAGCTCACCAAAAAGGTGCCGGCTGTGCGGTGGTCAGAGTATTTTCTGCTTGTTTGTTCCGATGCCGCCGAACCTCCTGATCGATCGCACGATCGGAATAGGTGATACAAACTAATGAGCTAGCAACGTATGTATGTTGTGATACCTATTAGCCACGCTTCGTTACCAGCACCGACGGGTCGTCCGTCGCTCATTTACGCCACGGACCGCGGAGCCATGGGCAGAATGTGCCGCGACACGGCGCTTGTCAGAATTGGCAATGAATACCCATCTCGCATACGGCGATCGAGCAATTGCATAACGAATTGCATTGGGATTCGAGCCAGACTGCGGGCCGGCGGGACAGTTCGTCTGGCGGACAGCTGTCGGGACGGCGTAAAAGGTCCACCACGAGTGGCTTGGGGTCAGCGCAGTTCTGGCGTCCAGCGCGGACGAGCTGCGAGTGTGTTGTGTGGTCGGAGTTTCGATGACCAATCGTTACACGGTTCGATGGGTTGCGAGATTTATTGGCTTTGCCGGCGAACGGGCTCCGTGCGGCGGAGCGATAGCTTTAGAAATAGTGCGACTACAGGATTGCAGTTGATCACAATCAACTGATGCACACGTGCTGGACGCGACATGATGTCGATTGATTCGATGCAGGAATATTAAATAACCCGCTTGTCTCACATTTTTAAAATAGACAGACATTTTTGGATTCGCGAAAAGTTTTGCCTCTACTGTACACTGAAGCAGCGAGTTGCAGATCTTCATGTTTTCCCAAGAATCCCGTTCCGTTTTCATTCCATGAAAATCTAGCCACAGCAATATTATTTACGATCGCCACCAGAACATTCAGCGTATGGAACGTGCGTGTCGTATTTTGACTGACTGGATTAATTGTTGACAGATCGTACATGATTTATGGGGTAGTATAACGCGCCAGCTGCGTTCCTATTGCCAGTCCCGGCCGTTCTATTCGCCATCCCCGAAGCTTTCCCAGTGTGTTTTCGCGAGTGGGCTGCGGGAAACATAAATAAGCTGATGTAGCTGGAATACGTAATCAATCATAGGGGCCACAGGGACCGTCGTACCGTCGACGCGCATGGCTTTTGGCGGAGCTGTGGTTATCAACGCTTACGCGGTGAAGGGGTGAGAGAGCAGCAGGCGGTGCCTTAGTTCATCGGCCCGGTGGAATGCATCGCGATTGTATGCACGATTTGCGGCCGCAGATGCAAAATAGGCAAGTAGCGTTTCTCCGGCGCTTGGGGAGCTCATCCGAGGATCACATGAACGCCGCCCCCGGTTGCACCGGATGTGGCGTTTCGACGTGAATGAAAATGGGAACAATCCGGGGGCACGTACATGCCCCGTAGTCAGCACAAACGAACTTGAACCGGCTACAACTGCTGGCTGTCGGTCGCTAGCGACAGAATGGTTAGTTGCTCCCATTATTTGTGACTGGCATATTTTTCTTTTTTTTTGTTTTTTCATTCACGAACGATGTTCGAGGATTCATTCAGGAGCACGCAAGCTTCTCTGATAAGCGAATCGGATGCGCACGGGTTGCCGACTTGTCTGTTTTCTAGCTTGCAAGCAACTTTTACCTTTGTTTTGGATTGTAAAGGCTAGCTAGACAATAGTGCGAAACAAAGCCAATGCTATTTGATGTTTTGTCTGTTTTTCTAAAATTAGAGCAATCAGTGTTGTTTAGTAAAAAATACAACTATTGAAGTAGCTATTACTATTAAACTAATTGCAAATGGAATCAGTTTGGGGTTCTTTTTTCTTTAGGGCGTGAATGTGAATACTTGCGAAAAATAATTAAACACTTATTTCTCCATTGAAAATCTTATTTTTTTGTCCAACATCTCAATCATGTGCGTTAAACTAAGGAACTACTTTTTAGCTTTCAACGAAAATTCAACCGTAGTTTGCAAAAAAGTTTTTTCGGCTAAATTTACGATAAAATACTTTTTATATGCTGTTCTTAACGGATGAACTTACCTGTTTCGTGGTCCGTCCGAACGGCACAATCCTCGGCCAAAGTTCCGAGTCCGTCGATCGCAATGCGGCCATCGGGTCCGTAGCCGCTCTTCTCCGCCGACAACCGCTGAATGCGGTGCAATACGTTTGGTTCGCCGCTCGACGCGTTCTGGACCGGCTCGATGAGAAACGAACCGTTGGAGGTGACGATGTGTCCGTGCTACGGAGGAGAAGGGCAGAGAGCAATAACGCATGAAGAACGGGAATCTTTTTTTACAGATCATTATGGAAAAGATCGTATTTTTTCGTAGATAGTGGTTGTGAAAGGTAAAGTTCATCTGAGCTTGGCAACGACCACGTCCGGACGGCATACGCTCGGTTTGACATTCAAAGACACCCACGGGAAAGTGACAGTTTCATGTCGGACGAACTCGGATACCGAAGTTAGGATAGGGATTGGTAGGCTGGGTGTTTTTTCTTATGGGCAAAAGGGAAGATTTGCATGCAAGGGAGCATTTGGGCGACCTGGCTTGCTCATGTTCACAAGGATGAGTGTTTGCAATTAGCCTGAAGTCGGGTGATAAATCAAAACTGGGCTGTACGTTCAGACATATTTTCATGCTACATTCCTTTATCCGTGTTGGAATAATTTCTTATCTTTATACAAGAAAAAATACTGTTGGTAACATCCTCGTGTTCTATGTTTTCGGCTTATTTTTCGATGAGACAGTTCTTCCACACTAGCCCGGTCTTGTTATTTATGATGGTGTAGAAACGATATAATATGTTTGATAACCATGAACTGAAAACCTTCATAAACAATATTTGATTGAAGCAAACAAGTAAAACCTTTAGCTATTAAAAAGTTGAAATATAAAATCATCCAACTTCAATACTCAATGGGCCGCATAGAGGAATTAAACAAATCTCCATGTTTGCAATCAAATGATACACTCCAAGAGAAGCATAGAAACTAACGTGTGCGCAACGTTGATAAGGATCATAGCGTTACACAAAAAGGTACACAAGAGATTACTTCATAGCATCAGACGGTCAGTAAACTTGGTGTGCTAGACGATTCGATGAGCTGATAGTAGAAAATGCCGATTCAACGAAAACTTGGTATAAAAGGTGGTCCTGATCGCTCCAGAAGGTACATTCTCGCTTTGGAGTGTGATCAAAGCATATCAAAGCATCCGAGAACAACCGACCATGATTGCGAAGTTACTTCTCCTCACGCTTGGTAAGTAAAGATCAGCAACATTACAAAGGTTCAGGATTCAGGATTCAACCAGCCCAATTCCAATCAACGAAAACGATAACGCCAGCATCCAGGAAGGAGAATCTAATAATCTATTTGATCTCTTTCACAGTGGGGGCGTGTACGGCGTACCAATACTCTTACGAGTATGAGTTCCCGTCCTCCCGTCCGTTCAACCAAACCGGCTTCGAGTTCGGAGCCTGGGAGCCGAACCGGGAGTACGTGTACAACGTCACGACGAAGACCATGACGGCCCTGCCCGATCTGGAGGACTACTGGACCGGAATCGTGACGCACGGTTACCTCGTGGTTCGTCCGAAGGATCACAACTACGTGGTTGCCTACATCGACCGTCCGACGTACGCCACGTTCAACGAGTATCTGCCCCGCGGATACCGTACTGAACTGTCGCACTTCAACCTGAAGTGGCAGCCCATGCCCTTCAGCTCGAAGCCGTTCGGCATCTACTACCACAAGGGAGCCGTCAAGGGCTTCTACGTGGAGAAGACGGTGCCCAACCATGAAGTGAACATGCTGAAGGCCTGGGTTAGCCAGCTGCAGCTGGACACGCAGGGCGCCTACGTGATCAAGTCGGAGTTCAACCAGTTCCCGGAGAACAACACCCTCACCGGAGTGTTCAAGACCATGGAGCCCTCGGTGACCGGAGAATGTGAAACCCTGTACGACGTCAACGCCATCCCGGAATACTTCCTGCAGTCGCACAAGGAATGGGTTCCCCAGCCCCAGTACCTCGAGGAGGACCAGCACGTCTTCCACGTCGTCAAGTCCCGCAACTTCGACCACTGCGAACAGCGCATGGGCTACCACTTCGGCTTCAGCGGCTTCAGCGACTTCAAGCCCAACGGTAACCAGATGGGAAACATCATGAGCAAGTCTGAGGTGACGCAGATGTACCTTACTGGAAACTGGTACAACTACACCTTCCAGTCGGTGTCCACCGTCAACAAGATCGTCGTCAGCCCGTCTCTGGTCAACAGCCAGAAGGCCATGGTCTACGCCCAGGTCAACATGACCCTCAACGACATCAAGCCGTACGACAAGTTCCCCGAAGGCCCTGCTGATGATCGCCAGGTGTTCGTCGATCTTGTGTACAGCTACAACATGGCTCACGATAAGAAGAACTTTGTCCGCCCCGCCAACGAGACCGATGACTCTTCTGACTCCGACTCGTCCAGCTCCTCGGACTCCAGCTCCAGCTCCAGCTCCAGCTCCAGCTCGGAGGAGGAAGAGAACAAGAAGATCAGCCCGGCTGAGCAGTACAAGAAGTACGTCGACAATACCGAGCGTCGTGGAAACCGCAACCGTCGTGATCTGAATGCCTACAAGGAGAAGCAGTACTACGAGTCGTACAAGCGCGACCAGTACCGTCTGCGCAAGCACAACGATACCTCGTCTGACTCGTCCAGCTCGGATGATTCCTCCAGCAGCTCTTCCAGCTCGTCCAGCTCTTCGGAGTCTGATGAGCAGGATTTCTACGGAAGCTCCTCGTCGTCGGAGTCTGACTCTCTGAGCAGCAGCGAAGAGTTCTACCAGCCCATCTCGCAAAACCTGAAGGAGGCCCCGTCGGCTCCCCTGCTGCCGTACTTCACCGGCTACAAGGGATACAGCGTTCAGTATGCCCACAACGTCGATGCCGCTCGCCATGTCTACAAGCTCGCCTACGAAATCGCCGAGGAACTGCAGGAAATCTCGCAGGTCCCGAAGTCCAACACCCTGAACAAGTTCACCATTCTGGCCCGCGTTCTGCGCACCATGAACTACCAGGACATCTACGATGTTTGCCAGAAGCTGTTCGTTTCCCAGAAGGAGCGTGAGGAAGGCAGCAACCACAGCGCGTCGTTCGCCAAGAAGTGCGATGCCTGGAACACCTTCCGTGATGCTCTTGCCCAGGCTGGAACCCCGCCCGCCTTCAAGGTCATCAAGGAGCTGATTGAGGAGAAGAAACTGCGTGGCGACGAAGCCGCCAGCGTGATCGCTACCCTGCCCAAGACCATCCGCTACCCGACCGAGACCGTCATGCACGAGTACTTCCTGTTGGTGACCTCCAACGCTGTCCAGCACCAGGAGTACCTGAACACCACCGCCATGATCTCGTACTGTGACTTCCTGAACCGCGCTCAGGTCAACAACCGTTCGGCCTACAACTACTACCCGGTGCACAGCTTCGGCCGCTTGGCTGATGCTGACTACAAGATCGTCGCCCACAAGGTCGTCCCGTGGTTCTCCCACCAGCTCCGTGAAGCCGTCAAGGCTGGCGACAGCGTGAAGGTGCAGGTGTACATCCGTTGTCTTGGACATCTGGGCCACCCAGAAATCCTGAACGTGTTCGAGCCGTACCTGGAGGGTAAGATCCCCGTGACCCACTTCCAGCGCCTGGCCTTCGTTGTCGCTCTCGACCGTCTAGTGGAGAACTACCCGCGCCTGGCTCGCTCTGTCCTGTTCAAGCTGTACCAGAACACCGGAGACGCTCACGAGGTTCGTTGCGCCGCCGTCTACCTGCTGATCCGCACCAAGCCCCCAGTGTACATGCTCCAGCGCATGGCTGAGCAGACGCACTACGACCCGAGCACCCACGTCCGCGCTGCCGTCAAGACCGCCCTTGAGAGCGCCTCTGAGGCCGATGAGTTCGATGATGATATGGAGTTCTCGCAGAACGCCCAGGCTGCCATCAAGCACCTGAACCCGCGTGACTTCAGCCTCCAGTACTCTGGAACCTACCTGCGTGACTTTGCCTTCCAGGAACTGGAGCTGTCCTACCGCATGTACTTCTCGCAGATCGCTTCTGATGACCACTACATCCCGAGCGGATTCTTCTTCCACCTGCGCAAGAACCTGGGTGGTCTGAAGCGTTTCTCGACCTTCTACTACCTCGTCTCGAGCATGGAAACCTTCTTCGACCTGCTGGACAAGCAGTACGATACCTACCACAAGCACCAGGACTTCAAGTCGAGCGACTACTACTACAAGTACTACAAGCAGTACCCGAACCTGTTCAAGGACTACTTCAGCCAGTACAGCAAGAACCACAAGTACCAGAACGACTACTACGAGCAGTTCGGAAACAAGAACCAGGAGGAGTTCCAGAAGTGGTCCACCACCCGCATTGCCAAGCTGCTGAACATCGACCCCGAGGAGGCTGAGGAGCTTGAGGGTCAGTTCATGTTCCAGATCTTCAACGGAGAGCGTTTCTTCGCCTTCAACAACCAGACCGTCGAGCAGTTCCCGAGCCTGGTGAAGAAGTACTTCGAAGATTTCGAGGATGGCTTCGCCTACAACGTCACCAAGTTCTACCAGCAGCAAGCCGTGACCATGGCCTTCCCGTTGGCCACCGGTCTGCCGTTCACCTACACCCTGAAGACCCCGACCATGTTCAAGTTTGAGTTCGAGGCCACCGCCACCACTCACCCGAGCATCTACAAGAGCCCGGCTGGATTCCCCGAGAAGGAATACGACGACTTCGTGTACATGCCGCGTTGGTTCAACGGATCCGCTGACGTGAACTGTGCCTACTCTCGCCTGGTCGATGCCAAGGTTGGCTTCGTCACGCCTTTCGATCACCAGCGCTACGTCGCCGGTTACCAGAAGAAGTTCCAGGGTTACCTGCCCTTCAGCTTCGACTTCGGCTTTGACTTCGAGAACAACGACTTTGAATTCAACGTGCAGCCGCTTGAGCCCAAGAAGGACGTTCTCCTGTTCCACCTGAGCTCGTGGCCGTACACCGGATACAAGGACATCACCGACCTGCGCCCGATGGCCGAGCAGCCGAGCGTGCGCATCCTGCACGATCGCGAGCAGACCACCAAGTCGTTCGAGCAGTCCTTCGGCCACGCCATGACTGGCGTGTCGCTCCGCTTCCAGGCTAAGTACGACAAGGACTTCATCGACTACGCCTACCTGATGAAGCACATCGAGCAGCACGACTACTGGTCCGCCCTGGTCTATCCGTTCGCCTCGGAGACCTACCACTACCACCAGCTGAACCTGTACTACGATGCCCAGCGCACCACCGTCCAGAACGTGAAGTTCGTCCTGCAGCACAAGCAGGCCGATTACGACCAGGACTTCCAGACGGCCGAAGTGAAGCACCCGAAGGGTCGCCACGGATACTCGGGATACTACAACGAGTTCAACTACGCCCAGCCCTTCGTCTACTACGCCGGAAGCCAGCGCCGCCAGGAGCAGTTCATGCGCAACGCCGGAGCCGGAATCCGCAACAGCGACGTCGATGTCTTCGACTTCGGAATCGTGTTCGAGGGCAAGCAGCAGAAGGCCGAATTCGTGTTCACCACTGCCTACGCCGACAGCCCGGTCGATGAGAAGGAGCGCTTCCTTGCTTTCTTCTCCTTCAGCCCGTACGTCTCGTCCAGCAACTTCTTTAGCTTCTTCCCCTTCTCGGGCAAGCAGTTCCAGATGTGCTTCTCCGCTACCAACGAGTACCCGAACATGCCCAAGCTGAACTTCCTGAACGCCCTGAACCTCGACAAGATCGGAAGCATGAACTGGGAGTTGTCTTACGGCGAGAAGTGCCAGGGAGGATCGCACGTTTCGATGAAGGGTAAGCTGTACCAGTCCGAGCCCTACCGTCACTTCCTGCGCATCTCCGAGGTCGGACAGGCCTGCAAACAGCAGATGGACAAGGGATACTTCCAGCTCCCGGCTTGCCAGAACGCCACCCGCCAGGCCGGTTACTTTGACCAGTACTCGTTCAACTTCGAGTACAAGGATGTGTCCGACTACGCCAAGAACATGACCTACCAGTTCTTCGACTACGCCCGTTACTTCACCTTCCCGTACTGGAGCGAGGACTACTTCTTCCAGGGCAAGCACAATCAGTTCCAGATTGACTTCCAGCTGGCTCCGTACTTCGACTACTACAACGCCTCCTTCTACGGTGCTGACCGCAGCTTCGCCATCCAGAACTACCCGATCGAGAACGAGTACGCTCGCTACTTCTTCTCCTTCCACCCCGACTTTGACTTCTCTGAGCGCATGTTCACCTACGCTTACCGCGGCAACTACCACCGTAAGTAAAAAGTCAATTGGGAATCACAAGAATCCAGTTTAATTGGTCCTTTCCTTCTCCAGCGTCTTGCGTCGTCTCCAACAAGTTCGTCAACACCTTCGACGGTAAGACCTACGACTACGAGCTCGGCAGCTGCTGGCACGTCGTGCTGCACACCGTCAAGCCGGACTACTACTTCTACGCCCAGGACTCCCACTTCATGAACTCGGACTACGAATACAACTGGAAGAACGGCTTCGGAGAGGACGAGCAGATCACCATCCTGGCCCGTCACGGCGAGGACCACCAGCTGTACCTGAAGGCTATCCTCGGACAGTACAAGCAGAACGACTACAACATCGATATCATCCCGCACGGACACGACCTCCCGATGGTCTACATCAACGGCAAGCCCCAGCAGATCCACGAGAAGTACGCCGTCGAGATGTACACCAACGATGATGGCGGTGACCAGCCCCTGATCCGCGTGTACGCTCTCCCTGGCAACGAGGTGGAGATCAGCTTCCGCGACGACGACATCAAGATCGTGTTCGACGGCTACCGCGCGCGTTTCTTCGCCGACCAGTCGTACTTCAACAACTTCGTCGGTCTTTGCGGCACCAACAACGGTGAGGGCGAGGACGACTTCATCACCCCCGACCAGTGCGTCATGCGCAAGCCGGAATACTTTGCCGCCTCGTACGCCATCACTGGCATGAACTGCAGCGGACCCGCCCAGGCGTTCTACACCGAGTACCACCAGAAGGCTCAGGAGCACTGCGTCAAGCCCCAGTACTTCTACGGCAACGTGATCAGCGAGCAGGAGGCTGGCCGTTCGCGCTACAGCTACTACTACAAGGACTTTGACCTATCGGACTCGTCTTCGTCGGAGTCGGATGAGTCGGACTCTTCGTCGTCGTCTTCGTCGTCGTCGTCGTCTTCGTCTTCGGAGGAGGACAAGGAGGACAACCGCGAGCACTTCTTCGAGAAACAGCAGTACACCGAGAAGGAATGCCCCGTGAAGCACCAGGCTCAGTACGTCGAGCAGGGTGACAAGATCTGCTTTACCAGCCGCCCGCTCCCGACCTGCGCTTCGCAGTGCAAGGCCGCCGAGAAGGTGCCGAAGTACGTCGATGTCCACTGTCGCGATGCTACCGATTCCGTGGCTCAACTGTTCAAGAACCAGATCCGCAAGGGAGTGAACCCGGACATGAGCAGCAAGTCGGTCACCAAGACTGTCAAGTTCTATCTGCCCAAGAAGTGTGTGCACGTCTACTAGAAAACGGAATCGCCTTATTTGAAACATAACGAATGTACCAAAACCCTAAAAGAAGCATCTAGAAAATGTTGAAAAAAATGGAGGAGTAACTTAAATAAAATGAATTTGAGCAAAATGAAAACTCTTGTGTAGCTTTATGCCTTTTACACCATCATTCTAATTAGCATTATATCTCATAACACCCAGTGTTCTAGTACATCGTAAAACAAGAACAATAATTGGTACCAATTCAAGCGGTCCCTTCAATTGGCTCTAACTTATACTTTATAGCCACCCGAATGAACTTCAGATAACAAAAATCGATTGCCGTACACCCAACTTACAATGTTGTTAAATTTTATGTTGACTTTAAATGGCATTTTATGGCCCTCATATTGTAATACACTGCGTCCCAAAATGATAGCCTCACCTAGTTTTTTCTGCGCAGGGCAAATACCGAGCATACAATTTTTTTTAAAAAATACACAAATATTTGTAAGTATACACTGAGTACTTTGCATAAATATTGTTGAAGAAAACGAATGAACAATCCATTTTGTACCAAAAAACTAAAATCAGTGGTGTCCCAAAATGATAGCCTCACTTAGAATTTTGATTAAATTGGTCTGGGGAAACGGCTGGCTAAGACATTGTTTTGATACCCGACCGTGCAAGGTGAGGTCTTGTGTCTTGCGTGCGTGCCCGGCAGCATTTTCTTGCTTAAAAATGTGCTGTTGAGTGTTGTGATTTTCCAGATAAGGCTTCAAATGATTCTCCAGGATGTCAATAAACATATCCTTGTTCATACGTGTTGGTATAATGGCCAATTCACTTCTACTAAGACCGCTGAACGCAGCCCAAATCATGACTGATTTACCTTCAAAATTGCGACGGTAGAAAAATCGTGCTTTCGTCTCAAATCTCGCCGGTAATGGATGTAACCATCCGATCCATCAATATTTAACTTTTTTTCATCAATATAATCCACCTAACATGAATTAATAATTTAAAATTTGAACAAGACTACAAAGTGACAACTTACGTTTCTCCACTCATTTTTCCATGTCATATGTTCTGTAGCAAACTCCAATCTAGCGACTTTTTGGTGAAGTTTGAGGGCAGAAACTTTCTTCATGGACTCTCTTACAATATCAGAACATGAATTCAAAGCTCGCAATACAGCATTTTTGTTCACATTCAACCAGAAATCGTTTTTTGTCCTACGGCAACCTTCGGTTGAATTGAAAGCAACTTAAAAAATCCTCCGATTATCACGCGAGAAAAGATTTGGAAGACGACCAGGAGACTTCTGAAGCCCATATTAACTGGAATCTTTTACATAATCGTTAATGACGTTTGTGAATCTATTTATTAGCACAACAATCTCATGATTTGACTTGCCATCAAAGCAATAAGCATCAATTTGACTTTTTTTCTCGTTCCTAGAGTTGTTTTCTGCTTCCAATGTTCAAATTAATTTACAAATTAAAGTAAAAGAACTTAAAAATTACTTTTGGCAACTGATAAAGTGGCTAGGAACTGGGTTGCTTTGTTAATTTGAATGATTTTTGAAGTGAGGCTATCATTATGGGACACTCCATTTTTTAAATTTTTGACCAAAACGTTATAATTAATTTTTTTTTCTGATAAATTAGAAGTGAAACACATTTCTTTGAGATTAAGGAATATGTTTCTGTCGTTTATTTTACCTTGCGATCATTTAAAATAGCATTTGAGTGAAAAAACTGGGTGAGGCTATCATTTTGGGACGCAGTGTAGGTGCGTTCCGAAACCTAATCATTAGACGAATTGCGCGAAACATCGTGTGGAGCTCGTGTTTTACGACCTGAAAGGGTGAGCTCAAAATCGGGTTAATTAAGGCCAATATTTATGAGAAACAGTTCTAGTATATCAAGTGCGTATGGTAAACAGGTTGATGGGAGCAATGCAACCGCTTTGGCCGGCATAAGCAATTGTGCTTAGATTGTATGCGGGCTAAATGGTAGATGCTGAATAGTTTTTGAGAAATTCAGCACTTCCTACACGCTCTTCTGAGTTCATTCCGAGACGTCTAGGTCTTTTATTGTTTTGGCACGAATTTGAGTAACTTGGCTAATTTTAAAATAGTTCATGTTTTGTTATGAAGTTGAGGCACGTTGCTCTTACGTGGGGGATACATTGATTGTATAGCTATTATTTGAAACCAGTTATGAGCATAAAAACCTACACGTCGATTTGCTTCAATATATCATAACAAATGGTTTGATAGTGATTTCATGATAAATTCGATACATATGTGCGCTTAAAAACCATTCCATCTCGTTCATCTTCGCTGAGCTAAAAAGGAAAAAACACTGCTCAATTCGGTGGTGCTCATGAAGAGGAAATATTTTTAACTTTCTTCATTGACGATGAGCGTATGTTTAATCCAATAGAACCGTGATCTTCAAGCCCAGGGAAACCTACATCTGTTTGGTGAGTGGTTGTTGCAAAGCACACAGGGTAAGTCCACCTCTTCCTCTTTGCTGTCCCAAAATTGTGACAAAATACCGAAACAGCTGGCCTGACCATGCCGGGGTGGAGGAAAATGTGGCATAGTGCTCGTAAATCCAATGGAAAACTGTTTTTTTCCCCGTACGCCGAAAACAGATACTAAACATCTGCTAATGCCAAGGCCATGGCGGTTGCCAGTGCCGGGAGAGATGTCCTACAAGAGCATGATGGCAGCTGAGTTCAAGGGCGTCTCATCTTGACACGCAATCGAAATCGAATCCAGATTGCAAACGCGAAGAAAACATATTAGAAGAAAAAGATCATCCTGACTCGCGTTCGGCAATGTTTGATTTACGGCCAAAACAAGCCATGTGCCCAAGATGTTTCTATTTGGCAGACTGCGAAACGTCTTAGGCTGGGATACAGCGAATCATTTGCTCATAATTGTTGAAGCGACGCCAAGTTGCTGAACGGGAAAATGTTGCGGGAAACCTGGGTAGAATCCAAACGATCGAACGGAACATATTCGCAAGTAGGATATTTATGGAAATCGATATTTTGCACCCATTGCTGTTGCTGCCACGATTGTTGTGGGGTAAAGTGGCGCCGAGAGCACCAATAAACACTAGCCGTCCATTTTAGTAACTGATTCGGAGGAAAGACAGGCGATCGTTTGGGCGGGACACGCAATACGAATGTTGCTTGGCAGCCGCACGAAAGTAGCGAAACGGGTTCGAAGCACTGCAAGGGCGAATTCGAATCGGTTTGCAACATTGTTGTGAAACGTGTTCGGGATAAACGTTTGCTGATTTTTGCAACAAAATGCAAATCCTAAAAATAGTTCTGCGTGGTGTCTGCTGGCATCTAAGCTTGGAGAGCTTGTTGCGAGTAAAAGTCAGACAGAAATATTTTGTGGTGGAAAGTGATGGGTTTCCTTGCACGTGTCTCATTTCCAATTTGACCAGCCGTCCACGTGTTGCGTATTTGCCGTTTGTCTTTCTGTTCAGGAGTGAACGACGCCAATTATCAACGGGGGCTATAAAACCGAGCAAGAAAAGAGAAAATAAACCAAATGATTATGTAATAAATATCAAAGGTAACGATCTCGTAGTCACCTGAACGTTACCTGTTCTGCAGCATAGAGTAAGTCATCGTTAATCAAAAGATGCTTCTGTCTCATAGTAGATTCTAATTTGTTGCAGTCAAACACCTGAATAGAGCGCAAGCGAGAGTGGTTAAGCCGTCTTCGTACAGTTGCAGTTTACGCAACGGAGCTCCTAATTCAGCTGGTCATTAATCCGTCAACCGCGGCCTAACCAGACACCGGTACGCGTAGACGATCGACGTCGGCTACTGCTAGTGCCAAGGCCAGTGATCTTGAGTTAGGACCGTACGCAAGCCGCCAGTCTGAGATCGCTGATCCACAACACAGGTCTGCAGCGTGGGCAGCGCGATCTAGATTTGACGGCGAGTGTGTGTGTCCGAGATGGGATATAAAAAAAGAATCGATAGCGATTTGCAAATTGTAAACAAACACTCGAAGCGCCAGACCGGCCGTGCCAACGAAAACAGGTGTAGTAGCATGAGAAACATAAATTTACTACCGCCACAGAATGTGCTACTGCACGGCGGCTGGAATTTAGTTCTGAAATCCATCGAAACATGTTGCCAGGCGTGGTGTAGTGTACACCTGGAAATCCGGACTGGTATGCTTTGCAGTAAAAGTGCTACGCTAATTGGCGTCGGTATACTTCTGAAACACTGGAAACAGACCTCACTACCGAGCAGAGAAGAAATCGTAAGAACTCCGCTAGCCGTTTGCCTACGTCATCGTCAAGGTAAGCTGTGAAAAGTGTGGCGGTACTTATTTTCCACAAATCTGTAGTAAGATTAAATTGGGTGCACACGGAAAGGGCTCTGAAGACGGTGATGGCGTGATGAAAATGTGCGTGTATTGCAGACGCGGTGTAGCAGCGGTCCCGAATCCCGAAGAGAAGATGGCCCGAAAGGCCTGATGCTTACCATTCCTTCGCACAGCGAGACCCGCACGGTGGAGGATTCATCCCCCTGGACGACACCTTTGTAGAAGCAACCCTGCAGCAGGCTGCTTTCGACGTGATCCTCAGCTTTTCGAAGCGATTCGTTGGGCCAAAAGTGGGTCACCTGAAGAAATGAAGTATTGTAAGGAATATTATTTGGCATACCTTATGGATTTTGAAGATATTTTCATAGAAGAAGTTGTATTGAATTCAATTCTAAACACCCGATTAAGCTAGCGAGACTAGCACTATCATTTGTTTGGAATAAACCTAAAATAGAACCCATGGTTAGTGGGTTTCCTCAAGCGAAAGGAATTCATATCTATTTGTAGCGTTAGATGATTCGCGCGTGTGGCAAGAATTTCGCTAATGGTAAACAGAGCATCCAAAATGTTTCGCACATTTCACCGTTAAGTCACATCCGGTGGTCTGGCAAAGATACTGTGGTGCTGTGTATTCTAGCATAGCGTCCCAGTTTAGTCACAAGCTACACACGAAAGATCGTGTTGAGCAAAGAAGTTTGCCCGAGAGTAAACAGTGAACGACGATAGGCCATGTCTTGAAATTATTATGATAATATTAACGACTCCTTGTGTCGATCATTCTGGTACTTGTTAAATCTAGTTGAGCCAGTTAGTTACCTTTATATCCTTTGAAATAAATTTATCGTCATGATAGAGCTGCAGGCGAAGATTGTTACCGAACGCGGTTAGTTCGTACTGCGGGTGTGGATCCCAGATTTTTGATGATCGACTCCGGAAGGCACCCGTCCGGTGAATTTGCGAACCACGCTGTCCATCCAAAACATCTGGAAAGTGAAGACAAGAGATAAGAAGAGAGTTGTGGATGAGTTTTTGAATGGAAGATGGTTTTTCGTTTACTGTGTTTGGTATATTTTTCGTATACTCATCACACTATCTATTTTAAAATTTAATGCATTCTTCAGCTGTATGTTGATTGTAAAACAGTGCAGTCCATTTCAGAGTAATGTCAAATGATTTTTCTGAAAGTTTAGCTGCCAAATTCAACTCACCTGCTTGAGATTCATAGAGCAGATCGTCTTGGTGCAAGGGTTGCACTTGCACTTTTGAAATAAAAACATACTCAATCGAGCCATTATTAGATTCGTGCGGTCGCGACACATCGTCATTCCCTAAATTACTGCTAATAATACTATTGGTACTAATGTGGCCATCAGATACTGATGATACTATTCCACTGCTCCCGCTGGTAGCGTTAGTTTCCGGCAACCTTAACGTAGATTCGCTTGATTCTGAAATGAAAAAAGAAAAAAGGCTTATTAGTGTCCAGTATTCTAAATTACTGTGCAATCCTTTTGTTCTATTCTAAAATTATTTTGCTCATTTTGCTTTATAAATTCAGACCGAAGATCTGATAAAGTTTTTATTCGTGAACATCAAGTGCAATAAATTAATAAGAAAAGGTCCTTTGTCCGATTAAAAACTAAGAATGATTAACAGATAGATATGGTGGTGAATTAATATGATTTTGATAGGGGTTTTTCACAAGTCGGGGCTTAAAACAAGTCCCAAGAGAGATGTCGGAAAGGGTTATTTGTCTGAGAGGCGCATTCCAAAGATTGCTTTACTTTTTCTCACTCATCTGAGATCAGATCGCATCGAAAAGCCTACTTAATCAACAAGAGTAGAAACGTGCTGTTAAAAAAAGGAAAAAGGGGTGCATACTTCTGGAAGATTAAAATCTTTTCACAACCAAGTTGACGGCTGTCCGCCTCGCGTTGCAAGGCAGGATAGCCAGCGGACAGATCAAGGTAGGAAAAAGAAGGTGGACGCCCGATTAGATGACCATCCCGAAACGGTCGCAACGGAGTCTCTCCACCTCGAAATCGAATGACTTTTGCATAAAAAATGCAGAAAACCACTCCCGAACCTGGTTGGTGGCTGGATTTTAGAATTCTAATCTTCCAGGAACGCCGGCGATGAACCGCTTCCCCGTGGGTCTGCCACATCAAGGGCAGGCTTAAGGTCAGTCTGGACACCAAGCAGGCGGTTTGATCGTCGCGAGCCGGTGGCGTTGAATTGAAAAATGTTATCAAGGCTCGCGAGAGAAGGCCCGAGCGCATCAAACCGGGCGGCAATAAAATTACTCAATTAAAACACCATCACGCGGCTATCAGTCACGGGCGGGCGAAGGATGTAATTAAACTGTGGTCTCCTTAATGTTTGGCGAAGTGGTCTACAGAAGATTAAATGCATCAACCAAACATGTACAGGGTGAGTGGAAACCGAATGAAAACAGGACCGCCGTAAATCTGCACTCGTGAAAAATCGTCCCGACGATCAAAGTGCATCCGAAAATGGGCAATTTAATTAAGAATGCGACAGTCGGTATGCGTCGTCCTTTCATCCTTTTGGCGGCGCTGTTTGCCAAACCGACCACACAGTGCATTCCGACGCGATCGTTAGCAATTTATTAGGCACTTTGGATTCTGTAGGGTGATGAAAGATATCTGCGTGAAATAACGTGACCAATCTTCCGAGCATGGAGGAAAACCTTTTTCTTAATCTAAATGAACGCTAATGGAACGCCTTTGGTGTCAATTAGGATAGGGATAAGTATGCCGGGTCGCCAATTTGCAGTCGCTACCGAAACCACCACCTGATTGGACGCTTAACTCATTCGACTATTATCAAAAATAAAAGAACTCATAATTCATCGATGATAAGACTTGTACGACGCTATCTGGTTCCTGTGTCGAACAGGGTTCTCGCCTTTTGTGAACATTTTTCATCCCCATAACATTCTTTGCGAGCCTCACGTCCGGAATATTCGATCAAATAATGTTGGGTGGATTTCCATGAATAGTTAAATCTAAACAATTATACGCACAGAAAGAAGCAAACACAAAACAAAACAGCTGGCATAAAACATCCATCGATGCAAATCAGCTTCGTCGGGGCCCGTTTCCAACCGTTCCCTGACGGAAATTTAACATATCAATTCAATTCGATTTGCAGCACGGTCGACAAAGTTTCGTCGGTGCTCGCGAGGGGAACAATAAACAATTAGGAAAACATGATCATTAGCATAATTTGTACATTACTGTCATGTAGTCCGTCGCTTCGACGACGCAAACGCCTTCGTCGGGTAGGAAGGGTTTGGCGAAACGGCAAATGCTCGGTCGAGTGGAATCGTTCGAATGGGAATTCCGCTCCACCCGTCGCGATCGCGATTGTACCGGTGCGCATTTTTCGAGCCAATCTTATGGTACGTCAAGACCAATGACAAAGTCAGGGAGAAAAAAAACTAGCGGAAACGAAGGAAAAAGACACGAACTTGCAGCACGGTCGTAGATGTTTGCAGAGGAGCAAGCAAAATAAAACGATACGCTTAATGATGCATTCAAATTGAATTGAACAACATCCGATACGGGAACAGTTTTGCTTTCGGGGTTAATAAAATGCTGGGTGGTCTCACGGTGTAATCGCATATCTGTCTCATTATGGCAAAAGAGAACTATTGGAGTGGACGATATTGAGAAAATCCTTGAATGTTAAATCAAAACAACTCTTTGTCTTTCTAAAATAATTCCTTGAAATTTCTTACTACTGTTAGGCGTCGGTTATCCCTTTCTTGTACAAGAAAGAACAATTTCAATTATTGATATATTTAACACAACCTGACGCCTTTCGATTCAAGTGAGGGCGCACTTCAACGAAGAGACAAGCATCGAAGTGCAAGAAACGCATCAATTCACTTTAAAGAGCGTCATCAGGCTACCCATCATTACAATGATTGCCCCAACGGGACACACGCGTTGGTTTATCCTTAAGAGGGATCAATTGAGAAGTGAATTATAACGAAAGGCTAAGAGTGTCCGGCAAGGCCTCCCACGACGCACTGATGAAGTGAAGTAGATGTGTTTATAGGCACTTTCATCAATAAAATAAATGCGACGCCAGTGGTGGGACAAAGTAAGCTGGTGTGATGATCCGCGTGTGTCAATTGTACCTACCCTTTAAAATGGCGCTTTCTTCTTGTAACGAGTAATGTGTGGGTTTATTTATGGAATGTCTTCTTGGAGAAAATACAAGGAAGATGTTTTTTTCCGTTTTCCAAAGAAAGTTTCTTAATTAACGCAGGCCTTCAAAAAAGCACACATGTTTTCGATTAGCTATATCATCGGTTCATTCATAATTTCCCGCAACTTTTCCAACCGACTCGCCCGCACATGCCCATGCATCTCTATACTAATGACCCGCAATATTGGATGCATTTTCCAACCTCGAACAGCAGATGAATAGATTAGCTGGGGCGTAGGCCGTCGTCGCCTAGGCGGAAGTTAATTTGGTGCGAATAATTGTGCCCGGGGGATCGTGCGCGACCGATCGTGAGCAAGTGCCCGAGGGGGGGGAAAGGCCGAAACCGTGGCCGATTGATGGTTTCAACTATTGAACGCAAATTGATACATTGTTCTTCGCCCACGCGAACGAGCACGGGTTTTTCTCCGGCAGACGGCTGCGACCCGGTCCGACGTTGCCGACCGAGAACGCCGATGGCACGTTTTTCAGCCCGCGTGCTGTGCGCAGCAGTTTGACTAATTTTTCACGGGCGATGGGCTCCAGCAGGCGTACACACTGGAGCCGAGGATTAGGTTGCACTTGCAGCGGTGCGCGCCCTCGCGACCAGGAACATGCAGTTAAAGTTATTACCATAACATTTGAACCGCATCGCATAAACAATACTATGCTCCGGCCGGCATGTGTGCACACGCCGTGGAATGCACTTTTCCTCGGCTAGATTTTGCCCCCCCCCCCCCCCTCCCCCCACCGATTTCTTTTCCGTTCACTGGCTTGTTTTCAACCAAAGCCGACCGACCCGCGCCCAGGCTGCCCGGGACTTCCTCTTCCTTATGGTTTTTATGGAGTAGGTGGTGGTGGACCCGGTGGTGGAAATGGAAAACAGTGTGCCTTCTTCGGTTTCAAAACAAACCGGCCCGGTTGTGGAAACGATAGAACCGTGGGCATTTCTATGCGTGCATTTAACCTTATTTAGAAGCGGCTCAAAGGTGGGTGTGTGGCGAGAGTGTGCGAATTCCGAAGGCGGTGGGGGATTCGAGCACAACAAGATTAACCGTTGGATGGTTTTTCCATCGCGCTTAGCACTAAACTGTTTGGCGTTCGTTGTTTTCAATTTATCACGGACGACCTGGGCCCCGCTGCTCTATCGCCGATCGTGACTGTGCGGAAACGGTCAGCTGCAAGCGGGCAACCCGTGAGGAAAAAAGCAATCGAATGGCCGCTCTCTAACCGGCAAAAGGAAGGTAAAGTATCCACCATTACGCGACGCTTAGTCAGCCATTCTTTAGGGATGTTCCTGGGTACGGGAAATAAGGACTAGGCTCTCCGTAAAGAACATTAAAAGCCCACGAAGTAGACGCCTAACCTTAAAACCTTTGGTAGACAAGATTAATTACAAGCTTACTGATATATCTGCCGGATTGGTTATGATCCTCATTATTTAAAGATGAGAAACCGATCCCACGTCCAGGCTGCTCGATCATCATCTGTTCGTGTAAGTTGGTCGGGCAAGTAAGACAATTTATTCCACCCCCGGGCGCAACCGTTGGCCGTCATCCCATAATGGGGTAAGTTGTTTAATATAAATGCAGAAAAATTAATTAACCTCAAGATCAGCGAGGGGCAGCTAACCCGTACTAGTCGCCTACAAGCTGTTCAAGTTTCTGGTATGCCACTTCGCGGGGAACGATAGATAAAATTGTATGATGGAAATGCATCGCATCAGCGGTTTCTACCAGGTAGGTGACGATCGTTCGGTTTTAATGGAGAATACTTTTCATCTTGCGACAGTCGGGCCGGGGGTTTGGTATACAAAGCAGCTAACCACTCGAGGGGAGCTTTCATCTTCAGGGCACACTAATTAGAGTTGATGGATAAAGATAAATCTTTTTTTAATGACAAAATGTCGCACAAGTTAATTAAAGCAGCGGAACTGGAGAGGTTTTCATTCCAAGCAATTATGCTAATGTTCATGCTTTTGATAAAATGTATCATGTGGTGTAAACTTCAAGCTACTCCACAGTCCATATTCCGATGAGCATCGTTTTGAAAATTACCACCCTCGTTTGATTACAGTGACATCGTTTGACTTTTACATTCTTCTCCTATAGTACTACCCCTTCTGGTTCATAACCTCCAATCTGCCACGACACGACCACGGGAAAGGTTAATAGCAAGCGGTTTTCGAATGCCCACTTAACCCATCTTAACCTTGGATCTCTCTTGGGTCCTTTCGTTTCGTTCGCATAATGTCTCTTCGGCTGAACAAACTCTCGTTGTCTTACAATCTCAATGTCTCTTCCTGTATCGCTGCTGGAAGATCGTTTTCACGTGCACTACTCGCAGGAGAACCTGGACCGATTCCTGCGACCCACCAGCGGGACAGAACTAACGGCATGTTTTCGGATGCCTGGGTCGTGGCGGGTCGTAGCACCGATGGCGCACTTGTAACCACCAGCTCCGACGGTGCACGTCGTTAAATGTGAAAATCAATATTGTTTATGCTAATTGCGCTAATGGGTTATCGGCTCGCAGGGCACATTTAATTGATACTGATTTGTTTTCTCTTCCGCCCTTCCGGGATGGGGGGGTTCGGTTCGGGAGGTTCTTCTTTGAGGTTCCATTTCGCCTACAGTTGTTACTTCCCCCCTTTCGCGTTCTGCGCCTTCGTCATCGTTAATGATGCTTTATCCGATCTGAGCGTACGCTTGTTTGGCTTGTACTACCGACGGCTTGTCTACTTAGGCCAATACTTGCTGTTTACTTTTAGCCCTTGTCGACGACTCTACGGTCGAATGCACTCTTCCATCGGGGTGTCCGGACGGTGTCCCCTAAGAGTGAAGCTAAGTGAAGTCCCAGTACCGGTGGAAACGAAATATACGAGGTGTCCTCTTTTCGCTGCTTTGTGTACCCTTTAACACCTTTCCCGTACCGCTTACGGGGGGTGGGTTTCCCGCGCCCACCCGGCGCTGGACAAAACGAATGGCGCCACGACAGATTCTTGACAATTTAAATGTTTCTTTTTTTTATCGGCCGCTTGTTCGCTGCCGCTGCTCGTTTATTAATACCATTATTGATTTAGCGCGATAGCCATCGATGGTCGTCGGCACGAGACTTCGGCTCCCAGCAGCAGCAGCACCGGTCTTGAGGCACACGCCGGAAACGAGTAGCTTACCCATTAAACCTTCTTCGGCATGCAGTGTCCCCTGGACGTAGCGGCTTATTTTTATGAGTCCCCTGCGGTGCATTCACCATTTCATGGACCTGCTCTCATTTAACCTTTTTTCTGCCCATGTTGGCCAATTTGATTGAACAGTAGCGAGCGCATGGATAGTTGGACGTTATGTGTATCTTTCGCGGGGGAATCGTCTACACGTCTGGAATGGTGCCCGTCGTTTTTATTCCCTCAAAAAACGCGGAAGTGAAACAACAAGTTTGCCACTTGGTCGGATGGTTCGAGAAAGGCTTCTTGGCTGCTCGCTTTCCGAACAGGAATGTTGACATTTGACACAGGGACAACAAGAGGTCATCGTGGAAGATGGATGGAATTGATTGACAGACGGTGGATGGAAGAACTTCATGGCAAATTGAACTGATTTTCATGTCTTCAAAAAGAACGTTCTTCCAGACTTCCGGATATATCTCAGATTTAAACAGTGATGTCCCAAATCAGTAGAACATCGACAGTTACCTGTTTGAAATTTGATCGAGCTTAAAGTCCGCTTTAACACAATGTTGTGAAAATAAAGGAAAAAAGTTTGCACAAATCTGTTGTCTGAAATCTCGAAAACAAATACCAGGCACCGTCATTTTGTACCGTTTTGAAACAACCCCATAATATTGATCAGATAAAAATGGGCAGGAGTGAAATGTTCCGGAAACAGCCTCTTCATCCTCATCATCGGCACTAATCGATTTCGATTATTGGTCATTATTTGACGTTTTCGGCTTTCGAGGGCGCAGGTTGATTTCACATTTAAATATATTCGATCTGATAAAGACCACTCAATTGCGCACCCGGAGCTGGAAGGTTGCCTAAGTGGCCCCTTCTGCGAGTGGCAATCTAAGATCGCCCAAGTTCAGAAAACATTGGCTGCGAAGTATCAATTACCGGCGAGTGGACGTGACTCACAGGCCAAGTCACGCTGGAGCCGTCGATAACTGGACCCGCCGGGCTCGGTCCGGCTCTCTGGAATCCTCTCCGACTCGTAGGCCCGGTATGGAAAGGGGGCCGCATGATTAACGGCAGCGAAGACGCCATGGCGCATGGCTTCGCTGGAGAGCCTTGCTAGCGTGCAATGGAACTATCTGCGCCGGTTTCTACGAATCCTTGCGCGCAATCGGTGCGACTAATGAGGCAGGTGGTGTTTGGCAGGTTTTGCCGCAGTTAATTATGATAATTATGCGACCGGGTCGCATCGGGGTGTTAATGCGGGTAATGGTCAAATAAATGAAGCTCCCTTTGTCCCTTTGAAGTGGCAGAGGATGCCCGAGAGGAATTGGAATTCCTCGTTTCACGTGCCGGGACTATGTCACCTCGATCCCGTGGCTTGCGGCATAAGATGATAAACGGGTGCAATTATGGTGCAAATCACCGTCGATTATTGTCGAGTCGGAGATAACTCTCTCTCACTCCTTCTCTCTCTCGTTCGGGAGCTCCTGATGAAATCGTAGCTGCTTTTCTGGCATATCCTCCTTGTGGAACTGTGTCATTTGCAGATCCACGTCCGAGTACGCTCCGTCACCCTTCAGAGTCATTTGCGGCAAACGTTCAAGGAAACAAAAATCTAGTTCCAAACGTCATTTCATGGAAGCAGCAACCAGTGCAGTTCTTACCGACGGCTCCATTTAATACCCCTACTGAAAGAAATGCGCTGGCGTGATTTTCTTGACACCCGGAAAGTCGGTCACCGAATCACACGCAACATGCGGTGCACTACCGATGACTAGAACTGGCCGGCGACACGAAAGTGTGCTCGGTTTTGAGGAAGTGAGTGACTGCTTCTAGAACGTTTGAAAACCTTTTATGGTAGTCTCATTCCCGCTTCCGTATGATCTCTCTCTCTCTCTCTCGAGACACGACTAACCCCGTGGCCGAGGGAAGGATGGAAGGAGGTCAGTGTTCCGGGAGCAATTGCGACCCTCCCGGAATGTGACACTTGGCGCCGCAGTTCGTGACTTCGCCTAAGATCTACCGGCAATCAAAGCGTACGGTCAAGAGTGCGCGGGAAAGTCACTGGAATCAGTTTGATTTATGATCGACCCATGATCGCCGGATTAGCACTTCAGCAGGCCGCCTCTGGTTGACTGGTGTTTTGGCGTGGAATGGGAGAAACAAAGGATGCCACTGGGTGTTACAAAAGCAGCACCTCATGCGTCCCAACGACGGGGCCAAGACATAAACAACCAATTTGCATACACATCAACGGCCCGACGAACCGCTAAGAGGGCGCTCGTGCCTGACCAATGTCATAAGGTTTCACTTTTCTCGCCGCATGTCAATGCATGAATGATGGTTGGGTAAGACAGATTTCGTGGAATATTCAAGTAAATAAGTGTTATGCACTGAAACAATACCGCTCGTGCTGAATGCGGAAAGAAAAGCGCAAATGAAATTGATCTGACAGGCGATCGGGGCGGTCAAGCGTAAATCGTTGGAATGGGATAAGCATTCGCTTGGTTCATAAATTAAATTATACCCGACTGTTGCACACTAGCGATTGATGCTTTTCTAAAATTCCTAAAGTATCGTCTTAAATCAAGTGCGACCGCATGTTGTAAAAATAATCCCGAAAAAAAAAAACCAAACACTCCCACCAAGTCGAAATATCGTACAGCGAGAAATTGAAAGTGCCGTTCCCTAGGGAAAATGCCAGCCAAGAAAAATTCGCCAAAAAATCCCAAATTGAAAAATAAGTCAAAAAAGGATACACGGGCCGCATGCACGATCCACTAGCAGCCACATAAAACACCCACCGTTTCGTGACCGTTTCGGACGTAAGTACGACATAATTACAGACGCCACGATGATGATAAAGTACCGTGCGTACCCAGCAGAAGAATTAGAAGTCAAAAGTCGTGACGAAGAATAAATAATTCGTTCTTGGTCGTTGGAGCTGTTTCGCTGTTGCTCGGTCTGCCAACCGATATTGTGGTCCGCATAGAGCGGCGACCACAGACACCAATGCGCAGGTTGCCGCGCCTGTTGCGCAGATCCCATAATGTGTTTTCGCGCGCACGCGATGTTTGACTTCGACATTCACCTTTGCGGAGATAGTGGCCCGGTCCGCCGCATTGCGGCATCGGTACGATCAAGTTCAACGAAAGTGCCGAGATTGTGCGGGGGGATGGCATGGGGGGGATGCTGTTGATGGATCGCACGCCGTGGTGTAAAGCCGTGCCGTTCGATCGCTACCCGTTTTACGGTTAGATTTATGTTCGTGTTTGGCGAATGACCAACGGAAAGCGGTTTTGACGGCCAGAATCGGGTAGCGGGATTGATATGCCGGGCGCAAAGATTTGCATTGCGGGCTTGGCCATATTTGTGACGTGCCAATAACAGGGTACTAATAATTGTACATCACGACGTTAATAAGAGATCTCTTTGCGGGAGAAAATAAAGAATCGAACGAAGTATTTTGGGCTGTGAAATAATTTATTGGTTTTACAGGGCAGCACCATCCATGGGAGCTTTTCATTTTCGGGCCCCCTCTATTGCGGTTGCTCCGTGCTTGGGGATTTCGTGAACAGGTTTTTGACGAAACTGATGGAACTTTTGCGCAGCCGCGCTTCGAGCGGCTCGTGGGAGGATGACGGTTTCGGTTCCTCCACGACCGACGACGACTCGGGTCGAGCCAACGGCATGGTTGCCAGGGCACGCTCATGGTACTGCCGCAGGTAGTTGAACTTCTGCAGCGCACTCGGTGGCGTGATCGTGAGGCGGATCGAGAGCGAGTCCTTCTGGATGTAGCCGTTGTTGATGAACTCCTCGCGGCCCAAGAATGTTTTCCAGCCAAACGGCAGCGCCGGTTGGAAGCAGTACTCGAGCGTCTTCTTGACAACCTTCTTCTCTGCCCTATGCAGCAGCGCCACGGTGAACTCGTACCTGTACGGATGGAGACGAACCGAGGTTACAACGGGCAAGCGCAACGGGTTACGGAGCCGATCTTACTTGTTAGGAATGCCGTTGCATAGCTCGAGGAAAATGCTCAAGAAGTTTCCTTTGCATTCGCCATTGCCACCGGGAAAGATTTGCAGCCGCCAGCTACCGCCAAGGTCGTCAGTCAGGACGTCTGAGTATAGACATCCGAAATTTTTAGCCGCCTCCACAACGTTCCGCACGGTAAACACATGGTTGAGGCAGTCCGGTTTAGTTTCCCTAGAAAAGGTGGTATCATCAAGACGATCGTTGTATGCCTTACGCACGATTCACTTACTTCTTCAAATGTTCCACCTCGGCCGCCAGCAGGGACGCTCGTTTCTTCATTTTTTCGTACTTGTCAATCAGATTCAGCGCTCGTACCGAAAAGCGCAGCTCTAAGCCGTCCTCGAGCAGATACGATTCCTGCAGCGCCTTCAGATCGATGAAATGATTTTGACCCCAACCCTTGCGCAGCTCGAAGTAGGTCTCGTCTTCATAGACATGGCTTCGGTTGGCGCCCAGCAACTCGACCGAGTAGTGATACTGCCCCTCGATACCGCTGTACAGCTGAAGGAAAATACTGAGCGACATGTTTTTGGCATCATCGTAGCCATTCGGGTGCACCTCTAGCCGCCACACCGAGCCAATGTCATCCGTGACGAGGTCGGAATACTGAACTTCGTTCGAGCTCCGTGCCGCCGAATACTTACGCACGGAAAACTTCCAGGCCGATGCTTCAGGAATCAGCTGACTAAGATGCACGAACGAAAGCACCAATAATGTTAAAATATTTCAACTCAAACATATTCGACTGTTCGACCGTTGAGGCATGCATTTACCTATTGAACTGGTATGGTTTAACGTTAGGACTGGTTACTTTGAGATCCTCAACCAACTTCGCACACGTCTGCTCCAGCTCCGGTCGCTTGTGCAACAGATTCTCGATCAGCTCGTTCTCCACCATATACTTGGCCGTCTCCAGCTTAATCTGATGTTTGTCTAGGTTTTTGGTCAAGATGTCCGACCATGCATTGGCCTCTTCGATTTTGTCATGAAACTGCTTGTGTATCTCGCGAAATTCCTGCTGCACCATAATGTTGATCGTTTTGATGAGATTATCTTTGGATTGCTTTAAAAGTGCCCGCTGCTTGTCCAGCTCCTGCGTGATGCGCTGCTCCGTTTCGATGAAGACGGCTTCGGTCTCTAGCAACAGTTTCCGCAAGCCCTGTTGCACTTTTTCCGGGCAAACTGTTTGGCCCTCGGACACTCTCGAGATGCTGGAATCATTCTTACTGTCAACAAGCGACTTGAGTGCATCGATCGCACTGCCACTGCGAAACGATACAAAATCTTCCAGCGTTCGGTTGCACTTGCAGTTCGGACACTTTGAGCTGCCATTTTCAAGTTCCTCCTTCTGCAACCACTGGCGAATGCAGCCGTGGCAGAAGAGCTTCGAACAGGCCGGACAAAGTCGCGGGTCGTCGACGCTGCTGAGGCAGATCGGACATTCGATCGTTTCACCGAGCAACTGCACCAACTGGTCTGCCGAACCGGATGCCATCGGAGATGAGGTGAGCTAATTTCGCCACTGCCGGTGCCCACTGATAAGCGTAGATTGATCCCGATCGTTCCGATTAGCTAGGACATCGACCTAGGTAGATTATGGATTGCTTATCAGCGAACAGCTGTTGCGAACAGCTGAACGCTTCGATAAGGTTTGCACTAAAACAGCCGGCACAAACTGATGACGCATCTGATCGAACTATCTGCTAGACAAATTGTTTATGACACGAAATTAACGCACAGGCACTAAAATATTCGATATTTTAACCCGAAATCACAGAGGACAGGAAAAATTCGACCAATATGTCATGAGCAATCGACTGAACTAAATCTGCGCATTGGGGGAAAGACGCGAGAGAAACGATTTTCACCGCTGCGTTGGACCGTCATTCTTCGAGGAGGTAGCTCTCTGCTTGTTCTCACCACACCGACTGCGTTCTATTTTTAAGCAGATTCAAACATTCAGAGCATTCGCTTTTCATTTTCGACACCAACACATATACTGGCAGGGAATAGAAGAACAGCATGAAACACGTATGACTAATTCAATGGCAAATGAGAGGGAGAGCAAGGAAGAATGCATCGGAAAATTCACTGTTAAACATGTGCTCCACAGTGGAATCAATTTGAGTACACCAATGTCTTTGGGAAAAGGGTTTTGAGATGAGAGAAATTTTCTCACAAATATAAACCATTCTGTCCCAAAAATAAGTCTGGCGTTAAACATGGTATTTCATACGCTACGGGAATACCATTCTGCTATTTCCACGGGCCTTTTGCAAAATAATGTGGACCAGCAAAAAATGATTCGGATCGCGATCTTATGGATTGAGGCGATCGTTAAATATTGATACGATGCAAAAAAATGTTTTCATGAATGATGCTGATAAGAAATAGGCGATAAGCATCGGTGGGATGTAGTATAAAAGGCGGTCCTGATCGCTCCAGAAGGTACATTCTCGCTTTGGAGTGTGATCAAAGCATATCAAAGCATCCGAGAACAACCGACCATGATTGCGAAGTTACTTCTCCTCACGCTTGGTAAGTAAAGATCAGCAACATTACAAGGATTCAGGATTCAGGGTTCAGGATTCAATCTGCCCAATTCCAATCAACGAGAACGAGAACGACAGCATCCAGGAAGGAGAATCTAATTATCTGTTTGTCCTCTTTCATAGTGGGGGCGTGTACGGCGTACCAGTACTCTTACGAGTATGAGTTCCCGTCCTCCCGTCCGTTCAACCAAACCGGCTTCGAGTTCGGAGCCTGGGAGCCGAACCGGGAGTACGTGTACAACGTCACGACGAAGACCATGACGGCCCTGCCCGATCTGGAGGACTACTGGACCGGAATCGTGACGCACGGTTACCTCGTGGTTCGTCCGAAGGATCACAACTACGTGGTTGCCTACATCGACCGTCCGACGTACGCCACGTTCAACGAGTATCTGCCCCGCGGATACCGCACTGAACTGTCGCACTTCAACCTGAAGTGGCAGCCCATGCCCTTCAGCTCGAAGCCGTTCGGAATCTACTACCACAAGGGAGCCGTCAAGGGCTTCTACGTGGAGAAGACGGTCCCCAACCATGAAGTGAACATGCTGAAGGCCTGGGTTAGCCAGCTGCAGCTGGACACGCAGGGCGCCTACGTGATCAAGTCGGAGTTCAACCAGTTCCCGGAGAACAACACCCTCACCGGAGTGTTCAAGACCATGGAGCCCTCGGTGACCGGAGAATGTGAAACCCTGTACGACGTCAACGCCATCCCGGAATACTTCCTGCAGTCGCACAAGGAATGGGTTCCCCAGCCCCAGTACCTCGAGGAGGACCAGCACGTCTTCCACGTCGTCAAGTCCCGCAACTTCGACCACTGCGAACAGCGCATGGGCTACCACTTCGGCTTCAGCGGCTTCAGCGACTTCAAGCCTAACGGTAACCAGATGGGAAACATCATGAGCAAGTCTGAGGTGACGCAGATGTACCTTACTGGAAACTGGTACAACTACACCTTCCAGTCGGTGTCCACCGTCAACAAGATCGTCGTCAGCCCGTCTCTGGTCAACAGCCAGAAGGCCATGGTCTACGCTCAGGTCAACATGACCCTCAACGACATCAAGCCCTACGACAAGTTCCCCGAAGGCCCTGCTGATGATCGCCAGGTGTTCGTCGATCTTGTGTACAGCTACAACATGGCTCACGATAAGAAGAACTTTGTCCGCCCCGCCAACGAGACCGACGACTCTTCTGACTCCGACTCGTCCAGCTCCTCGGACTCCAGCTCCAGCTCCAGCTCCAGCTCCAGCTCGGAGGAGGAAGAAGAGAACAAGAAGATCAGCCCGGCTGAGCAGTACAAGAAGTACGTCGACAATACCGAGCGTCGTGGAAACCGCAACCGTCGTGATCTGAATGCCTACAAGGAGAAGCAGTACTACGAGTCGTACAAGCGCGACCAGTACCGTCTGCGCAAGCACAACGATACCTCGTCTGATTCGTCCAGCTCGGATGATTCCTCCAGCAGCTCTTCCAGCTCGTCCAGCTCTTCGGAGTCTGATGAGCAGGATTTCTACGGAAGCTCCTCGTCGTCGGAGTCTGACTCTCTGAGCAGCAGCGAAGAGTTCTACCAGCCCATCTCGCAAAACCTGAAGGAGGCCCCGTCGGCTCCCCTGCTGCCGTACTTCACCGGCTACAAGGGATACAGCGTCCAGTATGCCCACAACGTCGATGCCGCCCGCCATGTCTACAAGCTGGCCTACGAAATCGCCGAGGAACTGCAGGAAATCTCGCAGGTCCCGAAGTCCAACACCCTGAACAAGTTCACCATTCTGGCCCGCGTTCTGCGCACCATGAACTACCAGGACATCTACGATGTTTGCCAGAAGCTGTTCGTTTCCCAGAAGGAGCGTGAGGAAGGCAGCAACCACAGCGCGTCGTTCGCCAAGAAGTGCGATGCCTGGAACACCTTCCGTGATGCTCTTGCCCAGGCTGGAACCCCGCCCGCCTTCAAGGTCATCAAGGAGCTGATTGAGGAGAAGAAACTGCGTGGCGACGAAGCCGCCAGCGTGATCGCTACCCTGCCCAAGACCATCCGCTACCCGACCGAGACCGTCATGCACGAGTACTTCCTGTTGGTGACCTCCAACGCTGTCCAGCACCAGGAGTACCTGAACACCACCGCCATGATCTCGTACTGTGACTTCCTGAACCGCGCTCAGGTCAACAACCGTTCGGCCTACAACTACTACCCGGTGCACAGCTTCGGCCGCTTGGCTGATGCTGACTACAAGATCGTGGCCCACAAGGTCGTCCCGTGGTTCTCCCACCAGCTCCGTGAAGCCGTCAAGGCTGGCGACAGCGTGAAGGTGCAGGTGTACATCCGTTGTCTTGGACATCTGGGCCACCCCGAAATCCTGAACGTGTTCGAGCCGTACCTGGAGGGTAAGATCCCCGTGACCCACTTCCAGCGCCTGGCCTTCGTTGTCGCTCTCGACCGTCTGGTGGAGAACTACCCGCGCCTGGCTCGCTCTGTCCTGTTCAAGCTGTACCAGAACACCGGAGACGCTCACGAGGTTCGTTGCGCCGCCGTCTACCTGCTGATCCGCACCAAGCCCCCAGTGTACATGCTCCAGCGCATGGCTGAGCAGACGCATTACGACCCGAGCACCCACGTCCGCGCTGCCGTCAAGACCGCCCTGGAGAGCGCCTCTGAGGCCGATGAGTTCGATGACGATATGGAATTCTCGCAGAACGCCCAGGCTGCCATCAAGCACCTGAACCCGCGTGACTTCAGCCTCCAGTACTCTGGAACCTACCTGCGTGACTTTGCCTTCCAGGAACTGGAGCTGTCCTACCGCATGTACTTCTCGCAGATCGCCTCTGATGACCACTACATCCCGAGCGGATTCTTCTTCCACCTGCGCAAGAACCTGGGTGGTCTGAAGCGTTTCTCGACCTTCTACTACCTCGTCTCGAGCATGGAAACCTTCTTCGACCTGCTGGACAAGCAGTACGATACCTACCACAAGCACCAGGACTTCAAGTCGAGCGACTACTACTACAAGTACTACAAGCAGTACCCGAACCTGTTCAAGGACTACTTCAGCCAGTACAGCAAGAACCACAAGTACCAGAACGACTACTACGAGCAGTTCGGAAACAAGAACCAGGAGGAGTTCCAGAAGTGGTCCACCACCCGCATTGCCAAGCTGCTGAACATCGACCCCGAGGAGGCTGAGGAGCTTGAGGGTCAGTTCATGTTCCAGATCTTCAACGGAGAGCGTTTCTTCGCCTTCAACAACCAGACCGTCGAGCAGTTCCCGAGCCTGGTGAAGAAGTACTTCGAAGATTTCGAGGATGGCTTCGCCTACAACGTCACCAAGTTCTACCAGCAGCAAGCCGTGACCATGGCCTTCCCGTTGGCCACCGGTCTGCCGTTCACCTACACCCTGAAGACCCCGACCATGTTCAAGTTCGAGTTCGAGGCCACCGCCACCACTCACCCGAGCATCTACAAGAGCCCGGCTGGATTCCCCGAGAAGGAATACGACGACTTCGTGTACATGCCGCGTTGGTTCAACGGATCCGCTGACGTGAACTGTGCCTACTCTCGCCTGGTCGATGCCAAGGTTGGCTTCGTGACGCCTTTCGATCACCAGCGCTACGTTGCCGGTTACCAGAAGAAGCTCCAGGGTTACCTGCCCTTCAGCTTCGACTTCGGCTTTGACTTCGAGAACAACGACTTCGAATTCAACGTGCAGCCGCTTGAGCCCAAGAAGGACGTTCTCCTGTTCCACCTGAGCTCGTGGCCGTACACCGGATACAAGGACATCACCGACCTGCGCCCGATGGCCGAGCAGCCGAGCGTGCGCATCCTGCACGATCGCGAGCAGACCACCAAGTCGTTCGAGCAGTCCTTCGGCCACGCCATGACTGGTGTGTCGCTCCGCTTCCAGGCTAAGTACGACAAGGACTTCATCGACTACGCCTACCTGATGAAGCACATCGAGCAGCACGACTACTGGTCCGCCCTGGTCTATCCGTTCGCCTCGGAGACCTACCACTACCACCAGCTGAACCTGTACTACGATGCCCAGCGTACCACCGTCCAGAACGTGAAGTTCGTCCTGCAGCACAAGCAGGCCGATTACGACCAGGACTTCCAGACCGCCGAAGTGAAGCACCCGAAGGGTCGTCACGGATACTCGGGATACTACAACGAGTTCAACTACGCCCAGCCCTTCGTCTACTACGCCGGAAGCCAGCGCCGCCAGGAGCAGTTCATGCGCAACGCCGGAGCCGGAATCCGCAACAGCGACGTCGATGTCTTCGACTTCGGAATCGTGTTCGAGGGCAAGCAGCAGAAGGCCGAATTCGTGTTCACCACTGCCTACGCCGACAGCCCGGTCGATGAGAAGGAGCGCTTCCTTGCTTTCTTCTCCTTCAGCCCGTACGTCTCGTCCAGCAACTTCTTCAGCTTCTTCCCCTTCTCGGGCAAGCAGTTCCAGATGTGCTTCTCCGCTACCAACGAGTACCCGAACATGCCCAAGCTGAACTTCCTGAACGCCCTGAACCTGGACAAGATCGGAAGCATGAACTGGGAGCTGTCTTACGGCGAGAAGTGCCAGGGAGGATCGCACGTCTCGATGAAGGGTAAGCTGTACCAGTCCGAGCCCTACCGTCACTTCCTGCGCATCTCCGAGGTCGGACAGGCCTGCAAGCAGCAGATGGACAAGGGATACTTCCAGCTCCCGGCTTGCCAGAACGCCACCCGCCAGGCCGGTTACTTCGACCAGTACTCGTTCAACTTCGAATACAAGGATGTGTCCGACTACGCCAAGAACATGACCTACCAGTTCTTCGACTACGCCCGTTACTTCACCTTCCCGTACTGGAGCGAGGACTACTTCTTCCAGGGCAAGCACAACCAGTTCCAGATTGACTTCCAGCTGGCTCCGTACTTCGACTACTACAACGCCTCCTTCTACGGTGCTGACCGCAGCTTCGCCATCCAGAACTACCCGATCGAGAACGAGTACGCTCGCTACTTCTTCTCCTTCCACCCCGACTTTGACTTCTCTGAGCGCATGTTCACCTACGCTTACCGCGGCAACTACCACCGTAAGTAAAACAGTCAATAGGGAATCAAAAGAATCCAGTTTAATTGGTCCTTTTCTTCTCCAGCGTCTTGCGTCGTCTCCAACAAGTTCGTCAACACCTTCGACGGTAAGACCTACGACTACGAGCTCGGCAGCTGCTGGCACGTCGTGCTGCACACCGTCAAGCCGGACTACTACTTCTACGCCCAGGACTCCCACTTCATGAACTCGGACTACGAATACAACTGGAAGAACGGCTTCGGAGAGGACGAGCAGATCACCATCCTGGCCCGTCACGGCGAGGACCACCAGCTGTACCTGAAGGCTATCCTCGGACAGTACAAGCAGAACGACTACAACATCGATATCATCCCGCACGGCCACGACCTCCCGATGGTCTACATCAACGGCAAGCCCCAGCAGATCCACGAGAAGTACGCCGTCGAGATGTACACCAACGATGATGGCGGTGACCAGCCCCTCATCCGCGTGTACGCTCTCCCTGGCAACGAGGTGGAGATCAGCTTCCGCGACGACGACATCAAGATCGTGTTCGACGGCTACCGCGCGCGTTTCTTCGCCGACCAGTCGTACTTCAACAACTTCGTCGGTCTTTGCGGCACCAACAACGGTGAGGGCGAGGACGACTTCATCACCCCCGACCAGTGCGTCATGCGCAAGCCGGAATACTTTGCCGCCTCGTACGCCATCACTGGCATGAACTGCAGCGGACCCGCCCAGGCGTTCTACACCGAGTACCACCAGAAGGCTCAGGAGCACTGCGTCAAGCCCCAGTACTTCTACGGCAACGTGATCAGCGAGCAGGAGGCTGGCCGTTCGCGCTACAGCTACTACTACAAAGACTTTGACCTATCGGACTCGTCTTCGTCGGAGTCGGATGAGTCGGACTCTTCGTCCTCGGAGGAGGAGAAGGAGAACCACCGCGAGCACTTCTTCGAGAAGCAGCAGTACAGCGAGAAGGAATGCGCGATGCAGCACCGTGTGCAATACTTCGAGCAGGGTGACAAAATCTGCTTCACGAACCGTGCTCTGCCGACCTGCGCTTCGCAGTGCAAGGCCGCCGAGAAGATCCAGAAGTACGTCGATGTCCACTGCCGTGATGCTACCGACTCCGCCGCCCAGCTGTTCAAGCAGCAGATCCGCAAGGGAGTGAACCCGGACATGAGCGGCAAGTCGGTCACCAAGACCGTCAAGTACTACTTCCCCAAGAAGTGTGTGTTTGCCAACTAAGCAATCAGACAGACATGATCTATTTATGAACATTCCAAATCAAGCAATCAGAAAATGTTAAAAAATATAGAGGTGACTTCATTAAATGAATGAATGAATCAAACACGATTGAATTATTATTTCTATCTCCGTCAGTTTCTATGTAGTAACTTTACAGATTTTTTTTTTTAATTTCGCTTGAACAAAACTAAAACAATCAAAGGTCTTTGAAACGAAATCTCCTTCAGTTATATGTTTAACTCGTAAAATAGTATTTCGGTCGATTGTATCCTCGCATCGAAGGTCAAGGCTGAACTGTGCATTCGATCACGCGCTCACTCTCCCGACTAACCAGAGATACTGGCATGTACAGACTATTTCATTAACAGTCGATACATTTGCAGCTTTCGGCAGCGACGAATCGAAATACGTCGACCGCAGATGGTATGTCATTGGTTTACGGGTGCACTGAACTTCATCTGCTAGACAACAATCAGTCATTGAAATTGCGGTAATTAGAGTGCACCCCAACGAGCCGAGCGTTCGCCTCCGTTCGGAAGAGAGGTCGGTCGTCTGCACGAGGTGCAGCATTGGCCTATGCTTAGCGCGTCTCATCCGCGTTCGCGAAAAAAGGTGGTACTATTTTTATGCAAACGATGATTCAATGCTCGACGATTGGAGCGGACGTCGCAATATCGTCGTATCTCCCGACGGCTGAGGTGCCATTCACGCTGCTCGCCTATAAATAAACATCATTAGCAAGCATGATCGCAGACAGTGTGTCAAAGCAGTCTAGGCTAAGGAGGGCTTAAGTCCTGGAGCACGCCAACTGGCAATGAGCTAACGGGAATGCCGTTCGCAGTACACCGAGGAAGAGTGAAAGGGAGCGGAGTTTAATATGCCGGCTTATATCAACCCTAACAAGCTCCTATCATGATGGTCTAATGAAATGTTCAGCGCACGGAGGGATAACAGTGGATTATAAGCTATCCATATGGCTTAGGGCCATGATCGGCTTTCGATAGACCTGGACCTCTTGTAGGAGTTTCTCTCATTATATCTTATTTAGCTAAAGTTAACAGTACGTTAATACCCGAAGACTGCGGATATTCATAAAGCGAACCTTTAATTCGCTCCCCGCCTTACTCTTGCTGTCGTCTAATGAGGTACCGTGAAAGACTACAACCCATACGAACTGTCGTTGAATGCAGCGAATGCAAATCCGTTTCTACAGTAATTGAATCGTAAAATGGTGAGACCAGTCGATCGATCACACGCGATCGACAACACGCAAGAAGTAAAGATCGTGAATATTGGCATTCTGATTACTCACGGCACAACACCGTAGAATTCTGAAGGTTCGCGTCGACATGGTCTGCGAGAGTTGTGAGAACTTTTCTGCGCTGCGTATCGACAGGCGAGTAAATTTGTAAAATTAGTGATCAAAAGTACCGGTTGGGACAGCTGAAACGATCTTGCCGGGGAGACATTGCAAGTTGTGGTGGTGGACTCAACGCACTGTCGCGAGTTGGCCGTTACTTACCTGGGAAAGAAAAACAAAGCAGATGAAGATTTATGTAGTAGGAAGATCGACATTGAAAGAAACGATATTATACAAAAAATATTGCCACTAGATATAACGCGAAACTCGTGAGGACAACTAGAGGCGAATAAATCAACAAGGAAAACGGAGCGTTAGGAAACCCCACTGTGGACTATTTCCTATCAGCTTAAATATAAAACAGCAACAAGGTAGTGATAAACGACACATTTAAATTCTATATGCTAATGACAACGATGGGATATTAAGATCCATTTTCTATTTCCTGATCATTCGGGCGGGTTATTTATCTTCCGTATCGAAATCATTAGACTGCACTCCGAAGCAGCATCGCTTCCACAAGATTTGATATTGCTGAGACAAAATGTAAAGACGACAGTATCAAGGATGAAAGATGTGACCAATTTTGTTATGTTTTATGGTGTTGAAGATTTTACGTTTGCTTTCTTAGAAATGAACCATAGTTTTTGTTGCAAGATTTTTAGCGGTTATCGAACAACCATTAGACTCTTGCAACACCCGAAGTGCCTTCTGAAGGGAAACTTTCACTCTGAAACTAAACATTTATCGCATTAAATAAAGAAAGATAAAACTCGATGCATGAAATTAAACGTTGACCAAGAAGGATGCAGATTGATTTATTCGCTTCATAAAAGAAAAATATATGGTATTTTTTAATATCTTTTAAATGCAAACAAGCGATAAAAGGTGTGCATATTCCAAGTAAGGTGTTCGCGTGGGTAGTCGATCATAAACCAATCATTCTGGAGGTGAAAGGGCCTAACGCCAATAAGGAGGTACGCCTCCACCATGGCGATAAAGTAAGCGTAGCGATAGTTTATAATTGACACTTTCCCCGATAGTGTGTTAAATTTGATCGACAGCCCAGGCAAAGAATGTTCAACTTGTATCGACGGTCGGTGCGCAGTGTTGCTTGCCAGCTGGTAAAGGTTTCTTCGGCGTTGGCTTCACGCTTTCGGCAACCTGGTCGGCAACCCGCTTCAACGGGACCATAAATAACCGCATCAAGTAGCTCCAATTCCGATAATTGAATAATAAATCCTCTCCCGACATTAATGGCGTCGTGATTGATGTAAGTGGTCTCTGGCAGGAATGTGCAACTCCTGCAACTTGTCCACCGTACCGTCGAAGCCCTAGCACGTAGCGAAATCATCAATCGACTGCTATCGGGGAGGACTGCGTTGGGATCCATTGGTACTCAATGGGAGCTAGCAAGGGTTGTGGATGGGGGGTTGCACCGATTTATGTTCACGTTTGTCTGCGTAATGTTAGCCTGATCGAATCCTGCTGTGTACTATTTTTGTCCAATCGTACTCAAGTGCAGCACTCGAGTGCATCCGTGACAAGGAGCTGATGCGGAGGATCATTATAATGCCGCACTTCACAGTTGAAGTTGTATCCATTGTCGTATATGTCGTGAGTATACTTCGCACGCCAGTGGCACACCTTTCCCCGCTCCGGGAACACACTGTCTAGCCTAGGTCTGGACACAAAAGACTGCAAAAAGTGCACCATTCAAGGTTGCTACTGCACAAAACGTGATTCCAAACGATCGTGCAGTTGAACCGCTATCCGTATATGCATTTTCAATTGGCTGCGACCTTTGCGCGGCCGTTTTGCATGTTTTTGGACGGTTCGCGTCACCTTGGGCTCAAGCCGTCCAGACAACCGAAACAAAGCGTTTAAATGCAAAATTGAAACAATAAAGTGTGTCTTGATTGGCACGGCGGGTGGTAAAACAGATGCATCCGCTGCTAATTAGCAACGGTTGCCACCATAGGTGGCGCTTTTTGCAATGCATCGGTAACCTTTTCCAAGCACAAAGCCGAAAGGAGCCAAAAATTTAAATTTGAGATACTCCTTCCTGACCGATAAGATATCATGCTGTTTACATTAGTATGCATCTGCTGATCGTCTTAAATCGACGCAGGAGCATGCCGATTATCTCCACGATGCGATAAGTTATTTCTGCCGCAAGTAATTTTTGTCGCTATAAATTTCAATTCGAAGCCATTATGCAAAATAGACACCGATCCGAACAAACAACAAACTGTTTAAAGATCAGATAACTATGCTACTAACAGCGCATAAATATAATCCTCAAGCGCATCGCAACATTTGGCGGGGCTCATTTTTCATCCACGCAAAACGTTTATTATTCTACCGGTGGACATTCGATGCACGCGAAGAATACCATCACTACTGTTCTCGCTCCTCTCAAACGACGAAACATTCTTTTGTTCGCGATTCGGGTGATTTGTGTTCGCCCAAAAAATAAAACGTCATTTTTCTGCAATTAATTAATCCTGCGACCAAGGACGCGCATCGGCCGCTGTGACGTGTATGCATGATTGATACCGGCTTTACTGGTGCAAATCAGCCGAGCGGAGCACGATGACAGAACAATCAATATCAGTTGCTTCAGCCCCGGTTGGAATGTGAACCGAGCCATTATATGCTACCTGACGAATGTTGGCAACCTGCCAAAACGAACGGATTGAGCGAGGCTTCTTCGCCGTCCCAAAAATGTTCGCCAATTTTCCTTCACCCTCCCCCCCAAACCGCGCGGGATACTTTGCATTCGTGGCAGCGTGACTTTAGCGCATTTTGTTTTCCTCCACTCAACCCGAGCAGATCGGAAACTATGCAACGCGCTCGAAACGTGCCGAGGATAATAAATCGTTTTATGTGCCATTCGGTCCATTAGAGCATTAGGCGGAAAGGGGTTGCACTTTGCGGCGCGCAACCACTTAAGGATGCGTCGCGCTAAGAACAACGCGAAGAGGTACGCTCGTGAACGTGATTTGAGTCACACCGGCGTGCCCTGGGAAAAGTTTATGCTCGCACTCTGGCAGGCAAGCCCCGGGATCGATTTGGAACCCGCCCGAAAGATCCGCCGACCAAAGACGGGTCGTCAATCATCCGCCGGACGAGTCGGTGAACGTCGACGGCTGGCTCTGACAGTGGAAGATGAAAGCGAGCAGGAATGCATGAAATCATGCAAATGCATTTTGCCGTTCTGGCCGAGTTAGTTGAGTCGGTTCTGTAACGCATGCACGCACTCTTGCGCGGGCAACTTTGCATAAGGACAGGAAACTAATTTTCCACGAGAAGATCTTGCAGCAGGACTGCTGCGAATTGAGTTTTTGAGTATGCAAAAACTAAACGAAAAATATTTTTCAAACACCTCACCTTTGTTACGCGATCGCATCGAGATGGTAGTTGGGTGGAAAAAATGTTTAACCAATTTTAAAACACACGCCATCATGCAAAAACCCGGTCGGTTTGACATTTGACAAATGCGAATTCTTGCCGTGTTTGCCATTGATTTCCTTTTTGTCAAGCGCGAACAATAAACTAATCTGTCCGTCGTACATGGCCTGTCCGCAGCACACCATAAACCCATTAGCAGCGAACCGCAGCCGGAGCTCGTAAGGCGACCCGATCCGACTGTCAACAGCTCGCAGATTTGGTGAACCACGGCCGGTGACAGGACGGCGCATCGGGGTCTTTGTTGCGAATTGTGTGTGCGGGCAAACAATTGGTCCACCAGCGAACCGACCCGCGCCCTGGTCGCTAACGTCGTATGTCGAACAAGAAAACACACTTCTTGACCCCCACGGATTGTAGGCTTATCAGCCTGCTAGCCGCACAGACAAGTTCGCAAACGACCAGCTATAGGGAGAGATGTTCTTCCATAAATTAAGCTCCGAATCGGGTGCCATGGACGGGGGGGTCTTTGATCGTCCATCGGTAGCGCCCACGCCGGTGTCGATGGCACCCGGTCCCGTGGCCTCAATTAAGAGCATTAGGCCACGGCTGGTTCACCGGAAGACGCACCGCGGGTAATCGGCTCACGAATCTAGATTGATCGTTATCCGGTCAAAGCTGGCCGTATGATTCCTCCCGAGCTACCGGAAAAACCATTTCGCCTAGAAAAGCCTTTCGCAGAAGCCAGAGAGCTTAACGTCCCAAATGCCAACCTACGCGAAATGGTGGCGGACACTGATTTCAAAATGAGGTGCAAATTGTTTCTTCCTTGCCCGTTTGCCAATTTATTCGATTCAATCAGTCGACTCTCGTTAAGCTGATCGAACTGCCGCGGATTAGGTTGGGGCTGGAATGCGGGAGCATTATGAACCAAGGTGAGGTATTCCTCGGACGACCGGCCTAGTCTGGGCTGAGAATGCTTCGAAATTGGCCCGTAAAATTAAATACAATCTCCGATGGAGAAGTCGTAAGCTGCGTGAAAAGGGTTGTACTATCGACGCGCGAACTTTACGAGCTCGGCGCGATGGAATGGTGAGTGAATGAGTGCCCCCGTTCGTCTCTAGACTGAGAGACAATAACCAATTAAGGCCAAGGAGCGGTTGGCATTCGTGGTTCTTGAGGAGTTGGTGCACGCCGCATACGCATCCAGGGCGGTGATGTTTGGCCTACCTAAGTGATGAAGTCATGCACTGGCGCACTCTAGGTTAGTAGGGTACCGGAGTGTCTGGAGCAGTGGCAAGTGTTTAGAACATAATTCTCCATATTTCGGACATCCATAAATTTGCACCTTGCCCGAAGGTAAACGAGCACCTGTACAAATAAGCTACCGGAGTTCGTCCCGGCGTTTGGACCAGTGTGGGCGCCAAAAGCCGACGATGGCCGCCCCATTCCCGAGCTGATTCTTACCAGACACGATGTGCTTGGCCCTGGTTTTCGGTTCGCGTGCCAATGCCCAGCTGTCGGAACGTGCGGATGAGCCGACGCAGCAATCCACCTTGAAGCACGGGGTGCGATTTCACGTAACCGGCGTCGGCGTCATGTCTGTCTCTGTGCGCAATGGTTTGCAAATTTGTGTGTAATACAACCGACCGCCGTGGGACGTCTTCATCGCCACCGTACTCTGGCCGGTGATGGAGTTATTTTGATAACTCTGTTAAACATGCCCGGTTGGCAGCACAAAACCGCCACCGTTGCAAACGGTGTATGTTGCGCGAGGGATACTTAAACAAGCCCCAGCGCATACGCCATGCGGAGAAAGTGTGCGAGGGAAGGTCGGGAAGGAAAAGCCCAAGGGGTAGAGAGTTTATCTGCAGCTACTGCACACGGGTCGAAAAGCAAGTGAAAAGTATGGTTTGCAGCGCGGTCAGCAAGTTTCCTCCGACATTCCCGGTGGAATGTGGATCGCCTCAGACACACCCGGTCTCTCCTGAGACTAGCGGCTATATGGAAGGAGATCGTGCTTTCTCGCCACACGTCTTACTCCTCGAGGGACGTTTGGTGGTCGAGGAATTAGCCGGAGCATTCCTCGAGCGCCCATGGTGCATGTTTTGTCTGCTAATCTGGTTCAGCTATTTCTAATCCGCAGAACTTCCGGACATCCACGGAGCAAACGGAGGAGAAATGAAATACGACTACTGGTTGACTGCCGTGTACTCGCGCCTAATGACCCTAGAGGAGGAGGAACGTCACATAAATAATCGACAGATTTAACGAACGTCGCCGAGACCGAGACAGGTCCGCTGTGTGGTGGCTTATCGCGAGATCAGCGTGCTAGACGAAGAATGGACTCCATATAGCAGAGCACTGGATGGAGTCGCACTAGCTTCTGCTCGATTTATATTCCCAGCTCCGCCCGGTGGCACGCCGCTGATCTATTACTCTTATGAATCCAGGGGTCAACACTGGGCCTGCTTCGGCCTGTTAGTCAACCAAACAGTGTTGGAGTCAATGGAAAGCTGCACGCAGACTTGGTGAAGCAGACTCCGACTAACCTAATGCCCAACGCCTAGCGATGGAAACCATTTGATTGTTAATCGCAATTAACGGTCGACTAACGGTAGGTTGTGACACGAGTGAACCTGTGGTGGCTGCATTTTTCATCCGTTTCCATCTGCATAGATCAACCAGGTGGATGCCTTAAACCCTTGAAGCACCCTTGGGTTTGGTTAGGCAAGAGTTTCCCTTAAGATGTCTTTTGTTATCAAAGCCTTATGCTCAATATTTGGGATAGTTTATAAGTATGATAACATTTGGAATAGCTTTGAAACACTTTCGTTGATGGTAAAATATATTTTGCGAACTTCTTTCTCGCTCGGAAAAGGTTCAAATTCAATTTTACAGTTGCCGTCGGACCCGAGAGCGCTCCCGCCTGGGAGCGCCATAAGCCAAAGTTCAAGGCAACAGGGCGAGACTGCTGCATTTCGTACGCACGCAGGGTTGCATATCGAGAATCGATACGGTCGAACAGCGCTCACCGGATGCGGACAAAGCTCCCAGTGGGGCAACCGCGGCAATAAATTATCATTCCCCTGCCGATCTCGATGGACCATGTTCCGGCGGGGTTCCGGGAGCCTTTGCAGACGCAATGACGGCGCGCCGCTCTGAGTGACTTCTGTACGCCTGGCAGTGCGTCGACGGGTAACATGAGCCTCGACCATGTTGGACCATTTTTCAATTCGTACACGCGAACCCGGCTGCGGTGGTGCGGTCCTACCCGTGTACGGTCCATAAATTACCATCTGTCAATCGATAAATTTTGCAAAGTGATAATTGCACACCACAGTCCAACACTACGTCTTTCCTGTGCTAATCGCTACCACCGATCGCGCCCCCGGGTTAAAGTCGGCTGAGCAACGTGCCACTTCCTTAGCGGTTGCCACCGGGGCGATGCGCGTGGAATGATTTGTGTAGCCACGGTTCGGCCGTAACTGTCGGTCGGTTGGTACCAAGCCAGTTTGCTGCCGGGAGTTGTGAGGTGTTTCTCGCTTCTCTTGGGCCCAAGAACCGTGGGGGAGATTGCGATCTGGAGCATGGCAAAACAACCTCACGTGCCATATATTGCAGAAGCTCCGTGCGCCGAACCACTTCCTACACCTTCGTTCCACGGCAGCGTTTGATGACTCTCCCTCCCCCTTTCAGCTATCAGAGATGTTTGATCGTGATTGTTTACAAAACCCGCCCGCCCGATCGTTTGTTCGGGAGAACTAAGCGCACTTTAAACACTCGAACATTTTGACACGCGCAAATGTTGTGAAGTGTGAAGTCGCCCAATCTGTCTGGAACAAGTACGACACGCGGGTGATGGAAAGACGGACCGCCCGGATGGATGAATCCGGATTCATCCGAAACTCCAACCACCTCCGCAGCTTCGTCGCACGTAGGCTGCGAAAACGATTATCGATTCATCTGCTGCGAGCCAAAATTGCGCGAATTAAGTTTTTATTACTTGTTTAGTCCGCCAAACCCGTTGGCGTTTGTCGGGCATCGTCGGTGCCTTCATTGAGTCGTTCGCCGCCAAACCATCACAGAACAGAATAAATCCGTGGGGGTTTTCAATCGGCCGCTACACTAATTCCCCATGATCTCATCACATGTGTGGAACTGTAAGATTTTGTTCTGTTTACTATCCTCAATGTTTTCACTACGTGGGTATTTGATAATTTCTTCAGCGACGTACTAGAATCAATTCCGAGAAATTTAAATATTTTAGGATCGAAACGAACCTGAATTCCACAGTTAGATATTGCCGTTACAGCTTTACCGAAATAGAATGTGTTAAATCGATGAGCGAAAAAGCGATTTCGTGATTTTCGCTGGCCAATCGTAAAATTCAAAACATAAAAGCGAACATTAACTATAAAATAACAAATATGTAGTCGCACGTGCATATTTGAGACCCCAACTTTTCGCCTCGGTTAAACCATTTCTTAAGTGAAAGAAAAAATAGCTTCAACTTACTGCTACCCACCTACCGGAGCTATCCAATACACCGTTCAGCAACAGCACGCCCACTGGACATTCGGACCTTCGGATACGATATAACCAACGGTTTAGGCTTGTAAATCGTCGAACGGCTAGGTGTGGAACCCCGTACCAACCGACATCGATGTCGCGGCGGGTCAAATTACAATTCGATCCCGAGCCACAGTGAAGAAAACAAAACTGCCACGAGGACTGAGAGGGGCGAAATAAACCATCCCCTCCAATACACCCTCTAAGCCATAGGGCTAGCGGAAGGGTGGAAGGGTCAGGGGTAGATAATGTAAGCGGGACGATAAAGACCACTTACGATGATTATGCTTATGGTGTCATACGCGGCGTAAATAAAAGAAAACAGCGAAAGACACTTACATCAGCGAAAAATTTCTTATTCATTGATGGAACGGCGGAAAACGAAACGGAAAGTTTTTCTCCTCCCTTGGTACACATATGGAGGGTTTTCCCTTTCGGCAGCGAGGGGGCTTTCGACTGCGGGGTGGGGGAAGAAGTGGACGAAAAGGTTATGACGGTACAGCGGACGGTACTTTGCTGACAATAGCAATCAGAAAAGTATTCTTCGATAAGTTATTAATGTGCATTCAAATCAATTCAGGATACGCTTGTGAGGGGTGCATGAATGAAATGTAAGCATACTAAACCATCTTTCTGATTTATAGCTCGGTGCGGATGTATGGAGATACGATTTTCCGAGTAATGAGAATTATGAAATCGCGTTACACGGATGGGATGCTTTTTCCTCTATCCTCCCACCAATGCACACCCACATTCACACCCGACCGGACACAGCGACCGCCGGCGTGTTGGTCGGCCTTAAATCAAACCTCAGAAACCGAAGGCATACGGGCGAAATGAAACAGGCTTCCTAATTCCACGCGGACGATTGCTGGGAAATGAATAAAGAGAAAGCAGGCAGCTTACCTCAAAGCGAAAGATAAACAAATCAAATCCAATTTCCGCTCCGCAAGCGAGCTGGATCGTGAAGGTGGTGGAATGAGGGGGGATACGATCGGGCAATGTGTGACCGTGTAGTAATAGGTATTGGTTTTCCCGAAGTAGATGGGGGGGGGGGGGGGGGGGGGGGGGGGGGTGAGTAACGGCCACACTGGTGATGAATGGAAGGTTATGCTTTTAAAACGCTTCATGCAAAACCGGAAACCATCGAACTGGGCGGGAAGGGAACCATCAAACGGATTTTCCCACCATGTATTTTTAAGGCAAGAGGAAAACCCACTACTAAAAGGAGCGATATTGTCGGAGGTGCATGGAAAGAATTACAACCGGTGATCAAAGATAGTTGTTGAAAAAGATGGAAAGAGAAAGAACAATACTCACAAATATCTTGATATTGCGATTTTGGGAGAGTTTTTCTCGTGATTTAAATGATCTTCGGAAACAGTAATTGCATAAACAAATCTCCAGGAGCATAAAACTCGATCAATTTTGAGGACAATGAAACATTGGCTGCTGCGCAGCGAAAGAGAACGTTGAGCAATGAAAAAATAAAAACTGGTACAAATTCCAACGCAGGCACAGGATTTGTTGGCATGCGATGCATTGTCCATTTTATCCACCGTGTCCTTAATTAACTCATCGCCTGTTTTGGTAAACATTCAATTTAGCATACCCTTCAAGCCTTCCTGTGCTGGCGAAAAAAAAGACAAACTTCTTGCACATTTTCGTCCACCTTCTGCAAGCGTTGCATAAATGACGAGCCTCCCGCTGGCCGCTGGCGGTTTTGGGGCGTGGACGTGCCCAATCGGGGCGATCTACCGGGGTTCACGTTGCGAGCCGCCCTCGGGCGGCATTCGCCTGTCCGATGCCCATTTTCGCGGGCATCCCGAGGATGTGCGTGAAGAATTTTTGAACAACAAAACTGGAATGTTTGTCCTCGCGTTGCACCGGACCATGCAAGCAAAGGGGGGCAGCAACATGTAGAGACGAGCAAGTCGATTTTCTTTTCCGATCTTTTTCACCTCTTTTTCAGCGCACTGCTTGCGTATGCGTGCTATTTGGACAATTTCGTCCACACGCAGCCCCAGACAGGGCTAGTTTCAAATAACATAATGACAGTAATCACCGCTAATCTCGTGCAGGTCAAATCACTGATATTTGGAGATATTATCAGTGACGTCGGAGAAGTAGATACGCCGTACGGCGATGATTTTTAATAAACCATTGCTATTCAAATTAATTTTTGCTTGCATCTTCGCTTCCGTTCACACTCCGAACACGTAGCAAATGTTGGTTACACGAGCCAGGAATGCACAAAATTGACAAACACGCAGACAGCTGGATCGTTATCTAACCGCTGCCTGCTGAAATTCTTCAATGCATTGCCTTAAAAAAAAGGCTACACTTCAAGTGCACTGAAATGACTTTGAGGAGCGCGACAAATGCGGTTAGCGTCCCTTGGTGAGTCCAACCAGCTCCTCCTTTCTCTTGCATCCACAGCCCTTTAAGATGATGCCTTTAATGATGCACGAATTTTTCTGCTTACCCGCTTTGGTACCGAATCAAAGCACCACGTCAGGCCGAACACGTACCAACTACCGGCCAAGCTTTTTGGCAGAAAGGAATGTTTTTGTCATTCTCCGTTGTTTTTCCCTCTTCGGTTTCTTTGTCCAACGGACGCTGCGGAAAAATCGGCCCGCGATCGTTAGTTGCAATTGCAAATTCTTGCGTTACACTTTGTGCTGTCGAGAGTTTCGGTTTCGGTTTCTGCAATTGTTATTAACTTTTTTTGCGAACGCTAACGAGGCAACATAAGTTTGGTCACAAAGACAAGGGGAGCACTTCCGTATTTACTCATCCCAGCAAGTGTATTCCATTTCAAAATTGGTTCGCTGCCAATTTCGGTCGATTTCTCCCCTTCTCCCATGTGAGTCATGGTTGGCGAACAGGCCAACCAGACAATGCCGTTTGGAAGATCCCCGTTACTTCGAGGAACGATAAAACGACAACCGTCCGTCGTAAAAACATCCTTCACCCGACAAAAAGGATTGTCGAACGATTGGTGGAAATTGATTTAAAAAAATGCAGTTATGGCGGAAGTTTTCAAAAACGTTTCTCCACCCGAACCGGTATCGATCGCTCCCCGAGGGATGCGTTTTTTTTTTGTTGCCTTGCTGCAGTTTGGTGTTTATGTTCTTGTTTACCGGTTCGGGTCGAATGTTGATTTTCGTGCCGTTTTTACTGCGGCGGCGCGCTCGCGTAAAATCACGACCACACCGTCGTGCCCAAAATGACCGAAGATTGACGGTTTGATTGAGATTAATGAATCAATAAAACGATGCACCGTCACGCAATCGCTACGGTTATCCACTGGAGTGGCGGTGGACTTTGTGGTCAACAACAAAAAATCACCCAATGTGATCGTAAAATCGACGTCGACAAACAGATCAATATTCCAACGAGAAAAAAGGTGCAATAAAAACAAAAACCGGTCCACATAAGCGGCCAAATACATCACTGACATCGGTGCATCGGTGAGGTGGATTGGGAATATGCACGACTCATTCCACGGCCACACTGTTTATGCTACTAATGGCGGCGAGGCCGGATAAACGCGGAAGACCGATCCACTCCAGCGCTGCACCGGCAAACCAAACTGTCAAGTGTTTGGTACCGTCTCGCAAGATAAATGATTCTTGAGCGAACTTTTTCGCTTTCGGTTGATCTACTCGAGCCTCCCGAACTCGTTAGGCGAACGGGTGTAAAATGCGTATGCGTCCGTACTCGTTGGCAGGTAGAAATGCATCTCCTCCAGTTCCCAGAGTAGAAGGAAGCGCAAATTACGAAACAGCAATGTCAGTGATTGCTTGTTCGGGTTGGAATGCCCTGACGATCTCGTTAGGATAGGAACCAGACCATGTACGCGGGTTCTGATTGATGGCTTTGAAGACACTTCAAGATAGTTGCAAAATTAAGCAACACCACTCAAGATGAATTGTCAAGTGAAGATTTTAATGATAAAACTGATTATTTATTTACAGTTTTTTAGCAGTTGATCAACAATGTTGCAAACGCAGGTCAAATGCAAATATATTATGTTTAACGAAATAAAGAGACTTTATCAGCGATTTAAATGTTGCATAGGGAGTCGTTTTTCAGCCATTGGAGTGTCGGTTTCTTGTAGGGAATAATTACTTTTTTTTAGAGATTTAGACAGAATGAACAATTATCATAATTGTTGTAAATAGTATGAAAAAAGCATAAATTATGGTCAAAAAGTTAGTATCTTTATTCGACCAATTACAAATGATAAAAGAGACTAGCGTCCAGTAATCGCCTCGCTTTTATAGCTCTAGTTATGTCGGTGTAATTTTTTGACATCGACTCGTTGACACTTGTCAGAGGTGTCAACAGTAAATACCTTCTACTTCCATGCGTCTAAATGATGCAAATTTTAATTTACTCGTTTGTGATTGAAATCGTGCAAAATGAGTTATTAATCGACACAGAGATTTTAATCCTTACCAGCGATGCGAATCCCAAACGAGTGAATCAGTAAGTAAATTACTAGTGCCTCTGTTTGTGATTTCAACTAGAGATTCGAATACTTCTTACGAATTCAAATCTCTACGATGACTAGTATCGTTCATGGAATTCTAATCTTTGTGAGAACCAAAAGTGATTTGCAAAAACTGTCGGTTAGAATCTCTCACTCTTACTCATCCTTACTCAGTACGCACATCACTAGTTTCTTGATCTTGCCTCATTCGTTCAAATCCCACCGATACACCGTTGAGGAAGAGTAAAAAAATTGACTTGAATAAAAAAAACTAAAAATCCACATACCAGATGAAAATCATAAAATCTTTTATGCAGAGTAATAAATTCTTACCTTTGTCATCTTGCCCACCGCTTCCGCCCGGTGACGTATCGTTCGGTGGTGTTTCATAGGGTGGCACCGGTTCGGACTCCACCAGCACACTAACGCCGGGGTGACCGATGGTCACGCCCGTGGTCGGCAGGAAGGACACTCGCGGCGGGAATGTCGTAAAGTCCTGCGACAACCAGCTCGGAGACGCCGGACCGCTGCGTGCGTTCGACGCATCGTCCCGCCCGGCCCCATCGGACGTGGATCCGAGCAGGTGCACCGTGACCGTCACCGCTATCACGATAAATATGAGGAGTATCACAAAAAAGCACACAATATCGCGGCGAGAGGAGGAGTAACAGCGAGTCGTCATCACTGCTGTGCGAAGGATGCTGTACGCTGCGTGATTGATGCGCACCCGGGGGGAGGAATTGGGGAGAGTGGGTTTGGGTTACCCTACACCCTTGCACACACTATCGACACTTGTAGAGGGACACCGGCCAACACTGTGTCGTTGCTTGTCGACACTATCGGAACGATTTGGCGGCTTCACCACCGAGGGAAAAAAGGGACGTTTCGAGAGTAACAGAGAGAGAGAGAGAGAGTGTATGTAAATGATCATGCATGAAGGCACCGGAAGTAAAGGCTATTCACTCTCTTCTGTTCGCGCACCACACGACCGGAACTACTCGCAAACGAAAGCGGCACGTGCCACCATTTAAATCGCACCCCGAAACTTGTGTGTCACTTGTTGCAAACAGGGCCCCGGATCAGGCCACGACCGAAAAGACGCTAAAAACCGTGCCTTCTCGCGCAAGGACCAGCCTGGGCGATCGGTTCGATTCCGGCTTCAAGTCTGCTGCTGCTCGCTGCTGCTTCTACTGCTGCTACTGGTTGAAAACACATTCGCTGGCTGTTCTTTTGCATCACTTCCTGCATTCGCGTGCCGTTGGCTACTGCGTCGGAGGAAAAATCTGAAAACCAATAAAGAAAAAAACAAAACAAACCGACGTAAGAAAAATGAATAATTGTTTCACCTGTCGTATAAATTGGGCCGGGGGAAATAAATAGCCGGTGAAAAGCGTTTGAAAACATACGGCCACTTCGGGAAGACATTTCATTGCCTTTTGGCCGAAAGACGATACCAAATGCTAAACCGGCGACAAGGAGGATGTCAAGGATGGTCAGGCAGGAGCGCATACGAAAAGAAAAATGGAACCAGATTCACGGGCGGTATCGTCGGATCTGTCATCCGGACGCCAGACGGCGATGACGCGTTTAACCGAAAAAAAAACCTATCTGAACCACCCAATTTTTTCAGCCGGAAAATTCATTTTCCACCCATGCTCGATGCACAAGGGAATGGACCGGCGGACATGCTATCGCTTAAGTGCCTTCGCCGACGGCGCCGAGTGTCGCCAAAAAACCCGGCCGAACGTTTTTCTTTACGCCCGCCATGAATTCGGTGCTCGCTTTCCCAATCTGGTGGCGCATCGTTTGAAGAAAAATCTGAACCGAACCGAGAAGATGGTATGGAAAAATTGGCGCTATTTTTGCACTTTCCGATTCACGGCAGCGCCCCGACGCGGTTCCCCTCCTCACCTCAAAACAGTTTGCTTTGCCTTAGTTCACACGGTTCAGGGCGCCATGGCGCGAAGTGGAACAATGTTCACCCTCGCCTACTCCCCCTGGCTGTCTTTGGATTTCGGTGGGAGGGACACATTTAGCCTTGTGCCAACAAAGGAAACCGATCGTTTACTTTGCGATTCGGCGGGCCCAGGAAGGTCTAGGCCAATGGGACATTTGAGAAGGCCAGCAAAAAATGGCGTGTGGTGACGTAGTTTTCTTTTTTCAATTTTCCTCCGAACGCAATTTGCGCCGACCCCGAGCGATAGACGTTCATTATTCATCCAATAAATAACTGTCAACGCAATTAAATGAACCTTAAAAAGCGTTAGAGACGTGGAAGGTACCAAACGAGCAGCAGAATCTTTCATCAAAAATTAAAAATAAAGTGTCCCAGAAGATTCATTTTCGCCTAGATACGATTTTCAGAGTGATTTTTTAAATTGGCACGAACCACTTGTATAAATCTAACGTTTGAATGAGGGTTTATCATACGAAATTTCCATGTTTCCAATTGATAATTGTGAATGAAAAACTATCAAAAATTTGTGTGCAAGATAAAATTGTTTTTCAGAAGCCTCAATTATAAACAAACAGTGCCCTTGCTTGACCCCACGCTCGGTCATCGCCCACATGAAGGAAATGGAGTGTTTGTCAAAATCTATAATGTTTGTAAACCATTTCCCGGGTTTTATTATGATTGAAAGCTGCCACCCCAGAACCGAAACGCGCGACTCGAAAGGAGGCTAATTGAAAATCAAACAAATTCGCTGCCGAAACGAATTAGCAGTAAGTAGCAGCTGACGGCCTCGCCACGGACGCCTCCAACTGAAATGCTGTAATTATACCCCCCCTTCTTTACACACACCGCTACCCCATGTAACGCTGCTTAAATCAAACGATTTTACGATCATGTAATCAGAGCACGAATAACGATGGACAGCTAATTGAACTTAATTAGACCCCCATTCCGAAAGCGAGTCGCCTACGATGCGTCCGATCCGCCCTCGTTGAACCAGAACACTCAGCGGCGTGTGTAAGCATCGGTTTGGGTGCTCACCCAGAACCACACACTAGTCCACGGTGGTCGCTGGAATTGATTTGGAACTTCTGCAGCTCAACGGCGTCCCCGATCAATGCCCGAATGTGCTTGATTTGGCGCCAGTTGTTAGACGAAGGGATCAGAGAGCGGGTGCGATCACTCTACTTCCTAAGAGGCTAGCGGTTGGGACTCACTGACGATGTCGCGATGACGAAACCCCTGGTTACGCAGTGGCGCCGAACGCTGGTTCCTCATTGGAGACCAGCTCCAGGGCCAGAGAATGGAAGGAATTGTTTAAATCCAGCGCCAACCCCCAAACAGGGCGTCCCGAAGCAACATCGCTGGGCAAGATTTGGTTATGTTGTTGTTGTTGATCTTAGCAAGTGCCTTTGGAGTATACCATCGCGCGCACGTTCTAATTGATCCGTTTTCGGTCGGTGTCGAAAAAAAAACGGCCGACACATAAGCTCTTCCCGCTCTCGATGCGCGTGGTGGAAAACATAAACAAACAAAAATCCAACGATCCGAGTTCTGCCGCACTTCCATCTCCTGCTGGGTAGTGTTTGGGGCTTTGTTTGAACGGCAAAGATTACATAAAAAAACGACACGCAATCGCATGCTTTCGAGGGCGTTTGAATCCACGCCCGGGCGGGCTCTTTTCGCCAACGCACACACACACACACCGGAGACCTTAGGATGGATTGATCGCTAACGCTACGGAGCGTTGGAGGATTCGCCCGAGGGTCAAAACGGCGATGGAAACCAACGGCCCGCCAATTAATAATCAATTATCAGCGAACGGTTTTTCTCGACGTAGGCGAAGCGCTGACGCTGAACACCATTAGAACCGCTCGGACTCCACTCCACGCAAAGATTTGCCCTGAGCCGAAGAAGCAGTCAGCCAAGCAGAGAGGGGAGGGGGAAGACGGATCGAGCTCGTGACGCGACCGAGTGAAATTTTCATGGCCAAACCGCGACCCGTCGGACGCCGGCCCGGCGAACCGGCGGTCGAGTACGTTGACGTTTCGCCTCCGGAGGGTACGGCGAGCGCACGCGCACACAACTTCTTTCGCGGCTTCGCCTTCCGAGCGCCAGTCAAGTTCAAGTTCATTTTTCAAGATCGCTTCAGCCCGATCGCTCAGCCCGGTGGAAAAGCATGCGAAAGCGAAAACATAGCCGTGCGCGCGAGATCATCTTATGCTGCGTGGGGGCGGGTGGAGGGAAGGATCGGCATCACATCATCAGCGGTGCTAACTCGGCATGCGGTTTCTGTGAGGCCATATGCTGGTTGACGTACTCGGCACAAGACCAATTCTTCTCCTTTGGTGCGCAGAACATAAATAAGGCGAAAAGAAAAGTTGGTGTGTGTGTGTGTGTGTGTGTGTGATGGTTCGACATGAGCTCGCCAAGCGTGTTGCGTGCCAAGCCACGATTGTAGATAGGTCCTATTGAGTTCAATATTTGCGGCTTAACGTTGATGCAAAGAGACACATTCAGTATCTAGACCTGTTGATCGTCTGAGGGCGGAACAATTCCTCGGTAAGAATTGCGGTGTGGAGACCCTAAACTGTCGGCGTTGCAATACACATATTGCTATCCGGTCCACTTGCAGGGACGTTGAGCTGACGTTCTTTTCCGACGCTAACCTTTGAGGTCGGTGGCATACCAAGACTCCACCAGCGATAAATGGGATCCGATATGATGCACCGTAAAACCACAGAATACGTTACACTGGAAGCATAGACAAGCTGGGGAGTGGAACAGGAAACGGTAGGGGGTCTGTTGTTGCTGCTTAAAGTGCCTCGCTCGACTTTGATCTACGATAGTGGAATAGACCCAACTGGATGTCTTTGTTGATGGACAAAGGAAGCTGAAAGAGGTAGGTTTTTTTAAATAGCAACTCCTTTTGGGGTTTGGTTGGAAAAAGGTTCTTTACCTTTTCCAAAGCAAAATAAACAGCATCACTTATCGTTTCCGGTAAAAGAAAGGTGCTTAATCAAAACGATTTACCACAAACTGGTCATCATACATGTTTTGCGTGTGCGCTCGGTGTTTCTCCAGCTTCCCCGCGGAGCTCTTTTACATTTCGCAGCATTAATTGAAATTCGAGATAATCCAACCGGTTGCCAATTAGGTAACGTTGCGAAACATGTTCATCTCTTATTTTTCCTTCGCGTCTTTCCCGATCACACCACGGCGCAACGTTGCCGGAGCTTCCTTGGTGTCACCATTCATGGTCCCGGCATCGTGGCCCCTCCCACCCACTCCCAGCGGTGTGCGCGCGAGTGTAGTGGCTTACCTTCGCTGCGTTTGAATGAATTCTCGAGCGCCAAAAATATATGAATGAAACGAACGAATACAAATAGGAGAAGAAGCAAAACAAAAAAATAAAACACCCGTATGGTAAAGCGCACCTTAAAGTGTTGGTGTGAGCTTCCCTGCTGAGGTGATCATTTATCCAAACTGTCCATCCATACTACCCACCCCCGCGCTTCCACCCACAGCCCCGGGGGGTGGGAGTTAAGTCACGCGGGGAAGGGTTGGTAATCGACGACATCACGCGTCGTGAAGACGCTGGACGGGCGACTCGACCGTAAGAGGCCCGGTGTACAGGATAGGGAAGATCCGGACCGGGTTCCGTATCTGTGTGTGATTCATGTGGTCACTTGCGCGTGAACGGGTTTTCTTCATTCTTTCGTCACTGGCACGGAAACGCTAATTGATTAGCGCGATCATTAACGAACGATTTCGGGGGAGATACTTCCCTACGCTGCCCAACCGACTCCGCACACAGCGCACACACTCAGCAGAGCAAACGAAGATGAAATAAATCTAGTTTTGAATTATGATGCCATTAGTGGAGCGTTCGGTTGTGATCGAACTGGACGCTCTCGGAGGCTTTTGGGAGCGTTTTGCATACGAATAGTCCCAATCTAGATCAGCGTACGAGTGTTCCATTTATCATCCGAGGCTAATTAAAGCCTGCCACACATGACTAGCCTATCGCATCAGGTTCGAGCCACATATCGTACCAACCAGAAGTACCGTTTTTCCCCCGGTCCATGTCAGAAGACATGGCTTTAGCTCTTAGTTGCTACAGTCAGAACCACTTTAAGCCATTACTGCCATTGCAATAAGGAAATGGTTGTGTCCTAATGTTACCATCTTCCAACAATCCGACCAGCCAGTTGCTGAAGTTGACACCGTCCAAGGCTTGTCGGGGTGAACAACGCGTATGTAACGTAATCGTTTATCAAAACCAAGGGCCTTTGGAAATATGATCCACGGAAGGCAGCAGGAAGTGATCCTACCGAGAAGAGGGAAGGGCAGAGTGGTAAGCAAACTAACCTTGACTCTGCTTTTAACGCACTCACAGACACACGCCGTGAGGTCATTACAGCAATGGTAAACAACGAGCGCGACACGCTTGGATTTGCGTGTCCAAAAACCGGTGGAGTGCGTGTCCACCGACGCATTTTTTTTTGTACACTGCTCAATTCCGATGTTGTCCTTATGGCCGAAGAGCTCGTGAGTGGACTGACTTTCATCAAACACGATACCCGTGCGGGGCATTAGAGGCTGGGTTTTTATCGCGATCGTAACATATGCGTGCGCGGTCACATGCCGTGGCCACATGGCCGGTGGTTCCGAACCGACGTGGAGAGGAGGTTGTCACCAGAAGGAGGGAGAAAAGAGGGGGAAGCACACAGGAACCGCTCCTATTTCATAGCGATTCCATAAAGCGATCGGAGTTTGCTCGAGGTCTCGACAGATCTGGAGCGATAATGGAGCGATTAAGTAGTGCATGTCGTCTGCGTTGTTGGTGACCACCGGCGACTCGAGCTCCGTAAGCGTTTAGGACGCACTCACACCCGTATTTACAGCGAACCATTACCATATTTCCACCGCCAGAGCAATTTGAGAAACGGTGGACTCGGAAAATTGTATACACACGAACAAAAAAATAAATGGAAGGGGAAAAGGTTGAAACTGCGCAAGAAAAATAGGAAAATATTAAACCCACCCCAACCATCCCAGCAAACCGTGGTTTATGTACTATTGACAGTACAACCAAAACTTGGGCCCCCCTCGGAGTGTCGGAGTTTTCGGCGCGATTCCATCCGATCGACACCCATCATCGGGCCTCGGACTGCCTCGCCTCGAGTTTTTGGAGAGTGGAGTCTGTTTAATTTCACGTGTCGATCAACACGCGCCAAGCGTAAACTGTCAAAACTGTGAACGCGGTTATATTTCTTTGTCCCCGCTTGCATTTCTCCCCCTTAGCCAGCCCTACACAACGGTGAGCTATTTTTCTTTTCCTGCATCCTACGGACCCCGGTCGAGATAAATCCCAACGGTTTTCCCCCTCCCTCACCCATCGACGCCCGATGGCCATGAGCGTTGACAGGGCGCATCCGATTTAGTCCGTGTGCATGTGTGTGTGTGTGTTGTGCATCCACCGCCGAGAGAAGGAAGACTCCCGTCGGGAATGCCGTGAGGCGTCCGGTCAAAAGTTCGAGAGGTCCGACCGATGTTAGACGGCACGTGACGCCAACGGGAAATAGGAAATTAATACCCCGGCACAGGGCAGGCGTTGTCGAAAGGATGTGCCAATAATTGTGCGATTGTGTTGCAAAAAACGAAGATGTGTTCCTCGCCAAATTGTTAGTTTATTTCGGCCGGCGAAAGCGCCATCGTCTAGACTCAGGCTGGGCGCGCGATGTGATCCAACTGCCGAGAGCGGGTTTCGTATTGTCTGGTCTAAATTTATCTAGTCTTCGACCGTGGCAGGTTGGTTCTCGCATGCTGTCAGGAAACAAATATACAACCTCGGGTGGATCCACGCCGTACGGGAAGGTTAAACAATCAGTCTGGCATCGGACAAGGCGGTGCCGGTGGCTGAAGATCCCACACTTTGTTACATCAATATGCGCACGAGCTGGTAGTGTCTTTGGGTCACATCTGTATGTCAACTGCATTGACCATGCAGATGCAACCACATGTGTTTCATGCATGGTGTTTGTCTTTTATTTTCCCTCTCTGAGGAAACTGTTGACATAGCCAACAAATGCGTTGCACTATCGAAGGGTCTTTGCATTACTTAAAGCCTCAAGAATGCGCCAAAAGTTCTAAGTCCCGCCATTCGTCCTCTGTTTACAATTTAAAGCCGCGGAATAAATGCAGCCCCGAACCAACTGTGTAACTAGAACAACCCGCCGACAACGCCTCAATGCTTGATGAGTGTTTGACTCATTTGGTTGCATAGTAATGATGCATGTTGAGCATGTTTACCAGTGCAAAGTCACGCCGCCGTTCGCCTGTTTTAATTAAATGTTGTACCCTAGTGGGGTATGATCGAATGATCGATCGCTCGATCGGCCCGGGAACCGCCGAGAACAGCTCCTTGCAGCTAGCTGGAGATTGATAAAATGGTAAAATTAAGGTTCCTTTGTTCGGGCGGCAAGTACAGAGGAGAGAGTTCGCCAAAAAGTTGCGCCGCAAAAATCAAAACCAAAAAAAAAAAAAAATCACCACCAAAAAACCCACTAAGAAACCCACCGGTAACGAGGACGAAGGGACGGGCAACGAGCGTGCGAAGGAGATGGGGGAAACAAAAACAACTTAAGGCACACCCTCGTCCGTCCATTGACCCGACCAAAAAATTGCAAACGATGCCGGTCAATTATGTAAGACGGACGATTTTACCTATCTCATGCTCGTTCGGTAGACGCGACGGGGGTAAAGCGGCTGGGCCGGGCGGAAGGTCCGCGGTCAGGTCGGTTCAGAGTTTCATATCATCTTCTCTGGCACCTAGGCGCGCCCGCTCCTCACCACTCGAATGATCGGACGTCTTAATTGCCTCCGTTTCGGTCATTTAGTTTATTTTACTTTTGCAAAGCAAACATCGCGCAGAACATCGCCACCCGACAAGGAGGTAAATTCGCGGCAATCGCTCGCCGAAGTGGTGTGCGCGCAAGCACTATGATGGAGAAAACTAGACTAAAAGGATGAAAAAGGTATAATAGGAAAAGTGAAACACCGAAGACAACCAGAAAAAAATTGTTGAATCAAAGACCCCCACTAGAAAAATAAGAGGAAAAAAAGACTAAATAAATTCATATCTGTGAATGAAATAAACAAGAACAGACCCACAACACTAGTGAATCAGACGAACAGAGTGAGTGAGTTGTTGAATAAACATTTTGTGGTATCACACTAAATAGTTGTAAATTGAAACAAATGGGTTTATCGATTTGTTTTTGTAAATTTAACAATTAGAAGTTTTGAAGACATAATTGAAACATTTTAAAAACAAGAAAAAATAATGAAACACTGATCCAAACAGAATTAAGTAAAACTTTTTTTTCCAAATCACCCACTCTTCCTTAGGATATCATCGAGGAAATAATTACTTCAACCAGTGACCAACATCACCGCCGGTACGACGCAGTGATGGCCGCATCATTAGAAGACTCTGCGGAAGACAATAAAATGTGATAAAAGCTACACAGCGACAAGCTCGCCACGACAATCACCATAAAACCGTATTTTATTATCCTGACGGATGGGCTCGAGTATTCCCGTGTTTCCGTATTTTTTTTTTTGCTTTGTTTCATCACACTTCGTAAACTTTGTATTATGTTTTTAAGCGTTTTTGTTTTCGACTGCTCATTAGTGTCCCACAATCATACTGAACATGAAAGCCGGCGACTGGCGAACGCGTTCTGATTGAAACGGTGAGAGATGCAACCGCATCGGTCGGCTGCATACATAAATAAATCATCATTCACGATGCAGATCCAAAACCATCGAATCCGGCGAAGATCGTGAGAAGGTTCCACAAATTATGAGGTCACGGATTAACAGCATCGTCAATCAACACGGCTCTAACGGGACCCCATAGCGCTTCCTTATTGAACGCATGCTGCACACCCTGGCCCGAAGGCCGCACACCGATCCGATGGACGTCACCCATCGGTCAGGATTCCCCCACCGACGGACCAACGGAACAATGAAGAGAAATTAACACCGCATGTTGATGTACCAGAAATATGCCGCACATAAAAACCGAGAGCATTAAAAATGGTACTCCCCACGTTTAATGAAGCCTAAATCCTGTTGATAGATGTGTGCCATAAAAGAGGGAGTCCGTCGGCTGTTTGGGGGTGTTAGGAACGTTTCGGGTCGAAGGACGATGAGTTCATCGGTTTAGATTCCCCTCACCTCCCCCACCAACCCGCGCGAGAAAAGAGAACTCGACGTCCATCACAACATTACATTAGGGTGGTGTGTTCGGTTCTGGTCTGGTTTAACAGACGTGGTTTCTTCTTGTTCCCCCCCGCAAAATCCGCGGCCTCTTCCACGGCAGCCATGGCACACCATCGCCATCGTCGAGCTGTCAAGTGTTGCGAAAACCACAAATCACGTCGTACTTTGCGCATCCACAAGAGCTTGCGAGTAATTCCACAACGCGATCTGCAATTTGCAAAACCGATCGAAAGCCTGGACAGCGCACACCCGCGTCCATCGCCGGGGCCCGCAACGCTTAATGGGGCGTCCCGCCTGGACACCGGGGACCTAGACCACCGGGTCGGTGCACCCACCGTTACCTTCCACGATCGGCTGGGCCGATGGGCAGAATAATGAACATCTATTTTAATTTAGTACGCCTCGAAGCTTCGCATGGGATATGTCCGCCAGCCGATTGCGCACTGAAAGGCGCGTCTTAAGAAAAAAAACACACACACGCCCCCACGTCAAGAAGTGTGGTCCAGCGAGGCGGGCTGGATGATGCTGCTGGAGCGATCCCAGGGCACCGTCCACCGCATCGGTTTAGTGGCACCGTTTCTGGTCCGGTATATATTTTTGGATCACGCAGAAGAACAGCTCCCACGAGCGAAGGGGGGGGGGGGGGGGGGGGAGAGATCGGGAAGGAGCTAGGTTGAGCGCGAAACGCGGAAGCCGGGGGTCATGGTGGCCAACGACGGGCAGTGAACCGGTTAATAGAGAAATATATCGACATTTAACATAATTTATTCATTTCCACCAGCTCCAGTACTCGAGAAGGTGCGCATAGCTTGCCTGCCAAGGCTCGGTACAGCGCGGGTGGGAGGGTGGGGATGGGGGAGGACTCGGTACGGCATGTTCGGAATGGAGGATCGTGGTCGATAAAAATGCAATTTGCATAATTGAAATAGTGAAATAGATTAGATCGCCCCAACGCTACCCCAATGATGGGACCGGTGGGAGGGAAGAAAGCCAACCAGAACGACTTTGGACCAGAAGGAAGGCAAGAAAGGCAGGACTTATTGGCCTGCTAACAAGCGGCCCTCCTCCTCCTCCCTTCTGGCTGGAGTAGGCTCAACGAGCAAAACGTGATGCTTGTTAGGTGAAGCCTGTTACGTGAGGCAGACACTCCGAAGCCAGAAGTTAATGGATGGCAAGTGTTGAACGGTTCGTTCTGTCCAAACAGTAGAACATAACAACACGTGTGATTAATCCACGAGCACGACTTGCATTAAGTAAAGCTTACAAGTAGAACATCCAAGAGTAGAAAAAAAGCGAAGAAAGGAATTTATTTTACAAAAGCTCTTTTAAAAAATAAAGAATAAAGTTCAAGAAGAAAGTCGTTTGACATTCATGACATAACAAACAATGTAGAATTAAACGAGGTGATTAAAAGTAAGCACACACTTTACAGTAAAAAGAAACAGATAGTGGCTTGCTAAACGGTAGAGTCATGTTAAGTACCCACTTTTACATATGTCTTCAACTCCTCGACAACAACCATTTAAATTCGCTGGATCTATTTTACACTGATTGATTGGCATAGGCCTCGATCGTCAAAGAAGTTAAATAGATACTTTTCGCCAGCGCACGCCATTTCCAGCGCGCGAATGTCAGCCCCCTCCCGGCTGGATGGAGATGGATCGATCATTCGCGATCATTAAACTGCAGGTCGGTTACTAGTATGAGACAACGAGACGAATTTAACAGAAAAAAGGGTAAGAGAAAACAACTAAAAACTACGCACCACGCGAACACGCACGGCAGCGCGCGATGGTTTGATGACGGTGGACTAGGGGATATGGGGGGTAAGCTGGGGCACGCACAACTCTCGAATCAATTAAGCGAAACGCTGGCGGTACATGAAGCTGATCAATCGCACAACATCAATTGACACATCGGAACCGGCGTGCGGAGGACGCCCGGCTTCGGCGACGACGTAGTCCGGGCTACCGTTTTGGAGCCGTAGGTCCACCAAACCCGAAAGAGACGTATCACCACTCGGCCGTCGGTAGGTATAACGATTTATGAGGCTGCACGAACATGCCGAACACTGCTCATGCCCGAGCGCGCGATACGATCGCCCGGGACACCAAGAAAACGGTGGCGAAGCTTTCAAACTTGATCAACAGACGACATCTTTAAAGAGCACTAAAGAGAGCTTTGCGGACGTAAACAAGCGGTGACACACGCAACAATGCCGACACGCGGGAACTCCAAACCAACTGATGGTTGGAGTTGGGCCGTTTCGTTTAATCAGTTTTTGATGATCCCATCCAATTATGACCATCAGGCGGGTGCGTGCGTGCGTCCCATGCGTACGCAGAGATCGGAGCGGACAACCAAACTAAAGGAACATCAGGAGAAGAAGAGCTGCTAACCCTCCTACAACCCCAGGAGGGGCCACCGAACGACTCACAGCTCAAACATACGATGATGGACCCATTGCGAGCGCCCGGATCGATAAATCTAAATTATTGGGTCGTGACTTTCGGCTGTCACTTTTTCGGCCGGCCCAGGCGTGAATAGATTTAGTCCTTTGGTGGCACCGCTAGGACCGGGACCGGGGCACCGATCCACTCGCTTTATGACGCCACCGACGACCGCATGCATGCATCCAACCCCGAGGCTTAAGATAAATGATTACTTCTTCTTGCCCTGCCGCATCGTTAATGGGTATCTTTATTAGAGTAATCTAGGGGATCTCTTTCGACGTCACATTTTCCCAACGGGAGATGGCGACAAAGTATTCCCCAGAGGTTGGGGAAGAAAAATGGAAGTACCGTTTCTCACGCGACTCCCCGAAAATCCCACGCAAAAATGCAAACAGACGTCAATAATCCATCAATAACGGTGCACGGGGAGGGTCTCCGGCCTTCACTCCTTACTGACCTACAGTTACAGCTGGAGTTCGTGTTCGAACTTGCGTGGGGCGATGCACCCCCGAGACGTCACCAGTGCCACACTGCGCTTTCGTAACGTAACACACGCGTCTCAATGTCCCCCCCGGCATGATTTCTCGAACGCTCCCACACGGATGGCCCCGCTCCGGCTTGGAGGAAGATCTTGGAGTGCGGTATCAACAGCCGGCCGAGTACGAAATGATTAAATCGGTGATACATTGTCCTCCTCCTGCAATCCGGTGCAGTTACGATTCGATTTCGGTTTGCATTGCGTAATCGAAGCTTGATCGCTTTCCCTTTCCACGGAAAGGGGGCGTCGTCTCTGAAACCGCGAATCGAAGCAAAAGGACAACGGGGGACCATTGTCCTGGAGCAACGATTACTTCATTCCGTGCCCACTGCTTACCATACGAGAATCACACACACCCAGCATCTGAATATCCGTTCGTCCATTCACGAATGCAATCGCCGATGCGCGTCCTCATGCGAAACGCCCTCGAACTCGTGCTGACCCATCGGATCGGATAATTTATGGGGGTCAAACCACGCAACAGGTCAAATGCAGGTTGCGGCTGCGGTAGGTCTGAATGGTTCTGAAGTTCAGCCGGTTTCACCAACGGGAATCGGGGTGATAATGAGTTATTGGTGTTTGCTATTAAGAGACTAACCTCCCGCGAACGGCAGCAACCGTCTTTAACGGTGAGTGCACATGCAACACGTGAGCCCGGAGGCTGATTAATTTGGTTGCTTTTTCTACTCCATACACAACACTGTACGTACCACTAGGGACCGGCATGAAACTACCCGACTTAGTGGTGGATAGATGCTGAGGAGCAGATCCATTACGATCGCTATACATGCGAGCCTGGCGAGACATATGCTACTGAGGGTCAGTAATTGGATTGAGTACGATGGTTAACCAACCAACCGTTTTTCATAGCGTACTTAAGATACACCCAACACACACAACAAACTGCACCCACCCGGCTACGTGGACCCACGGCCAACCCCCAACTCAAGACCCAATGATCGTGGTCGGGCCCATAAAGCGCACCAAAATGGATGCAGTTCATTAACTGTGGCCAGGCTCGCGCTAGACGGTTACAACATCCGATGGCTGGCCAGGGTTTATGTGGCTCTTCCGGCCTTAGGCGCAACTGGAACGATCCCACGGCGCTATCCTCCTCTGTAGGTGCAAAAACCGTAGACCTACGCCATTTCTGTCAAAAACGTCCAAATACTCCACGTCGCTGCTGAAGCCCGTCCGGTTAGACAGGCCCGTGATAGAGACCTTAACTGGTCGGCGGAGTTACCGAAGATAGCCATTGCCCGCACCGGGGTACGCGGGTCGTCACTATGAATGAAAATGGCTCCAACTCAGTATGGCCGACGTCAGTCGGGGAGCGGTTCATTCAAGACTTTCGAGCAAAGATCCTAAGAGATCGGTCCCCGAAACGTGCGGAGCCGGAGACACTGCGCGCCACTCGCAGTAGAGGATTAATTTTTACGATCTCTTGTGTGCAGTGACAGGATTATGATGGTGATGGCTGAACCGCCTGTGCGCCGCAGTGCCATTCAAGGATTGGAAGTATAGCCGCCGTTGCACTACAAAACTTAGCCGCTGCCCTAATGAACCTTGCCGAAGTAGAAAAGTCGACCTAATGAGCGCAGCAAATAGAGTGTATGATTGGACATTTTACCGCCGCACTTCGACACGCGGGTCGATACGGTTTTGGGGAATTGGCGCACGGTACCACAATGTGCTTTTGGCGTTTTGATTTATGCAAATTCTGCTCCCGTTTTTCTGCCTGCCTTTTCCATCGCCAGCTTTTCCAGGGGCCAGTTTTTGAAATTCAGAAATTCAGGTCATTCCTTTGCCTGCTGAACGAGGGAGTTTATGGCGGGCTATATGACCCTGCCTGCTGTGGGGTTACGTTACCTTGGGTTGAGGTACGATCGAAACGGTCGCCACGAACTGATTCCGGCTTGGGAGGCGAACTAGGACCTTAGCGTTTGGCGACTGGATTCAACTGTCCCGAGATGAGGCAACACTGCATATTATGGAAGAAATTCTCGTGCGGTACTGTGCGCTCGAAATAGGTCCCTTGTGCACCTTTTCCAGATTAGTTTCATCTTTCGCTGGACTGTGTCTGTGTGTCGGTATCTGAAAGAAAAAACCAACGCAAACAGTTTCTTAAAATAACATGCTAGCAGATTTTGCACAATTTTTACTGCCTTTCCAGAATGGCTTGATATAAAGTGAATTTATAAAAAAAACGCGCTTTTCAGTATGCTCCAACCGAAACTACACGCATGCGAATTTTGTTGGGATATTACTTTGTACCACATCAAGCAACACGGCGAACACTTTCGAAGCTAATGACTTCTCTCGAATGACCTCCACCATTAATAGCCGATCAGCGATCAGGCACAAACAATTCCGCTTGGCTTTCGCGAAAATCCGCACCGAACCTAATTTCTCTAATGCCGGCCGCAGCACCAAGCTAAAATGCAACCGACCCGCCCCCCCTCGGGTGTGAAGATTTCACCATCATGCCCCCCTCCCCTATGGCGCTACCTCTTAGAAGCTGAGCGAAATTGTAACGTAAACATGGCCGTCGATCCATTTCCATCACGGGGTCGCAAAGGGAGAGAGAAAGAAAAACAAAACGAAACTGCCAGACCAGAAACCCCAACCGTATGGGGTGAATTTTTGCAAAGTTTATTAAATTTGATCCTCTTCCCAGGCTGGTCGCTACCTGCGTCCTGCGTGCACCATCCACCATCGACCGCGCCCCGGCACTCTCGGTTGGCATTTTGGCTCACCCCGGTCGACCCCCTCCCCGACGCGCTGACCAGCGCCTCCAATCTTTGGCCCAGGGTGGCCCCAAAAACCTCCGGCTCGGAAGCCGAGCTCGTGGCCTGCAATCTAAACACGCCGGTGCTCGCCAGTGGCACGCTCCCAAATTAGAGAGCCAAGATAAATGTTTAGATAAAATCGGATTATGTTTCTTGAGAAGGATGCGTGCGCCGTGCGTCGACGGTTACGGCCCCCGGGGGTGGGGAGGAAGGGTGTCCCGCAGTGCGCGAAGGGATATGGCACCGGAGTGCGATGGTTTAGAAAGGAGCCAGAGCAGACGCGGCGGAATTGCCGGCGAAGTAGTAGGAAGAAGAAATCGAAACAACTTCGAGAGACATTTAGCATGTCTGGCGGTGGTCTGACGCGGCGCAGTTAGATTGAAACTACCAAAAAACCCATCCAGCAAGGAGGGCCCGCGCTGGTCCACAACCTGTTCCGTGCGCTTATTGACTGTTGCAGACAGAATCAAACGCACTCACACGCGAGTTCCGAAGATAAACGGTTGTCGGTCTTCTGGGTGCAAACGGTCTTTGAAAATGGCGGTTCGGTTACTGAGGGGCTACATTTTTATGCTATTTGGACTGCCCTCGGACGTAGTGGGAAGCGTTGGCATGCAGTCCGTGCTACACTGTCGGGTTGAGTCTACTTCATCCCGTTCCGGAAAAGTCTATCCCACATCTTGATGCGGTGATTTAGGGAGTAACAATGACTACTCGCTCCTCGAGACCCATCGACATTCCACCAACAAATTCCGCCCGTAACAGCGCCCTTTTTTTCCTTGTCACTTCATCAATCTTACCGTATTCCGCTACCGTTTAAGCTTAGTTGCTGTTGCAGAGTCATAGCTAATTGGCAAAACACATCTCGATTACATTCCTTCGTAACGATTACGCGTTACGCACCAGACAATGTTTTCCCCTGTCTCGGCGATGGATTGGGACTTAAAATAGGGAAAAGTTATCCATTTCGATCGCTATCAGTATATTTATTTCCTTTTTCTCTTCATCGCTCACCCAAGGACGGCGGCACAACCAATTGGCGATCAGGGGGTTTGGGGGCTGGGTGGAAGGAAAAAAACGGGTGCCCCATCTGGCGGCCAAAGTCCTCGTGGGATACAACCGTAGTGCGAGCCGGACGCGTAGACACACACGAGGCCTCGAACCCCACGCTCCACCACTAAACGGGTGGTGTCTACTTTTAGATCTTCAACGCTTGCCAGACGCACATATCAGCGATACGACGATAGGGGTCCGTTTACCCGAGTAGTTTGTTTTAGTTATTCACTCATCTGGTTTTCCTTCTTTTTTTTTCGTCGCCTTCTTCTGCGTTTTCATCCTACGCCCAGCCCCAGCGTCCACCAACTCGGTGCTCGGCGTGGTTTTTCCTTTTAATGTTTTCCGCATTTTCCGCCGACCGCTCGAGCTAGGCAGAGCTGACTGGCTGGTGTCGTCTGACAGATGATGCTGACGCCATCGTGTGATTTTGACTTTCGCTTTCGCATTGCCAGGGAAAGCGAAAGGGGGGCGGGGGGAAGTTCCGAATCGCGTCGCCCGAGAACGGTAATGATTGCGATCAGACGACTTATGGACTTTAAGATTACGCAAAGGCAACCCTTGCGAGAATCTGAATCATTGTCTACGGCCATGTTTTGTTCGTCCTTTGTAAGCGGTACAGGCGGTTTGTTTGTTCATCTTTTTGCCACACCAGACGGCTTTTGATGAAACATCAGTATGTTGGGCGCCATTCCAGAACACTAATGGAGGCATAACATTACATTAATGTACAGTAACTTTTACATCTATCGCAAGGAACCGAAACGATGGCGCGTGGATGCGTTGTGCAAATAACCCACCAAACGAAAAAAAAGAAGTACAACTTGCAATTCATACGCTCCCAAAACAGGGTAGACCGCGCGCTACTTGTTTCCTCTGTTTTTCCGTAGGGGTTATTGACAGCCGCTTCCTCATCGCTATGCAAAACACTCCAAACCATTGTGGCGGTTAAGGTTGAGGTGCGCGAGGGCACGAATCCGGCATCCGGCGAGGTGCGATTCAAGAGAGTTAAGCGAATTTTCAAGGTTGCCCATGAGTATGCTAAATTTAAAAGTGTTCAAATGCGTTCGCTTTCGATGGAACTCAAGAATCGGTCGATCGGGTTGCGTGCGACCGCCCGGCATTCGCGGATTCGAGCCGACTGTGAATCGGTAGGCTCCCTTGTGTGTGTGTGTGTACGCGTGGCGATACTTGGCGTTTGCCGAAAATAAGGTAGCGCAGTGTAAGTGCGTAAGGCAGACTAGGTAGTAGAGCGGTCGAGCGCATGACGTAGGGAGTCCCAAAAATGGTAATGTCATTTATGGCGTCGACCGGACATTGAAGCAGGTCGTTGCTCGTGACCCATCGGGCGTAGGCCAGTACAATGCGAGTGTCACGACGGGCTTCCAACCAACAGTTGAACCACGGTTCTGAGAGGTGGACTGGTTTTCGATGGATCATACGGTCCTGACATTCCTTCAGACTTCAGGCTGGCGCAGGTAAGTCGGGAACTTTAAATCACTTAAATCCCAACCCAGTCTATGGTGTAAAAATTGGATTGAAAAATATGCTTATTACCTAGAATCATATTGCACAAACTAAGTATAAACAATTCTGGATACATAAGTACACCTTCCATAACCCTAGCAACATCAACATTAACAAACAAATGATTGCACCTGTCATTCACCGGCTTTACGAATATCAAGTGTCAATGATTCCCGCGTTGCAATGTTTTCAGTTCCAGAGAAGGCCGAACTATAACACCACCATAGTGCGAAGGAATGTGTCCACTTCCTCCATTTCTAGCGATGTATGGCACTTTTCCACCATGTGCTCTTCTAATGTGCAACGCTTACCATAAACATCCAACGGAAGAGAACTAGCGAACGAACATGAGATAGTTCTACTTTTGGATCGTACTCAGCAAGTACTCGTGTTGCTAGGATGAACCCTCCTCCGGAGACCTGCATATTTTCAGTGGAAGCGTCAACATTTCTATAATTTGCACGCCATTGCAGATTCTTCGCGAATGTTTGGGTGGAGCACTGAATCATGCAGGGGTGCACCCTGCACCCACCGGACTATCCCATGTGTCATTGCAATTTTTATGACATTTGACAAAATTTATCACGCTACTCCTTGCGTACAAACCAGCTGAAAAGAAAGATGACACATCCCTACAGTCATGGTTCACCATTTCCCGGATGTATTCCCCCGGGATTGACCGGCACGAAATGTAACGCGTTGAGTTGTTCCAAACCAGTCAGAAGAAGGCATACGCAGACACGCGAAAGACTCCCACAAGAGTTCTGAAAATCCCGTGGGCAACACTAGCTCGCAATCGTGAAGACAATTTGGAATTCGTCTCGGGATGGGATATCAGAACTATGCACTTACGAAGCGTTCTGGTACATCACATACATCTCGGGAGATGGAGCAGGGAGCGAGTAAGCACACAAATCTGCATCTTTAGAGGCTGAAGAACCAGAAGTTTTCAACCGCTCTCGGCCAAATCCAAAGAACCGCTGTCAAGAAGAAAACATGCAATCACCCTGAACGAGCACCTGGCACAACAACTGGTGGTAAAATGCGATTTAGTTGGATTGCGCCCGAGAATCTATGGCCGCCCCGAGCAACACGATAAATTAGTTCTATCATTTTATGGTGTTTATGAAACGTTAATTCCGCAGACGTCCTGGTACAACCTGCACGCCGGTAAGTTGTTGGACGAGTGTTATTCGCTCGTGGGTGTCAAGATGAGGGGATAGAGAGAGAGAGACTAAGAGATCAAGGCGAGTCCAACCTCGATTTAAACTGTCTTCAAAGACTCACGGCTAACGCCCGTTGCAGGAAGCCAACATCATCAAACGAACTGACCGCGCGCCCCGAGAGGGAAGCGATTCGCAACGTTATTTACAACTCCTGGCGAGATGATATCTCTCTGATCCCTCCCGAAGGTCTGCATCCACCTCTCCGGAGCAGGATCGTCGTGCAGCCGGAACTCCCACGTGGCCCTCGGGGTGTCCAAATCTAATTTTCACTCCACCTTAAGCCCGTGACTAAACCCGGGCACGTTTCTCACATTGACATTTGTTGCTCCATTGGGGGGCCGACCGCCTCTGGTTGGCGCTCTCACCGGCGATCTCTCGTACCGGCTCGCAGAGCAGTCGGGTTGCAACGCAAACCAGAAAGCAGGAAACCACAATCGTACCGCCGAATTCGTTCCGATGGCTTCGCCGTGTATCGAACGGTGAAAGGAAGTGGCCGATTATGGAGCCGTTATGTTCCATCCGCTGTTGGTTTTTGTGCCAAACGGTTGAGCGCGCGGGTCATTGTTTCAAATAATTTGCGGGAACGACCGACCAAACGAAGCACCCGAAACGAAGAAAAACAACCTCAGCGGGATCTGCAAACGTGCGGATTGAGTCCGCACACCTTCAAGACTTCCCGGCCGGTCCAAAACGTCGATAATCGGTGATAAATTTGAAGATTGTTTTTTGCATTTCCCTCCCCCACTCGGTTAGTTTTAGTTTGCTTGGGTTATATTTTGGCAGTGCGTTTAGAACGACAACGAAGGAGAAGAAACTCCCTGGCGATGCGAAGGAAACGTACGATCGTTTGGTCGTAGACACACTGAGCTAGGGGGCGAACGTCTATCCGCAAATTTATCGATCTATCAGTGCACCCCGCCCCCGAGACAACCCCGTCGCCGACACCGCAGAGAACGTCGAGAATGATGTGAGTAATGGAAGCTAGTGGCAGAATTAGCATAAGAAAAAGGTAGGCACGTAAAGAACGTCTAATTAGCGAGGAGCCGCAGCAGAAAGTCCGAACCGTCCCGGAGTCTACGCCTCCAAAATAGAGTAGATGATTTTTGCGAACGGTTCCGTTTTGTCGGGTCGCGAAAAAAAAGAAAGAAACGGATGACGGCCATTCATTATAGCGAATGCGATTTAATAGTGATCGTTCGAAGGTGAAAGAAATGGACCGCAAATTGCGAACGGAATACCTTTCTCCGGCAATTAGACCGGCAGAACTAGATGAGCAGCCCTGCAGCAGCAGGGTTTCCCGATTAAATCGTGATGGACTTGATTATTCATCGGAACGCGCTAACGTCTCAATGAATGAATATGTCCAGCCGAATGATTGAATCGATTTTGAGAAAGCCATTTCTCAAAGAGTTCGCTGCGATGGCAGATTGGTTGAGTCACTCGATCCATCAATAGACATGTTGGTGGAAGTCAGAATATATTATCCACCCGTCATCCACGCAGCAAACTGTCCACCTTCACCCGAGACCGACCACCTTCGTTCATCGTTGCTGGGTCCTGCAGCGCCGTTAGTGCAAAAGTTTTCATGGGCACATGAGCGCACCGGAGCATTCCAGTTCGATGTCACACTTCCTACCCTGCTTTTGCCGTGGCCTCTCCGAGCCAATTTCCAAACGCTTTATGAGCCAGGGACAAAGATGGTAAAATGCTATGAAACCCCGGACGACCGTAGTAGCTGTCGGTACGTTTTCTAACGGAAAGCCAACCGAGCGGCGTACGCTGGGAGCTTCACTGCGGCAGATTATGGAAGCACATCGAAGCGAGCAGTAGTGCGGAGTTCGATTTCGGTGCCGACCGTCCGATGCAATCTGTCATCGGACGTTGTCCATGGATGGTTTCCCGTGGACTTTTAATTGACGTATTTTATAAAACAACCTGACAGCGAAAACGCTGAACTTGGCTCGAGCCTTCGGAACCCAAAGCTTGAAGATGAAATCGAATGGATAGTGTTCGATTGTGGATTGGAACTCCACGATCGGTGGGATCGTCCAGGGGTAGGGAGTTAGTCGCATAGCGTGGCGCATTCCTCCACCAATGGATGCTTCCATGTTGAGATGGAAGCTCTTTTAACCGTGTTTGCTATAGGGCAGTGGCAAGAAAACGCTCCCCGGGTTCGGTGCTACTAATCCGCATAATCCGATAAAAGACAACAGGCGACGACAGATCCATAGAAGGTGTAGGGATTCCTTAGCCGGTTCGAAGAAGTAAACTTGGTATGAGAAAAACAATTCCTGAAGTTGTTGCACGCCTGATGGTGCACCGCGTACCGGGAAGGGTCTGTCAGTAATCGGATCCATCGGAATGATCTTCTGCCAACATTACGCTTTAATGACACCCTTGGCGAGGAGTGAGAACAATGCAGATGTTTGGAATGCCATAGGTATCGAGAAGGGGTTTGTCGTCAAGATACTTGGAAGGGAATTTCTTCAACACAAATCTTAACTACTGTAGGGTTTCTCCAATTCGGGGTTACTGGAATCTTAATCCCACGAATGTTAACAACTCTCGTGAAAAATGGAATATTTATGGGTTTTTCTAAGAGATTTATTGATCGGATTGAATTTGTTTTAAAACCAAACAACATTAATGAAACTAACGAAAAAAAGGGAATAAAGAAACAAATAAACAAAAAAAGAAGCTCCTAGCTTAAAATTTACAGCTTGCAACGTAGAATTTTATCACCACTTAATAAGATCATGGTACACAAAACGAAAAGATTCAAATCCTCATACAATGAATAGCTTCTCATTTGGTAGAATAATCCCTAAACTAACTTCGGTCCTCCTATACACGGCAACTGGTTGATAGAGTAGGCAAGAGACATCATTTAATATCAATCGATTTGTTAACGTGTCTTCTAACGCTGTCGCAATATGAGAGGGCTGCTTACGAGAACAATAATAAATTAATTGATAAGATCCATTCGAGCGAAACTGGTTCCATCGACGGTGCAATATTATTTGAGCAGATGATAAATGTCGCTTTCGTATCCAATTAAAATGTTTACCTTCATCAAAAATCAACTTGATAAAATGGGTTTTAAGGAGAAACCTTTTTCTTTAATCACAAAAAACTACTTCCAGCGTAAAGTTACAATGTCAGCGATCGTACGATGTACAAATGACATTTCGCAACGTTGGATAAGATTGCCGTCGACGGTCGGATCGAAACACCTTCGCGTTGTGGGACGTAAATTTGTGGCGTTCGGCAGCCCTGGGTAGAGATGATGATCATGTTCGAACACCGGCGGATTCGATAATTTCTGTCCGTCGAATCTTCACCCGATAAATTAAGTCGTGTCCTTTTCGGCGGCTGTCAACGGAGCGACGAGTTCGGAAAAAAACAAAGATACCAAAAACACGACTCTGGAAAGTGCTCCGTCCTGTCCATATGATGATCCACCAGACAGCGACCAGACACGCTAACCTCGTACAGGAACGAGGCGCGCTGTCGGCACAGATTATGGTTATTACTCACCGGTGGAACCGTCCTGGGACGCCCACCAGGCTACAGCTGGCCTCACGGTAGTGGGGTATAACATCTATATTAATATTTCCCCCCTATGAAACCATAGCTCTCTCTCTCTGTTCAGCTCGATCGGCAGCCAAGCCAGACAGCAAATGAAGGGAAAATAAAACTATAGAAACAACAACATCCTGTCTGAGAAAATCTTAAACAAACATCGGTGGAAATCCAAACCATCTGGAATGCTTACTTTGTTGTGAGTGTCTTTTTTATTTGCTGCACAATTGCAAGCATCTGTTGAACTCCTGCCGAGGTCCTTGAAGGGCTCTTTACTCTTACTCGCAAGGGAGAACAGTACAGGCTCGACCTTGGAACTTGTAACATCTGCATATCTATCGCAACACAGCAGGGATGGGATGAGCGAATGCGTTCCGATGAGGGTCAACGCTCCAACGTCTGCATAATGCACTCGTTGCTACGGAGTGCTGTCTGGCGTACGTACCCTCCCTCTCACCACTTCCCTCCGCAGCAGCTTGACAGCGAATCCTTTCTCCAAACTCTCCGAGCGATCGCCCAGATGCTGCCAAGGATGAGAACAGCAGATCTTTGTCATTAAATCATTGTTCGGTTGCATCGCAACTAAGTGCATACGGATGCGCCATCTCCCGGCTTGCGCATAAACATACACACACACACACGCACGCATTTTTTATTGAATCATCCCTTCCTGCCTTGAACCGTAGAATAATAAACAAGCCATCGGCCCACCACGCTTCTACCCATCCAGGGCGCCCGATGGGAGGCCCGGACAATGCAATATTTATCGGGTATTACATTCTCATCACATGACAGCCCCAGTTGGAGGCTCACGAAAGAAGGGGAAAAACAAGACAACGGAGGCTACACGAAAATGCAGATGGTTCCAGTGATTCGCCGTTGTTCTCCAGCGTCGTTCTTGGTAGGGCACTTATTTATGAGCACTTTCGATGATCAACCCAACTGATCCCAGTGAGTGCCCCTCCCTTCACCCGCAATTTGGAGACAGTGTTGATATTTTTATTCCATTCCGTGTGCAGCGGCACAGATAACTGGTGGTGGATTTTATTTAATGGATTGAGACATCCTCCCGACCGCGAAGACATCTTCTTTACTCTTTCTCCAAAATAAAATAATAAAATAAAAACCCTGCAAAAACCGACCGAGCGAGAGAAGCGACAAAATTTTAAGGATACGTGGCCCTCGGCGAGGGAACAGCATTGAAAGGTGATGATTTGTTTGATGATATTTCACGCGGAAAGGCCAACGTACCGCAGAGGAAGCCGAAAAAACAACGACAGGGTGAATGAATTCCAACATCGCGCAACAGCAACACCAACAATGGGGATGATAATCAATAATCAAGAGTTATTGTGCTCGTCGCAGCGGGGTTTTATTGCTTAACCAAATTTAAGGCGCGCGCACATCTCCCGCGCGAAATAAATTGAATTGAAATCGAACGCAAACTTCATGGTTCCGAAATTTATTTAAATGTCAAACGCGATAGGGACGGAAGGAAAACAAAGGCCACGCGCGATCCTTGCGAGCCGCTTCTGGGGACTTTTTTCCGCATACAAACACGTGCTTCCATAAACCATTTCTCCGATCCATTTGTCATCTTTATGGTCGAACGAAAAGGCAAAATGAATTCAAAGTTTTCGTGGCGAAAGGATACACGGAAGTAGGTCATCGATGGTGATGCTGTGTCAAAGTAATCATTGTCTAGTTTCATTGCCATCGTTGTCTACTTGTCCGGAGGGTTTTATTGAGAGTAAAACCTACGCACTATAAGAGAGAAGTTTAAGGACACCCTTGCGCCGTCATCAATTCTGCTGAAAGGAAGATTCATGGGTCGCAGGAGAAGTAAAAGGTTGATATTCTTTTCCGGAGCACCCCGAAAGAGGGAAGGGTAACACAAAAGCCACCCGAGCCACATTGTCATTGGCATTGAACGATTGGTTTCATCTTTCACGCTTAGCCGATAGCTGAAGGGCAACACGCCACACAAGTTTCAGTTTCATCTGGGCGCGCTGTAATGATCCTTTCTTTCGTCGCGTCATGCGGCCTGCGAAAGCCTATGAATTATTGCACCAGGGAAAAAAGGGGGGAAAACCGGCATTATCGCATTTTGTCACTCGCTACCTTCAGCGCCGGAGCGTTGCGTAATGACGCCAAAAGGCATGATGCTACCGCGCCGGGGCAGCCTGCATGTATGACAGGTATGAAATAGGTGAACCCGTTCCCTGGATGCGCGGCCTTGGTACGATTTATGGTTGTGCCCGTGTTGTCGAAGTGCATAGTTTCGCCCAAAGAGTTCCCCGTACATGGCGCTCGATGGCGATCCGGCTGCGCGAAATTAAAAAAAAAAAAACACGACAATAAAAGCGTTCGATTCCGTCCGATTTGATCGACACCGGAGAAAACCGGCGAGGACGGTGGAAAGTGCATTAATCAACCCATCGGCGAAGCCCCTAGCAGCTTTCTGCACTTCGTGGTGCACGCTGGCGTTGAAGGTGAAATGGAAATCATCCCCAGGACGACAGAGAAACAACAAATGGAGAGAGAAAAAGGTAAACAAAACGAAGTCAGTAAAACAGAAAATCCTTTCATCGCTTGAGTCCAGGGTCCATTTAGTTATAAATCATTCATCACACCGAATCCCCCATTCACTCACATCATCGTTCTTGTTCTGAGGACATTTTATCGCGGTGATCAACAAAGTTTAAACAAACCATCAAAAATGGTGGGTGGCTAATGGAAAATTTATTAATTTTTAATAATAAAAATTATAACAATAAACATTAATAAAATTTCACCAATTGACCTACAAATTGTTGTTGCTTTAACGGGGGGTTTTTTTTTTCCTACATTCAACGCCCATAATAACGGTAGCCATATTCATGCACTTCCACCAAAGCTGCAATTTGCGGGCATTAAAAACCAATTTCCATTCAAAGGATAAGTGCCCGCTGAAAGTAAAGTGTTGCCCACGATCCCATTCTCCGCCGGATGGGCCGGAGTAACGAGCTTTTGCGGGGAAAGTCGATGAGGTTGGGCGCAAAAAAAAAAACAAAAACACCGGGAAAGAAAAGTATCACAAAACCTGGCATAATTCATGTGCATATTTATGCGTCCGTGCCGTGGACAGCAGCGCACGCCCGGTGATGGACGATGGCGTAATACTTGTAACACATTTGCGAGGGTTTTCTTCAGCCAACAGCAAACGAACCTCGAAGGCGCAAAACCGAAAGGGAAACATGCGTGTAAATTGTTGCAAGATGTTCTTTTTTTCTCTCTCCCGAATGTCACCACACAGAATGGCCACTGGGTTTCTGGATGCGGCGGGGGAACAACAACAAAAACTTGGGAAACTGGCCCGAAACCAGCATTGCACACCTGCGACGACATTTGCACATGCACCCGTTAAGGAGCGCAAAAATGGCTGCCCTTCGATGGGGCTGACACCCGCAATAGGTCGGGCGAGGCGAAGCGGGAAAAGCCATTACCACCCGACCAGTCGGCCAGTTTTCGGAAAGTATTACAAATTGTGCCCTGTCATCGGGCGGCCGGTGAGCTAGCAATGCTCGTGCAATTGTGGAGAAAAATCCATCAACGCAAATGTCAATCGACGCTCGCAAGAAACGAAACAATCACCATGGAGGAGGGGGGGGATTTCGCCAAGCGGGAAACGAGAGGTGTGATGAAGTGATCACCATTTGTTTCACCCTATCACAACCGATCATCAATCTGTCGATCGTGTCCCTCCCGTGCCAGGTCAGTCCTGGGCGGGAAGCTGGGGTGGCCAGCCTGTCACTCCGGGTGCTTCCAAAGTAAACATCACTTACAGCGGAGGTCCCCCCGGGGCACCAGGACACACGGGCCAGGAAGGGCCCGACCAGTGCCCGTTCACCTTCGACTCGGGCGAAAGGTTCGACGTTTGTTGCTGCGGTTTTGATGGACGTATGTCGATACATGGCATCGCAACCGCAAGGGAACAATTGTTTTGTCAATATTTATGTCATGATCGATCCTGGTAATACGAGCCCGCGCAAAATCGAGAAACAACATCCATTAACGAGGCAAGAAGTTACCCCGCCAGGCAGTTCGATTTGTGGGTCATTGGTGGATCGGAAAGGCAAGGCGAAACAAAAGCCATTAAAAAGAGATATTCAGTTCGTCTCGTGTGGCTTCCGATGTCTGGTAAACTTGGGGCGTCTGAAAAAGGAGCTGAACACGACCTCATAGAGTCCTCGGTAAAAGTATATTCGTCATTCTGGACCTGCAGTGTGAAAGGGGGCCAAGATTAAGTGTCATTTCGGGGTGAAAAAAACAACAAAAAAAAACCTTAGCCAACAAACAATCATGTGCTTTCATTTTCATCGCTTTTGGTTACATTTGTTCGTGATCAAGGATCAAATGGAGGCGCATGATACCTCACTCTATTTCTTTTCTATTCCACTTGTAAGTGAGTTCCCAAACGCTTTATAAGAATCCTACAGTGTAAAATTTGTCGTACTTTTACACAGAAAAAATGATTAAAATTTAGATAAAATCAATTTGTGAGTCACAAATGTGAGGACAAATCGAATAAGGAAAGACTAGAAGTTGGGCAATTTACATCAAAATTCATGAATCCTAATGGTTCTTTCAATTGAATGGATGAATAGAAGAATAAGATGAATTTTAGAATAGGAGATTCATGTTGAGTCGTAAATTGGTGTTGTTTTTGGACGTCATACATTTGATGAATTATAAAGATTCATTCAATGATGAAGCTGAATCTTCTAATGTCTAGTGATTAGAATGTCATAAGTTTCATGAATCAGTTTTCGTGTTCGAATTAATATCGGATGAAAGCTTCAACTGCATGAAACTCATTGAGGGATTCATAAAGCACAGCTCTAGAAAGTACTCCACATGTTCTTTCCAAACATGCAAAGCAAAGGTTTGGACCTGATTCTTTGTGAAGCGCAGGATGATAACACAGAAAAAGACTCCAGAACAAAAGACATCCGGTCGTGCTGAAGGGCAATATTTACGCATATGTTGGCGAAGCTGAGCCAAAACAAAAGGCGGTCCCCACTATTTGTTTGCTCGATCGACCGTAACGACTGCCGATGATGACGAAAATACCGATGACTAATTGGGGTACGGGACGGGGTCTCGTAAATCACCAAATCGCGTGCGCAACAACCGACCGCGGCCAGCATGACAACCTCCCGAACCTCTGCCGTTGTGTCCGCAGTATGTCAGCTTTACAGAAGTCTTCCCGAACGTGCCAGAACGGGAGTGGAACGTTAGCTGACGTTGGGCGCCTTGTTTCCGCATTACTTTGCTGACTAAGCTGGGCCTTTAAAGAGGTTCATCATCGTTTCCTCGTTCACATGGAGGCGCCGTACGCGAGCACCATCAATTGGGCGTTGTTTTATGCAGCGGGCGACCGGCGTTGTCAGAATTATGGAGACCATCTGGAACATCCGCCCCAGAAGGGCGCAAACCAGCTAAAATCTCGAAACTAGGTCGAACGTGAGATCATGCTCTTGGGCGGTGGAGAGTTTTTGTTATGAGAAACATAAGAATATTCCGGACCGATCGTCCGGCATAACTTTATTGTTTGGCGCTTCTGGGCACAGCTGGGGCCGAGGTTAGTGGCGTGTTTTTTATTTAGAAATTATGAAAAATACCACTGTCTTCGCTAATCAATTCAAATTGGGCCTCGGAATGTGTACCAGCGCGAGATTTTCAATCTAAGGCCCTATTGCCAGCAGAAATCATAAATTCAAGAAGAATGGAAGAGCTCTCCCGATTACGCACCGGGTCCGGCTCGCCGAACGGTTGACAAATACTTCAAACCCTACCAATCTCCAATCTATGTATATAAATGCTAATGGATTCCAGGTGCCAAATGTGCGTCCATTCTTCTACTTCTGGCAATATTAGCACATGAAGCACACTCGTCCCAACTCCAGCGGATTAGATATTGTTTTTTATTAGTATAATAGGTTATTAGTCTTCTTCGCGAATCGATTCCAAATTCGTGGCTGGAAATGCCGCACATAAATCCAGCGGGTCCTTTTTCTTTTGCAACCGCAAATGTTGAAAGCATTTTTCCCACCTTCATTTTGGCCATAAATTTCAATTTCTTTCGAATAGTCGAAACCATCGGGAACGGGCATTCCGAATGAATCTCCACCGCAGAGCGTACAAGAGAAGAGGAACCCGAGGACTCCAGACCAAAACAGATACGATCTCCACCTCGGATAGCGTTGTTGTGCTGGAACGTAGTCGGGCCCCTTCTTGGCCCGCACAGCCTTCCAGCGACATCTGGAAGACGCCAGAACGAATGGAAGCGCACAAAGATCGATCGTAAAATCGCGCGGAACATGTGAAACATTAACGGCAAATATGTTTTCCAAAGACATTAACACTTATTCATCACTCGACGGGAGGCAGGGAATCTGATCGTCTTTTTTTTTTTTTTATTGCGAAGAAAGGATACTGATCGGGGGATTACTGTTTTATGGCTAAGATTTTGCTTCCTTTAGCGTGAGGATTCGCGGTGCGTTCGATCGGCAAATGTTTCACGTCGATCGCAAATGTCAAACAAACTCCGTTTCCTGTGCGATCGAAACGGTCCGGAGGTTGGGTGAATACCCGCTTACAGTTTGTCATCGGGAGCGTCTCTGGAAGCCGTTTCACATATGGAGCAGTGGTGGGTTTGCTCAACGGGAGCATGTGTTTCGTCTTTCGCTTCCCTTGTTCGCACAGCTTCCCTCAGCGTTGGAAGCGATTCATTCGTGGGCAAAGTGAACAACACCACACGAAGAGGTTATGGCCGCCTCAAGGATGCTGCTGGCTGTTGTACATTGCTCCGTCTGCCTACGGTACCATTCATTCGCACATTGCGATTCAGAAGCAGTGGTTACGCGAAAAGAAAGGATTAAAGTCATCGGCTTATCGGATCCGCTGGAAGTCGTTCTAGATCATTCGGGAGCGGCTCAGAAAAGAAAAGAAACGCCTCAGGATGAATACTAACGATGTGGCTCATCATATCTCCATCGCACTTTGTATAAGATTGATTTATACTCATATCAATAATTAAAAGTTTGTTCATGCAAAGAGCCAGCAAAACATAGTGCTGATGGGCAGTTGAGCTATGGTTCTTTATGCGCAGTTATTACTTACGACCAATCATTTCATGTCATAACAAACCTCTTCAAGGTCTGGGGCAGTAAAAATAGCACACCTACCATCAAAACGATAAGAAAAACTCTTGGAGAAGCATGCAGTTGCGTCTCCCAATCGCATCCCAGACGAGGCGCAATCGGTAAACCCAATTGACAGTCGCGGATCAAAACAATTGATTCACGGGAGTGCCCGAAATGTTTTCCAACCCGTCGCGGCAGGAAGGGAAGTGTGGAAGAGATGGAAGGTTAGCGGGAAGAGTTTTTTCCTGCGCCGTACTTTGTTGAGGGCAAACCGAGCCGCGAACCAACAGGGTCCGGATAGTTTCATTGTTCTAGCCATCTTCTTCTGGTTCAACATTTTAATCCAGCCAACCTTTTATTCATCTCTTCCTTCTCGTCGTTTATGCGTTTCACAATACGCTTTTACATTAATCATATTTGGTCGTTTGACATTCGGCGCTCCATGGGGGTATTTTAGAGAGAGATTTGTGTGTTTTTTGTTAATGTATTCTTCAAACTTTTGCTTTTCGGTTGCACCTAATGTGCAAGGCCAACAATGATGCGGTGCGGCTTATGGTTGCATGGTCGGCTCGGTTTGGGGGCGTTCTTCCACGAAAACCGATGATCGATCATTCCGAGACACTATAATTACCGAACCGGCAAGCCCTGGAATACAAAGACACATCAAGCGGAAACCGTAGCACAATGGATTTGAGATCCAGAGGAGAAGTTTTTGGGGAAACAAAAGTTCAACCTTGATGGATAAATATTGCATAGAAGAATGAAATGGTAAAAGTGGTCTACAAGCAATTGTTGAAATCCAAACCACGCGCTTTGACATAAAATCATACATCATAATACATTCGAAACAAATCTCTCCCACGAAATATGTCAATGCAACCGAAATCTTAACGCCCAAAACAACTAGAGAATTTGCATGAAATAAGAAAGAAAAAAAAAAATCCCCATAAACGAGTACTCAAATCGGCAGAAAACATCCATTCTATGCAAATGTTCCTTTCTTCCAACATTGCGGCACCTTTGGCTGGCGAGTTATCGAAGGATCTGAAGGCGATCGATGGTGATCGGCACATTTGTAATCTTCCCTCTTCGCTAGCATATGTTTTTGGCTGCGGATAGTCGATCAAGCGCACCCTGGTTAAAGGTTGTTTCTGCAAAAAAGTATAAAATAAAAACAACAGAAGAACATAGACACACTAAAAACACACGTTCAAGATAAGATCGTATGAAGATCGTGCCGCAGAAACTGCACCCTCGCCGAGCCCGGCAAAAGGTCACCCCGCCCAATCCTTCGTCGAACGCTGCTCAGGGGAGGAAGAAAACCGGACACACCGACCTAACGGAACCGGGAGACAAAAGTGAACAATCGCGTCGACAGCAGCAACAACAACAACAACACCTACAAAAGTAGCTCTTCGAACCACCGGATTTGGCCGGGTCTCTCTTCCGCGATCTCGGGCGATCCAAAAACGAACCGAAAGTGTCATGGTCAATGCCAAAAAGTATGGGAACAGTGTGCCCGCGGTCTGGCGCGCACCACGCCAGAAACAATCTCGGCCGAGGATGTGTATAGTAGTGGTGTTGTTTGGGATGGATGATTTTTTTTGTTCTTTTTGATAAATGATTTCGCCGGGTGGGTTAGAATTATGTCTTCAATCGAACGATCAAACACACACCCGTACGTCCGGGGAGAAGACACAGTCGGATCGAGACACCAACACCGCCCGGGCGGTGGCCGAGTTTAGTCATCTTCTAATAATGATCGAACCAAACGCGACCTGCGCAGCGACGACGGTCCGACGACGGTGTGACGCGATCACATAGAATCACGTTTTTTGGAAATTTGAATTGCAAACAGATCGGACAGACGCTGGGCCACCCTTGGGTGCGTCTACGTCCACGTAAACCGACCTGAAGACACCTGGCAGAAGTATGTTTCTTCATACCCGCAGAGAGCCGCTTCTGACGAACCAGAACTTCAGAACTAATCGAAACGAAAAAGCTGCCTAGCTTAAAACAGAGAAAGGAAAAAAAGGGATCATATTTTAATGTGCGGAATCGCTTCCCCAAATGGGTTCCCAATATTTTTGCAACGATCTTTGCCGTCACTACTACACATCCGGCGGCTTTTAAAACTCCCAAACCAGCCTGCAAAAATAATGCCAAAAAGTGGGTCAAACTAGAGCATATGGTTCCGAACGGCAGCAGACGCGCGGACGACCTAACCATCCGGTTCCGAGATGGATGATCGAATCGATACATGTTCGAACGCCATCTGCGACCACCGCACCTCGCCGTGTTTCCCCGCCACCGCATACTTCCTCCTCTCCTCTCCTCCTTCAACTTCACGGAAGTCTCGGAAGACCAAATTGAGGAACCGGAGGTTTGCGTTTCTCCCAGCATTACGTTTTACTACGCACGACGCGATGGGCGATGGTTTAATGTTGCTAAAATTAAATTAGCTTACTCAAACATTCCCCCCCCTCAACACACAAACCACCCACCCCCTTTTCGGGGGTGTTCGCGACTTTCCGACCGTTCGCGACTTTCCGCGGCCATTTCCACGCACGGGTCAAGCAACTTCTTCCAGCAACCGGATCCGTTTACTTTGGGTACCGAGTCGTCTGCACAATTCTTTTTTTTTTCTTTCTTTCATCTTCTATTTTCGTGCTTGTACATTGTTGTGCCGTGGACTTATTTTTGGCCCGTGCGTGTACCGGCCCCGTCGATCGGTCTCGGTGATTGTGGATGACCCACCGACGCATGAGGTGGCCATGTTTCGCGGTGTAGTTTGAACCTCGACGGTGAGCGATCGCCAAAACGATCGAATCTAATCGATCGGTTCCGAGTAAGACGGGCATGTATGTTTTGTTTGGACAAAAGCCAACAAAATGATCATCAGAAGAAGATTCTATGTGATGTTTGTCTACCACACCTTTTTTTTATGGTTCGCGTCCATTCAAAATCATCGTCCATCATTATTCACATGCGTCTAGCACTCTTTTTTATGGATTTACATTTTTCATTGAGAAATCTAATGGTTTAAAGAATTCTGATCCGATCTTCTTTAAATCGCAGCCGTCAACAGATCCAAAAAATCTTCAAATATGACAAATTTGCAGCGTTTTGAAAAAAGTGGTCAAACTGACTGCTCGGACAAATTTCCAAATCAAAGCATTCTAGTGTCAAAAGCTCACTCTACAAATAAACGCTTGCGATCAGCGCGAAGACCTCGAATCTTCCGTTCCAGTGGCGATGTTTTTATTGTCTCGCCGATGATTAAAGCCCCACATGCCGTATGGCCACCCGTTCGGTGCGATCCTTTGTCGGAAGTGCGACCCGGTGCCGATCAGAATGATGATCCATGAATAACCTTCATCGGCTGACGTTTGCGGCCGGGTGGTCCCTGCCTCCCAAACGCGGCGTTATCAACTGGAAGGTTGCATCCAGGTCTGTGGAACCGTGATAGTAGCAGCATTGAGAGTGAAAGTTATCACACCATTGCAGGGAATAAAATATAGAGCAGATCATACCCTTGCCCCGCGGCGCAGCTACCGTGAAGGCGGAACACGTTAATTGATTTAAAACACATCAACATGCCAACAACGCACACGACGCGCTTGATCGTAAATGAGCGCCAAAGAAAACAAACAACATGGATGGTTTGTCGGGTGGACTATTAAACTTTCGCTCGCTCGTTCGATTGAAGCTTCAAGTGGTGAATGCTATAAATCATATCAACTACCTTTAACGAGCTAATAGGAAAATAATTTAATTACTCCCATTGCAAGTAATTTTTACGAGCCATTTAGCGATCTTTTTGTAGCTGCTGCAGATACGAAAACTTGCATGAAACGTTGCCTGAATGAAATTGAAGTAATCACTGCATCCTCACGTCTGTAAAACGAGCTCCAAACACATGGAAGGTAAACCCGCGGAAAGTTTGCATTATCAAATGACTGCTCCGGTGGGCAATTATCTCGCCTCGTGCATCGGGAACACCGCTGAACCATGGTGGTAACTTTCCCAGCCTACTCCAATCTGCACCTTCTACCCATGCAGAAGAGATAAGAGATGGAACGGAGCGGGTCGGTCCGATGCCAAAGGACACCTCATAGTGGAAGTGAACCTGTTGATGGAGCCATAGTCTACTCCCAGTGGACTCCGAGAAGTAGGCGGGAGCTAGCGGTGACGACGTCTGGCCACTATTAACCTTCCTGTCCTCTGCCGCCCTACGGCCAGGGCGCGGTCTCCACCAGAGGGTGAACGTTAATCTTTCCGCGCATAAATTTGGTGTCGCAAGAGGTTGTCCCCGCGAGAGAGTTGGGTACGCGTCGCACCAACTTTTGCACAAACTTTCCGGTGCAGCTCCGGTGATAACTGAATTGTCAACTGCGTCCATTGCGGAGGGAGGCGGGTAGGTCCACCTGCTGAATGGGGTCGCTCACGTGACTTCCGTGACATAGTCGTGATTCGAGGGAGAAAGGTGAGTGCTGCTGCCATGGGAAGGGCCATCGGCGAAGGGTACCTCATGGAAGACTCCAGGTTCCAGCAGTGGACACCATATAGCCGATTAGCATATACATGAATCCCCCTCTCTCCAACTCCTCTTTAATCGTTGTCGTGCGCTCGGGTCATAACGGGTCGCGACGAATTATGTAATCGCTTTCGATTTAACATGGGTTTTAAGTAAACTCCTCGGGCAGTTGCTCCAGGTTCCATATCTCAGGTGTCCCGAGGACTACGACGCTGCCTACCGGGGGTCTAGTCTCAACCGGTTTGTTTTTTTTTCTCTCGTTGTTGTTGATCTTTTCTTCCCCGCCTTCACGAGCTCATTCGGTGACATCGGCGATCCCGAAACATCTGACCGGCCCTGTACGTCATCTGGATCCCGGGAACAACGGCACCTGAGCATCTGATCTGCACCGTGGCGCGATAAAGCTCTAAAATATACCAGAGCGTGTGCGTTTCTTTTTTTTTCTCGAGTGCTGGTAACAACCGACTCGCCGATGACTCCGGAGGGGAACAGTAGTGAACGCCAACCGCTTCAGGTCCCATTCGAGAGATAAACGGACGATGACGTGCCGGTTTTTTACGATGCTTGCTTTACGGTAAACTCAGCCAACCGCACGACGCGACGATGCGGCCACCCAAACGACAATGTCACCTGGGGTGGGCTCTGGCTCTGCTGGCGCCTGGTAGATTAGAATTTCGAAGCGAAAACCCAACGTACCACCCAAAACCATCATTACCCGCCCGGCGTGAGTAATCCCAGCCCTAATCTTCACTGCAGCATCCACGTACCACCGGCACCGACTTTTCCACCGACGTAGTACCACGAAGGTGGTCGGTTATCAGAACGAAGCGCTTACGCTGATGCTCCAACACTTGTGGGTCCGAGTGGCGCATGATGTCATCCTGCCGATCCATAAATCAGGTAGTTTTGTGTTTGTCGAAGTGCAATGCGATATCGCTCAACTGGGCGACCTGTTGCCCCCAGGAGGAACCCACTCGCCGTTTAGGGGACTCTCTTTCTGGACATTGTTAAAATGGATCGAACGTGCGGTGTCAGTGGAATATAGCGCAATTAAGCTATCGTCCGTACGCTTCGCGCCATCAGGTAGGGGATCAGCTAATGGATCCGAAGGCCGAGTCGCACGGGACGATGCGGACAACGTGGGCGATATAGCGTCTTCTCCAAGAGTTCCAAGAGCGCGTTCGTATGCTCCAAAGATTCATCTTTGCAGACCTTTTTTCTTTGGCGCTAAAGAGATTTTAATACATCCCAGTGTCATTCTACCTGTTCAGGGCTGTATAGGATGGAAGAAGAGAACGCGAGAGAGGGGAAGAACGGGACTGACTGCAGGCCAGTATTGACAGGTCTGTAAGCCGACGAACAAGTCTATGCACTCACGGCCTATCAGTCAACCTTCGGCAGTGTCAGAGCACTCGTCTCGGGTTTCACCGGTGTCACCGGGCTCGGTAATGGCGGCACCAAACGGCATCCAACCCAGCATGGTTGACAGCATCATTCTTTCCCCCCCCCCTTCCCCCTCACCCAGAAGCGTTTGTTCCGCGCTCCGGTCAATCGTCCGCCATTTATGCTCGAGAAAGCGCCGTTCGTCTGGCGCTCGTCTCGCCAACTGTCGTGTCGTACGGATATCTTCCAGGGCACGTTACGTTGTTATCGCCCCTGAAGCTTGGGGAGGACAGTTTGGAACGTTGTTCTTTAACTCCTCCTAGATCCAGCACCCCACTTCCAAGAACCTGACCCCTGGTAGAGTCCGAGAGGCCCGGAAACCTAGTCGCCAGCTTGGTGTCCGGTAACACTTGCACTCGGTATTGGAAGGACCCACCGTCTTCCGTGAAATCGGATACTTTTCCCTCTCTCTCTCTCTCGCGAGAAGGAGGGGTCACACGCATCCTCGAGCCACCTCAAGATCGACCGGTTTTGCTAAAAAGTCGCACTTTTTTTCCTACCGCCACCATTTTTTCCACCTCCTAGAGCTCTCCGGGGGTTACCCTCCCGCCACACCTCTGCAGCTCGATCTACCCGACACTTCTATCCCGAAGCGCACCCGTGCTATCTCTGCTACTTCTTGATCTGACTAATTGATTTATGACCGGGCCGCTATCGCCGGGGCCGCGAGAGGTTCAACGATGGCGTGCGGAGCAAAATTTTAGACCCGCAAGGAAAAGAAAACCAACAACACGAGAAGTTCACCGCAGCGAGCGAACCACACCGAAAAGAAAACATAAAGTTGAAGGTCATCTTTCTTTTGCCTAACGTACATATAACAGGGCAATTCAAGCACACACACACGCGGGATCGCACTCCGGGAGCACACTTCCGATGAAATGGTGCACCAACCCTGGGGTTTTCATTTTAGTTTTCGTTTTTGCACCTCCTAGAGATGAGTTCCGGGCATCCAAAACAGCTATCAGCCGCGCCGCGTGGACTTTATCGTCGGCATCGTGGAGATGGAAGAACCCGTTCTCGCGTTGTTGGCCACCCGGGACAGGGTTCGGAGAGCTGGAGTCCGCGTGCCGCGAAGGAGTTCCGTGGAAAAATGCGGGCAAATATTTTCTTTAATGTTCCCCCGAACGCCGCTCAATGGGGCTCCATTAACAAAATTAGTTTCGCAACGAGACCGGCACGCTTTGAGCATTGACCGCCCCGCGGTACCGGTGTACATTCCCGCACCGTGCGATCGATGTCGCGTGAATCGGAGCGTTACCTCCGGCCGGTCACTCGCGTTCCGGTGGGGCGATTTAGGTGACACGTACACACGAGGTTGTTTGGGGGTTTTGTTTTTATCTCCGGGTCGAAGTTTTCTTCCCGGAGGGAAATTTGGCAGCATTTTGCTCCTCTGCCCGGGGAGGGTGGGTGATTTATGGAGGGAAAACTATCTCCGCGAGGGGTAAAAGATAAATCACCGGAGGCTGGGATTAGCCGCACCCGAAACTAATGTGTCCGAATGATTTACTAACACGGACCCGAGGGAAATGCTGTCACTAGTGTGTCGCGCAAGCTTTTTGGCACAACTCAGCGGTCAGCAAAATCGACGCCGAGTCACATGAAGCGGAAACGAATGATAAAAAAAAGGAGTTGGAAAATGAAAACGATGCCGTTCAGGAAAGGAAAACGTTAGGCCCATTAGAAAATTGATTTATGATTTATGCCGGACGAAAATTTGTCCCCTGACGCAACACGTGCGGAATGTGTTATGATTTTTGTAGTCGATGGGTAATGAATTTGCTGGGAAAAAGTTGGGCCCATAAAACGGATCCATAAGTATTATAATTTATGCAATGTTTGTATAGAATTTTTTGGAAATTTCTCGATCTCGGATCAAAATTGAAGCTAAGTTATAAAACCTTCTTTTAAAGGTAAAAGTTAATGATGGTTAACCCTTTCAGGACCATAAGCTATTCAAGACTCAAATTGGCAATACAACACAATATGTTGGCTATTTGAGGTGTAAAATAAGAGAATATAACCAGAAAAACCTAGCAGTCTGTGTAGCTTTTTTATAATTTCATATCAAATATTGTTCCCTATGAACAACAAAAGTAAATAAATGACGAGTATAGTTATGACATCGGAAGTTCTTTCATTTGCTTTCCTATACAAATTACATATTAAAAATTCTTTTAAAAAACCTTAGCCATTTCTATAAAAAAATAATACATTCATCAAGTCTTATAAACTTTCCAAATACAAACTTCTTATTGTTGGTTGAACGCAGGAATGGTTTGGTTTTGGAGCAATTAATTTTGATAGTTCGTTTTTGTTCATTCGTTCAGAAAGACATTTGCCGCCTTTGACATAATGTTTTTTTATGTTTCGTTTCAAAAGTGTCATTTTGATAAAAGTTGAACAAAAAGTAACAAGTTTTGTAGATGGGAAAAATATTTCCCTTGGTCGTGAAAGGGTTAAATAAAACAAAAAGTTCTGTTTATTCATTCCAGATTACCTTTGACGAATTAGAAAAGTTGTTCAGTTTACGGAAAACAATTTCATTGATTGAGATGGTCTGAAAAAGTCTTATCTCGCTCTAACTAGGAAAAACAACAAAATTGAACATTGAAAAAACAATTTATCTTTCAAACTAATGCCCAACGGACGCAAATCGGCGGGAAAGCATGCAAAACGAGAATATTAACCGCGATCGGTCCGGGGATGGAAGACGAAAATAAATCCCATCCACGCTGTTCGAGCAGAATACTGTTAGATCGATCGATCGACGAAGATATTAATAGCGGCCAAACAAAACCAAAATTAAAAAAAAAAAAAGGAAAACCATCCCGAGCCGAAAGCGATCCATCGATCCTCCTCCCCCGCGGTGTCTAATTGCGTTCACTCGCGTTCAATTTTCGTTTCGTGCAGATGATAGACGGCAATGACCTACAGAGGGAAAGGCGAGCAAAAAAAAATCCACCACCGGGCGGCGTCGTTACCGTCTTCCGGAACCGGACCATGCCTTCGTCGTTCGACTCGTCTTATCACAAGGCAGCATCGGGCATTTTTCACCACCACAGCGACACAGGTTGCTTTTTGCCTTCGTATCTTCCAGTCATTTTTTGGCTCGGTTTTTTCTTGGTTTTCCGTGTGTGGGTGTTTTTTATATCTATTTTTCTTTCCCACCCCTTGAGGTCATAAGATAACGTGTCGCATAGTTTGAAGTCATGCCGAATTGCCGGAAAAAAAGGGGGGAGGTGTGGAGGGGGGAGGGGGACATGCCTGCACATAACCGGGCGTGTATCGGTAAACGGATGGTATTCCAAAAATTTACCGCACCGATAACGGAAGGCAACGGTTCGATCTTCGCAAAAGATATCCCCCCCAAAACACGTGTGAGGAGAAATATTTCTTTGAGCCAAAGAAGAACAAAACAAGGTACACTGTTGTTGAGAACCGCGAAAAAGGCTAGGCAGACGACTCGGATACGACGCTATCTTCTCGCGGTTAAGGTTGCTTCACACGTGCACTATCTTTTCTACCTCGCGCTCCCGAATGCTCTCAGCATCCCCAAGCGCGTCAGCAGACACAGTTGAATAAATAGAATAGGACGTGCATGTAAGTGCGGGCGGACATAGCGCCATCGTACCCGCACATACAACCCGGCTCAGATGGGTTTAATAATTTGCATACCGCAAACGCACGACATAGAACGTGGCGTGAGCAAATAGTGTATCATCCCAGAATGGCGGGTTTTGTCTTCCACCAGGAGGGAAAGACATAAACTGATTGTCGATTTAATGTAACATAACGATCTTAACTTTCTACCACTCTTTTATCGTTCTAATCGTTTCAAAAAGGTGCCCCTTACTGTTCAACGACAGGTTCAGTTTCTATGCAGCGGTCATCCGGAAAACCAACCGGGTTCCTGCATTCGCCTCGAAGGAGAAACCCAGCGCACGAACCGGGATCGGGTTGGATCCCGCGGGCCTGCGAAGAGAAACCCGTTAGCAGCGACGAAAGCAAACAGGCAAACCTAGCGGGCGGCCTTTCGCTCCGCTACAACAACGGTGGTGTGGTGTTGTAAAGTTTAGCCAAAAAACACAAACCCCTACGAAGACGACGACGGCGACGACGGCGAGCATGCCGCAAGGTATAATATTGCACACTTTCGTCCCCAGGTTTAGGCCCGGTTTTAGTTGCTTTGGCTTTTGTTTGTTGCATCTGTTTTTCCTCTTTTCTCTTTCCAAGTGAGCATGTTATCATGTTTCTTTTACAGTATCGCTTTTTTTTTGTTGTGCTTTTTACAGTTCCTCAGCTGCGGCGGCCATAACATCATAGGCTTAAAGGGGGGGGGCTAGGAGATTCTCCAGTTGAGTTGACTGACCAACGCCAACTGGACAAGTTAATAAAGTATAATTTCACAAAAAGGAACGCCACGCGGGCAGGCTTAATTGATGCCACCGAAAGTAGGTCTGGGGCTGGGCAGCGGTTTTTTGAGGAAAAACAGTTTGAACTAGTTTACAATCCCTCCCCTCCAATCCCTCATCCCCTGTATCAGCCAGTCACGGAACCACGACCAATAAATGGTACGCTCGAAATGGCAATAAAAACAAACAGAGAACCACCGCGTGTTCCTCATCGGTGTCGTTCCGGAAGCGAGCGCTTGTACAACGGATACAGAACCGGAGGCGGAGTAGAGGTTGTGGTTCGATTGCGATCGCGTTCGATTACATCCGATCCGTTTTTTTTCTAATGGCCGCCGGTGCTGATCACGAAACACTGTTGCAGTTTAATGTTTGAATGCAAAATGAGAAAAAAAAATACGCAGAGTGACGCAAAAAGAACTTAAAAAAACACACGCACACACAGCACGACATCAGTTACAATAACAACGATAAACAACAGCGTGACCATTCGCGATCGAAGGCTCTAGAAGAAGAAACAAAATCCCAAAAAGAAACTAGAAAGAACATTGGAGCCAGCATAAACATTCGCCGTTCGTCGTTTATCGCATCAAATTCGATCTGGTTAGATGGACGGAGTATCGAAATGGCATTAAATAAGAAAACAACAAGCTAGCGTTGTAATTTTATGGAAATGTATCAAAACAATATTTAAAAATAAATGATAAAAATCTAAAAATTATTTAAAAAAAAACTGGACCTGATACATTAAGAATTGTGCATTACACGTTTCAAGTGAATTGAAACGAACAGTTCTAACCCGCTGTGCTCCAAATTCTGCTAGTGCCGATTCGATAAATGTTCCCAATTTTCAACTTAACTTACTCACTCCGGATGGGAGCGATTCGTCATCGGACGGTACAAGAGTTGAAGAAGATCGAGCGGAGTCGGTACGGTACAAGCGGGTTTAATTAATTTATGATCTTCCTCATTGCAACCCGTTCTCATCCTCATAAGCTCCTTTCGCCAAGGGAAGGAAGTTAAATTGGACAGCTACGGGACGGAGCGAGACGAGGCACCTACCACCGATAGACATCTTCATCGATCGATCGGGACAGTCGGGATCGCCTGGGAACGGAAGTGTCAACGAACTGGCGAGCTGGGAATGTGGCGAGCAATCAAATCTCATTCGGCGAAATAAAAATGTCTCCTGCCCAGGGAGAAATAATTTAATTGATGTGGTTCCCAGCGACGACCAGAAACCGTTTTGACGGAACATTTTATCACTCCCGGGTTCTATGTTTCTCACGCATGATCAGAAATGATGCTTTGGGAAATAAGGCATACGAGGGTAAAAATAATGGCATGTTTCAAAATACGTCCAATTGAGAAAAACAAGGTCAAGATTAAGAACGCTGCAACAATCCCGATATTCGACATCTGTCTTCAAATTAAATAAAAAAATATTTTCCTTGTTACATCTTTCTGAGCTACTTTTTATACATGTCTGCAATATTCCCATTCACAACGGCAATGCCGTCCGATCACTTTTCACTTTGAAACCCGGCCCGACCACAAGACGTCCTGGCGTCATAAATCCATCACGAGCCTGTCATCAACCGAAGGTCGCGTGGTGCTAAGCAAAACACACAAAGAAAAGTGAGTGCACTAAATTAATTGTCTGCTCTCGAAAAGGAACTGGCGCACTATTTCTCCGCCTCGGCCGCCCCCCCGAAAGTGGAGCACTGGATTAAGAGAAAGGAAAAACAATGCCCACGTACTTAACGAACGCATCGGTGACGAATTGAAATCAAATAAAGTGCATCCCACGGAAAGGAGAAGAGAAAAAAAAAGAGAAGAAGCAAGCGAAAACATCGCGCTCCGACTATGACCTCCCCCCCCTCGACCTGGCATGGCGGGGTGGAAATTGAAAAACGTTCGAAAGTGGATTTTAAATTGATATTAATGGCTGTCCCACACACTGCTTTCACGGAGATCGGATCCTGCCGAACGGCTCAAGGAGCACGAGTGCGCATCCCATCGCGTTGGTGAGCAAACCCCCAGGGTGGGAAGACCACTCAGCTTCACTGAAGGCAGACAGATTGGAGTCACAGCCCGGCCAGTTGGGGCGAAAATGGCGAACAACAAAAAAAAGGTAATAATATTGTGAACCGATCCATCGAAGGCGCATCAAAATTAACCGCGGAAGACGATAGAACTAACCAAACGACGGTGCGATGCGGTGGATCTTCTTTGGCTCAAGAGCACGACCACCACGACGTGATCACCGTAAGTGCAAGTGCATACGCCGGCTGCATCTCTTCTAATGGACCACACCAAACCAAACACCAAGGCTGAAAGATGAGCATGCTGTTTAATTACAATTATCACTTCATTCGAGACGGAGCAAGGGTGCTTTGTATTTTAATTGCACTTCCCTTGTTCCCTGCGCCCTTGGTGCAACATTTTATGTGAGGAACAACACCACACTAACAAACAAACAAACGGTATCCAGACGGCGGTGCAGACAATTGAGATAAATGATTATAAAACAAACGAAAGTCGGTGGAAATGTTCTTTTCCACCCGGCTAGCACCGAAAGGATTTACCCAATATGCACGAAGGATGCACTCGAAGTGCAACATGTGTATGCGTTTTTGTTGCCCGTCCTACGGAATCGAGCGCACGCTAAACGAATGTGACATATCGAGCGTGTAATTGCAATTTATAAAACTGCAGCCAGTGTTGATTTCTTATGATTTATGGAGGAAGGGGCCTATAAAAGTATGACTGCCAGACCGCCGAGGACACTGGCCCGATCGACCGAGACTGTTGAACTTGGAGCGAAGAGCATTTATAACGTTGCGACACGTGCATTTTGCAGACATTGAAAAAATATACATTTATAAGATATGTTTTTTTCGGTTCATTCAAAGTGAACAAATTTGAAATGAAAAAAGGTTAATGTTTAAACTAAATGATTATCACTAAGAACATGCTTGATTACTATCAGGAACATATAAGGCAACATGCAAAGGGCGAATAAATCAATCAAAATCCCCAAAAAGTTACCCGAAGGAAGCAGGAACAATCCCCGTCCCCGGAAGGACGTCTTCCGCCAATCGCTGAGTCACGGACCATTTTCCGCCCGAGGGACGCCAAATTGGGAGTGAAGATTCTTGCGGCTTCCTCTTCGCTGAACAACTCACTCGGGTCTACTAGGTTTGCGCCTATCGGCGAAAGTGATTTGGTGACGATTGACATGGCGCCACGGGGCTGACCGGACACCACATTTATAGAATTCCCCCGCCGGTGCGTGACGTGCGTGGCGCACGACGATATCTTCACCCGACGAATGGTGAGATGACTACTACAAAAGAAAGGAAAAAAGTTGCCACAAAGTGCCGAAACGTTTTACTTCGGCAAATCGAAAGGTAAAGGGAATAAACGGCCGAGACGAGACCATTTCAGATTACAAGCACGCGTAACGAGCTGAAAGGAATGTCGTAAAACAAAAAACCTCCGTGTGGATGTTCTGGGATGCAGAAGGAGCAGGGGTCGAAAGAGATGGGGTGAAAGTTTTGGAAGAAAGCAAGAGTGAAAAGGGCAGATAAAATAATCAGATCAGAATGAAAAACAAAAACTAACAACGATACACACACGTGCGCACTCACACAAAATCATCGAAAAACGACCGGGAACAAATACACCGCTCGCAAGAATGAAGACGTTAAATAGAAGCCAAAAATGATTCCGCGATCGCGGGACGCGGGAGCACCGACCTCCAGGCATTTGCATCGAATCGGCCGTCCCTTTGTGCCCAATTCCCAGTTTCCAAAAAAGACCGAACCGAAAAAATAACAAGGAACACGTTTTCCAAGATAATATTCGTGCGCGATGCTGATTTGTTTATGTTGCTGTCGCGTTAATTTACGTGCGATGGCACAATGGTACGCTCGGTATGTGTGGCTGCGCCGTCTGTTGCGGAAGTGACGAAAGCCGATGATAATAAAAGTAAAGTAAAAGAAGCGAAACATTGGTAACGTAATTATTACGCTAGGAGCGCGCACCAGACGAGCAAACTAAAATTAAGTAACACCACAGGCCACCAGAGGGACAGCGCGAACCAACCCACGGGCGAAGGATGAGCGGGGGGCGGGGTATGTGCAGATTTTTGAATCTGGCAAAATTTAAATCCCCAACGGAGCTCGCGCACTAATCCCGAGCCAGGCCGCCGAAATCCTCGTTGCAATATTAATTACCCCTGTCGCCGTTGGTTTTTTTTAAACGTTTTGTTTTAAATCTTCGGCGCCACAGATGCTGTGCATCTTGGGTTTCGCTCAGCATGCGCCAGTAATAAAACGAAAGAAGAAGAAAAGACGACGACGTCTTAAACCGTACGATCTTAATTTCGCCAAGGAACCCTTTCACACTCAAGAACGATCCAGACGTACGACAGATATTTTTCAAATTAAATGCTAGAATATAAAATTAAAAGAAAAACGTAATCCTTTCCCATTTGTCAACGATATGTCCATTCAATGTTGCTGAAGTGAATTAATTATTAAATAAGCGATATAATAATGAAATTATAAAAAAATGACTACGCTTCAAAGGAAGTCTATAGAAATATTAACAAAAATTCCTGCGTACAAACAGAGCTCATTGGAAACATTAGCTTCAAAGATTTCTAGTTTATAATAAATTTTCAGTCTGCTCTATAATATTTCTAACAGTTTGACAATTTTACTGAATTAAATAAAACAACCAATAAAACAAAAACTGTTACTTATAACGAGAACTCATTTTAACTCTACAGATTTTTTTTAGGATGTATCACATTCACAACTCTTTTTCCATACTAATCAAATAATCAACTAAAATTTTATTCATTTCTATCTGTTTTACATGAAGAAATAAATTACAAAAATTGTCGTAGAATTACACTACGTAAAAAACGGATCTTCCCGTTTGCGTACTTTTGCTAGGAACTTACCGCTAGGGAGATCAGCTGTTCTCTTCCCGGCGATCGTCCGCTATCGTTTTGTCGTTCGTGCAAATTTTCGGCAACACGTTAGCAACATACAAAGAAACAATTCCGGCACAAGTTTCGGTACTACTACTGGCATCGTTTGTTTGCTTTTTTTATTTGCGCTTGCGTTTGCGTTTACATCTACGCCAACGTGGTCCGCTCCCCCCGGAAACTCCCCGCCCCGCGGCTGGATCGAGGGGGAGGTGAAAATTTGCACTCGTGGGAGAGAGATTTGATCGCTGCTCGCCAGCTTGGTGCTTCCTGCGAATGAGCGATTTCAGCCCGATCTGGTAGGCCGGCCAACCAAAACGATGCCCCAATTTCACAACTACCGCGCGAGATAGCGCGCAGCATTGCTTGGGAAATCGGCCGGGAAACCCAATATACACACCCGATCATCCAGGCCCCGAAAATCATTTGATTGACCAACCGGTGCTCAATCATCGAGAGTTGAAAGGGCCGACCTGAGAACCCACTTCAGGGCCCGGGCCTCGTTAGCCGTCACAGACGGACGCTAAACAAATCGCATCTGTTGGAGAGCATTTTCCAGCCCGATGGAGCCGCCTGGTGCGCGAGGGCCGTGGAAATGTTTTCCGCCCGATCAAACGAACGTTTCGATCCCGCTTCCGCCGGCCTGGGAGGTATCAACCAGCAGCTGACCGCAGGCGGGCCCTCGGTTTCGACCACCCAGAACCCGCGGGCCCGCTGGACACCAGGGAGGATGGGGAACGGATCGTGTGACGCAACGTGCGCATGGGAGGAGTTTTTTTCCCTCCCCGAGCCGGGGCGCGAATTGAGCCACTTTCGCGCGATCATATTTTTCTATTTTGATTCGGGAGAATTTACTGACCACCGAAACGGGAGTGGGGTTGTAGACAGAGGGGGGGATGCTACCCTCCGGTCTTCCATGAGATAAACAGTAACAGACCATTTCCCGTGACGCGAGAGTTCGCATCTGCCGCGGAAATGGACGTGCGGGAAAATTTCCCGTGAAATCGCTCCGAAGCTAAACACCAGAAGAAGTTTGAGAACGCATAACGAAAAGTCAAGGCAACGGCAAAAAAAATAATAGCCAAGAACAACAGAAAAAAAAGTATATATAACTCAAAAACTCATCCCAACATGCCACACTGGCAGACAGACAGGCGCAAAGCGTTGAAAGACGGATAAAAATACGACCCGCGGCGTGTTTTTAAATCGTAAATTTTACCAAAAAATCCTTCCCTTCGGAGACGGATAAAACAACAGCATGAAAACGCCAAAAAAAAACAGCAACTCGATGTGTAGAACAGCGAAAGCCAAGCCGAAACGAGACAAAAAAGAAACACATGAACGCGGCAAGGCACGCGATGCACGCCGATGTATTGCCCCGAATTGGCCCCCGCAAGCACTCCGAAACAGCTGGGAGAACAAAACCTCGGTTCGAGGTTAGGATAAAACCGCGAACAAATTAAAATTTCGCCTTGGGAAGGGATTGTGGAGCATGAATTGGTGGGTCCTTTCGGCAACGAAATGAAAAAAAAGAAAACAGAACAACATAAAAAAAACGAAAGGGACAATGAACCGTACCGGGCACGGTGGGTTTTTGATGGAGGAAACTAAATCTCGACAAACCGTTTGACCGTTAAATCCCGACAAACGGGTGGAGAAGAAAACAACAACAGGAAAAAAAACAAGATGGTTGGGCGAAGGACGCTATCGCCATTTGGCTGACATCTTTATAGTTTAGAGACTTACGACGAAGACGCCAGAGAGATTACCTAAGGATAAACGTTAGGCCCCACCCAAACTGATCGTAATTGTTTGAGCATGGGAACGTAATAAAAATTTAAAAGTTCACAATCCGCACTATTAACGGAAGCTACCAACGAAAGTAATTATTTCAAAAAGAGTTCCAACGATTATGATAATATTAGTTCTTCAATTTCCATCAAACCATAAAGTCGGTCGGGGACAATGCCATCCGTCGACGCTCGTCGACGAAAGTGACGCGGGTCAATTGAAAGTAATGACACAAACTACTTCTCACGCCCAACGTCCGCCAAACCAACGTCTTTGAGGCGTGAAGTCACGTGCACCTGTTCGAATTTCAAGGCAGCTGACGGCGCAAGGTATTGCGAGCCAATGTCATAACAAATTAGAGGAAGACATTTTCGCACCCGGTGCTGCACCGATGATTTTCGGGTGGTAGGAATTTCTGTTTTATTTCTCCACCGTTGTATACAAGGGTGGCATCGTCGGTGGAACACGTCGATAAAGTGAAGTACCTTCAGAAACAACAAACCACGATTATGGACAAACAAAAATCATGCGTGCGAAAGTAAGCAAAAAGTAAAGGGAAAAGGGGGTCGTCAATGAGGTACTGAGGGGTTAAACATTTAAAGAATCGTTGCCCCCTTTCGGCCGTCCGGCCACTCCCTCCGATATCGATGAGGGCTTCATTGATTAATCCAGCGGTGGGAGTTTATGCCCGCGTAAGCCTTTCTAAAATAGGGTCAGCTAAACGGTCAGGACATCGCTGGATGGACAAACGAAGGGGGGGTGGGCTCCGAAGGGAATACGGTTTCACTCGCGGAAATCCACATCGCACACACAATCTCCACAGGAGCCCAACGTGGGTCCCTCCACGGTGCGAATAGGGGAGGGACAACGGGGGGGAAAATCCGATGGCATCAGCAGTGCTGTCGCCAGCACCCTTCCCTGGCCGCGGGATATCAGTTTCTTTTTACACAAACGTCCGCCAACCAGGCAGCAAAGGTGGGAAAGTGCTGTTCTGGCATGTGTCGCGGCGCAAGGAAAGCGGTGGAACGGGCGCAAAAACCCACGATCGGAGCGGAGGATCGCGCCACGCCAAGGGTCTGGCTGGGCCGAGCTACTGAGGCCCCCCCAGCACCCCTCTGGAACGCGGCTGAAACCAAGTGCCGGAGTGTCCGAAAACAACAAACTGCCGACCTCAGCAGCAGTTGAGCAGCTCTTCAGGCGTATGTACGAATCACCAGGGTGGCGTGAACCATTTCCAAAAGGCAAGGTGGCTCCGGCAAACCGGTGGATCCTTTTACCTTGAAGTCTGCAGCCCTAGCATTCCTGACGCGCTTGCTAGTGCGGTCTTCGCCGAGGGTGCGATTAACGAGATTTTATTCGGATCAGCCCGCAGACGCTTATGCTAAACGAGTCGGATTCACCTGCTCGCTAGGAACATGAATAAAATATCTATCAAACGAGAACGTCGGTTCAAGAGGGATCGATAAACAATTCTAGCCGTGCGATCCATCCAGCTGATACGGGGAAACGGCAGAAAAACTGTCCACCAACCGACCGAGGGCCAACCCAGGCGAAGTGTTAACGATCGTCAGCTCCAAGCGAATGCCGCAGAATGAACCGGTTGGCCAAGCGCGCCCTGCAGTGCCTTACGGTCGCAGCCCGGTTGTGTTCGGAAAACTTAAAAGACAACCAACGCATGAGCGATGATACGCACCTCATCTACTCGTTGACGATGCTGGGACTGGTGTCCTGGCCGGGACAAAAACCAGTTTCGGACAAAGCGGAAGGTGAAATCGCAGCGAAAACGAAACCGGTGACATCGTTCTACATCTGACGCGTAATTCTTCTTCGGCCACCGATACGCCTGACGATCGACAAATCGCCATGCAGGATGAACTGATGGGGCCAGCAGCTACGACAAGCCTACTTGCGATCGCAAAACGATCCCGCCCCGGATTACAAAACCCACGTACGATCGAATGCTCCAAATTCTCATACGCAACCAGCCTCACACTTCATGCTTCAAGGGGGAAGTTAGCACTTACCTATCGGCTGTCGAGTGTTTCCTGCTCTGCTACTACGGCTCAGCTACACGTCTCGGCATCCACCGGTCGGCACACACTGTCAAAATAATTCACGCATTCGATAACGCCACCACTATATAGCACATACACCTGTTCGGTAGAGATGAACAACGGCAGCCACAACTGTTGGCGAAGAGTACACTACTATTTTTTTCCCGCACGCACTATGGCACGATCAGGTCAGGATCAATTTTTAATCAAACAAGATTCAACATATTTTTCTATCAAATTTGAACCGAATTCGGTTGAAGCACACGATCTTCAAATCGCCAATCGGACACCTTTCTATTGATTTTTCATTTTTTTTTTCGCCGATGGAACCGATGTAAACGAAGCAGACGTGGGGAACAGAAGACCGCACCGAGGACCCGAAATGCGATTTTTTCAGCGCGCACAATGATCTCTTCTCGTGCGAGCGCGAAACCTGACGCAAACGCGTCCAACCTTGGCAAGGCCGAGAGCACCGCCTTCGCACAAGGTGCACAGTCTTAAAGGGTTGGTGAAGGGAAGCGAGCTGGTGGACAACGGGGGAGCCCACAGCTCCAGACGGAAGCTCGCGCAACTCAATCACTCACGAGCAAGACGTTGCTAGGCAACCACTGTGGTTCGCTACCGAACCGAAGCATCAAGCGGCGGCAGACAGGATCGCGCGCGGAACGGAACGGAACCCGACTCCAGGCAGGACAGTTTCGCGGTGCCAAAAACCACCGGTGATCGATCCTCGCGACGGACACGTTGATGTACGCCAACGCACAACTGCACCGAGCGCAACCCGGGATCGCGTCGTTTTGGGGCGGTTTCTTCGGCGGACAGTCGATTCGATTCGATCAGCGAGCAAAAGCGCGCCAACATTCAAAAATTTCCCTACCAGGGGATATGCTGACGGGCGCCTAGCGTATTCGCCGAGCGGTGCCGAAGCGCGAGAATCTCAGTCCGGTCCGGTACGCGGCTGAAAATCAACTGAACAGGGAGCGCGAGCGTCGATGCCGGCTTGGTCTCCGCGGGCTGTAAATTTCGGGCCGTCAGTTCTCGCGACCGGTTTATACTTATACTTGTACTTGTGACCGTGCTCGATTCGAGGTGGCCACAGATGCTGTTGCCGGCGGAAAGCTTTTGCGAGCAGCTTTCTTTATCAATTCTATGTTTCGCACTCCTGTTCGATGTGGTTTCGAAAAATATGTAACTGTAAAATATCAAACATATAAATTAGTATCGAAAGGGGGTTGAAAAAGTTAACTTAATCGTCAATCATGTTGTTAGCATATTTCAAATCATTTTTAGGCACGTGGCGTACGAACCGTTGAAAACAAAATCACGCTCAATGCATACGTAAAATGTTTCGAGGGGGTCAATTTTTGAGATCATTAATGTCGGCAATGCGTTTGATAGATTATTGATCGTTGATTAAGAAAAATCATTGTCAAAACTGAGTTAAATCCAAAACAAAATTTAATTTAGAAACAACCATGGTGGCTTTAAGGGTTACATACAAATTTACTGCAGTTCACCGCGAGTTCCTATAAAAGTTTACTTTATGGCAGCATTGCTATAAGTTGGTCCAAGCATTGGTTTGTGTCGAGATACTGCTTAAGTGTTATTTAAAAAACTACGTTTCTCAACATTTTCATGCCACTTACGAGTAGGGATAGAATATTTTAGATATTTATTCGATTCAATTAAACACCGTCCACTTCTATCAAATATAAAGTTTCTAATGCACAGTAAAGTTTCGTTTTGTATTCTGGTTCTTATGGGTTTTTTTACAATTACGCCTAAGGGTATTAAGGTTGATTTTAGTTAAATCTGTACTCTTTTTCCACATCACATCCAACCACAGTCACATCACATTCCCTAAATGTTTCCTCTAATGGTGCCCATACACGACGGCACCGCTCGTAGTTCTTATGTCTAGAATAGTTCAATCTTTATAGCTTAACATTGAACAGTTAGAATGGTGTACAGAATGGAAAATAAAACGAAACAATGCACAAATCGAAAAACAAACAGTGTAGGTTTGATCATTGTATCTGGACAACATATCTGCAATGTGAAGAAAATCATCCCAATAGAAAAGAAGTAAATAATATCAAAGAGGGGAGAAATTTGAACAAAAATGCTTCCAGGTAAAAGTAATATCAAAAAGATTGTTTTTTAGATTAAAACTATTCAGAAACAGACTGTTGTTAAAGAAAAATGCAGGTACAAAATAACAAACTAAATGTGAAATGTGAAAAAAACATCATTGAAGGACACTAGGATGTTTGCATACAAGTGAAACCAAGAGCGCTTTTCGAGAGGGTTGCGAACTTAATTAAAAGGGTAAATGTAACACAGATTAACTCCCGCACAATCTAAAAGTGCACTTTCCTCCTATTTGATGTTTGTGCCAACAGCACCGAAAGTTTAGCTCTAATTTATTCACAATCCAATACTGAGTAACCTTTCAAGCCTCTGAACGAACAACGGTTTTCGTTTGTGTGGTTCGAAAAGTCATTTAGATTTAGCACAATTTTGAGATTCGATCCATGATGGGTTACTATCGTCCTGAGAGCACTTTTTATTGGTTTGCCTGATGCTGCTGCACGAATTATCCAAATGCGGATAGTGTGTAATGTTTTACTTGTTGTATTCAGCTTACCGCCACCATCACCTTTCCGCCAAAAGGGCAAGCATAATAAGAACAATGTAGTCCATAGCGTACACTTACGGTCTGCGTCCGAGCACCATCTACGAGCGACAGCTGCCACCACCACCGGCACAGTCCGGCCGCAGTCGGCTCCGCTGCGTTTGCCCACCGCCCAGCGTTCCCGATGCATTGCGCGCTGATGTGTCGCCGTACTGAATTCCGCTGCCGATACGCTCCGGGTCGAGCTCGCCCGTCTCGATCTTGGCGAGGATCGTTTTCGAGCACTTCAGGAATGCTTCCTCCACATTTTCGCCCGTCTTCGCACTCGTCTCCAGAAAGATAAGCTCGTTCTCTTGCGCAAAGTTGCTCGCCTCGAGGAACGTAACCTCACGCTCCTCCTCCAGGTCCTTCTTGTTGCCGACGAGTAGAATGCAGATGTTCTGGCTGGCCAAGGTTCGGGCATCGTTCAACCAGTTCCACAGCACGTTGAAGCTGTCTCGCGATGTTGTGTCGTACACCAGCAGGGCTCCGGCTGCACCGCGATAGTAGGAGCGCGTCACCGACCGGAAGCGTTCCTGCCCGGCCGTATCCCAGATCTGTAGCTTGATCGACTTTCCACCGACGTTAACGATCCGCGAGCCAAACTCTACACCGATTGTGTGCGAACTGTCCTCTTTGACTGCAACAGAAATTCAAGGCCATCGAAAATGAAAAAAAGTTAAAAACAAAACAAACATAGCGGGGTATGAACTTTCACATTTGACACACCATGTTTAATGATTTTGCAAGAACAACAACCTCCACCGCTTATGACTACGCAGTAGCGATTAAAACGTCTCGGTTCGCTGCCTGTTAGGGCCGACCTCGACGCGGTCTATACTTACATTTGTTTTCGATAAAATGATGCAGCAGGCAGGATTTGCCACTACCAGCACGGCCGATGATGAGAAACTTGAACAGATAATCTAGTATGCGGGTCCCGGATGCGAACGACATCGACACCAGCATCGAGGCAAACAAAGAGATTGCACGCGACGAATTCGGTAAAGAGGAAAATGGAAATTGAATATTAAACACCCACCATCTGATTCACCCACTGCCAATGCTGTACAATAAGGCACACGAAATTTACCGTACGACTCCGACATGTTTGGGATCCGACGTCGTCACTTTTTCGCGAACCTTCAGCAGCTTCTCCGAACCAACAAATAAACTCCGTACAGTGCGAAACCTAGAGATTACAACGCAATTAGAACGCGCCCCTATTCGAAAAGGTTATCAACGAAGGGAATTTCCGCCCGAGTCTTGAGCCACGAATAGACAGCAAAGTTTTCTCTATGTTTTCTGTGCTTCTGTGTCGGATCAGAAAATTCATGTTTTGACCAAAGTGGGTAAAAGACGAGGCGGGTTTATCCCACCTTGGTTTTGACGTTTGACACAAGCGCTGCTGCGTTACGGTACGTAACGCATACCATGCACCAAGAAACAGTGGGCTATGGATTCAATTGCTTGGAGCCATAGGTATTTTTTCCCAATAAAACCGCTTCTTTCCTTGCAAAACAAGTTTAAAAGGTAGATTTAAAGCAAGTAATTTACGCCACCAACTAATCTATTAAAAAATAACACGCAATTGAAATATTTTAATTTTTTTTAAAAGGATTTCTTGAAAGATCGTTGCACGTGTTGTGGATGGATTTGGCAGCATTTAAAACCAACTTACAAGTTCAATTTAATTCGAATTGGATAAGTAAAACTACCCGTTAAATGAAACACAAAACCTGATCGTTCTTTTTCATTGCATCCATATTTGCGCATTATCGCCATTGCGTACCGGACGAAGAACGGACAAAAACAAAGGAGAAAAGTGAAAGGTGAAACGCCGCGACCCGTTTAATGGAGTTTTAGTCATCGCGCCCGCAGTACGGTACAAAGTGTGAGATGGCGTGGCAAACGCTTGTGCTTCTGTGCCTGGCTATATTCCCCCTTAATTTGGATGCGAAAAATGTGTTATTTTTGCTTGGTAAACTGTACAAACAATCCGTAAAACTCGGAAAACTAATGTGAGTATTTTTGTGTTCCACAGCCGATGACGGAGGCTTCGAAATGGGGGCCTACAGGAACCGGATCGTACAGACTCCGTTTCTCGATGCGCTAGCAAAGGAAAGTCTTATTTTCAACAATGCCTACACATCGGTTAGCAGCTGTTCACCTTCCCGGGCATCTATACTGACCGGAATGCCCGAGCATCAGAATGGCCAGTACGGTCTGCACAATGGTGTGCATAATTTTAACTCATTCCCCAATGTAAAGAGCATTTCCTCGATCCTCGGAAAGGCTGGCGTTCGAACGGGGTTGATCGGGAAAAAGCATGTCGGTCCCATGGAAGCGTACCGATTCGATTACGAGCGAACCGAAGAGCAGTATCCGATCAATCAGGTTGGCCGAAACATCACGCAGATTAAACTGTTCGTGAGAGAATTTCTGCAGCAGAGCAAGCAAACGACGGCCAATGAATCGTTCTTCCTGATGGTTTCCTTTCACGACCCGCACCGGTGTGGCCACATAACGCCGCAGTTTGGAAGCTTTTGCGAACGCTGGGGATCGGGTGAAGAAGGAATGGGTTTGATTCCGGACTGGCATCCGATCTACTACGTATGGGATGAGATCGATCTTCCGTTTAACGTGCCAGATACACAGCCGGCCCGTTACGATTTGGCCGCACAGTACACGACCATTTCACGGCTGGACCAAGGTGTTGGGCTTGTGTTGAAGGAGCTACATGATGCGGGTCTGGACGAAGAAACGCTCGTCGTGTACACCTCCGACAATGGTCCGCCATTCCCAGCGGCTCGTACGAATCTGTACGATCCCGGTATGGCAGAACCAATGTTCATACGATCGCCAGAGACAGGCGCTCGCCGGAATGAGGTCACCTACTCGATGACAAGCCATCTCGATCTAGTGCCCACGATTCTCGAGTGGTTCAATCTATCCTACCCGCTACCGAACTCGCTGACGGGGCGCAGTTTACTACCCCTGCTGTTCAAGGAACCTTCGGGCCAATCGGACGATGCCGTGTTTGCCAGCCAGAGTTTTCACGAGATCACTATGACGTATCCGATGCGGGCGATCCGCACAAAGCGCTACAAACTGATACATAACATCAACTACCAGCTTCCGTTCCCGATCGATCAGGACTTTTATATGTCACCGACGTTCCAGGACATTCTCAACCGCACGCTCGCGAAACAGCCGATCCCGTGGTACAAGACACTTCGTTCGTATTACCAGCGGCCAGAGTGGGAGTTGTACGATCTGAAGATGGATCCTACCGAATCGAGAAATCTATTCGGTAAAAGCAGCACGAAGGAAACTTTTGGGCAGCTAAGGGACCGTCTGCAACGCTGGCTCGAAGCGACGAACGATCCATTCCGCTGTGCCCCAGATGGTGTCCTGCAGGATACCGGTGAATACCGGGATAATCCCACTTGCCTGCCTTTGGGCCATACATAATCACAACACGTGTGCGCAAGTAATAGTTATCGTAGCTTAGTCCAGAAAACGAATAAATAAAGTATATGTTCACAAGTTAGGAACACACAACAATTATGAGTATTCCACATGCAAGAATATTTCTTTAAATTCGATAGGGTAAAAGTACCCATTTTGGCCCACTTAGGGAAGGGTCACCACAAAATAAATTGTTGCATTAATTGTACCGATCATATCACGACAAACTGGGTATGATAATGTAGAGTAGCTATCTAAGCATGCATTAAAATTCATATTTTTTAGATTATTTCATGTTTTCGCTGAAAAATGATCAATTTCCGAACACACTTTTTGTCGCTATTTTGGCCCGCTTTGCTTCTATTTTGGCCCACCTGTGTACCAGTTTTGGCCCACCTGAAAAATGCTTATTTCATGCATTTTACGATTTGAATATTCTTTAAAATATTTTAGATACTGTTTTCTGCTTTTTTTTCGTAACATTAGAGAGTTTTAATGCTTAAATTTAGTTTTTAATGTTTCCCCAGTTTTGCATGAGTAATGGCGTCAGTGACGTATATGCTGTCAGCTACTGTCATAGATGCCATACTTACAGCATGATAGATTGTTCATGGATTTGCTCGGGTTTTGGCCACTGATTGACGAAAATTAGAATAAGTTTTTCGAAGTAAATACATTACGTATGTAGTAAATACAATACGCTCCATACTTTCTTTCCTTTCTATACACACATATTTTTCATCCCTTTAAATGTTACCGTTGCCCATTCCCAAAATAAAAAATGTTGTTGTAGTCTACTATAATTAAATTAAATTGTATTTCTTTGAAATTTCACTAGAATGTTTCATTTGGTTTGTTTTTAACTTATTGGCTTTTGCTTGCATCCTTTCTTCTCTTTTAGCAAGTTTTTCCGCTTCCCGGAGCACTTTTGCTTTTTGGCGTTGTTCCGCTTTGATTTGACGCTCCTGCGCCAGTCGTAGTTTTTCATTTTCTTTTTGTTTTATCTCTTCCAGCCTTTCGCTAGCCGATAAAACTGGAAAATTTCGCATTTTAAAATTTTTATGCTTATTGCTTCTGCTAGGTGCGGGAGGCAATGTAAAAACATCGTTCAATGACATATTTTCCTTGTTTTGCTCCGTTAAAAAATCCTCGTCGATCTGTTCAACCCGTAGCTGGTGATCTTCATAAGCTGGGGTCTGTTGATTGTATTCCTCCATTAAAAAATCCTCGTCCATCCGTTCAATCCGTAGCTGGTCCTCTTCGTAAGCTGGGGTCTGATCATTGTATTCCTCCGTTAAAAAATCCTCGTCGATCAGTTCAATCCGTTCAATCCGTAGCTGGTCCTCTTCGTAAGCTGGGGTCTGATCATTGTATTCCTCCGTTAAAAAATCCTCGTCGATCCGTTCAATCCGTTCAATCCGTAGCTGGTCCTCTTCGTAAGCTGGGGTCTGATCATTGTATTCCTCCGTTAAAAAATCCTCGTCGATCCGTTCAATCCGTTCAATCCGTAGCTGGTCCTCTTCGTAAGCTGGGGTCTGATCATTGTATTCCTCCGTTAAAAAATCCTCGTCGATCCGTTCAATCCGTTCAATCCGTAGCTGGTCCTCTTCGTAAGCTGGGGTCTGATCATTGTATTCCTCCGTTAAAAAATCCTCGTCGATCCGTTCAATCCGTAGCTGGTCCTCTTCGTAAGCTGGGCTCTGGTCACTGCATTGTTCAATCACCTCTTTGATTCGACCAATTACATAAAAGTCCTCTTCTGGCTCTTCTGTCCCAGGATTCCTCGATTTTTCATTAAATCTGGTTGTATTCCTGGCATTAATTGAAACATTTACATACGGTTCAATCAATTCCTTGTAGAAAAACTTGATGCACCTTTCATTACGCGATAACGTGGTAACATCTCCTTTGATTTTCCGCAGAGTTTCCTCACCAATCATGTCCAACGCGTGTACCAGTTTTGAAAATGGGATGGAAATGGTATCAACAGGTATATTATTTGAAGAATCCGATATCAAATTATGAGAAGGTGAAGATGGAAGAGTTTCTGTTGTGTTTCTTTTCGGATCCATTTGTTCATCGTCGATGGATAGCAATGGACTTTTGTTCAAACACTTCGAAAAATCGACATTATCGGGGCCAAAGGGATGAAGCCCACACGCACGAAATCCGTTTGTAACGCTAGTTGATCGTATGCCGTTTTTAATAGCTTCATTTAAAATTGCACCAAAATATTTGAGGGTAAAATTTTCACTAGGGTGGTTGTAACGCCAGTTTTCTAGAGCAGTTCGCCAAGCATCTTTCAAAGGTTTGAAAACGGCTACGTCAGCAGGTTGTGTGATGTGGGTAGTATTTGGATACAAGGATATTAATATGATGCCCAACGATTGGCAAAGATCAGCAACTTCTACAGACTTGTGGGAGACATGACCATCAACAAACAAAATTATCGGAAATTGCACACTTCGCTTTACTAAAGAAGGGTAGAACACTTTTTTAATGTATTCCCGAAAATTATGCGAGTCCATCCAGCCACGTTCACTTTGGCCAATACACCATGAGGACGGAAATCCTTGAATAACGTCTTTCCGGATGCGCTGCCCTGGCAGAATTACATGGGGATCTACAACAAACCCACTAGCAGCAAAAGAAAACATGACCGTTATATTTTGTTTTCCCGGGGCACTTTCTACCTCATACACGTTGCGTGATCCTTTCTGAGCAAGCACTTCTTTCGTTTTCGGATGTAGGAAAAAGGATGTTTCGTCACCGTTGAAAACTCTTGTTGGGTCATTCAAAATATCTAATAAATTATTATCGGTCAACCATTTCTCCACTGATATAAACCATCCTCTTATATCTGCTTCGCTTACACGGGCACTTGCAGATGAAACCGCCTCTGGTTTTCGAAATGAAATCTTGGGGTTCCTTCTCAAAAATGCTGTCAGCCATGCTCGTCCTAAAAAATAAATAATAGTTGCTGTTGCAATATGAACATTGCATACGAAATATGCATGTACCCACCTGGACGATCATTTTTAAACGGAGTCACCCTCGTATTTGCGCCTAAATATTCGGCAATCTTATTTAAAAGATGGCTCCGTGTGACCGGAAACCCTCGCTGCTGCATCTGGACTATCCAGTTAGCTATGTTGTCCTCTTCTTCTTGGGTCAGTATAGATTTTGGTCCCCGAATACTTCCTAACTGCCACTGAGAACTCAAACGATAGCGACAAGTAGACCGCGGTATTTTGAAACGCTGGCAGGCGTCGCGCAAACTCATTTCTTTGCTTTCTATGGCCTTAATACAGGCCATTAAGGCTTTCTCGTTGTAGCTTTTTCTTTTGGAATAGTTCATTGTAATTTTTTTCAAAATAACGTTCAGGCGTTTCAACAACGTTCTGTTTCGCTTCTCGATTTGCTACTGCCTGCACTTGGCAATTTGACCATAGTCACTTTATGTTTGGAGGTTTGTTACAATGACACTTTCTGTCCGCCATTTTAATCACCTATCCCTTTAACTATAAGACAAAAAATAAAAGCATTGAAACATGTTTCATAACTTTTCCTACAGACAGGCGTTAAAAGATAAAATATCCTTAATTTTGTGAGTGAAAAAATTGTCCTTCAAGTCTAAATCACCTGCTTGTACAGTTTTTTAAAGTGAGATATTCGTCAAGGGACAGTCAAAGATAAACAAAATGGCGGCTAGCGATAGCCCTTTACCGAACCAAACTAAACTATTCTTGGTCTACATGATGTCTGACAATCATCTGTCAGAATAATAAGTCACAGCAATTTCCTGTCAGTTCCAAACCAGATTTCCTTGCATCTATTTTGGCCCACTTTTGCATCGAAATTAAAATTATTTCTCGTGCTCTAAAAATTCAAGTAACGATTTGATAATTCCTAAAAACATTCAAAGCTTTAGAAAAACATTACTTCAGAATTTTTTACGCAGTGGTTGCTTATATCTCAAGGTGGGCGAACTATCTGCTGACAGCATGATTTTTTGAAAAAGCAACAGCTTCGTAGTTTTAAGCGATTTTCTCGAAAAATATTGATGCAATCACCCCCAAATTTGGTATTTAACAAGAATAAATTGACCTCAACACTAAAAAAAATGTTAGGGCGCATTTTTATTTGAAATCATTGAAATAATTGATCTCCTTTGTGAGTGGGCCAAAATTACATACATGGGCCAAAATACCCTCACTGGCCCTACATTTGCCTTTTCCAATGAAGTTAATAACGCGTTACATACGACCGTCAAAGCGTTACGCACGGGGGTAACGGCTGTCAGAAACACATGTGCATCTAGAAATGTAAACAAAACGAGTCGCAACGTGTTTTGCGGTGATTTTATGTGAGAAATCAGTAAATTTGTTCGATTTAGAGAAGCGAAAGCATGGATAAAAGAAAATTACGGCAGGAGGTATTAATTGTGTCATTTTCACGCTTGTTTCGGTTTGTTCGCTCGGTATTGTTACGAATTTCCCGTCTTTCAGGTACAAACACTCCGTTCGCTGGTGAAGAAGACGCGCATCAGTATCGTACGAAAACTGCTAAGAGATCGCAAACAGTGGTCCAGCCGGCTGACCGGGGGAAGCTTAAACGCACGTGCGAAAAAGAAACTTGAATCAGTGGTTGCTATTGCGGACCACATTCGGTCAGTGAAAACGAGCCAGCTGGTGAAAGATATTCTACGATACACTCCGTCCGCCAAAGGAGCACCAGTTGACCCGGGATCCATCGCTGACCGTGCCGTTTTGCGATTTCGGGCGGACAAAAAACTAGGTTGCCACTTGGCAACGCTCGAACGGCAATATGGCTTGGGGGACAAATCGGTCATTCTGCTGAACATCTCTAAAAAACGAAAAGCCGAGAAGAAGGCAAAGATAAGTAAGGGTAAAAAGACCAAGGACGAAAAAGAGCCCAAAAAGGCGAAGAAAAGTGAACCTAAAAAAGGAAAAGAAAAGAAAAAGAAACCCCCGAGTCGTGTAAACGAAAATGAGTCTGACGAAGATCAGCAGGATGATGAAAATGATTTTGATGTGTCTGTTAGTGAAGCAGAATCCAGCTCTAGTTCTGACTATGCCTATGGTGATGATGATGATGATGATGATGGGAGTGATATGTCTGAAAGCAATTCCTTAGATCCTCCAGTAAAGAGCATCCCAAAGCCAGCGAAACCAGCAGCGTTAAAGAAAGCTGATCTTCCGGAGCAACAGAACATAAAACAAAAGTCAAAGAAAATTTCAAATGATTACAAACTCCCCGAGGACGAAGATGATGAACTTGGTACGGAGTTTATTTCGGACAGTTTCTTTATCACAGAAACTGGCAGTAGCTATGTTGCTGTGGCACCGAAGTTAGCGAAAAAGGATGAAGACGAGGATGGCGGAGAGCAAGAAAACGAAGAAGATGAACAGCCATGGAAGTTCCCCTACAAGAGGAAAGTAAAAGAGGATCAATGGAAAGAGTATGAAGAAGAGGAACCGAGTTCGGGCAAACGATATCGCCAGGATCATATGCCCGCGGAGCCGGACGAAGATTTACATCCATCGTGGGCAGCAAAACAAAAGCAGAAGGGTATAAAACCGTTCGCGGGGAAAAAGGTTGTTTTCGGAGAGGAAGACAACCATTCTACGTCGAACGGAAACGCGTCCGAGGATCTCCACCCGTCGTGGGCTGCAAAACAGGCACAGAAAGGTATTAAACCGTTCGCTGGCAGAAAGATGGTCTTCGATGACGATGATGCACCAATCGCTCAACCAACAGCATCATCGAATGGCGATCTGCATCCCTCGTGGGCGGCGAAGCAAGCACAGAAGGGAATTAAACCATTCGCCGGAAAGAAGGTGTTGTTTGATGCCGATGATGAAAGTACCGACGTTCGATCATATTCCTACGCCAAACCGGAGAGCGATCTTCACCCGTCGTGGGCGGCGAAGCAGGCGCAGAAAGGAATCAAACCATTCGCGGGGAAAAAGGTGGTGTTTGGTGACAATGACGACGGGAGTACAGTGAGACCATCTTCTTCTATGCCTGAAAGTGATCTTCATCCTTCGTGGGCCGCCAAGCAGGCTCAGAAGGGAATCAAACCGTTTGCAGGGAAGAAGGTAGTGTTTGATGCCGATGATGAAAGTACCGACGTTCGATCTTATTCCAACGCCAAACGAGACAGCGACCTTCACCCGTCGTGGAGCACAGTGAGACCATCTTCTTCTATGCCGGAAAGTGATCTTCATCCCTCGTGGGCCGCCAAGCAGGCACAGAAGGGAATCAAACCGTTTGCAGGGAAGAAGGTGGTGTTTGATGCCGATGATGAAAGTACCGACGTTCGATCTTATTCCAACGCCAAACCAAACAGCGACCTTCACCCGTCGTGGAGTACAGTGAGACCATCTTCTTCTATGCCGGAAAGTGATCTTCATCCATCGTGGGCCGCCAAGCAGGCACAGAAGGGAATCAAACCGTTTGCAGGGAAGAAGGTAGTGTTTGATGCCGATGATGAAAGTACCGACGTTCGATCTTATTCCAACGCCAAACCAGAGAGCGATCTTCATCCGTCGTGGGCGGCGAAGCAGGCACAGAAAGGAATCAAACCATTCGCGGGGAAAAAGATGGTTTTTGGTGACAATGACGACGGGAGTACAGTGAGACCATCTTCTTCTATGCCTAAAAGTGATCTTCATCCATCGTGGGCCGCCAAGCAGGCACAGAAGGGAATCAAACCATTCGCGGGAAAGAAGGTGGTGTTCGATGCCGATAATGAAAGTAGCGACGTTCGATCCAATTCCTATGACAAACCAGAAAACGATCTTCATCCATCGTGGGCGGCGAAGCAGGCACAGAAAGGAATCAAACCATTCGCTGGAAAGAAGATCAGCTTTGGTGATGAACATGTCGAAAGAAGCAATTCCTACGGCGAAGCAAAACAAACGCCCGATCTTCATCCATCGTGGGCAGCAAAACAGGCACAAAAAGGTATCAAACAGTTCGCGGGGACAAAAATAAACTTTGATGAGGAAACCGGAGGCGACGGCACGAATGTTTCAGCGAAACCGAATTCGTTTGCAGACAAAAAACGTTTCTTCCAGCAGAATACGGATGGCGGTGCCAGTCGGTCAAAACCTACCACTTCCGATGTGCATCCATCGTGGGCAGCGAAACTGGCCCAGAAAGGAATCAAACCATTCGCCGGGAAAAAGATCAGTTTCGATGATGAATAAAAATCTAGCTGCAATTTTAGATCCATTTGTTAGTTGTGTGGTATGTTTCATTTATTTAACGTATTTAATGTATTATTCTTTACCGTCGATCAATGTGAAGGCGCCCATGTTTAGAGGACATCGGTTTGGTAGACGCTGCGGGGTTTGGGTTTGGGAGGAGCCGCCGCTGTCCTCAGCTGAGCGTGCAGCTCGGCTAAAAGTTCTGGCTTTTTGTCCGCAATCCTTTCGAATCGTCCCATCGCCGTCGGAAGCAGCACTTCGGCCATGTATGATTTATTTTTAGCCACAAAGTTCATCTGTGAGATTAGGGGATAAGCAATTTTTAACATGAGACAAGAACTTTACATTGAAATTGCATTACTTTTTAGAAAAATAGCTATTGATACGACTTCTTTCTAGAAGAGCTATGAAGTTTGGATCGATACTAAGATCTATATGAGAGTTTAAGTTAGTTAACTTGAGTTGATTTCAGCACATCACGAAAGCCATCAGATATTCGGACCCTCCTTCTTCCCCTGGCGGGTGAAGGAGGACGAGCGGGATTTAATCAAAGAGAAGACACGAGGTCTTCTCTAATCACCCATAGCTCATCACTTGACTTTTAGTAGAACCGTCAGTTGAACGGCCTACTGATGTGCAACTTTTCCCCTCCGAGCCCGGGGGCTTATATCTGCCGTACCAACGTGCTGCGCTAGCGATGTCTAAGCAACAGGCGTTACTCTTCATAACAAGAACCACATAAACAAACACAACCACAGCTGTCAAGTCCAACCACATGCGGTGCACCACGTTTGGTTTGTTTTTTTTGTTATACTTACATCGGCATTTAGAGAATTTGGTGGCTTGATGGAATGCTGGGACAGGAACAACTCCCGGATGAGCATCTCCGCGTCCCGTTGGAGGGAATCGTACTTCGCCAGGAAGGCGCAGCTTTCCGTCGTTTGAAGTAAATGACGGCAGAAGTTGACTGTCGCCTGGGTAAGATTGATCCACGTGTCTCCGGTGACGTACGCCCGGAAGTCGATCCCGAGGGTATCGAACTCCTTCAGCAGCGTACGGAGGCCCGTTTTCGTCTGCAGGTTGTACGGTTGCCAGGGGTCTTCGGTTCGCCCGATTGAATCCACCAAACGGTACCGTGCCTCGTCGAGCAGCTGCCCGAGAGTGCTTCGCAGCAGGCCCTCCATGTGGTAGGACAGATCGAGACCGATCTCGCGCAGTTTCAGACACGGTTCCCGCACACCCTCCACCACCTTCGCCACCATCTCCAGCTGGGTGTCCTTCGTGAGGTAGTGCTTGATGAGCTGCGAGGCAAAGTACTGCAGCTCCATGTTGCACCACACGATCAGGGCGCTCGTACACGCTGCCTTGGCGTTGAACGCACGCAGGAACTCGCTCGCGACCAGCGCGACATCGCAGAAGAACAGCTCCGAGACGGCCAAATTGTTGCGCCTAGCCTGTCGCTGGGACGTTCGGATCGCACTGGTGCAAACGCGCAGCAGAATACCGCAAGCTTCGCGCGATTTTTCCATCTCCACCAGAAGCTTCAGCGGTCTCCGGCTTGACCGAAGGGCCGCCTGTAGGCTGCGGCTCTGCGAGTTCGACAGCTCGTGCATCAGTACCGACGCTAGGGAAGCCTTCAGAGATTTCACCTTTTCCTTTACATCTGCTGCACCGTGGAAGGAACTATCTTGGGCGAGATGTTCGTCACACTTTTGCAACAGCGCCAGACTGTCCTCGAAGTGCCGTTGCGCTATTTCGGCCTGAATTTCTTCCGGTGCCGTCACGAGCCAATCCGGTGGCAAATTCTCCACGATGACGCGGCCCATTTCCGAGGCAGTTGGGCTGAGCGCGAGCAGTTCGCTGTCGGTAGATTTCTGCGGTGCGTCAAACTTAAGGCTCGTCGGAGGCTGCGGGGCGGGTGCCTTTTTCGGTTTCTTAACCTGGTGGAATTTAATCGCTAGTTCACACTTTTCCAGCCACTCCTGCTTGGCGGTCGGATTCATACACTGGAACATCCGGGCAGCGTCGCTCGTAATCATGTTGATTGCGTTCTTGTTCACTCCGTCCAGATCCTTGATGTTGATCACAGCGATGTTTTTCGTTTCGTACTCGGTTTGAAACTCCAGTTTTCTACAATGAAACAAGAATATGATGAAAAACAAAATCTTAGCATTGCTCAAAAGAGCAAGTAATCCGGCCAGAATCCGATTTACTTACTTTTCATTTTTCACTTTCGCCAGAACCAGTACTTCGTTGAACAGAAACAAGTGAATCCGACAGATCGGTCGGTAATCGTTTGAATCCAGCTCGATAAGGCCACCTTCGTGGATGAAAACCTTGTCATCCAAATTGCCCTTGTAGCCGATCAGGGATTCTTTTATCAGCTGGATCGCTTTCCGGTTCTGCTGCTCCTCGTTTACGTTCGGATCCAGGCTTTGTTCCTCGATGATGTTCTTCTGCTCGTCGAGCAACGATTCGTCCCGCAGTGTCGTTAGAAGATTACGTTGGTCGATCAGAATGTGCGAAAGTTGATACATTTCCGATTCCAGATCTTAAATTAAACGGTTGACTTGGTGTTATGGAAATCAAAATTAAGCGATGACAAGCGTACACGCCCACTTAAAAAAACGGTACATACGAGAGATCTCTTTGGCCGTTTCAATGAACTGCATATAATTTTCGTAGACATGTTTCTTCAACGTAGAAGATACGGTCTCGCTGAGCGATTGTATTTTCTGCTTGGTTTGCAATAGCTCTGGACCACCAACGCAGTCCTGGACGAGATTTTTCACATCTGAAACGGAAAAGTAGGGCACAGTGAAGGAAGTTTTTGTTTTCTGCAATTACAACCTGGCGAACTGCATTAAGCAACTCACATTTTTCTGCATTGAAATTATCCTTTTCAAACGTTGCCGTACTCGCCTCAGGCATTTTGATAGAGTTTAACAATTGATGCAGGAATCGAACAAATAATCGGAGCAAAGAAAGTGGAAATGAATAATTTTCTTGCGAATTGTTTTCGTAAACAAATAGGAGTTTTGTTATGACAGCAGAAGCGTTACGTAGCTGCAGGGCTGCAACATTACACTTTGTGAAAGAAACGTGACAGCTTACCTTTCTTCAAATTTTTTGAATCGGTTGTTTATGCTTGAGGACCATTTTTCCAAAATTACGCAAACATAACTATTTAAAAAAATCTCAATTATTCATAAAATTTGGGAAGGGTTCGTACAATGGAATAAATACCTGCTATAGCCAAGAAAGAAGACAATTGTTGGAACGAAAAGGGAAGGAAATTGTGAATTATGTAGATGGGATTGCATGGAAAACACTGATATGTTTGCAATATCATGATGATGAGTTCGGATAGTTCTTGCAATGCAACCATTAAATTCTAAGCACAATAGTTTAAATAATGAAACTTTGTGACAGACGGTGGGTTATTTATTCCAATTAAGGCTTTTCCACTTAAAATTAACACTATCATGTTGCTTTCACCGCATGCTTTGGTTTGCGGCCCGGTCGTCCTCTCGGTGGTTTCGTTCCATTCCATGCAATAGAACCTTTCGGGCTGCCAGCCGCGAGTGCCATTTTGCGCTCGTGCACCTTCCGATGCTTGGCCAAGTGGTCCGAGCGGGAAAAGCTCTTCGGACAGTAATCACAACGGTACGGTTTTACACCCGAGTGGGACCGGAAGTGGCGCGACAGTTCGTCCGACCGCGAGAACCGCCATTGGCAGTTGGGCCACTTGCAGTGATACGGCTTATCGCCCACGTGTCGTCGAAGATGCGCTTTCAGGTGCACCGGTTTGGCGTACACCTTGCGGCAGGTTTCGAACGGGCACACGTACGTCCCGGTCGAGTCGGGTTCTGTTTCACTCGCCTGCTGTGCAGTTCTGTGCTGCGTTCTTCGTGATATTCCTTCCGGGATGTTCGGGACCGATATGTTTTCGTGATCCACGTTCTGGCGAAGGAAAGCGTCACACGAATCATTGCACAAGTATGTTTTCTCTGGTAGCTGCAACTCGTTTTCCCATAGTTGACTGAAATCCACGCAGTTGTACTCGAGAATGAAATTTTCCACGTTCAGCTCAAGCTGAAGATCGTCCTCGTCTTCGAGCGTTTGAATGAGATTTTCTGAATCGGAAGGACTTTGGTCTTCTTCAGGAAAAAATGAATCAGGATGATTCGCTGATGGCACAACCGGTTCAATCGCAGGCAACGCCAAGTCGGACAACTCGTACACCAAACTCTCATCGTCCTGCAGCTCGGTGTAAAGGTGATAGAACCCGTTCGCGAGGAAATCTTCCGTCGAGTGATCGAATCCCTCAAATTCCATATCGACTACGATCCGTTCAGTACCGATCTTTACACTTAACTGAACGTAGCTCGAAAAACATGGAGAGGATCATCCACGGCACAAGCGAAAGTCCAGCGCGAAAGTTGATATGGCGTCAAACGTGGTCACCAGCTATCAATGGTGGCTCCGTTGCTTGCCTTCAATAGTCCCGGATGATGGTCCCCTTGTCCTCACGCGTTCCAGACAAGATAAACTGATAAAAAGCTGATCGGTAATGTCGCCTGGCGGTTGGTGAATGGAGGGAATGAGTTCTGGCCCTTCGCCGAACACGTCTGGCAGCGATACCGGGAATGAAGCCGGCACGAGCGGCTTCTGGCAAACGCATTAGTATCAAGTGTCATCGAAACCGTAATTTCCACTGCAAGGATGCAATCTTTCCCTCGAACCGGGTCATCCATCGAACAGAGGAAAGAGATCGACGATCAATGATGATCGTCGGTGGCAATACAGTGACAGAAAAACCCATGTCCATATCAGTTATTGGCCAACCGAGTAAGCTGTTTACGATAGAACAACGTCTCATCAATCAGACTGCCGGCTTCGATGAGACTTCGATGAGAGCGGCCGTTGTTACCAACCTATGGTGTGTCCATTTGACGTCCGCGAACCTATGCCGCAGCAGTCATCCACCAAAACCAGATGTCCCTAGCCATTTTTATCTGTGCCTTTTGCGTGGCCGTCGTTAACGATTAGTCTCTGGGGAGTCGGGTCGCCGTTCGTCATTTGTTGTTATGCTAACTCGGATCTGCTTGATTTGTTTTCAAGACTTTTTGACTTTTTTTTCTCGGTCCTTCCCAACATAAGCAGTATGAGAATTTCCAACACGGGGTTCTGCAAAATATCACTGATTAGAAAGGTTGTTAGGGAAGGAAAGGGGTTTGAAAATAGGGAAATTAACGGAGCAATTATGTCTCATGGTATAAGCGCAAAATTGGCCGTTGATCTGTTTCAATTTGTCTCATTTATAATTCTTATCATATCATCAAAATTTCACTAAAATCTTACCTTCCCATGCACATTTTTCACCGGAGAAATTGCCCGTTCCAGCCGATCCTTGCGTTCTTTCAAACCAATATCCAACAGGACCAACACGCTTGTTTGGTTTCATTTTCGATTTCTAAAAATATTCATTACGCTTTCCACTTTGAACTTCACTATCTGCCTTCACAATGCGCTTCTTACTACACCTTGTAGCTATCCTTAAACGCTATCTCATGCACATATTAACATTTGCGCTCTGCTTCGAAGCGAGTTTAAAGTAGAGTCTGTTTTAGTGTAACCGCAGCGATACGATGGTTTCGAATCGGTTGCTTTCGGACCCGACAGTATGTACTACGGCGAGTCCTGTTTTTCCCCACTCTTGACGTCAATCAAGTGCAATCAACTCTATGAATACTGTAGCCAACGCGCTTTTCACTTCGCCTAGCTTACTATCTCTTCGTTTCGGTTGAAATACGGTTTCGGGGCTTCTTGGTTTACGAGCTTATCACTTGCCTCCTGCCACATGGCATGTGTGTTTTAATCGGTAATTGATTGATGGTGTTTGAGACTTTGTGTTAAGAAAAAGTAACGATTAGCACATTCGCTTCTTTCGGTTGCCTTCGTAGACCAAATGCGTTTTTCGTACGGTAAGGAAAGAAAACGATAGTACAACATTTACAAAAAAGCCTTTGTTTTGCTTTATTTTTCTGCTTTTGGTTTAATTAGCACTAATGTATCAGTGTGGTTGCCTTTAAGCCACAGCCATCACTGATTTTTTTAAATTTCCATCTTCCTTTCAGTACTTCACACTTCGTCCAGCGTCCATCCAATGGTGTGGGGATTTGTCCCTCCGGACATGGAGGCTAATGAAATGCTTTCGAACGTCGAACGTTTGAAATTGATTTATCTGCATCCGACCCGACCCGAATCGGCTTCCATTTCTACAGCTATACACACACATAAACGAACTATGTGCAGGGTTCTACCGAAATCCGGTCTCGACCGGCCTTCCCCATATTCACTTGCTCCTTACTCATGTGCAATTCTTCAAATTCCGTTCCGTGTTGGCTGACGTTGTTGTACGTGTCCGGTAGATGCCTTTTGATCGTTTATCTTGTTGAAACCGCTGAGAATGCACTCCAAAGGGGCTCCCGAAATACTGTACACAGCTAGTTGGAGTAATATATATTCAAGTTATGCTTCCTCTCTACTAAGCAACTGATTTGTTTCGCTATGTGCAACATCACTTCATGTACAGCTCATTTTTACACGTTTTTTTATGTTTGTATTCATCGCCTCGATTTTATTTTTCACTCGCTTTTGACACTGTTGGGATGATGCTGGTTCTCTGTTCGGTAGCTTGCGCTTACAAATGCGGCCGGGAATCGGATAATCGAGGGTAGTTGTATGTTTTGCCATTTTAATTCATCATCAATTATATTAATATTAAAATTCAAATCCATCGCTCTCAACTGCTTGCAAAGTTTGGAAACGAGATTTTTGCCTAATGTTTGAATTATTTGATTTTTCCCCTTCTTTGCTTGCACTGCTGCAATGATGACGAAATCCATTTGGTTGCTCTGGTATGATCAACTTCACACCACATCTTTTAGTTTGTTCCATCCGTTCGCTTCATGTGTAAGTTTGCATTTGCATGCACTTTCTTTCTGTGTCAGCGTTGTCTATTGGTTGCTTACGATTCTAAACTTTGTATAGTATTTTACGTTAATTCATACTCGATTTTTTCTTTAGCTTACCGCGTTCTTAGTTACTCTTAAGTTACTTAATATTTACTTTGTGATTTTTCTCCCATTCATTTCACTGTTTACACACCCACATTTCTACGATCGATGTAACAATCATACGGGATTAGCAACGTCTTCCTCTATCGGTACAATTTTAGAAATCTAAAAAACAAATATTTAACTGAGATGGGCGACCCGGCGTGGGGGGCACCGTCCCGCTTCTCGTAGTGCCTGTTTTTCTCCTCTTCTACTCGCTTCTCAGATGCGTGTTTTATACATGCAGGATGTGAATGTTTCGCTCAATTTAACCTTCTTCACTCTAGTGCTTTTAAGTGGCTTTCGGGAGCTTGGTTTGCCCTCGCAGTAAAGCGATATTCAACACTTCGCCACTACGACACCTTTAAGTCACATCATGTGTTTCTGTTTGTTTGATTTTAAATAGCTGTCTGTCTGTTGTTTAACGACTTAGCACAATTACTCCAATGTTGCAAGCCACAGCGTAAAGTGAATCGAATTGAATCGTCCATTCCATACGTACGTGGGGTTGGATTTTATTGTGTGTGTTGGTGAAGCGTAAAGCGAAACGTATTTCCTTCACGCTTAATAAATAACCTCGTACACTGTTGCTTTCTTGTCACCCGAGCCGGTAACAATGTACTTATCATCCGTAGAAATATCACAACTAAGTACTGACGAGGTTTCCTTGGACTGCGGAAGGATAGGATAGAAGGATGAATTATTTAAACGAAAGGCCTTCGAATGCCGGAAATGAATCAATCTCACCTGAAATATGCTGGCCCCGTACGGCGTGCGCCACGCGTTCAGCAGGTTATCCTTGCCGGTAGAGACGAACCACTTGCCGCAGGCGGCAAATCGCAACGACAGGACGCAGCTTTCGTGCAGGTGCAGCTGATATTTGTCCTGTTTCGTCGCGTGCAACACTTCGACGTGAGAGTTCTCCATTCCGACTGCTAGCCAGTCACCTGTGGAGGAAGTTAGTCGTGCATTTAGTCTGGTACCAACATAGGGAATTAGTTTCTTTGTCGCCGAATCGTACCCGTTGGACAGTAACCGAGGGAAAAGATCTGTGAGCTGAAATCGTGCTGCTGTAGCTGGCGGCCTTCCCGAAGGTCCCACGATCGGACAGTGTTGTCCAGTCCGCCGGTCCACAAGCGTACCCCATCGGGGCTGATGTCGATGCAGGAGGCACCGTCCGTGTGACCCTGGAACTGCCGCACGAGCGTCTGATTGTGCAGGTCCCAGACGGCAATGTTGCCATCGCTACAGCACGAAAAGCACACCTTCGAGTCGGGGCTGATGGCGAGCGCGTAACAGGCCGGTGCGGCCGACGTTAGCTCCGCCTTTATCCGCGGCGTTGGACTCGCCAGATCCCAGATCGACAGGTTGGACGCTTCACCGCCGACGATGAGCGTACGGCCGTCCGGGAGCAGCTTCACCGACCGGATATAGTTGTCTCGCTGCTGCGAATTATAACCAACAAGCCATTAAAGGGACGTCCTGTTGTACTGCACTCCTGAGTTGGGGTGTGGGCTTTTGTCCCCCCCAGCAGCAGGGCCACCGATGCACTTACCAGACAGTCCAGCTGGCTGACGTGGTTCTTGTTGCCGGGTTGCGAAATGTCCCACACCTTCACGCAGCCCTTGCCGCCAGTGTAGACGTATTTGGTCGGGTTGGAGATGGTGACCGCGCACACCACCTCACCGTGCGAGAGTGTGTTGATTTGGCGGGCAAGCCTGGGAATTCCGGGACCAGTCAGGGCGTCCGCCGGAAACGGAACCGGCTGCGGGGCACCTTCGCCGTTCATATGGTACGAGTAGGCACTGTGGAGAAAGGGGACAATTGATCATACCGTTTCGTTTCCCATCCCAAGGGTACGTGTCGGTCGGTCGGTGCGACGGAATACTCACGGTTTACCGCTCGAAACGGGTAGCGCGATGCCGTTGGTCCGAACGTGGCCATGCGGATCGAAAGGCATCGGCGGGCGACCGTACGGATCGGGCGGTGGTCGTGCGTACGGATCCGATGGACGCTGATATGGCGAGGGAGGATAGCCGGCGGCTGGCGAAGGTACTACGGCTTTCGGTACACCGGGGGTGGACGAGTTGGGCGTGGGGACACGTGCCTTCGCTCCCGGGGTTCCCGGTTTATCGAGCTAAAATAGAATGCAAGCAATAAGGAAAGCGTTAATTACCGGGACTTCGGTCACCACCGATCGATCGATCCACTTACATCTTTCGTCTTGAGGCTGGGTGTTGACCGAGAAGAGCTGGACCCGGAACGGGACGGTGGCCGGTCGTTGGCACCTTTCAAACTGCTCGATCCTGCCTTGTCGCTTCCATTCAGCCCGATACTGTCTCGATCGCCACGATCCGACTGATGATCACCGTTCGCGCGGGGTGAGGGTGAGCCCTGTGAAGGAGAAACATTTGGTGAAACAAATTATAATCGAACGGTATTCAAAGGAAGAAAGATATTCAACCACAAGACACAACAAGCTATCAAGTGGCCAAGGAAAACGGAAAACAGAAATAAAAACCCACAACTCCAATTTACAACCATATCGAACAGAAACAATCAAACGTCTACGGGCGGAAACAATTAATGGTAACGGGTGGGATAGTATGTGTGTGTACGAGGCGTTAGACGGCAAACAATTGTTACAATATGCATTGTATGCAACTACACAGAAACTAACGATGAAGAGGTAGGACGCGCATGAAACAGAGTGGTCAATTTGCAATACTTGACAAACAATTTGTTGTATTGAAATCATGATTAATTAAATACAGAAAAACGAGGAAACTAACATAACAAAAAAAATAATTTGAACAAAAGTCCTAGTGATATGATACTAATGAACATGGTGGTACATATGATAAGTAGTAAAAAGGTGAAATTAAAAGTAAAACTAAAAACAACGTCAATGTAATGAAAGTGAAATTTAAACCTAGCATAAACAATACTCAATATGATATTGCTAAATGGTAAAAACTAATTTTAGGATATAAAAACCAACGTGATTGATAGGTAAGTGGAAGGACCACTGGTAACGGGTGGAGGGGGGTAGTGATGGTGACAGATAGAAAGTTGAGCAACCAGGACCAGTCTCTTGCTTTCTTTATTTCTCTCGTTCGATTTTCTGCTCTGTTCAACCAATCGCTCTACTTTTTTTTTTACGGTGTGAGTGAGTTACAGATTGTACAAATCTTTCGCAAACGCAAACTATATGTGTGATCGGATAATTTGGAAAGTTTAGAATTTGATACTTTGTACTTTAACGATCTTTAGTGCTTAAATACACGCGCACGCACACACACACACGCACTCGACCCTTACCGTTTCGTTCGCGACGTCCACCACTAAATCCTGATCACTTTTCTCACCATCACTTTCCTGCAAAACAATAGGGCAACTTTCAATTTGGAACTCAGATTTGGGTAACGATCTAAGGCCGGCTGGAAACACATAAGGGGCGGCACGAGGAGTAAATGGGGGGAGGGATGGGGAACAAGAAACGATAACACATAAGGGAACTAAGATTACGATATATTTTTTTGTCTGTTATGGATGTGTATTAATATTAGGAAGGGATTTAAAAAAAGACACATAAATTTAAAAAAAAAAACACAGACCCTAAATGATAACCTTCGGGACCTAACTAGAGTAAATAAAAAAATATCATTTTGTTTATGCCTCTAGCAAGTTCTAGCTTTGAATAGTACGAATGAGAACTGCCATTGACGTGCTTATATCCGGTTGATCCTGCCCGTAAACGTGAAGCGTCTATGTTCGAGGATTTGCTTGTGGAGTTTAAGTCACAAGAGCACCGCTTATGTAAAGATTTCAAGGGACTCAGGAAAGAAATGAAAATAAAACACACACAAAAAAACACACCCACAGACGGAAGTGCCCCGATTCGGGGGACCGATGGCAAACCCACCCCCATTCCAACTACAACGGTACTGGCACGCTTGAACCGGGCTGGGACTTACGTGGTTAAGTTTTTCCTCTTTCCGCCGCTTGGCCTCGCCGTCCAGCTCCAGCGGTGATCGTGGTCGGTACTTTTCCCGCTCGGCAGGTGACACGGAGTTGCGCTGCGAAGGGCACAGGGAAGGGGTGCTCGTGAGATATGGGGCGCGCTTTAGGCGTTCAAACGACGACTTACCATTCGCTCCTCGGCGGACGGGCCACCGAGCGGAACCTTCAGGTCCTCCCGGTGCAGATCGGGCGGAGCTTTCAGCAAGCTTTGGGGCGCTCCGTGCGGCAGTCCCATTGGGCCCCCGAACGCCGTCAGCGGGCCGGCGAGGGCCCCGAGGGCCGGCATGGGTTGCGGTGGTCCACCCGGGATCTGCTGGGCGTGAATCTGTTGCTGCAATCGGATTGCACGGACGGACCGGAACACGCGTGCCAGGAGCGGATGTTTATGGTGGGTGGACGAAAGAAGCAGAGAAAGAAGAGAGAGAGAGAGAAAGCGAGAAACCAATTAGTCCAACTCCAAATGGATAGTACGTGGATGTGTACGATTATGAAAAAGAGAGAGGGAGAGAGAGAGAGTGAGCTAGAATAAAAACAGGTTAAACCAACATGAACCAAAGGACAAGCCAAACATTGATGATGAACAGCGCATAGCAAACAACAGCATGGCGATGGCATGGAATGGCAGGGGAAAACACAAACGAGCTGCTAGGGGTAAGGGTTGTGTGGGGCAATGACTTCCGGAAGCCCTGTCGAGTGTCAATTAGGAGGAAGCATGCAAACTGTTGTAGCACAAGCACAGACACACGGAAGCGCACACCGAAACATACCGAGTGATCAGAGGAACAACAATCAACCACACATGCAAACACACATACAAAAACGGAAGTGGGTGGCGGGCGGAGTTCCTTTCCCCAGGCTCCGCGGTCGGTTCGAAGTAATTATAATATTTGAATGATTTAATTAAACTGTTATCATCATTATGCGCGCATTAACGTCGATCGCGGTCGTCGCCGGTATTTCCCCCGGTTGGTGTCATGTTTTGGGGTGGTTTGGGGGTGGTGGGTGGCGGGGGAGTTTAAATCAATATCGCATAAGTGCATCCGAGGGGAGGGACAGCTAAGTGGGTGATTGTGGCGGTGTTGTTTGGATAGAGGTGCCAGGTAACATATTCATTTGTTTAACACCCTCTCGGGGGGTGGTGAAAGAGGATCGGATCAACAGGACCAAAGAAAAAACCATGGGGAAAAAAAAGTTGAAAAGATGAAATGTAAACATGTTATGTAAAAATTGAGAAAAAAAAAGAATGTGAATTGACAAGTGTGACAAATATTTAATTTCCACAGACAAGCAAACGCACCGGCCGGCAGTAATTTTCACCCCTGCATGCAGTAAACATCATTGAACGATTTCCCACCAGCCGGTGGCGGCATGTAAATAATTTTCCCTTTGTGTGACAAATGTTCCGATTGCGACGCCGATGATGGTGATGGACATACCGGGCGAATTACATCGATCGAATGCATTTGCGGTGCATACAAATACACACCCAAGGAAAAATACGGGCAATTGCATTCCACGGTGGCAAATTTTCCCGACTCAGAACCCACCACCGTCCGCCCCCCACCCACCGAACCGGTCGATTTCGACAGTTGATTACGTTCGCGCGGTTTCGATAGTTCCAGCGGCAGTGCCGTGGTTTTCCCAGGTTGCTGCTCGTCCGGTGGGAAATCATGCGGTTGGGTCTCGGGTTTCGGCGGTTTCTCGGCTTTGGTGGTGCGTGGTTTGCATCGAACTAGTTTGTGACGAAGGGCACCGCGCACCCAAAAAAAAGGCAGAGCACCCGCAAAGGGGTGTTGTTTCGAATTTCGAACCGATCAAACTATACCTAATATCGATGATCGAACATCGCACGTGTGTGTGTGGGAGAGGAGGTGCCGAAGGGATGGAACAGTGTGTGGTTTCCGATCCTACTGGATTACCCCTCCGGCGAGTGTCCGTATTTCCCGGCGGTCAGGACGTTTCACGCTCGCACTGATTTAACCACATGATTTCAACGCCGTCGGTACATTGTTTTGAGGCTATGTGATATGTGTATGTATTGATTCGATTGCGGTTTTCCCCTCCCCGAAAGGGCGGCAGGTGAAACATTGATGCATGCAAATCCGATTTAAGTGGCGTCCTTTTTTCTTGCCCCAACTCAAACTACACGCGTCAATTGGTGTGTTGGTTGTTTTCATAGTATTTACGTCCATTTGTATCAGGCCCGAGAAAGTTTAATAGTTATAATAAGCTTTTCATACAGGATTGCAGACTTGATACAATTGTCAGAAAACAGTTCTGATAACTTGAAACAAAACAAAAATTAATAAAAGTGTTTATGGTACATTATTTTGGGCATAAAGTGGAAACAGATTTTTTTTCCCAAACGGGAAAATTACTAGTAAACATACTCTGAATAAGCGTGAAAAACCTGTTCTGATATTTAAAACAGTTAATAAAAGTGATTATGCTGGCGTAAAGGAAGTCGCAAGTCGCATTATTTTGCGCATAAAACGACTGAAAATGGCTTTTTCACCTAATATTAATAATTCTTTTCGAATAACACTGTAAAGTTTTAGGTAGTTTTTAACATTCTTAACTATTTACTGTGTTGTGTTGTATTGTCGACTTTGCATCTTCCTGTACCATCCTGAAAAGAATAACTTCTTCCATTATGAAGCTGCACTGCCGGCGAGTAACGTAATCCGCCTTCCATTTTAACTACCCCAAGCAGCGAGACATAATGCTGTAAGCATCGCGTTGCAGGAAGCGAACATTTCAAAGAAAGAAAAACTTCTAGAAAAACCCCTTTCCGTTGCACTGTAGGGTGAAATCACGCAATTAGGTGTTCGTACTGTTTTCGCTTTGTACTCGTTCCCCGCGTCGCACGTTCCGCCGTTCCCACCGAACCAACCGTTACATTCACAAAGTGTGTCGCACAAAAAGAGCAAACCGGTAATAAAGTTACTCGGTGTAAAGCGTCACCCGGTATGCGTGCACGGTGCATGTCCTTTTGCTTTGTGTTTTGGAGGAGAGTTTTGGTTCGCAACATCCTTCAACGCCTACTATGAAAACATTCAACGGAAGGAATGGGGGGGGGGGGGGGGGGGGGGGCCTCGGGGGTTTTCGCGTGAAAATTATCGTTCACCCAGGTTGTTCCAAGTGTTCCACCGACTGGCCGGTTCGGGAAGGGAGGGGACAGGGACGGGGTGGTATTTTCCGACATTCCACCACCGCCGAGCACGCTCGGGAACGTGAAGGAGTGAACCATTTCCGTCGTCGTCGGTGGTCGGCGTTTTTCAATGGTTAGCTAGTTGAAACGAGTTTTCACGCGAAGCGAAACAAAAGGACATGGATCGCACTTGGCATGAAAAGGACGATGGCAGCTGGGGAGGGGTTGGGTGGAGTGGGGGTCTACACCAGGAGTACCTGTCGTCGTTCCACTGCCACTCGACTATTCAAAACCCCGGCAAAGGCATGGCACGGGGCCCGGGTGATGAAAGACAAAAAGCCCCTCGACAGGGCTGGGAAATGCGGCGCAAGCTGGAAGGGCCCTTCTCGGGAAAGCATAATGAAATATGAACTCCGTATTGGACCGGAAGCGTGTTGCTGCCTACTGGTGCTGGTACTAGTACTACGCTGGTGCCGATGACGCGCCCGGTTGGTGCTTTGGACTGATTTTTACCCCGGAGGGGATTTTACCCACTGAGAGGCGAGAAGAGGAGGAGGGAGGGAGGAGTTGGGAATGGGTACGGGGCATAGGGCTGTGTGGAGTGAGTTTTAATTGGAAGGAGACCTTTCACGGAGAACCCACTTCTGGTGCGCGTCCTCGTTAAACCGGGAAGCGGGTAGCGGGGATGAGGAAGCGGTACCGTTTCCGTGGTGCCCGGGAGAGAAGGCAAACTTTTGCAGTCATTTACAAACGATTGCCCCCACCCCCCCGCTGCTTCCCGTTCCTTCCCTGTTCTGCGGAACCGAAATGCTTCAGCAGAGGTCAACCGAAGCTTTGTGGGTTGTTGTTTCCCCTCAGTTGTGTTCGAAAATACCACGCAAGAGAAATGGTGAACCAAAACCATAGAAGGGGGTGGAGAGTGAGAGAAAAGGAGCGGTGGGGAGGGTAATACGGCACTGCGGACCCGTGGGCAAAGAACCGAAGGGCGACGCTTCCGCCGAGGCGTTGGCGTTTATTTGCGTTTATGTAGCAGGAAATGGTTCAAATTAAAATGAATTACTGCCAGCGAAGCGGGTCGTCCTTCCTACATCCATCGTCGGGTATCGGACAGGGGGCCGGATAGCTGGTCCCGGAATGGTGGGGATGGTGCGAAGGAACCGTTCATGGCGACGGAGACGAAGGTTAGTGTACCGTGGACGAGTTCTTGCGAAGAGGAAAATAAATACGTCCATGGTGGGCGGTGAGCGATTGGTGTATATTTTTACATTTTATTTTCCCTCCTCTTCCCTCCCTTTCTCCCTTTGCCATGAACAAACGGGAAAAGTCAAACAAACAAAGTTTTTTCCTCAGTATCGTGTTTAAAATTAACGTTTTCTAAGAATTGCGTAGCGAACTTGATTTTCAAGGATAACGATAAAAAAGGGGAAAATATTGGAATCTGAACTTGAAAAACAATTACATAAATGGAAAAATAATTTACATCTTGGTCATATCTTTTCAAATCGCAACCGAGACAAGAGGACTGCCTTTCCACGTACACAAAGGGAAAAAGTCTAGTGAGCCCTTAACTCAACCCAAGACAGTCGTTACGCCTAGGAGAGGAAGTGCATTGCATTGAATGCTGCAAACAAATTGCTGGATTTTTTATTTTATCATACATTTCCATTTTGTGCATCTACAACTTTATTGTGTAAAACAATTTGTTTGTTTATCATATTTTTTTTACAACGTACGACTATTTTCCTAGCTTGAAAACCGGTATAGGTAACGGAAAATGGAGTTAACCATGACCCTTAAAATAAGACGATGAATTATGATTATATATAGAGCCTTCGAAAGAAACTCATAACGAAGAGGAAATGGTAACAATTAACTGAAGATAAACTGTGTCCATCCACTAAGCATCCTTATGGAATTTGTTTCTAAACGTATGCTCTGTTTTCACCTCAATTTAAAAACGAGAAACGAATTTTATCAAGAAGGCTTTGCCAAAAAAATAATTGAGACGTGCTACGACGGAGCTTTCCAGCAACGAATACTGATTGCTGTAGCGCTAGAAAGTGGCCGATCGTTACAAAGAAGGTAAGGAAAAGTGAAAAACCCCTGTAGCGCAGCGCGGCAAACGGTCCGGAATTTCCCACCATTACGTTTGTGTGCCGACACGTGAAAAACAGCAACACCACCAACCCGTGGGTGTTCCTGCGATAAATAATACCAGCTAGTGCAACAGCACCTTCACACAAAAGGCGCACACACACACACCACACGCGAACCGGAACACACGGTTGTGGATCAACTCCGGGAGCTCCAACCAAGGAGCAGGGGTGGTCGGCGGAAAGGGCACCGAAGCGAACCTGAAACCACACGGTGTGGAAAACATATTAGCAGTCGTTTACGCTTTTCTTTGCCCCATCCACCGGCCGCTCCTTATTGCTCTCCCCCCCCTCCGGTGGGATGGAAAAGCGCTTTACGTGCACCCATTCTGTTCGGTCGCTTTAGTTTGGCAAACAGTGCACAATTGGTCTTTTCCCAACAGTCCCGGCGTCCGGCGTTTTCCGCTCGTTCCACCGTCGACAGGAATTTTCCCGATTGCCGTGAACGAAACCGTTTCGAATGAAGTTGCCAAACCAGTGACCGGTTGGGCGAGCGGTTGGGTGGTGCCGTGGTACCGTTTTATAATGCCCTCGATTTGTGGCAAGCAAGCGGGGAGGAACTGGGGAGGGAGATATTTCACCTCCCACTACTGCACGTCTGCCAGGGGATTCCCTTTGGCCCGAGCCGGGTTTTTGAGTTCACTCGAACCGGGCACTAAATAGAATTGCCCCGAAGTGTATGTGTTTGTTTATGGATGCACTTCGCCTGAGGAGGGGGGGAGGAAGAAAATAAGGAGTAAGTGTTGAGGGAAAACCCACAAATCGTGTGACCTCCACCCACCCACCAAGCCTGCGTTCCAATGGCATCTCGAGTGAGACCCGCGTTTAGTCACTCCCGAACGGCAACGATAAACAACGATATTTTACAACAAACCGCCCCCCCGATTCGGGGGTGAACTGAACCCAAAAAGCCTCCGATATTCGTCCCCCGAATCGCTCTTTCAGCTGTCGAGGGTGTACCACCGGTTTTAGTGTCGGTAGAACGGTATCACACCGAAACGGAAACGGCCAGTGGAAAAAGTGGTTTTAATATTGGTTCAGCTTATCATCCTTTTGCGTGCTTGGGCCACCCGAATCGGTTCCGGGACGACCACGATCCATTGTCCAACGAGTGCTGTCCACCCATTTCCGGTAGCGTGTGTGTGTGTCTGTCACCCTGCAGTACACACTCGATGGGAGGATAAGCTCGGGTCGAATGTGTACTAACCCCCCGGACGCAACACTGTTTGTCGACTCCGAGTGGAAGAATGTGGACATTTTCTCTACCCCATTGTCCACCATTTAGCCCACCGCCCAAACACACACACACACATACACACGCGGTAAGGTTTTGTAACTAAAACCGTCCACTTCCCTCTTCCCTCTCGGTCACACCACTGCATCCGATTAACATCTAACTGCCATCTACCGCAACCTTTTCCCCGGTACATTTTTCGAGCACTACTTATCCGGTTCATTTGTAGACATGGCCCCGCTACAAACTACTCGCACCACCACCACCTTCCCCGGTGTTTGTTCGTATGTTTGTGTATGCGTGTGTGCAATGATGTGGGCAAAGTGAAACAAACTTTTCCTCTCGCCACCCCCGGGGCCCGTTGTTTCGTGCAACAACATAAACAGGAGAAAGTGGAAGTCTAGCAGGATATAGTCACGACCCGCACGATTACGAACACGTGGTGGGGGAGAGGGGGGAGGCTCTAGGGTGTATAGTTTAGCAGCGTTTTGAAGCAAGTCAACAGTTTTCCTCCTGCTATCGTTGTTACCTCTATTGGGTGCCTGTTTTTGTGGCGGTTAGTTGTGGTGTTTGTGGTGTTTCGAAATTATTTTGCTAGGAAGGATATACAAGAGCGCTTTCCCTGGTTGGGGTGGCCCCTTTTCTTTCTCACATATTGCAGGGAAATGGGGTCTGTTTCTCGCAGAAAACACGCAATGCATACACACACACACATACAAACCCACACGGCCAACAGACCAACCCAGGTTGAGTGAAATTAAATAGGATGATTATGTTAAAATGTGGTTATACGATTATAATTATGCTAGCAATTTAGTTTACGATCGGGCCACCCCAACAGGGGAAGATGGGAGGTCGACGCGACACTACCATAAACACATATACATACACACACATGCAACGCGAGGAAAAGGATGTTTTATGTTTCGGTATGGTTTGAGTTTCCCGTTTTTTGGAAGCTACCATCGAAGGAAAACTTGCACGTTTTCAACATGTAGGTTCCTGGGTGGGAAAAAGGGAACGTGGCACGTGAGTTTATACCAAAACCCAACCGCTTTTCACCACGTTTATCCCGGCAAAATACCCACCATACCTCAAGCAGCTAACTTTCCCAAAGAGCCGGGGAAAACGATTCAGCCGGAGGTAATAATTGAATGGTTTGGATTGGTGGGGAAAAACGTAAAGAAACACAGCAACGCCGCTAGCGTGGAACCTTTCATAAAAGCAAACGGGAACCGGGCGGCACAACGTTTCTTCACGAAAGGAGCTGGTGAAAAGTGGGGACTAGGTTAAAGTTTCACATAAATCCGCCCAGCCCTTTAACACGCTCGTAGGGTTTATTAATCTCCTTCCGGGTTGGTGTTATATATTGTTTGCCCACCCTAATCGATCCGATTTTCCTGTCGTTGGATTATTGTATGAAAAATTAAGAAGTATCACAAATCTAATTTCAACACAAATCAGACAGTATTGCTTTATCAGCGGTTGCATACAAACAGTTATAAACTTGATGCAAGATTACAGATGTGAAAACCAATGTTGTTCATAGAATGATACTATACTAAAAGGTAGGAATACAGAGTAACTATATTTTTCTCTTTGTAAGGTACAAGAGGTATGGAAAATACGAACCAACAAGAAACGATAAGCAATCGGCTGACCCAAATTGAGCGTTAAACACTATCTTCCGAAATATGGAGAAGAAAAAGCACTTCTAGCCCTTTTGCCCCTGGGCAAGAGAGAGAGAAAAAAGAGACACTCGGGCCCCTGAAGAAAACCGGTGCTAATACAACTAAACATATACACACACACACAAACCCACCCAGTGTGGGTGGCGGTTTCGGTTGCGAGAACAGATTAATCTATTTATTCATCGTGCGTGTTTCGGTGTCGTGATGGAAGTGGTGCGGAAGTCGTCCTTTTGTGAAGGGTGACTACTGCTAGCAACTCTCGGAGGGCTTCCCTTTTGTTGATGGCTAATGGTATGAGGAGCGAGGGGGGGGGGGGGGGAGTGTAAGTATGGGGTTCGTGGAAAAACGAAACGCTACATATTAACCCAATGAAATTAGTGTCATAAAATCGACCGGCAAGTGAAGGGCAGCTCCGGCGAAGCTCCATCACAAGAGGCGAATACGGCGGGGGGCCGGCGGACGGCCAGCAGAGGGACGAAAAATAGAGAAATAAATAGGAATGAATTCATTGCTCCATTTTCTTTCGTACCCGCATATCGTTATCAACCTTCGTCAACCGATCGTCGCCGCTTCGAGAGGGACCAACCGTTTTATTGTCACGTTCTGCGACGCAAACATAATCATACGGTCACCCCATGGCCACCTCCATCCCCTGTCCCGCGTTTCCACTACGACGTGGTGGTATGACAATGGTTTTATGTTTTCCCTTCGCTTCGCTACACATATCACCACAAGCTCGGAGCTCCATGCCATTATTTTATTTCCATTCCCGAAAAGAGAGAGAGGGGGCGCGGGCGTTCGAAGTGATTTCTTGAAAGGACGCCATTAGCCGCACCAGGCTTAGAGGAGTGTCCTTTTTCGGTGTGCCTTCGTTAGCCCATTTTTCGGGGGGGTTCGGGACTGCCCACACACGTTGGTTACGATGGAGATATTTGCACCGAAGAGGTCCTGATAAATAGGGCCCGAGCTCGGGAGCAATTTTGGGAACGATGCACACAAGAAACCCGTTCCACCGAACGCCCCGGCCGCCCTCCTCCAATCCGGTGGTTTGGGTATCAATGAAGCGTACAAATAGAAACACCCTTGACACAACCGCTCAAACACAAACGTGAGATGTCACGCGTCGGTCGGAGGCAGGCGGTTTGGGTGAAACATTCGCTCGGAAAACATAATCGTTCGGAATTGTGTGCTGACAGTATAAAGGATCGCTGCCAAGACTCTTTCCCCCCCGGGCGAAGAGAAACACAACCGACCGAGGGACCGTTCGCTGCGACCAGAGAAAATGGAACGACCGACTCGACGCAATCAGTCGAGAAAGAGAGACCGACACGACAGAAAGGACACTCGCCGGTCGACGGACGGGCAAATTGTTTTACCCCAAAGGCAGAAGCTGAAACCGTCGTCGGCAAAGAAACCGAGCGCTGGATGCAAGGATAATAGAGAAACTTATGGAACGTGATGATGTTGTTAATTAAATGTTGAATACGGAATGAATCTTTCGGGAGATAAGAAGATCGCTTAATGACTGACACGGCCCCGGGGAAGGGTGCTGACAGGGTATAGGAACCGGGAACGGGGACCGGTATGGAATGGTTAGGAAATTCCAATCCCCCTCCCCCACCCTCCCTCTCTGCCCGACCGCCAGGCGGGAAGAAACGCTGTGAGAACGGAAACGGGTGAGAAACCGGACACCGGAAAGTCCGGTCGGTCAAACGATGACCCATGGAGCGGACGGAGGCGTAGACAGTTTCCTGCTCAGTTTAGTCCTTGATCGATATAAATCACTTTCACTCTTCGCATCACCCGCACACAAACACACAGCCACCGTCGAACGGGCGTCAGAAGGACACGTCCCAGCCGAGCGCTTTCTCCGCAAGAATGTTAATGTCGGTTCCGGACTCTGGGGCGTGATTTTATCGATATATGTAGGCCAGGTGGGAGGAAACGAGGTTGAGGCAGCAGAGTTTCGTTCCCTTCAAGGGAAAGTAAATGCCCGAGGTTGCTATGTGGAACGAGTGGGTGTTGGGCATTGGAGTGGGGCGAAGATCTAATCAACTCGACAAATTCTATTCCAATAAATACTCAGGAAAGGGGGCCTCGGTAAGAAATGGACACTGCTTGCCGGGAAAAAGAAGAAGAAGGGAGGGTTTGTTGAGCGCGTGTTAGATGGACCAGTGAAACGTAAGGGATGGGCTCGAAAGGAATCTTAAAGAGAAAGTTAGCAAGTACGATGTCTTAAAGGTTCCATGTGTTTCGAATTACTTGTGAAAAGAATGGATATTAATGATTAAAGTTTTCTTAAACAAAGGAGAAATACTTTCTTATACGACCCCCATTTTTATCTTTTTATTATGGTTTAGTTATGTTTTACTCGTCACAAAATCTTGCGAAAAACATGCGCAAAAAAATAAAAACAACTTCATCACACTTAATTAGTTCCGCTGAAACCAAATTCATTCGCCGAACACGAATAATAATCGATAAGCTTGAGGCTGTGTTAAGCGGTTTTTCGAGCCGATCATCGGAACTACTCGGTCCGCTAATGACTTTATCGGAAAACGGTGGAAAACTGTACCCCCTGTGGCATCGGCTAGCTCATCGACCGGCCAAACCCACAAACCACCGGCTCAGGTGTGCGATGGTAAGCGTTCGCCCGAAAATTGCTTGCGCTCGGTTGTCCGTGCGAAATGTTTGCGCGGCTCAACGAAAGGCGATTAAGTTGATGAAGCATCCAGCGATCGGATGGTTTCCAAGCGTTGGGGACGGTAAAAACGGTAATCAAGGAGTTAATGCCACGTGTTGAACGTTTTTCGCCGGTTGGAAAACGTTCTGCGAAGGTGCATTTTACCTGTACAATTATATTATGTTTTCATACAGCAAAATTTTGTTCTAATTAAATTTTTGTTCGCAATTTTTGTTAATACTTCTTTAAAATGTTGGCACACATTATTATCATTTGAAAGACAATTTACTTTTGGTTTACTTTTTGGAAAAAGAGCTACATATTCATGCACTTATTGTACAATTTATCTAATACTATCAGATTCTGATATTGAGTAAATTGAAAAGCAGAACCAAATCATCGGTTGCACATCCTTCAGCATATTTAGATGACAAATATCAGGTAGATTATCAACTCTGAAAATCTGCTGCTAATAACATAGAGTTTACAAACATACAGGATGCTAAAAAGGGGTTCTAGTTTAAGGAACTTACGGAACAAAAGTAAAAATGAAATTAAGTTTTAACCAAATCAAATGAGATAAGATGAAAGCAGTTGGTTCAAAAACAATATTGTAAAACACGAATAAAAACGACATCAACAACAACAGCAAGTATAAAAAAAACTGGTGCATGGGAGGAAGGTCTTTTTTCCGCATTCAAAGCTGAGAAAGTACTCTGTGATTTCATGTGATTGGGTGATGAATGTGTTCACGCTGCTTTTAATATGAATGTGTTAAGTTTAGACTTAAACATATAAAACTGATATATGAACATGGTGTATTAAAAACATAAGTGATGGCAAAAAGTAATGGAATTATAAACGGTCGTGCGTTTCGAGCACCCGGACACAGAGCGTGTTTGGTAGTGCGTTGGCGGATTTAAGAATGTTTGATGTTTTTTCGGGTTGTTGTTTTGGAGGTGCGTTTAAAAGTAACACGAAACTTACTAAAAGTTGCTGAATTCCCTGTTGCTGATGTTGCTGCAGATTGGTAGGGCATCGAAGAGGAATTAGGATGGTCATATCGCACATTGCATTCGGTCGGGTTGGTTGGGGCAAAGTAATTTTGTTGTGAATGGTTTTTTTTTTGTATTTTCGTTTTATGCGGCCGGTTCGGTTCCGTGATGCGAATTTGCGACGGGTTTCATTTCGTAACCCACCGGGGACCGGATAGTTTTAATTTAGAGTTTTGTGAACATTTAGCAGCATTTGTTGCAGCGTTTGCAAGTAAAACGAGACAAAGAGAATGGGAAATAAAATTACTCTTTTTGGCACGGGCAGTGATGTCGGTAGCAAACTTATATGATTTGGTATTTGGCTTTGTTTGCAGGTTTATTATCGAAAAAAAAAACGGACAAAACGTAAACGTATAAATGTACATGGAATTTATTGTTGTTTTTCGGTGTTGATAACTAACTGATTAGAAACGATAAACAAGATAAACAAATGCAGAAGAAGCAGAACCTAATATTCAATCAATTAAGAAACTCGGCAACAAATCACGCTTCTACTAGTTCGAACTACTCTTCTGACGATCCAATTGTGACTGGAACTTAAAGAGAAAGTAAACGTTAAACGGAGGATAAAAAAAAGAAAACTATATAATTACCAAATCGACAGAAGGCAAAACAAAGGGATGTTCCAATGCATTCCATAATTTTGAGAAGGAGTAGTTGTATTTATTTCCCGATCGTACAATTTAATGCGCATAGAAGAATAGAATGAAAAACCAAATTCAACGCAAGTAATTGGCAAAGCTAAACTAATGCCACTTTCAACCTCCACACACGCTGGTGGTAATGATTCTAAAGAAAACGGAAAAGCCGCACAAACCAGAAAAGCCTTTTCGATTATGAATGATCAAAATCAAAAGGAAGAGAAATCAATGCACTATATAACTGGAGCACTCGGACACGGGGCCCTTTGGAAAATCTCAGCTAAACATGGGTAGGAAATCAAAACAAGCTTTCCAAACGCGCTCTGAACTTGGTTTCTCTCTTGAGACTCATCATCATATTTCGTCCCGTCCCCCCTCCTTCCCTGGCCGGAAATTGAGGGGACGCCCGTGTACATTGTTGGATGCGGTCGGGAGACAATTTGGTTCGTTCCATTCTATTAGCACCAATTATGAGCTACTTACACCAATGATTGCGTTCAGTTCTGGCATCGTGACCTGTTTCGCCCGTTCCACCGCCGAGGCGACCTGTTGCTGGTGCTCCGTCGCTAGAAATGGCAGCAACTGTCCGATGAGAGCGTTTAGTCGTTTCGCAATTTCGGTCTGGAAAAAAGTGGAAAAAGTAGATGGTATTAAAATTCACTCGTATCGTTATTGATAATGGAAAGAACTCTTTTTGGAAGTAATAATCATCGCGCGGGTAAATTAAGTAATTTATATGTTAGGTAAAAAAGTTCCTAAAATTATTAAAATACATTTTATTCTTTTAATTTTTGTCATTTTTATCTAAAAAAATTGGTAATCTTTTACAAATCTGTCAGGCTATCAGGATTATTTATTCGTCTTAACCCTGAAAAGAAGAAGCCCCAAAACAAAACAGACTCAACCAAAGGACATAATTGAAAACGAAAAAAAAAAAATCACTTTATAAATAGATCCCAAACACAGCGTTAAAAGAGGTAAGCAGTGCCGGACCGATCCTCTGCTACCAAATCTAAAATGTCCTTTATGCTAAAGCAAACCCTCCACCTCCCTTTTAAGGGGCCTTCGAAAGCGAAAGGTACGAATAATCTTTTGAATAAATTACTGCATCGTTTCACCTGACCGTGACAGGAGGATTTGTGCGGTAGAGCAGAGAGGAAAGCGGGGGGGGGGGGGGGGGGGGGGGGGAACGAAAAACAAACTTGCCAACCCACGCCCCCAACCGTATTCACAAGGATAAAGGAGTTTTCTTTGTCCTACTCCAATCCGTCCGCTCTCTTACCAATTGCCTTGTATGATAGATCTTTTTCTTTTCTTGCGGAATCCCCTCACGATCGCTTTCGGAGAAGTTTTGGGGATTTCTTTGCAGGGGTGAAAAAAAACTGATACCAACCCCAGTTCGTGCACCGGTAATATTAAACATCAGCAACCCACAGCCTCCCACACCCGCACTCCACGACTTCGCCCATCGGAAGGAAATAGCCGTACACGAGGGCGCAGGTTCGAGGGTGGATGGATTTTGGTCGCAAATTTACAAACAACCGTCGACCCGTAAACGAAACCGACCGGGAGGTACATAAACTATTTTTTGTGTGTGTGTGGCTGCCTTCATCTACACTCCCTCCTTCACACCAGGTGATTCTCCTGCTGCTCCCGGCAAGTGCTGAGTTCGATGGAGGCGCCCAGTAAGCCGTATAATGCAAAAGTTGCTGCCGTGGTATGCATTGCCCTCATCGGGAGTCGGGATTCTGGCTCGTAAAGAAGACTTATCCTCCAGTGCACCGCACGTACCCTCGACCAGTTCGTCCCAAAAAAAAAAGCAAATGGAAAGCAAAACCCCGAAAAAATGGGTTTCATAAGAAAAAGAGCTGTGAATAAAAGCAAATCCACCCCCTCCCTTGTTCGCGCTACCCGACGGAGCGGGTCGGAAATCGCACATATTTCCTACTAAAAAAAAAAAGAACTCCTTCCGGTGGACACCCTGCGGGAAGGAAAATGATAAATTTTTCCCCACCGCCTGTTTTTTTTTTGTGGACAAGCAATTTGGGTTGAACCGAAACGAACTGCAAAGGGAAGGAAGGCTGGGACGCGGAAAGCGGACGAACTCAAACCAACCGTCGGATGGAATGATGAAGGAGAGTTTCTCGCTCTCTCACTCTCTTTCTCTCTCGCTCTCTCTTATCTCTTTCAGTAGCCTCCGCCCGGTGGGTTGTGGTTCCAGGAAAACAGGCTACTTACGCCGGGGATGGGTGTTTCGGTAAAACCTATCGAATGTGTCTCAAATTCGGCCGGATTTGTGTGGGGTTTTGGGTTAAGCTGCTCGTAATGGTTGACAAGCGAATAGAGTTTGCTACTTCTTGTTGTTGTTGTTGGTGTTGGTAATGTCTCCTACGTTTCGATATTTTCCATGTTTGCCAAGATTCTTGTAGCATTAAAGTCCGCCACCTTATCATGAGATGCCCACTAGACACCCTGAAGGGAAAATAGTTTCAGAAAACGAACGGATCCCATTCTCCATCATCATCTTTTTCGGTCTCTTTCCACACGTAGCCCCCGTCCTCTCGTACCATTTCCATGCCAGAGAGCAGGAGGGGCGGCTTCGGGTAGCATGGTGAAACTTGTAGCAACAGCAAACAACTTTATAGCCCTCCGTAAAATCGATTTGCCTCTTATGTGCTGCTTCCTTCCACGGTTCTACTGTTCGGAGAGCTTGTTTTTTCTCTTCTTTTTGCCTACCGTAAAGAGGAAAGAAATCCCTTCTCCTTTGCAGGGGACAGAAAATTTGATCCAAGAGTTCAAAAAGAATCTATAACACGTTGCCACAAAGGATTTCTTCCCCCCCGTTTTTTTTCCTAGGAAATGGCTCAACCCAGCGGAACGGCGTGGGGAAAGAAGGAAGTGGAGACCTTATTGAAAAATAATAAAACGAACCAACGGAATTGTACACACACACACACACACACAGACAAGTACAACCAATCCAACAACCCCTCTTAGGGGGTGTATTTTGTTCGATTTTATTTTTTTCAATATCAAACGAATCAAGGGATCATCATTGGTCCTGGGGATTATTTGATTCCCGCCGTTCGGTCCCTTCGGATAGGTAGCAAAAAATAACTCTGCTCGATAGGTTTTCCTATTCTTTTACACTTCAATCTTGTTTTCGTTTCCGCTGTTTTTTTTTGGGATATGTCTTCGGGGGTGGCTTGAGTTATTCGAGCGCATCGATTTTTCTTTCAAGGTTTGTCACCAACCGAACCGTTGACAGCTGCTTTTGAGCGACCCGATTTGAGCAAACACTTACCCCGGGGGGGAGTTGAAACGAAGGTACAGTCGGAAAAATGGAACAACATAAAAAGTTGATCTATTCAGATAAAGACAGCTCGATGCTACCAACCAATCGAGGCAGAAGAGGTATTTAAAATATACGATTAAATCTCCCTTTACATATCCGGAGGGATGATTTGTATATAAGCTATTTAATCAAAAACGAAATTCGGTATGAAGTATGAAAGACCGTGTGGGTATATTTAGCTGAATATACAGAAACTGTAACGAAATCGGGCCCTACTATGCCACTAGTTAGTTATTAAAAAGTTTTTTCCCAAGGCAAACTTTGTTCTGCACAAGATTTAAAAATATCAAAGAAAAGAAAAATGATTGGCTGTTAGACTGAAATTTTAAAGGCATTCAAATGGTGTTGTTTTCACCACCTTTCGTATCATCACCCACGAACTACTACAGCATCAACTGACAGAATTGAGCCAACAAAGGTTTCCCTATTCTTCGGCGGATTGGTACATCTTTTGTCCCACCCATCATCACACGCAAGGCTCCTTTGTTGGAATTTTGATTTACCCGGGGTACGGCGACATCGTTTTATCCGTCATCCTCTTAATCAGCATCATTTTGCGCCAAAATGGGAGGAAGCGAAATGGGGACAGAGTTTTGGAGACCGAATGAACCTCCTCATCCCACCGCAAGGGAAAACCGGTGAGATGACTGTTCAAATGTGCGCTCCACACGATACTCCCTCTTCGCTGTATGTGTGCAGCACTCACGAACGGTGGATGAAACGTCTAAAACCTATTTCCCCAGTTCAGGCGGAAGGCAAAAAAAAAAAAGGAACAAGTAAGTGGATCTGTACCGGTGCCGATGGAAAAGAAAAACGGAACGAAACCTACCACCACCGAGTGGGAGGAAGTTGTTTATTGGGGCGAGCATTTTTCCCACAAGGATTTTCTTTGATTGAATTAGGCTTTATGACTTCCGTAGGGTGTGGGTGTGGGGGTTTGTGTGGGGAGAGAAGAAATGAATCAACGCTGAACGAAAAATCAACGATATCCATAACAGAGGAAAAAAGAAACAGGCAAAGAAAAACCCGTAAAAAAGGATCTCGCGACGTCATCGGACGACGACGGTGGGGGAAAAAAGTAGAAAACGTGCCGGGACGGAATGAAAATCAACCTACCCAAATCCTCCTCTACCTCATCAAACATTTTCGTGTTATGATGACTGATGAGTTTGGCAGGCGAAATGGGTGCCCTTTTTTTTCCAACCCGTATAACTTTCTTTCTTCTTTCCTACACCAAACGCGGGGGGAGAAAAAAAAAACAATCCAATGAAAGGATAGGTTTTCCCCCGAGGGTGGGGGTCCCTCCTTTTGCCACCGTAAATCCTGGCTCATCATCATTTCCAATAACGTACCAAACCGGGGCCATTATTGAAGCTACGCAAACAACAAGGACGAGGAAGAGTGAGCGACAAATGATTGAAGTTGATGAGTGTACGATACTTTATCGCATTCAAGCGCAAACACACGCACACGCACATACACAGAAGCGTTCAGTGGTGGTGTTGATGAATGGCTAAAGCCGTGAGGACGTGATAGGAAGGGAGCGCAAACGTGATGTATGATTTTTTCCCCGACCGTTTCCTTTTTGCAAACGATGGAGGCAACGAAGGATGTTCTCTCATCCCGCGAGACGGTTGCCCCCGTACGATATTTCTAAGCCGCGAGGCATTCGGAATCCGTAATTCATGATGAAGATGATTTAGTTCCCCCTTCATGGCACCTTTTTTTTTCGTCCATACCGGCAGGAGGTTGTTTGTTGGCTTGGGGAAAAGGAAATTCGCAAAACATCCTCTACCAGAGGGAAACCTTTGCCACTTGCCCGCGGCATTGTTGTTTTGTTGCTGGCAGATAGGCGAAAGGGAGATAATCTGTCGCCATTTTCATTTGCCCACACCAAAAACCCACCACGCGCCTTTTTTTCCGCGCGCACGTCCGGAGCAGTCATGATTATGATGGAATCATCTGCGAGGGTATTTTTTTCCTTTCCATGAACTGGCTGTTTTTTTCTTCTGCCAGTAATTTCGGTACTCTCGATTCGGCGTAACGCAAGGGAGAGGTTTTTGCTCCCACTCCCCAACCACCCACAAAAAGCTACCAGAAGAAGCGAAAGGAGCGGCGGAAGGGCAGCAGTAATAAACCGGAGTGAAACAAAGGCAAACATTAAATGTGTAACGGGGTGACCCGCGTGGAAGAAAATGAAAGCGCATCAAAACTCGCAAAGCCGCGGATGTGCAAATGACTGCTGGGGTGATGGGTTAGGGTCGGGGAGCTGGGTGGGGGGGGGGAGGGAGGCTGCCGTGATGAAAGACAATCATGGCGGGATTAAGTGATACGACGCTTGGGGGAGAGATGGGAGGGTGGACCTTTTATTTCCATCATCATATCAAGCGCATTTGATGAGTGTTTTCTGCGTTCGAGGGAAAACAGTTTGTTTGGGTTTTGAAGTGTTTTTTTTGTGATTAAAAAGGAGGTTAGAATGAAACAGTGGATAGTTTTTGGTTTAGAAGAATAATTTTTTTTGAAGAGAGATAATTGTTGACAATCAAATTTGAATAATAACTATGATATGAGCTTCCCTATGATTTCCCCCCCTAATTTTACTACACCAACTTTTATTCATTTGTTCAGAGCGAGGATCACACGTTAATCATTTCCCAGAGAGCTTTCCCGTAAACCCAGAAATCTTGATAGATTTGTCAATTTCAATTAAATTGAGCTACATATCAAACCTTCGTTCTTAAATCAACCAATTAGTTTCAAAAGGGCAAATGCATCTTGCATCGAATGGACTCAACAGAATTCAACGGACAGAAAATGTCATTCACCTCATGCAAGTATGTACTCTGAACCATATATTCGGAGCGTTTTTTCCCTTTTCCTATGTATGAGATTGCTTTTTGCTATAATTTCTTCCTTCTACCACGCTCTATGACCCTATCCAAAGTTTCACTACGGGACCTACCGTTATCGAACGACATCCGAACGACACCCAAAAGTAACGGACGGATCAAACCAAATGTCAGCAGCCTACTCGTGAAAGTACTATGGTCGGAAATTCCGCCAGACACCGAATATCTGCATCCTTTTCCAAATCGTGTGAGAATGTACCTTCCCGCGGACGGTGGACGAAATGAACAATGAACTAACCAACACGGTGGGCAAAAGCAAACCGGTAGCGTAAAAAGATTAGAGCCCTACCGGTCACCGAGGGCTGGACCGATTTGTTTTTATTCGTCGTCACCGTGAAAGGCCACCCTTTCTGTCTCTCTTTCTCTCTACGGTGGCACGGACGGAAGCCATCGGATCGCTATGGTCCTAGAACCCTTCAAACAAATGGCCATATGCACCGAGTATGGACAAGCGCCTGGACACATCCTGTCACACCACATCAGTTTCCATGGTGCACACCGAAAACCTGCATTTCGGCGTAGCAAAACGGGCTCGGTTATTTCCTTCCCGTTGTGATACCGAAGCTAAGCTGAAGCGATGGCCATCGTTTTCCTCCGTCACTCCCGTGCAGAGGTTGGTTTGGAAAGATGGTGCTGTCGAAATCGAAGAAGGAGGACAAAAAAGTGGAGTGCCCCCAACTTGTTCGTTGGCGAAGTGGCCAGAAATGGATGGAAAAGATCATGAAGTCCGAACGAACCCAGTCAGATCGTAGCAAAAGAAACACGGCAGCAAAAAAAAAAAAAGAGAGGAGCACAAGAATCTGAACGAACGTATGATGCCGCTTTGGTGAGCTTGATGCCAAGCGCAACAAACATTCCCGTGCATCCACACAAAACCCTGCTGGGGTAGAGTAAGTGGAAAGAGACGCCGACCGGTCAAGTCAAATGGTAGCACGTGTTCCCGGGCCGGTTCGGTGTGGTCGAATCGAGGCTTTGTGCCACGGCAACGGGGCTATAACATATCATAACACTTCCCATGAGCAAGTCGGCAACGTCCAAAGCCACGGAACACTCTCGTCGTACGTACCACCGTTTGATGTAGTGTGCACTTCTGGTGCTCCAAAAGCTTGCCGGGATCGAATCGATTGTCAAAAGGGAAGAAAGAGAAAAGAGCAAGCAGCGCATTCCCTGTGCCGGTGGTGGTTCACATGTTCTCTGTGTCCCGATGTCCATGTCGGCCGTGGTTTTGGCCCGTACGGCCAGGAGGAGAATGGATAACCATTTTCGATAACTTTTCCTTCTCTTTCCCGAGAGCAGCAGTTTTTCAGCATCCTCATCGGCATTATCACCGGCCCCGGTGCGGTATGTTGGCATATCACTTCCGACATAGGTTCGGTGTTAGGGTCTCCGGAATAAGCGGCCCCCGGACGCCGTTGGTCCAACCAGTTGGTGGGATGGAATATTTCATCTCTACCCGCGCGTACGACAACCCGTTCCGTAACCGAGGCAGTCCGGCTGAGGGAAGCAAAAGTTAGTCCTTTTTCGTGTTCGCTGACTGACAAGAAAGGAGGGTTTAGGCTGGGACCTTCCGGGCCAGAGAGGTTGCGGTTTTGTGGGACTTTTGGATTTAAATTTGGTTCGGCTTCAAATATTCACGCGACTAAATGTGGCGTTCCCGTTGGTCAGGGGAAGGGGGGTCTGAGCTGGCGGTGATTGAGTATTTGCTACGATTAGTTGCACTTAGTTCATTTGGGGATTTATTTCAACAGAACTGAGAAAGGCCGGAATATGTGTCAGTGATTAATGGTTAAATGGTGAATGTTTACGAGCTAATGAAGTAAAGGAAAAAAACTATTTTTTGTTTGTTTGTTGAAACTATCCACGATCTTTTTTACAAAAATAAAATACAATACAATTGACGTTCAACAAATCCACATTCCATATCTAACTTCTCCAAGTTTCAAACCGATATTCACCGTCACGGTATCAAACGACTCGTTTTCAATTTAGCTGCACGCGCTTGTTTATCGGAAATGGAATGAAAACTAAACACACACAAACAAAGACTTTAAAACTTTCGTTTACATTCGCGCGATAGTTTATCGCATTTGTTCAGTGTCAAATATTGAACAGCAGCCATACAAAAAAAATACAATTCCTTGGCGGAAATGTAGCGTTTCGAAACCAGAATAAAAACGAACAAAAACGTTAAGCTTCAAAAAGTTATGAATGCGTATGGATAACTTTTTCCGCCGCTGTTTTTGTTTTCGTATCATCCATGCCCGGCTTGTGTCGGTGTGGCTTATTTTTCCAAACATCTATTTGTTGTTGCCTGAACTACGGCCATGCCACACGGTGGTGAAGGGCCCGGCCACTCTCACTACCAGACACGGATTTGAAAACGGGATTTGGCTACTGTGCAAAATTGAATTCATACTCGGAGGCATGAGTACCACTCTTCTGCGTGCAGTTGATAAGCAGCAGCGAACTGAATCAATTAAGGTGCACTTGCGAACATCGAACCCAACCCGTGCCACCCTTTTTATTTTATCGGTATTGTTGCACTTTTTCGCAAAGCACAACCCTACGCTTTTCGTCGCAAATGGATGATTTTTGTTTCGATTTACAGATGAACACAGGTATGACGTACTATCGACCACTGATCGGGGAAAAAAGGCATACCATTATCTGCGCTGAAGAGTGGGTGAAAAATGAATTTTGACGTTCTGTTTGTTTATTTGTGCCGTCATGTTGAATTCATATGTTTTTTTTATGTTGCTTTTATCAGCACGTTACGATCAGCAACATAATTGTTTTTTATTCGCCGGACTAGCGCGGTTGATGATGATTATATTTATCTCCATTGGCTCCCAAACATTTCTACCTGCCTGGACTCCCAATGCATAGTTAATGTCTACCCGACAAAAAAGAAAATATAGAAAAAAAACAAAATAACACCTACGCACAGTTGAAATCCAATTGAATGTTTCGAAAGCGAAAATAATGGATGCCATTTGGAAAAAAACAATCGAGTTCGAAATGATAGCAAATTATTGCAGTAAAACATTCACTGCCAGCCTGGATGGGCTTTTGGGTCCGAGTAAGTGACGGAAAGAGTGAGTTAAAAGGGTGGAAAGACACAGCATAACAAAAAAAACGACACATAAACGAATATATTTTTGGTGGATACGGAAAACCCTTCCCACTTGGACGTCGTTGGTGATTATTCGAATGTGCAACGTTCAGCGTTGAGCAGATGAAACAAAAACAAATCGAGAAACACTGAACACGGACACGAAACAGGATGTGATGGACCAAATGGAGCGAATGGGGTGAATCATGGAAATGGTGGCATGTTTGAAAAAAATAAAAACACTCAACAAAAAAGCTCTCCACTTATTGGTACGCAAAATAAAACTGTAATGGCTGGGCGATCAGGAACAGGCACACCAAACTGACCGTAGGAGCGTAAATGGCACAAAAATAGCAAAAATGCGTGGTGCCAACAATAAATACTTCATCACATTCGTTCGCTTTGGTCCCGAACGGGATGGCGCTAAAAAGGGAAGCAAAAGTTGAAATAAATTCATACTATTCAAAAAACAAAAACCGTACGAAGCACAACAGAGCATATCAACGCATTTCATTATTATTATTCACACAGATTTATTGTGCATAATGTTTAATTGAAATATTTCTCTGCGGATTGCGAATACGAGCAAGTAGATAGAGATTAAGAAAGGGAATGGAAAACATTTTCGAGATTACTCGACAGCTTCGAAACCAAAAAGGAATATGATTGAGTAAAAAATGCAGTGTTTGTTTGTGTGGGAAAAACGCTGTTATACATAGGGTGGCTGAAATATTGCTTCAGTGGGAAAAAAGATGATATTAAATGGCTTATCGTTTCCGTACCTTACGTTTTAACATATAAAGAGTAAGAATTTCATCAAATGCTAGCAATTATTAAAATGTAAATTAACATCAAAATTTGTATAGATCATAAGCAAGGCATAGCAGAAAAGGTCATCCGACTGAGCCAAGTATTTAAACACTTGTTCAACGCCGCATCGAGTGATAGAAAGGGTGAGTGATCAAAACATAATTAAAATCATCATGTGAGAAATCAAACACAATCATGTCAACATGAGAGAGGAGGAAGAGTTAACCGGCATGAACGAAACACACCACGCACTTGCCCCCAACTGCACCACCACAAAGCACTAGTGAATAATTATAAATCAAATTGTTTTAATTGATACAACTATTTATGATAGGACCCAATTATCGGGTGGGAGGATAATTCGTATTTATCATTATACCTAGGCCAAGCGGAAACACTCCCGTCCATTCGTTCCCCAAACCCACAGCGACACTCACACAAACACAAACACATGCTGCACACGCTGCCGTATCATGGCGGGCATAATAATTATCTTTCGATCGCTGGGGTATCGCTTTCATATCCATCCAAAGTGGGAGTAATATAAACTGGGGGAAGCTTTTGAAATTAATTCAATTCAACGACCCAACAACTCTTGGGCGTCGGTGTGGATGGAGGCGCCTGGTGGCGCGTAGCAGATTGGCACAAAGGCACGAATGATGGCGTCAAAAATGCATCGGATCGGAGAGCTTAACGCGGGCAACGGAAGGCAGATACAGGTGGAAGTGTGGTAGGATATGGAATATAAATTGATCAATATTGTGTATCGCCATTTTCGATTGTCGATGTTTGGAGTGTTGGGTATTTGTTTCGTACATGTAAATGAATTTCCGAAACGTTTCGTGTATGCCCGATTACCTTTTGCTGGTTTGCTCTCCAAATGATTAAAACTTTATGTTAACCGATGGTTTGGTAAGCAATTATTTAATTAAAAATAATTCATCGTCAAATCCAAAATATTTTTTTTTAAGATATTGAACATCTTGTTTTCTGTAACAATCATTACGTCACGTCATTTTCATACCTTAACGGAAATATACTTTTTGATTTATCATCTTCAATTTGGCTAGGTATGAAAAGGTAAATGTATCAAACAAAAACAAAAACCACACACACACAGACACATCTCAAATCCACACAGTGAACATTGATCAATTTACGATGAAAGCCCATCGTGGTTGGCTTCCGGTAGCCTCACGCCGATGTACACTTTTAACATCCAGGCTACCACGGTTGCCTTCTCTGTCTCCCGCTCTGTCTCTCTCTCTCTGTATTATCACTCGGTTTGTTTTAATTAATTGGTAATTACACGTTATATTTAATGTTCAACATCATTCGAATGTGCGGCAGGGCGGATTGGGTGCGGCGGCGACGGCTACTTAACCCAAACACAAACAACAGCGAGATGAATGGGGCGGAAGATGAATCGGTAAACATAATATGCCAGCGAGGAGCACCTCCAACATGATGTTGGAGCGGAAAGGGGTGCGCGCGTGGAAACGCTGAAAATGAATTTCGCCCCCCGGGCGTTTCCGTTTCGTTCGACGGTGGGATGGGGAGTGAGATGATAGGGAAACAAATGGATAAAGAGAGAAAGAGACAAAGAGAGTGTGCAGTAGGTAAGGGCGAGCAAAAGAGCTACACTAGTGGCAACATAAGCCGCAAAGTTGTGGCAATCGGTTCGGTTTTGGCGGGCGCCACCAAACATTGGCTTATTGACTCGCATAATGAGCCCCATATTTACCTCTTAGCCCTCCTACCCACCCACGAGGGGCGTTTGTCGCGCGATCTGGCCCATTTCAATAATATCCGGCGAGCCGTTGCGTTCATTTCCGTTTGTCGAACAATTTGCAACACATGAGCTGGTTTATTGATGAAGATAATGATGCTCTTGTGGACGTATGGTGTGAGTGTGTGGTGGATGGAGGGGTGATTTTCATGACCCAACCAGCATCCCGTTACCCCACCGTTGCCATTCGCTTTTCCGCTGTGGCGTCGAGGACGTGTGGCAAACATGGGAGTATTAAATTGTACGCCACATTCCATCGGCGCTTCGGTTGGCAGCATCCTTTCCACCCACTGTCAACAATTTATACCCCCTTCCCACCCATACCACCACCGTGCGTGGGTCGCCCGGGGAATGGTGTTGTTGTTGTTATTTCATAAATAAATACATCATTATAAATGAAGTGTACTTCCACCACTTACCGGTGCGGCGGCATGTGCGTGTGCTATATTGAATAAATAAAGTGAATAACAAATAGCGGTGTGCACAACATTCACAAATTCATTCGTTTTCATCCGCGCTCTCCCTCACCCGTTCCATCACCCCTCTTGGTGGAGTATAAACGATACGAAATTGCATTCCGGCAGCGACAGGATTTTTCCCCTTTCCACTCGATCGCAAACCACAACAGTTCGGGTGGGGGGGGTGGGATGAAAAGCACTTTAACCATCACCACCACAGCAATCGGTTAATCGCCAAACTATTTATGGCGGCGGTGGTGTCGACGAGTGTTTGTGGGACGTGCGGTAATTTCATAAGGGCGTATAGGAGCTGCTTTACGGATCATTGAAGATCAAGAATGGATTGCTCATGCGATTTGCGTGTGTGTGTGTGTGTGTGTCGTACATAGAACGCTGGCGTTAATTTTTGTTTTCATTGAACAATTCGGCCCACACCATACCGGATTTCCATACAAATTAAAACCAACAAAGATGGTGGCCTCCCTCCTGACCAACCGACCCTCCCGTTCGTTCGAGTGATGGATTCAACAGGTTTAAGCTGGTGATTAGCTGCCACTTTCCAGCGCTAAATCCGCGCCCAAAACGAGCCGCAGGATTAGTAGGGTCGAGAATTAATAGGAGATTAAATTACACCACCACCTCTCGGGGTTGTTTGGGGAGGGTTTGTTTCCAAATCAATCGCTTCCATCGATTTTACTAACGCCTCATTAGGTAAATAATTAAATCCTGCGTTGGGATCGACATTGAGAAAAAAAATCATAGCGCCTTTCGTATTGTTCATCGACCGATATATTTTTTTCATATTGTTTGAATAGTATGAACATATTTGTAACATAAGAAATGACTATTCTTATCATAGCGCCTTTCGTATTGTTCATCGACCGATATATTTTTTTCATATTTGTTGTATAGAATGAACACATTTGTAACGTAAGCAATGATTATTTACGTGAGATAAAATAAAAATAAAAATTAAGATATGTAAAAGTGTTCTCCTCCTTGACGTAATCATCGTTTTTGGCAGTCCTTTTGTACAGGACAGGGTCCGGTCTCGGTTGGGATTCGAACCCATGCCGTTGACGGATATAAACATATATAATAGTAATTTTTACAGAAGCACCTTTATTTACCACGAGAGTTTCAAGAGATTGCAGTCTCATGAATTATGACTCATGAAAGCATTTTTGGGGGGTTTTACTTTTTGTTACGATAAAAATCCATTTCACCATATTATTCCTCCTTCGGCAAGCACCCGTTCCCGCTCGATTGAGGAGAAAAGGCCACCGCTACCAAGTCCCAAAAGGGCGTGAACATTATTAATTATAGATATCTAATTATCTTCTCCCGCCCCGTCCAATCTTTTCTATTTACCAAAGTTTACGCGGACTTGTTTTTCTACCTCCCACCCCCCTTTCGGACGGATTTACGGTGACTTTTTCCCGCTCATCAACAACAACCGACAACGGAGCCATCGGAATGGGGCAGGGAGGTAAGGCTGAAAACACTCCAAAGAATTCTCCAACCCTCAAACCATTGTACCACCCGCCTCCCACTATCACCAGTTGGTTCCAGTGGGATGCCGGCACCATGCCTTGTTTACAGGAGGCGACGCGAAGCCGGCGGGATGAGGGAAAACAAATTAAACTTTTCCTCGTTTTTCGCTCGCTCATTTAAGCAAAAGTGACAACGATCTCTCGGGGGAAAATTCCTCCCTCCACACGCCTCCTAACCGGAATACCAGCGTAGTCAGGGGGCAGGAGGGGCGTCGTTACAGCTGACTTATCCTACACGCCCGGGCGTGCTGCGTGTACGATGAGGGGAACAGTGAAGACAAGTGAAAGAATAAGCTGAACACCAAATAAACTCCATCCCCGAAGGATACCGGGGCATAGTCGGGAGGATGAAAAGGAAGGGAGAACGAGGGGGAGGGAACGGAAAAAGAAGGAAAGTCGGATTGCTTTGATCCTGCCCACGGATACCGCGTTCTGATGCTGGCCATATCCATTCCCCTCATGGGAAGGCACGGTCACAGGGTGTTTGTGAGCAAAACAGCAACAATGGCAACCGTTTGGGGAAATGAAATTAGATCCTGCTCCTGCTTCGCTTGTCTGATTCCCGCACGCCGTTATTTTTGCCCCTCCGCCGGCACCGAGGCACTCTTTTATGGATAAAGGAAACAGAAATTCTTTTCCTCCCCAAGGGAAAACTTTTAGCCAACATCAGACCGATTTCTGACTGAAGGACTGGTAAGGGCTTCTGATACGATGCGGAGTGCAGATGCATAAGTTCTACCTAATTTTATTAGAACACCCGGCGGAGTGGTATGGAGAGCAGTTTTGTGTTTTGTTGGTGAATTAATTATGGATCTGTTAATTTTCATTTTACTTACTTGGGGAATATGGGATAGTTTGAGTTGAAAATAAAAGTATAAAACGAAAAAAAGTTTATTTACCGGGGAAGTTAATCCATTAAAACCCAGTTATATAAAGTTAAATTCATCAAACTGAAAGTAAGTGTTTGAGTTAGTTATAGGAAAGATAAGGAGAAATTACATTTACTTATGATTCATTCTAACAATAGTTTTTTTTCAAAAACACATATGATCCTGATTTATGATGCAAAAAACAAATTAACCAACCGAGAAGAAAATTTTAACAAATTAAAAAAAGAAGGTATCCATTTCACAATTCAGTTTCCAACCACCATAATTCAAGTCGAGTGAACCTTCGCTAGCGACACTCAGTTCATCGTCATCCTTCTCACTAGTAGCTCACCTTCTCAACGTCATTGTGATAGCTTGCCCTACCGAATACCGGTGTAAGGACACGAGCACGAGAGAAGCGACCGACCACCAGTCCAACGGTTGAACAAACTCCACCAACCGTGTAGCTGGTTACGCAGTAGAACGGGGCCTCAATTTTTCCAACCATTTGCACGCTCCAATATGGAACCGCACCACCCCCAACCTCTCCATCTTTCGCCCATACAGTTTCTTTTTTTTTCTCCCCCGAAAACGCTACCGTTCCCTCGTGTACACTAGCCATGGCCATCGCTTTTGCTGGATTTCGACTCCCGATCCGGTGCATGGAGGACTACAACGTGTTTTCTTTTTCCTTTTTCTACATCACCCCCAAACCGCTCCCTTCCCCCTCCCCCCCCACGGGTTGGCTGGCAGGATAGTCACACTTCATGTTACCGTTGATGAAGGTGAGAAAAAGTGTACGAAAAGTTTTCCTGATGAAGTTTCCATCACTTTGCTCCGGGCCCCATTTCCGACCGAAAGCGCCCACCACCACCCGCCGCTTGGTGTGATCGTTGTCGTTCTAGATTGGGAGGGGGGGGGGGGGGGTTCAACGGTTCATATTTACAATCTGAGCGCAGGGGAAAAGGGGTGGGACGGAAACGGTAAGGGGTAGGGGCCGCACGAATACATCGAAATCGATGGTGGCGCGAAAAGGACGGCACAAAAACAACTCGGCTGAACAAGACCATTACGCCGTAGCGGGAAAAATCTCACCCAACACGATGCTCAATCGAGTGACAAAGACATGTTGAGGTGGAAAGCGGGCGCGGGCGGTAGGAGTGCTGTCCCTGCTCCCCCTTCCCCTTCACGCCAGCTTGGTTTAGCAGAGCCATTTCTCCTGCGGTGGTGGAGTTTTCCCCGACGGTTAGGAAATGGATCAAGAAAAAAAGGGCAGCAAAAATAAAACACAACGGTGGAGAAAAAATCCACCAGCAAGCGGGAGGAAAAGTGCGGTGGGTTTTGGTGAGTGTTTCCGTGCTGCTGCTGGAAACCAATTCGCACTCTCCCTACCCTCGCTTTCTCCATTTTCCGTCTCTGTGGCCAAGAAAAGTTAGCAAACAAGGCAACAGATGAAGACTTACGGAGTGTGTGTGTGTGTGTGTACGAAGGACCGTGGGTGAGTGGTGCGCTGGGCGGGTAGATTATTTTCCTTCCCTTCTCCCTCACCCCCACCCCGTCCACGTCACCTCACACCACACCCGTGTCGCTTGGTTGTGTGCACCTCAATTATCCGAACCACCCCCGGAGAAAAGCGGAAGCTACACAGTCCGTGTTTATTCCTGCGACCCGGGCCCGAAAGGTGATGGTTGGATAAACGTGATGGTTATTTGTACGACAGAACCAACGCCACCTTCACCACCATCACCAATCGTGCTTCCCTCCGTGCTAGTGCTAGTGAAATGAGAGGGAATGAGAGATTGAATCTCATGCTGGCGCAATATCAACGGAAGCGGTAAAATAAAAGCACACGCCTTGGTGCAAGCGGAGAAGGGGGCGGGAAAGCCACCCAGAAAGGACACAGAACGGGAAGGCAACGCGAATACCGTCACGTTAACGATTGCGCTGTTGGAAACGGACTCTGTGTGCAGAGCGGCGCAGTAGAAGGCGCAGATTGATCGTCAGGTTTTCCCGCACAATTTCAGTGCGCATTCAAACATAAGCCTGTTTAATTATTTTTAACAAAAAAAAAAAAATAGCATTCAACAACACAAAACGGATCGCGGGCAGGCGAAATTAACCGCTTTTATTGTAGTTAACATATTTATCAGTTTTGGTATCAACTCGTAATATTAAAAGTGATCTTGAAAATGTGTTAATGGGAGCTTCACAAGCGTACGCAAATGTGAAATTATATGTTGAATTTTTTTTATAAGATATAAGATAACGTGTAGATTTTTTCAAAACAGAAAAACACACCAATTCAAAACTTTCAAAGAATTTTATTAAAAACATATGACCTCGAAAACTCAAGGTTCGAACCACTGTGCGTTGGTTTTAAAAGGAAGCAAAGCATCGGCACAGAGTAGAATTCATTATGAAAAGCCACCCGAACCACTATCAAACCGCTTGGTGCTGCTTTCTCCTGCCATTCCCTTCGCGTCGTTCCCTTTTCACGGTCGTTACAACAACCACACCAACCCCCCCTCTCCTCCTGGTGGTAGTGTACAGGGAGGAAAATGAAATAAAACCAGCAACAAACAGACGAGCGCGTAGGGTACAAATCCAGGGGGAAAGGGGACCAGTGGGATGGTGGTATGGAAAACCCCGAAAATGGTAAAAGTGGAAACACGAAAACAAGGTGAGTACTTGGAGTGGGTTTTTCTTTGCGCCGCTTTTTTCACCTTCAAAAAGATTGTGCTTTTCACTCGCACCCACCTTTCCCGTTTCATTTGTCCTTTATTCTCCTTTATTTATTTTTTACGTCAGTATCCCTTGCTTCGGGCGTGTTTGTGTATGTGTGTGTGCATTGAAAGCGATGACGATCGTTGGGTGGAAAGGACGTCAACAAAAAAAAAACGCCCTGCTCACCCAATAGCGAACGATAAGCCGTCACAAACTCTTCTAACCTCGGTTTGGGGCGAGGACTTTTGTTTACGCTTTCCTCTGGTGCTGTTTCCTTTGCCATGCCGCACACTTTCCATTGATGGATGAGGGTGTGCGAGCAAATGTCGGTGGGATGATCGTCCCTAAAAGAGAAGGTAAATAACCGAGAGGAGCTAGTAGCACGAGGGAAGTGAAACAAATAACGCAAAGGGCACTCCTTTCGCTGCTCCCGAAGGCGGAAAAGTGTGGGCGCTGGTGGTTTGTTTTCTTTTATTCATCTCTAGATTTATTATCTCACCTAAATGGGGTGGCGTCCCCGGATTCAGCCGGTCCCACGTTGGTTGGGGAGTTGGGAAGGTTGTTTGGTGCTCCGTATCTTTTTTGGCCAGTGTATTTTGCAGCCCATTTTATTCCGAGAACACGTTTCCTCTGTGCTGGTGGTAATTTACTCCGGCTTCTTTTTCATTGCATTTCTATCACCTTTCGGCAGCTGAACAGCGTCACTCTGTGGCAGAAAACCGTGGCGACCGAAAGGATTAACCTCGCTGTGCCGTAGGGTTTGCTGCTGTCTGTTGGACATCGACAAAAATATGAAGAAGGACGTGAACAAATCATACCCGCGGCGGCAGCATACTTTTGCCCCCCGAAATGACGGATTGAAAGTGAATAGGCTGACGAAGAATTTTCAGCATAATACAACGTAGAAAACGATCACGACGACGAACGACAGTTTGAGGACGAACGCTTTTTCACGGACCTATGAACCTCGGCAATTTCGGAGGCAAATTGGTTGGCGCGTGGAGTGAGTTGTCTTGATGATAAATTTATTTACCGACTGGTCGTTTTTCTTCCTGCGCATTCTCTCCCCATTAGCAGTGTTTGACCTTCTTCGCAAGCCTTGCCTCAACGGACGCTCGCTCTGCAAACAAACCGACGCTATACACGGCCATTTTCGATACCCACAAAAAGGAGAGAAAGCAACCAACGGTCGCGTTGTACCCAATGGTAGATGGGAAAACATGCAGACCAAAACCCAACACACACACACACACCAGAAGCAAATACAAAGAACATCCACTTGGCAATGGCTTGATGGACGACGACGCTCCATAGGTTCCAGTGGCGAAGTCAGCTTCGAGAGCAACGGAAAGTGGGGGGATCTTGATGAGAAAATGAGGGGGGGAAACCAACAGAAAAAAAAAGCGTCGTCGTTTTTTCTCTTCCGTTGGACTGCTGGTGGCATAAATGGGATTTTCACCCAGCCCGACCCCGAACGCGGCAAAGGACCTTGGATGTGCGTGCGGAGGAAAATAAACAACAGCTCGATGGGACGAGGACGCAAGGACGAAAAAGTACCACTAGGACGAAAGCGAAAAAGTTGATTGAGATTAATTTATCTAACGAGCGAAAACACCATGAACACGAAACGACAGCGAGAGGCGGCCGGGCGCAGTGCGTTAGCGCTTCCCGGAATGATTGGGCGAGTGAATCGGGATTCACCGCCGGCGCTAAGTGGCGAGCTAGGCGATGGGCCAGGGGTAAGTTAATAGCATGGAAAAAAGAAACAAAACAGAAAAAAAATAAACAAGAGAATTCAAGTGATACGAAACGAGCCAGGGCAGCTAAATGGGCTCTGGTCACAGAAGAAAGAAACACAAGTCTGTTGATGTTTGCTAGCTTTCTTCCGTATAGAACTAATTTGTTGTGTTATTTTTATTTAAGGATTATTTGTCATAGTTGTGAGGAAGATTGAATATATATTTATAGTTCTCCATAATGATAATGCTAGTTAAAACTATACCTTATTTTAAAATTATAAATTAATACAAAAGTAAAGCTTATTATAAATTGGACTCGTTCTATGAGATTATGAAATTAGATTGTGTTTGGGGTTCTGGAAACAATGCAATAAACAAAATCAAAATCCTTTCATCTATTAATAAAAGTAAAATACAAATCACAACACATAAAAAAACGTTCAAGTAAACATGACAAGCTTTTACATTTGAAAAAGAAACTCTACAAAATGGCGAGAAAAGGAACACGCAAAAAGTGGCACAACCTGTTTACCGATAACAGAGTAAATGATTAGCAGCTTTACCAACATATTCAACAAGGCTTCCCAGTAGTTAAATTCGGTCCGGTTCTATTGGCTGCAAAAACGCAAACCATGTCAGGCAACACAGCTTCACATGGATTCCTATCCGAGACTGCAACCGAATGTTTCGGAATAAAAAAAGATTTCCACACTTTTATCTGTTGAGAGAGAAAAAAAAATAGAACGCTTCAGCTCTCCCGAGGCAAGGAAAAATAAATCGAAACACCCACACCCGACGGCAATAAGCGCGACGACAATGTTTTCCGACGTTTGTTGAATTTTCTCACTTCCTCACGGCATGCAGAAAGCGTCCTTCTTTCCTGCAGCATGCCACACTACACCATCGCTTAGCACACGTACACGTACCATCGCTATGTGTGTGTAAGCGTGGTGTAAGTGTGCCGCTTTCTTATCCGATCTAGGATACACTGGTTTCGCTTCGCTTTTATTTGAGGTTTTTTTTGCCTCCCCCCGTTTGGCTTACTTTTACTCCATGTCTATCTCTTCGGGGGGTTTACGCCAAAACAGAAGCAGCTCAGCATTCGGTGTGTGTGTGTGTGCGTGGCTTTTGGGGTGCAACGTCGCCCGGATGCCACCGGCGAACGGAACTGAGCATCGTTTCAAGAGTTTATTTTCCTCCCGTCTCGGATCGCCAACCCCTCTCCCCTCCGGGGAGGCAAAAAACTGTAAAAATCCTCGCCAAGGATATGATGAATGCGAAAGAATGATGCTGGGGAAACCCCCTACTCTACGGGATGGGTAAGAAAACGGGGGAAAGGGGGGAATTTGGAAGATTGGTGAACGGGAGTAAGGAAGCGAGAGCTTGCTTGGTTCAAAGAACCCTTGGGTGATTCCGTTACGTGTTTGTGCGCGTGTATGTGTAGCTCTGGTTGAAAAGTGGAAAATGGAAACCTTACGCCATCATAACCACCGCGCAGAGGGAGGAAGGGTGGGTCCAAGGGGACAGGAAGCGAAGTAAAATTTTCTTTCTTCTTTGCGATGGTTTTCCACGAACAACTTCCCTCGAGCGCTTTTCTCCCGCTCGAGATTTCCTTTCTGTCGTTTAGCTCACTCCATCATTCTTCGTTTCTTTTTTTTTTTCATTCCTCCTCTCCCAACACGCCCATGAGCAGTGTCTTCTTGTGTCATTTATTCAACAATTTTGCAGGCCCGCTCGGCCCGACCCCACAAGCCGGCGTCCTCCCCCTGGCTAGATGCGCGGGAAATTCCATCCCTGCCGGGAGAAGCTGTGTCCCCCGAGAGCACTTTCCACTTTTAACACTGGTAAGAGATCAGATTGCTTCGCAAAGTGCAGCTGAACGCGGGACGGGGTAGGGAAAACCGGGTTTGTAGCGGAAAACAGGGCGTGTTACAAAAGAAAAGCTGCTTTCCTTTCTCATCGCACACCTTTCGTTGGCGCGGTTGTAGGGGGTGGTGGTATTCTATTATAATATTGTCATCTTTTCTTTCTTCTCGTCGGGCGCGTTTTATTTTTCACTTCCCTTTTCCCTTTTCTCTCTGTCTCTCTCCCTCTCTTTCTCTTTGTCCTTGGGCCCTCGCCCTGCTTTTATCATTTTCACGCGACTTGTGACTTCTTTCATCTGCGAAAACACCACCCTCCGGTGGGGGTTGGGGGCGGGGGGGAGCTCAGCATAAAAATGCTCGCGCCGGAAAAATGACACCGACAAAAATGAGAATACCGTCCGGGATGATGGGTGGTGGGCGCACGGGGAGGATGGGATTTGGCTTGACTTCATGAGGGGATGAGCACACTTTCCGTGGCCCCTTTGGGATGCAAATTTGTTCGCTCGCACAACCACCACCCGTGTGCTCCGATCCTGTTTCTCTCTTTATTAATAAGTCCTCTTTTGCATGCTTCTCCTTCGGGCAAGATATCCTGCTGCTCTTTGCCGCACTGTCGCTTAATGCAACCACAACGAGGCGCGGGTGGAAAGCCGTTTCTTTTGTGGGTGGGTGGGGGGGTGGGGGGGGGGGTCGAGGGAAGAGGGCGACGAAATTGGTGGCTTCCATCGAGCGGAAAAGTTTTCCCGCCACCGTGGCCTCGGCACGGGCTGGAGGTTTTGGTAATCAGATTTATTTGAATAATTTCCTAGTGATTATACCTTTTAATTATGCCGCCAGTGAGGACGCACGCTGGATGTGGAGAAGGGGCTAGAACGGCAGGGGATATGCTGTCGTTTTTCTCATTTAAGGCTTCCTCCGGCCTTTGGAGGCAAGAATTATGTTTGTTTTTTTTCCCTCTCTTTACTTTTGTTTGTCTCGCAACGTTTTGGATCACCCTTTTAGTCGAGCCGGGTACGCTTTTCGCGCGGCTTCGGAGTGGGAAAGGATTTTCACTGAGTAATGAGTTTTTGTGCGCCATATCTTTGCTTTAACTTTTGCGCCTTAGTTTTTCAATTTGGCTCACCACTTTTTATGGGTGTGACTTTACGGGTGTGTGTGTGTATTTTTTTCTTCTTCGATCCTTTCCTTTCGTGTATCCTTTAACTGTTTTCTTTGTTCAACTTAGCAGGGCGACATGACCGTTTAGTGGCAGCAGGACAAGGGGAGTTTTGCCGTAATTGATTTTAATTGATTTATTGTGCGGGGATTGAATTCCAAATCTGTCCGCAGCAAGAAAAGTTTTTGATTGTACAAACGAATTTTTTGACACACATTTTTTGTGTAAGTATAGTAAATTCAACTAAAATAATTTCGTCAAAACACACTGAAGTTGTATGAAAAATAATTGAATGCATCTGATGTTAACATATTTTAAATGATTGCATAAAAGACGAAATAAAATCAAAAACATATTTTTGAATAGTTCAACTGAAATGACATTTCATTGAAAGTTTCTCATATCGATAAATGACATAAATGTAATGAAAGTTTTTGCAAAATTCTTCATCCTTGTGTGACACGCTTTCACTCGCTACCACTGTGTGGGTGTGTTTACTTTTGTAATATGAATGAATCAGCACAGAAGGGACATATTAACGTCGGAAGCGAGCAGGACGTGGACAAAGGAACGATGGTAGCCATTCCACCGCAACGAACACATTTGACACGAGCTAACTAGTAAATGAACAAACTAATCGAATTACCATTTAGTCTTGTTTCGGCAATGATTCCATCCGTCCGCTCGATCGTGTGCCGGTGGGGCGAGTTTTTCCCCCATCCCAGTAAACCACCCACCGTCCGGGCGGCGGCTTCTGTGACATCGTCTAATCTGATTCCATGTATAATATGATTATTATTGCTGTCTACAACAAACTGCCGCCATCCGACCCTCCGGCACTCTCCGCCAGCGTTTCTGTGCACAACCGAGTTGGAAAATGGTTTCAGCAAAACCCCGGGCGAAGTCGAAAGTCTCCCCTCAGTTAGTTGTTGTCAGCCAGCTTCGTCCACCTCCTCCGTTTCATCTGCTTTTCAATATTCACCCCGCAAGGCAAATTTTGAGTGGAGAAGCTGCGTGACTCACCCAGCAGGACGGCAGGAAGGAAAACCACTGGGAAAATACGCCACGCGGGTCGGCGAAGGGTAGTGGAAATGGAAATGGAAAAAAGCACACCAGAACGAATCACAGGCAAGAAGCTGCCGCAGCCACTGAAACACTCTTTCCACACATTTTGCCGGCTCGTCGCCTGCATAAAGGCATAAAACTTTGTCCAATTGCCGTCGGAATATTTGCCGTATAATGTTCGGCATTTAGGCAAGGGGGGGGGGGGGGGAGGGTGTTCTCGCCCTTCGTCACACAATGTTCATTCCATTTACCTTCCCCTTCTCTCCCACGCACGCACCGCATTCCGCACCCGGCTCAGATTTGTTGAAGTATCTGAAGTTTCTCCAGCCCGAAAACTGCTCCGAAAGACTTTGGTGGCCCGGGGAAGCTAGCCGGGAAATACTTTGCCCACGCAAGGGGGGGGTGGAAGCGTGACCGCCCGTTGGGCTGCGTCCTCTTCCGCACACCACCCGTTTCCGACCGGGAAAGGAAAGATGTAACAAGGGCGCCAAAACCGGAGCTGACATCTTTGGACCGGTACGGCGGGAAGGAATGACGGGGCGCGCCCCGTGTGTGTGGGGGAAACGGACGGTGTGTGGAGGGTTTTTGCGTTGAGCGGTTGACGACTTCCTTGAGTTGATTATTATTCCAGTTTACAACTTCGCTCGAACACGCCGCCTCGGCACGGGAACAATTCCCACCACGAACAAACGAACGAACGAGCGAGCGAACGAACGAAGGATGGCCTGAAATGGGTCGCCCTTCCGTGTGTTCCGAGGTTTTCTACGGAGGTGAAGAAGGTCCCCCCCCCCTCTCTTTTCTCTTCCCTCCATGACGTGTCCTTTTTCTCCCCGGGAACTTTCGAGCAACATTATTTTCTTTGTGCACATTACCGAACCCCTCTCGGATTCAGTCGGGCAGAATAGCAACATAAACATCCCTCTCTCTCTCTCTCTCTCTCTCTTCGCGCAGAGGAAGAAAGTAAGGCAATGAAATCAAGCACTTCCGCTTCCGTTCCGTTCCGTTTCGTTTGAAGGAAGGGAGTGGGTAGGAAAAGCGCCCTCAGCACTCACCCAAGAAGGTGGCTGTGTTTCTTCTGCGGGACGCAATTTTCGCAACAAACACTACCGACATTCCGTGTTTCCAAGGTGCTCGGCGGCTGAAGCCAACGGCTGGATGTCGAGGACTTTTTCCCTCCCGCGCAGGGAGTTGGAAGAGATGTGTGAGGCTCGGTGAAAACGAGACTGCTAAGAGAATTATAATCGAGTTAGTCGAGGCGAGGACCGTGGACTGCAAGGGCTGGGTGTGTATTGCCTCGTCTGGCCTCTTTCCTCTCGCCCCCTCCCGAAGACGGTTGCGTTTGCCGGAGAACCGTCCTTAACGAGCCCGTGTGCTGGTTGATATTGTTTGTTCGTTTGTTTATATTTGCATCCTCTCCCATTCTTTTGTTTTCACAGACTTTTGATGAAGAAATAGCAACCGACCGCGATGCAGATGTCTCTGTCTGTGTGGCTTGAGAGTGAGTTGATGTTATCCACCGTCGTGTGTTCCTTTTCCTTTTGACCCCATCACTCACCCGCGATGAGATGAGAATACCGTTTGAAAAGTGTCAACAATCAGAAATGGAATATTTTCGTAGGCAAAAGTGGATTGTTTCCAGCCGGGAAAAACCAGTTTCAACCCGAAATATTTTGAAGCGATTTAACAACGAACATGTGAATGGAAACGTTCCGCCATCCCCGAGCGAAAGCAACACGAGTACAATAAAATAAACATGATGGGGTCCCCTCACGTCGACCACACGACGGTTCCCGGAGGCACGGAAGGCACGAGGTGGTTGGGGTGCGATCCCACGAGATCGTAAATGTCATCAATGACGGCCCAAAGGTGCCTCCTACCCGCACGCTCGGTGGTGGCTCAATGTGATAATTTCATGCCCTTTCCTTCGTTCATGCTAGCACGTAACTACACTCCAATGGTGCCGTGAACGCCATCGTTCTCCTGCTAGCATATTCATCCGAAGGGCAGGATGGAAAATGATGCAACCGAACCCACCGAACAGGACCTAAGCCAATTTGTGCCGACCGGCGCGGGGGGTGAAATAATGAAAGCGAGTGAATATCTTTCGGTTCCTTGCTCCTTCGGGACGAGTTTACGATGTTTCGTCCTTCCACCTGCTAGCTCACCTTGCTGAATCGTGTCTCAGCGTCGGTGGAGGCAGCTGTTATTACTGTTATTTTAATTTAATAACCTAAGCTTGACTCATCGTCTATTCAACGCACTGGTCGTGGTGGTGACGGTGGTGGTGACGGTGGTGGTGAGCCGCTTAGCTTCTTGACTTTGTTTCTCATTTTCACTGTTTTGCCATATTTCTAAAAAACTGGTCTCATGAACTGGCCATAACGTTGCAATGCTTCTTTTTTGGGAAACATTTTCCTAAACTTCAGCTCAAAAGAGAGAGAGATTGACGCTTAAACTTTTGAGAAACGTCGATTTAAAATAAAATTCAATTTTTGTAAAAACTGAATGATTTGTCCAAAAATCATAGATTTAATAATAATAATAATATTAATAATAATAATTTCCGACTTACCTGTTTGTGCATTTCCACGTTTAATCCATAAGACATTTCATAATACTGCAAAGAAAAAGAATATACAAACAATTAAACGTTGAAAATATTTGTATTGTGTTGTGGTTTATTATTGGTTAAATAAGTTTATTAAAGGTTAAATTAAATCTAAAGGATCTTTTCTTGAAATAAGAAGCTCCAAATTGGGTACAACTAACGAGAATGATGGTTTTTGTTTGCCAACCAATCATTTTGATAACATTTTGTTTTTATATTTATTGCAACTTTTATTTATTATGGCATTTATACAATTGCTAAAAATTGCAAAAAGAAGTAGAAATGTGAAAAAATGTATCTTATAAAAAATAATTTGACTTACAAATGTTGTGATAATTTTATTCAATTGCTGGGTATGAAAACAAAACTGCAATATTCATTTACGTTCGATGGAGACGCCTGGTGCTTGGTAAAAAAGATACGAACTTGCAGTAAGAAACATCAATATTCAACGAGTATTTAACACGTTAAATTACCAACCCTACTGTAGGATTGGAAGAACTGGACGGCATTTGTGGTCAATAATTTTCCATGGCGGTATAAAATAAATCGATCAATTATTCATCGATTCGTGTGTCGGATAGATTGTTCGTCCATTTGACCACATGTCGCCACTCGTGGCTAAGGATGTGCAACGAAATGCCAACACGGGCTGTGTGAGTGTGTGTGCAATCCGTTTTGCCTCTGAGCGATCCTTGCATAAAAGCTGATAATGACTGTTATTTTTATCGAAATAGCATAAATTCGATCGCATTGGAAAGCGAACACGCAGACCGTGCTCTACCATTGAGCGGCTAATTGCATCTTTTCTACACCTGCCACTCCAGCTCCACTCCGCTCGTCATGGCCTCGTCCACTCTTCTTCTGTCTCAAGCAGACACCCTCGCCTGCAACGGGAACTAAATACGATGGGTCATTGGAAGCTGCATTTCTAACGTCCACTACCGCATAAAACATGGCGTCCCACGCCACGCAGATCCGCAGCAGCACCCAGTGCACTTGCATCGAAAACCGTCCGCAATGGGCCTGGACGAAAGGATGCACATTGCAAACCGGGTGCCTGCTCCTGGCGACACGAACCACCCACTCCCAGGCGGGCAGTCAGAGAAAATTGCATTTAATTTTCCAAATATTTTATTTATAGCCACCCCGTACCGCCTACCCTCTAGTGCGTGCGTGTGCGGTGCGGCAACAAACGGCAAGGTTATCCTGCGCCAACAGCAACAACTTCCGGTTTCCGGTCGAACGGCAGCGCGCCTCCACCGAACATACACACACACGGGCAATGCAAATGGAGGATAAACACCGGCGCACATCGAAGCTGAATTGAAAGCTGATAGTTCGGCCGTGTGCAGTCCCGATGGAGCTCCACTCCCGGGGAGGTTGGTGCGTGGAGGTTCCTGTGCTGCCGGGGGGCGATAGGTGAATGATGATAATAATTTCACAATCACTTCGCTACGATTTCCACTTCCGATGGTGGCAATCGAAGACCGTTCGGAACGGTTCCCGGGTAGAAAACGTTGCGGGTTCCGGTGGTGGTGTGTTTCTCGAATATTTCTCGAGTTAAATTTATTCCAATGGATTTATTTGCACCGGTTTGGGTAGGGTGCCGGTAGAGGATTGGTTTTCGGGAAGGTTCTGTGTCACGTTTGGGCGGACGAAATATGAAACATGAATGTTTCCGAATTTCGCCATCGACAGGCACGCGGATGCAGTCAAGTGTACGCTTGGAACGGTGTTGTGTGTGGGTTTTCATCAAACGAGCACGAGATCCGTCAGCAGTGTGGGAAGCGATCTTCGTACGTACACACACACACACACACACGCGCACTGGGTAAAATATCCCATTTCGAATGCAAAGTGCAAGGAAAACGTACATTCATCCCACCGATCGGAACGCCACCGGAAAAGATATCGATAAATTCGACATGTGAGGTCACACAACACAGCCGATTCCGGAGGAAAATGGGACGTTGTGGTGCAGGACACACGACTGCAGCATCAGCGAATGAAAGTACGAATTTTGATTCTCCGTTGAAGTGTATCCCCAGGATACTTTTCTCATCATCCTCAGCCGAAATATTGTGGTTTAACGTTTCGTTTTATTTTTTTTTTTCGTTTTGCTTCCTCATCTGCAGGATAAAGCATCGTTATTCGCTTTGCCCGAAATGGGAAAGGAGGAACTGTCCCAGGATCATATCCGTTTTATACCGGGCCGCGCACACACACTCGTGCACACGTACTTCTTCCGCATATCGTCCGAAATGTGGGCTTCAATAAATAATATTCAAAATTATTCATATTGCTCTGAATGCGAATTTGATTGGATTTGATTGTGCGGAGCTGAGGGATGCGCCACCCGTATACCGTGTGCTTGTACCGCTTTCACCATTTGCCTGTTACCACCTTTACCTCCAAACACCGCACTCGGAGTGCGGGGGGAGCGTTCTACAAGTATTGGTTATTATTTTACCGTAGCAAAATGCCAGAGAAAAAGGTGCACCGAGGTGCCGTTGCTGCGTACGGGCCCGGTTTGCTTTCTCCTCCACCTTTGAACGGCAACGACGAAAGCGAGTATTTACGCAGCTGCTGTTGCACCAAAAGCGTTGCAGTGAAACGAAGTTTCGTTGATTTTATTTATCACCAGCGAGGTATCCGTTTTACCTAGGTGCTTCAGATGCGTTGGCACCAAACAGGATATAAATAAAGCCTGTTTGACGTCACTGACGTTTTGGCGTTCCTTTTGGGTAGGTTTGTATCGAAGGCATTTTATTTTTTTGTCATCAGCTACGGATGGCATCAATTCGTCAGCGAACTGTGGAACTATCGCGTTACGAACACTCACAATGCACGATTTACAACTGAATGAAATCTGTGACTGGATTTTTTTTCCAAAAGACAAGCAACAAAGATACCTATAAAAAGAAAACAGTTTATCCAAGTATTTGCTCAACCTAAATTTCATCCTAGCTATCATCATGCTGTGTACAGAATAGAAAATATAACCAAAAATTATTTTTGAAACAAAGAAAAATTTTAAAACTGTGCACAGTTAGGCTTTGTAAATGATTATTAACATGAAAATTAAAATATTTTTGACGAATAGCATTTATTTATCACAAAGTAAAGAATTAAATAATCAAAAGTCTGGCGAACCTTTTAACAGCCGAAACAGAAAAGGGCATGGGACAACACAATGATAAATTTGTAGTCAGACCGTCATCATATTTCCCGTTTTTGTACGAGCGGTGCTGTCCAAGGAGATCGAAACATGCTGATAAATTTATAATTAATATTGTATAAATACGCACCGTTGACGATGCGGCTCGCTTCCGATCTGAGAATATAACCTAGTACGATGAGCCATCCCAATCCAACGGCAAAAACGAGCCCGCACACAACCGGCCGCGGGAAATCCTCCATGGAAAGCACTAGACAGCAGGCTCCGCTCCGTTTGAGGGTACTTCCGCTCCGGGATATTCGAGACGACCTCGACCCAAACCCAGCGCGAAGGAGCGTTGTACATAGTGTAATACGCGAGGACGCGCTTCTAGGTGGATTGCAGCCTCGAACTACATTTTCCATCGGAAAATCTCTCGCTCCACTTTTGCCCATCCGCCAACATCATCCCCAACCGGAATTTGTGCAATCCGTAATCTGGTGACCCGACCGTTTTCCCGTACCCTCGATGTTCAGCGCGCAAAAGTTTCGCGTACGGTGTGTGTACACGGTGCGGATCGTTTGCGTACACCCAATTCGACAAACATGGTACAAAAAAATACACACACACACGCATATAACAGAGCACCGAAAGAGGTTAGAGGTGGATGAAAATGTTTTCCCAGCGCCCCGAAACCCACAAAATCCTGGGTTTCCCACCCAGGCAGGGCGGGCGGGATGATATCATGATGGAGAAATATCTGTTTCGCCCTTGTGTGTCCTAACGAACCCAATCGTAACGCAACCGTGAATGGTGAGTGTATGGGTTATGGAGCCTTTCGTATGGAGCGACCCTTTTCAAATCGGCCGTTCCATCGGTGCCCGGGACACCGTTGACGTTGCGTACGATCGAAATGGAGTCGATGTCGGTGCCGGCGCTACAAAGGATACCCAACGAGCATCACGGTAGCAGCCCACAAACGACGCCCGGAATGAACTGGTTGACTGGTGGGGGAGAAGGGAGAGGACTCCGATGCAATAGACGCGCTATCCTTTCGATCTTCCCAACGCACTCACCGTGTCGTGTCGGGAAGCTCTTGTCCTTATCGTTGCATCCTCTTGTGCGTCAGTCCAAACATGCCTTCGAATAACGCTGCAGGAGAAAGGGGAGCCATGGGGGGGACAACGACGAGGGGGCCAAAAACATCAGCAGAAACATCAACAAACAAACAAATGGCGCTTGCTCCGTGGGCCTGTTTGATGCCTCCCCCCCTTCCAGCGGTTGGGAAATCGGGTTCGTTGGCGTTTTGGTTACGTACGCTGGAAAACTCATATTTTCAATGCGTTTGGTGGCTAGAACTGTCCATAAAAAACCCGGCCACCACTTGGAAGCAACTCACGGGAACCGAATTTTCATTTCATTTACCATTTCAATCTCTAACAAAAAAAAACCGGCCCTCGGATGGTGTGAACCGAAAGGTTTTGATATTTTCCGTACTGAAGGGTCGAAGGGTCTGACGCATCAGCCATAAGGATATTCTAGCTCTCCTTTTTTCCGGATTATTTTCTACACCATGCCCGGGGAGAGTGGTCTGAATGTTTGATTCCGCTGGTGGGCTTAGGGTGTTGGTGAGGTTCGATGCTGACGCTTGGAAGTGGATTGAACTGCACCGACAATGGTCCCACAACCCCGCATGCCCTACACGTGCGGCCGTAAGGCGGGGAGAAATTCGAGCAACTGGATACCATGGCATCGATCCGACAATTTCGAATCTCGTACTCGTGATAGCGCGCGAGTGCACAACCGTACGGAGGAGGGTTCACTTTTTGCGCTACTCTAATCTCTAACCCACCCGGAATGCCGCAGCGGGCCCGCCCGGGAGAAGAGGCTCATGGGAGCGGTTGGAAATTCCATCACGCCACGATAGCGCCACCATCGAGTGCAGGGATCTACCTCCGAAGGGTAGCAGATGTCGAAGTCGACGCAGCGCAACCATTCCCACGCAGGAACGACCACATCCAAGAAGTAGATCGTGTGATCCGTACACCGTGTGAAGCCGTGGCGGTTACGATGTTGCTGCGCACATTGGATACGCGGATGGAATTTTACCCTGCCACGGAACAGATAGCTCCCTCGTACGCCGAAAAGGAATGGGAAATGTAAAAAAACCATGCTTTATTCAAAGAATCATGGAAACCAAAAAGAGAAATAAACAGCGTTGGTACTGTTTGCATGAGAAAAAAAAACATCGAGTAGACGAGAACTGCAATCAGACTCCGGAATGTTGGCAATATGCACTTTAGTTTATGTATCGACCGCTGGTGCAACGCCTGCAATAACTCACTTCTAGATAAACTACGAAACCATAGAGCATGGTATACTCTCGGATGCAATCGGATTTTTCATTTTTGTATCCAAAACAATAAACAACTAAGCAAGAGAAACTATAAATCCCACGAGAGGATGTATCAATCAGTAAGACAAAGAAACATTTTGATACAATTTCGGTTGAAATGGGAGATATGAAAAATGGGAAATACAACAGTTTTTTTTTTTAAATATTTTCACACGGTATCCTGGATTTAAGATATATTTCAAGTTCCTCAACAATAGTTTCTAGGCGTGCAAAAATTTTATTGTGTTTCGAGTACTTGGTTGCCCACTAGTTTTTAGTGTTTCTAGTTTGAAAAAAGAACATTGTGAAAATCAGTGCTTTGAAATGATGTATAACAACATGTGTAAATTTAATAACAACATTCAAACGGAACCGGTTTGAAACAATATTAAAAGTAGACAACAGCTAACAAAATGTAAGAGCAGAGCTTCTTTATCCTCAGTTAAGACAACAACGAACAAGCGTAAAAAGGAAACTGTGCCACTAACAACATTGTTTAAGATGTACGAATAAACGAGTGTGCCACTGTCATAGAAATAAGTTCCTTCAGTCACTAAAGTTTTGCAGGAGCATAAAAAGCGAGTAAATTTTCTTGTTGATCTAAAACGAAAGAAATCAATTAAAATGTTTTGCTTGTTGAACTCCTTCCTGTCGAACACACCTACCGCCATAAAAAGGTTCATATTAATCAGGCCAAAGCCAGCGCACGTCAGTTGCGTCGGTTTTTGGGCACTTTGTAAGATAAACTTGAATAGGGCCTGTTCTTCGCGGCCCATCTCGGACCAAGCGATGTCGTACAGCTTGACGATGAACTGATCGCTCCGCAGCTCGATGAGCGTCCCGAGAAAGCATAGGATCAACATCTGTATGAAGGCAACGGGCAGGATGAACAACCCAGGTAGCCACAAGGACTGATGAGTTTTCAAAAAAAAAAAAAGAGGAATTATGGGACCGCATACTTATTCTTTGCATCGTGGAAACTTACACGACTGAGCTCCGTCAACGTGACGACCACCTGGAGGAAGTTGCATAAGAATTCGACAAACGATTGCTGGCGGTAGCACTTCTCGATGTGTACGATGTAACTGTGAAGTAGATCACAAACCATAACCCGTTTGGTGCCGAAAGTTGTGCCCTAAGTAACTCACGTTGTACAGCTTTGCTGGAACTGAATTATCTTCACCAGCTTTGCGTGCATTTCGGCCCTATCGCCTTCGGCCCCGGACCGACGAGCGTTCCGGATCGTGGCGTTCAAATCGTCCAGCCGTACGATCAGCAGTTCGTACTGTATGCAAATGTTGAAGATGAACGCAAAGAAGATGTTCTGGGACGGGATGAGCGGAACGGGGGCGATGAAGATGTACACCAGCTGGACGACGAGCGTACTCCAGTAGCCCGTGGGCGTCCCAGGGTCGACGAACGGTAGCTGCACACCGAGCGGCAGAAACCGTTGCCCAACGAACAGATAGAACCCGAAGGGCATCAGTGCGATCATGACGATGCCCAGCGCGAAGCTGCTCGTGTAAACCGTCACGCTGTGGCGGAACAGGCGCGTGTACTTCGCGAGCACGCTCTGCTGGGCCGGATCGTCCCGGGCGGCACCGAGGTACACCCGCTCCGCTAACCGCACCGACCGGTAGCATCCGGCCGGGTTGCCGAGCGCCACCGCCAACCGAGCCACTCCGATGATGGCGTAGAAGGTGGCCACGATGCTGAGCACCAGCTCGCTCATGTTGCCCCACGTGCGCACGACACTGTACAGCGACAGCACGATGAAGGAGAAGGCGGCGAAGCAGATGAGCGCGGTACGGTAGGAGAACCGATGGGCGCCCGCGTACATGTGGCACCCAAACATGCCCAGGATGCGGTTTTGCCAGACCAGCGTCGCACGGAACTGTTCTAGCGAATCGGTAACCATTTTCCGTCGCGCGAAGTCTTGAGCGGGACACTCAATTACGACACGTTATCGCTTTCGATACCTCGCCGTTACTGGCTGCGAACACGTATAGTCGAATGCCATTTGAACGACCTTTCCCTGGAATGTGCTGTGAGTAGGGTTTGCAAGGGAAGTAATTAAAACGATGGCTTGAAATTTCCCTCCTCTAGCAATCGAACCCTTCGAAACAGTAAACACTTCAAAGAGAATTGTATATGAAAGATTTAATTTGATACAGTAAAACGATTCTCGATTCATATATCGTTTTAAGTACATCGTCCAATGAATATCATACATTCATTATTACTATATTGGAACGCAATTATTTTTACCAAGTTCTATTCCCATTCTTCTTATCAAATGAATAATACACTAAGCGAAAATGATCGACGGTAAAAAGATCATTTTGGTGTATAATTGTTGCAAGCAAATGTGTTTTCAATCCCTTGCCAACCCCAACACCTTATGTGCTATTCATCATGTTCTTCGGTTGAAGACAATTACTCCTATATTTAACAATCCCCCACCGATTCTTTCTACCATGACCTTCTAGAGGATTTCAATTGGTTTCACAAGTTTACCAATAAAAATATAATTACTCACTCAAGCTAGAGATGTAGTGTGAGGCGAAAAAAGGGGGAAGCCGAGTGCATGAAAAAGCACGAGCAAGTCGTAAAGCTCGCCATCGAAGGAGAACCATCAAGGGTACTTTATGAGAAGTTCACGTCCTTCTCTGCGCCCTGCGTGACGATGTGTCTGCAACTGCTCGAAGCAAAGCGGCACACCACCATGTCGTAAACCGTGTACCCGTATAATAGATAATATCATCTACCGTACCAACGGGCGGTGGCCAAGGGGTGTCACGCTTGGAAAACGCCAGAGCAACCCTTAATAGACCAATTTGTAGCAGTGGCAACCTTCGCCGGCTTCAACAAGCGGCGACTACGAACACGACTGCTTAGCAGCACCTACCGGCGAAAGGCAGTGTGAGTTTGCACAACTTTCTGACGGAAAACCAAAAAGAAAAAAAACACAACATTCCCGGAACACGACAGACTTCGCCCGGGAAGGAAACGGAACGAAATCTTCAATCCGATGAAAGGATCCGCACGGCGAGCGATAATATTAACATCTTTATAGCGGTTGTTAATTTTCAGGGTGAAAAAAACTACCACAAATAGAAGAAAGCAACACGACAGCGTGCACAATGGAAGTCGAGGGTTTTATGGCATTATCCACACTGCCGCCCCGACACGCCTCGGGCCTCCGCCGACCTAACCCATAATCGGGTGGTTTTTGGCGAAAAACCGGGCAACACCAACTGGCGGCAGTGAAAACGTGAAGCTTATTACGATGGCACCATCGAACGACGGCGTCGATGAGGGTATTTTTACACTGCCTTTCAGTTGAAGGAAGGACTCGGAAACAATGTCGAAAAGCATAAAGTTTTCTTTTCGCATGAACAAAAAACAATAGAAACCCTTTTTGTTCGAAGTACTAGGGTGCCCGCAAACTGCATCTGGTTGAAACAATATATAAAATTTTTATGGAATACTACTATAAAGCATTGGCTTTGTAGGACAAAAACGAAGGTTTGGTAAGTGGCAGCAAGCCATTTGTGAACTACTTAGTTTTCTTTACATGTCCGGGTGAGTGAACGACCAGGCGCCTCCATCAGCGCATATTTTGCAGAACGATATAAACATATTATCATTTATTTTGGATGTTCGTTCGATTTATAAGAAATGAAACATTTAAAATTTTATTAAAATAAGTTATTTGTTACATTGGGAAAACAATGTACTTATTTGTGTTTAATTTAGTGAATGTAAAACATGAACTCTCCATTGCAACGAAATATAAATAAAAACGATGTGTTTTATGTTTGAGGACAAAAAACCATAGCAAGTGAAACCACTGGATGTAAAAAATCATTTAAATATTCACATCATGTTTCCCTTCTATTGCCACACGACGGATAATGGGGGTGCGAAAAGCTCGTAAAATAATAATAGCTCCCAGTGCTGCGCTCTCTCCCTCCTTTCCTTGAGGAAAAGTTCAAAAATGTCTCCATCCATTCGCGAACCGATTTTCCAAACTTCCTTACCGACGGACTCTTCCGCGTGTGCAGCGTGTCGCGTACCGAGCGAACGAACGAACGAACGTAGGAGCACACGGGAGGTCAAAATATTCACCGTCATTTTCACCACTTACAACCACTTCCGACTACCAAAAGCGACGAGACCCGACCGACCAACCGGGAAGTGAAGGATTGTGAAGCCGAAACCGGGTGGGACAGCAGGGTGCGATTTCTAGCGTGGAATAGAATATTAAAGAGCCGGCGAAAGCAAAGCCATGCCCTTCCTTCCGGTGTCAGTTAAACAGTCGGAGGTCATGGTTTTGGAGCCGTTGATGATGACGACGACGACGGAGATGATGACGATGATAACCGTCGGAAGAGCGAGTGTATGAGAGAAAGGCATTATGCTTAAATTTGCATAAAGAATAAAATTATTACCCCGCCATGGTGCATGGACGCGAGAGATGGGAATGCTTTGAGAGCGGAGGGACGGTGGTCTTGGCCATTTTCCGTTGCTGAAGTTTAGTATTTTTCTTTCGGTACTCCAACGGCGGAACGGAGGCAACGAGATCGTGTTTTTTTTTTAAAACATCGGTGTGCATCAGGCAGTTATGCGAAAGCTCTTTTCTGCGTCAACGTCAAGTAAGGCCACTTGTAGAAATACTCCGGCAAGAGGGGAGGAGGGGGGGGGGGGGGGATGAAATAAATAGCTAAAGAACGCCACACAAAAAAAACAATAAGAAAACGTTCGAAGAGCTTTCCCGGCGGTCATAATGTAGTTATTATGAATTATTATCGCAGAAAGTAAGGAATGAAAATAAATGAGCGAATATTAACAGCGAGACGAACGTGTGGTGCGAGGATGGATGGCAAGTTTGCAGAAACAAGCGCAAACTCGGACCAACGTTGGGGAAAGCGGGTGACTTTCCAGCTGCGGATAACTATAACGACTTTAAAAGTTTGCGTCCTACATTTTCTACGGAGCAATTTTTAATTAGTTTAAAGCGGGTCCTCAAGCCTGTCGACCAAGAGGACAGCATCAATTTAATATACAGCTATTAAATACAACCTGTCTTTCTTTGCAGCTAATCGGTTCTATTCGATCTTGTTGGATTAAGATACTCAATTAATTTGATGTAAGAATAGGAATAGGACCAAGTATAATTTATCTTCATTTGTACGAACCATAGGGCTCACATAGAGTTTGCAAATATGTTTCTTTTTTTGTCTCATTTACTGTTCCAATTTATCTCTTCTATAGCGTCCTCTTACAGATATCAAGAACCGGTTTGTAGTTGGTCTTACTTCTTACTTCAATCAAGCTTTTTTTTATCTCATTTCTTCGTTTTCAGATTTCAAGCTAAACACTATAAACAATTGCAAAAATTAGTTTTCGAATGTTTAGTTCCTCAGCATTAATAAATTTGAAATAAAATGGTTGATGAAATAACACATACACAAATCATGTAAGCATCACATCGCGCTGTCCGTAAAGCAAAAGCCACCGAGATAAATAACTGAAGTCTATCGCCTTTCAAAGCAATAAAACAGCGGGAAAATATGTTTATTGCCCATGGAGGGGGATTTTGCCTCATTCTCGGCAACCACCTCCACTGCCACACTCCCACAGAACCACAACAATTAGAAAGCATATTTTGCGGTTCAAGCTGCACATTGTTTCACCCATCAAGCACTTTGTGCATCCTTTCAATTTTCAATGAACATAAAACCCCAACACACACAACACACGCTGCAGAACAAAAGAAACCCTTCCCGAATGGTCGAGCGTTGGACTCCACCGAACCACCACCGTTACATTGCTGCAAACTCTGCTGATTAGAAGCCAATAGATAAGAGGTGGGTGGGGTGGCTGTGGAGTGTGTGTGTTTTTACCGACGCTTGACCAGGTGCCTCGCTCTGCGCTCGGGAACGGAACGGAGGAGTGGATGGAAGCGATGCCTTACGATACCTTACAAAAGTAGCACGATGATGCCTAACCCACTTAACACGAGCAACAGCAGCCGCCGGCGGGGACTAAAGAGGTGTGGAAGTAGCCAGTCTCTCTATGAAGTGGTTTCTAACCGACGCTATCAGCATCAGCTGCTGCACTTGTCCGTGTCCGGAAGTGGCCGTCGTACGAGCGAATCGTATCTTTTTGGAAGTCCAGGTCGAGTTCATCCACCTAGGCAACGGCAAGCATCGGACGGTGGCGGGTGGTGGACGGGGTTACAGTGGCATAACCTTGGCTAGCCACAAATTGTAAAGTCCAATCTAGAGCTAGAACTTACACTAGCCAGGGAAACACACACACACACAGGCGTGCGCGCGGACGACGGAACCCTCAGCCCCTTTTGTAAATCTCCCTAGAGTCCAGCATTCGTTCCCAGAAAACTAATTTCTTGTGAAGGTGGGCCTGCACCCTGGTACTACGGCTGACTTCTCCTGGCTCGAGCTCGTTGTCCAACATGGGTACATGCTCGACCTACAGCGACTGCCACCAGTACACATCAGTAAAAGGCCGACCCACAGCGCGTCCGACTGTGGAATGAAGACCCGTTTGCCTTTGCCTCGCGCACTCTTCCTCGCCCCTCGGGTGCACTTTGGAAACATCGGATGTGGTTTGGCGTACCCCGGGTAGGATGGCTGGCTGTACAAGAATGTCTGTCTATCTGCCCTTCCCCTTCGCGGCCCCCTTTTCCCATGCTCGCCGGAATGTTTCACATGTTTCACAACGAGGAGATGCGATCCCGAAATGCATTAATATACCGGAACACGTTCCACGCCGTTGTCTTTCTCTGCCCCCAGCACACCCCCGGCTCCCTTCAGCTCAGTTTTGTATTGTTGCATGGTGGTTAGTAGAAGAAAAAACACGAACACACACACACATCAACTGGAGAGAAACAGGCTAAGCGGTGTTAAGTACGGTAAAAAGTGGCGCCCGGAAACGACGATACGAATGCGCGACGGAAAGGGTGCGCGTGTGGTTGTTGTTGCGGCTAAAGGCAACTACTACTGCCACACAGGATCTCCCCTACCGCTACCGGTTCTCCACCCTCCCCGGGCGGCAGTATACATGCGCCAGAAAGCACATACATCCCGATTCGGTGTCAGCATCTGGTACGTTTGCAGCTGGTATATACTGGCGATGCACCCGGCCGGCCGGTGCTGGTGGAAGGTTCCTGGCGGGATATGTGAGTTCAATTTTACTTGCACACTTTTTATACCCCCACCTTCTCCTCCACCTCTTTCCCTCCCGCAAGCTAGACGAGCTACACCATGCCACGGTCCACACTCTCGCAGCCAACCCGATGCCAATTGGTGAAAAGTATCTTCAGGAGGCGCCGGCCGGGAGAGAAGGAATAAAAAATGCCCATTCGGAACCTGATGGAATGGAACATCCGGTATGGATGGCACCGGCAGAGATATTGGGCCAGGGAGGTGGCCCGCCGGTGGTTGATATATCGAATAAAGTGCAGCCGTACAGTCGTCAGCCATCGATGTCGAGCGGGCGAACCCGGGACGCGCACACACGAGTACTCCTGGTGTTCCATATGCTTGCCCACCTTCAGTCTCCGACTCCCTTGCGTTGGATGCTTTCCGCACAAGAACAGAACTCGTTTGCCAACTCGTTCGATGTTGCCTTCCGCAAAATGGAAACGAAGTGGCTCGCCTCTCTGTGTGCCTCGGAGTTACGATGTGTGAAAATGTTGCGACCGTCAGAAGTGGGTCCTACATCCCAACCTACTCGTTACGGCCAAGGGTTAAAAGAGATTTCTCTAGCTTTTGGGCGTGGGGAGGTGAAAGAGGAAAAAGCAACAATAACGAAAAAAAAAAAGGCAGATGACAACGAAACATGCATTCGCTTTGGGACGTTTTGTGGGAACGGTGTGTGTTTTGAACGATGGGAGGGACGAGGTTTTAACTCAGCTCGACAACAAAAAATCATTATCCACCTCGACAGATGCTGATGCGTTAGGTGCATCTGCGATGCGACGGTGCAACTGCTAAAGGGATCCGTTTCAGATTTTTTTTTTCTTTATCCCGGATATTCGTACCTTCACATCCTTTGTTGCTAGAATTCGGACGCTGACGCCGGTCGGATGTTGACTAGAGGGAGCTGGTGGCAAGTGGAACGCACGATGTGGAGTATCAGTTCGCTGGTATAATCATCATCCACCAGCGTCATCAAGAGCCTTCGCAGTAGATCAACGCATGCCGTTACCTGACAGTCATCTGTGTGACTGCTTTCACATCAAGGTATAAAGTCCCCGCTTCCAGAGGTACCACCGACCTCCAACAAACATACACGCACATGCAGACTAAACCACAGCAAGTACATGGTGGCACACTAGAAAAGTGCAATTTCCCTGCCGAAGAGATGCACCGCATTCGCACATCCCGGGGAAACGAGATGTGCAACAAAATGTTCTCCGGATATCGTGAACCCCTCGTGATCGCGGAGGGTTTGTGAGTGGTGATGGTGGCTAGCAACCATCATTGTTGTGCGAGGTTATTGAGGTGAAGTACGCCCCTCATAGCTTGTACCGTGAGAGCGGCAAAGAGTCGTTTGGTCTAAGTCACCGTTGCGAGGACAACGTTAGGATTGGAAGGGGGTTTTTTTTTGGTAAAGTTATGTATACTTTCCCGCGGATACCAAAGCGAATGGGATGTTTTTCCGCCTTGGAGAGCAGTTGGAGAACTGGTAAATGATGGTGGCGATAGGTAAAATAGTCTACCCGTCCATGGAGTCATGGTGGAGGGAAGAAGAACCCGAAATAGAATATACCAAAACATTACCTATAGGCAGAAGGTTTATATAATAGTAAGTTTTTTCTTTCAGATTTTACTAATCTTTCTATATGTTCTTATACTCTCTTATAGTTTTCGTTTTCCTTTTGCTTTTGGTTAATGATGGAAAGGGTTTTCAGTCGGTTACTCTTAACTTTTTATGACTTAATTGATCAATCTAGAATGAATCTTACTAAAAATACACATTCTCGCAAAAACTGTTTGGAAAACTTCATTTAAGAGATCCACATTTTGACATCACCTGAAGAAATGTTAAGTCAATTCAACAAAAACTATGCGCAAGAAATTCAAACATGTCAACAGACGTTGCAACTGACGTACGGATTTTCACCACTAAAAATATCTCCATTTTTCCGTAAAATGCACTTCGATGCAGGAACAAAACCTACCATCCCCTAACCATGGTCGATTATGAAAACTATAAATTTATGCCCAGCGATATGCTCCCTCCGCAAGCGTTTCGTTTTCTCGGTTTGCGGTGGTCCATTCCGCTCGAAAAACCATCAATTTTCCCGACCCAACCAACCGAATAACCCTCGGACCGCCAGCGCTCGTTCCGCGGACCCCACGACCGGTTGTCAAACTTTCGCACATGAATGCATGTTCTCCTAGAACGGGGTCATAAAGTGTGGCGCAACGGATCGGCGAAAGCGGGGCGCAAGCGTGTGTGCGGGTTTGATATGTAGCTAACCGCGCTTACGGCTCAACTTTTCACCGAAAATCTACCTCCCGGGTGACTAGAGTCCCACATTTGGGAGTTTCTCCAGGTTCTGTACTCCCTTTTCGCGAACGAGGAAGGATTATTCGCAAAACAGTGTGTTTGGATTCGGGACTTGGGTGCCTTTGATACCTCCTGTTCCTTCCCTCTAACTCTAGTCTCACGCCCCGAAAGCTGGCAATGTATTAAGTGCAACAAATTTATGATTATGATTATGTCGAAAGTTCATGACCCTTCTCCCCCTTTCTCCCTGCAATACGTTATGGGAAGGATGCAGCTGTGTTAGGATTGCGCATTCGATAATGCAGGCTCTTGTAGTGAATTTAATGCTTTACACCATCGTCGATTCCGCTTCGGACCAAATCTTGACCTGGTTCGGGGTCGACTCTGAAAGTTCTTCGCTGGGTATCGGCTCTCTCGGCTTGTAACATATTATACTTGATGTATTAAATTGTATTATTGCCGTAATTTATTGTTCAACCAGCGATTTCTCTTGCTTGATCGATTCCAGCTCGTTTCCAGAGCTGTTCTAACATATGTCCAAGTCGAATCGAAACCAAAAGAAATCTTCTCGTTTATCGCAATACTGAGCTACGCAACACGACATAAGCAGAAATTTATATTGGTTGGTAAGTAAACACAGATGAAGCCCATCATTCAAAACCGAGAGATATTATGAACCGTGTCTTCAAATATGGTTTATAGATATATTTTTCGATTTGGTATTTTATCTCTTGTCTCAATCTTGTGTGAATGCGTCAAATATGTAGCAATTACAAAGCATCGTACAATACAAATATTAATTTTCATCAGCAGCAAATTTATTAAATAAATTATTATAAATGTATTGATACGACAGGAACTAGAAATACACGATGATCTGTATTACGATAGCAAAACACATTCAACAGCGACAAAATCCTCTCTGCAACGATAAACGGGCAAATATTGTGGAGTGAACGAAGAAAAACTTTTTGCGAAAGCCATAAAACTAAATCCCTCCTGCAATCCCGCCAGGATCCCACCGTACAATGGTATGTGCCTGTGTGTGTGAATGTATGTTTGCTGCTGGGGTTTGTTTGCGGTGGCAAGTTGGCAAGTTCTCCATCGTTTTCCCTGGCAGGGGCAAACCGACTAGGAATGGAATGCGATTTCAATCCACCGCTAACCAGATTCCCTGTCTCGAATCCCTGGCCCCGTAGCACGAGCATGGCATCGTTATGGAAATGCTTCTTAATTGATAATACATATAAAATAATAAAACGAAATTGCTCGTAGGAGATAGGAATACCAATTACGAAATGAAAGCTAGCGCAAAAAGGCTAGTGCGGAGAAAAGGAACTTTGCGACCGGAAAGGATCATTACGCTCCATGAGTGGGGAATGGCATTAAATGACTCAAAGCGAACCGGTCCCAACAGGACTCTGTCTCTCTCTAGTGTTTGTTTGTTTCGCAATCCAATATCGTAGTTTCCCTCGTGTTCGCCGGAACCATGCGGAAGAAACGAGATTGGCGCTTTGCGGAACGGAACGATTGGCATTCTGCAAGATGTGCAATAACTCTCAATCTTGCCCGTCGATTATCGTTGCATTGCGAACGGGGATTAACTGCCGAAGTGGAGCATCATTTCGAAATCTGATTGAATTTATTTCGATACGGAACGGCACGAGCCAGTATGCAATTGAAATACAACTACCAACGGAACCCACGTTGAGCGATCATGACGTCCAAGGCTTCGGGTTCGTAGCGTAACGAAGCTTCATCCACATCTGATGGTTTTTTTTGCCATCTCGAGTCTGGTAAGAAACATACAAGCAAGCAACGTGGAACAGAAAGAAAACACCCCCCGAAGAAACGGATCGGAAAAGGGTATCCTCTTACCAGCGTGAAGTTGTCAGCAGTGAAAACGAACCGTTTGCTATTCGCCAGACTACCCCCTCCGGGGTCGTTCATTCGGGAGATTCGAAAGAGATTGCGGGAAAATGTGACAAAAGAGGCTAGAACGGCAGTCTATCGGTGGTAGGAAATCGCATTGGAGCCACGGGACGGGAGCGATATTCCCAAGCATCGGGCGAAGAGCGGTTTCTGGCGGATATGTGGGTCGGGGGTTGATAGAGACAGAAGAAACAACTTTTCCTTAGCTGCCGTACTATGCGGGTAAGAAAAAGTGTAAACCAACACGACGAACGTTGTGATTGTTTTGAGATAGAAATCTTGTCTCTTGCCCATACTGATACCAGGGAGAAGGAATGGTGAATTGGAATGATAATATGTGGACAACTGTTTGTTTCGACTTCATCATCACACAAGCCCGCGCTGGAACTGTGATTACAAGGCCTATCTCAAGGCAGCTTACTTTCTATTCCCTCTGAGATACCTTCAACACCTTACACCAAGTGTTGGACCGTCGTATACGAAGACGAGTGCGACACAGTTTCGTCCCCACCTTACGTATTTTTGTCGAGAAGATGGTCAACATGTCTCGTCTCGGCCAATCTGCGTCTGCTTAGTACGATCAAGGCGCTCAAGATCTAAGGGCAGCCAACCCACCCTGACTCCGTCGGTCATCGCAGGGGCACTAATAAAATAAAGCAATTTACTTGAACGATTGCTGAATGGGGCATGATTCCGATGAGGAACCGGTGGAAACCAGAAACGGACAGATCGAGACTGGCGAGAAGTGTAATGGGAATGATACGATTTTACCACTTTCTCCAATCGAACTGCTAGAGATGGGCCCGGTGCGGGTTTGTTTGTCGACCAACCCCACAACTCGGACCAGTGCCAGGAGGATGACGTGAAAACCAATCAACGAACGGGGGACAAAGTTTATTTCGCAAGAAATGAAGCACTCGGCAAATCGATGACAAACAGAACTAATGGTACGACCAAGTTTACCCGACCAGACGATGGATGATTAAAAGGCGTTAAAGTGAGCATTATTTATTTTTACTTACCATAACGTAGTGTCTTTGCATTTCTGTTTTCTCGTTTGCCAGTTTGTCACACTCGAGCTTCAATCTGGAAATAGATTGGAAATAATATATCGATGAATAAAACGTCAATCTATGCATATGAGGGTGGAATAAAACAAATCGAAAAAAAACTTTAAATTCACGACGGAAATATACCGGAAATGAAATTAGCATAAAACAACATATAAAATTATTATCTTTAAAAATAACCCGAAGAACTATTTACAAACAATAACAAACACTCGTTGGACTTCAAACAAAGTATAAAGAATAATTAAGAAGACAAGTGTGTCTAAGCGAAACAAAGTTACAGTAAACTAAACTAATGACGCATATAAGAAAAATAAACAAGGAACAACATCGACAATCTTCCGGGAACCAGGAAACGCATGGCGAGCAAGCACTTCCCTATAAAGAAAATGAAATCTCGTGAATGCCAGCAAAGAGCACAATGTTTCCCAACAAGAACAAGAACCAGACGGAGCGTTACATCCCGAAAGGAAACGTTTTCCGGCAGAATAACAGCCAGACAAAAAACCACAGGCACGGACACACTCACATCGCTTGTCATGATTTGGTTCAAAGGACAGCGAAATCGCCGGAGCCACCGAACGCGCATATCATGCAGTATCCGCCGAGTCCTTTCACTTAACAAAAACAGTACACAATGTTTCCTCTAAACTCTACCACTCCCCCCGCTGGCGGTAGCGGCAAGCAAACAACGTGAACATGAACTCTATTTAGCACCCGACTCGTTTTTTAATACTTGTTTAGTTTTTGTTCAAACTTTTGTTTCCTTTTGTCGGTGTATTCCGTCCAACCACATCAGGGATGAATTTTTATCCTTTTTTGCTGGTTTTTATTTACCTATTCCATCCACTTGCCTTCCAGCTTTAGTTCGGAATGATGGTTGAACAAGAACTTTTTTTTCGCACTTTTTTTCTTGTTCATGTTTCATTCTGTGTTCTCACCGGAGCCGGGCGAGCTGAAAATCCCCGAATGGCGAGGAAAAACTAAATCCTTTGTGTGTGTGTTGAGTTTTACCTCCTCGTGCAGATTCACTCTACGACTCTATATTGTAAATGCTTCCGACGATCTCGCTCGTTGTGGGTGCGCGGTTGAATTTCCTTTTTCTGTTTTATCTATTTATGTGCGCTCTACCATTCATTTTTCCGCTTCCTTTACTCTCTCGTCTCCCGCGGAAAGCCTCAACGAGCCAGAGTTTAGGAACCATCCAGGGCGAAGGTACGCTTATGAACCGTGCGCTACACGCTACGCCATAAAACGGTCGAAGAAGGGGAACGTATAAAATCTGTTGAATATTTAATTTGGCACAATTTCGCAAATATTTGCCCAAGATGGTTTCCCTCCCGTGCGATGGTAAGATGCATCGGTGGATGTTTTTTTTTCTTCTGTTGCTACATGTTTTGAATTTGTCTTAAAAAACTTTTCCATTGCTAATGTATACGAAGAGTTTTTCACGACCTAACAGCGGCTGCCGACCTACCCAGCTTATCTTGGGGCATTTGTAGAAAAAGGAAATATAATGCGCTTTCACCGAAACCCTCGTGGATGGTTTGCTTTGTTTCATATCTTGCTGGGCAGAAAATTTTGAACATTTTCTAGATGGTTGTTTTCTTAGTGTTCTATTTTTCAAGCAAACAAAACACTGTGTTGAAGGGAAAATGTCATATCATCGTTTTAAAATCCTCTCTTTAGCACTCTTTAAATAAAAATAAAACAAAAAAAAACTATAAAAACAAATTCGAAGCAAAACTAAAACAGAATTAAAAACGGAATTAAATAATCACAATGTTCATACAACCTTCATTGCAGTAATTTGTAAATAAAATCCTTCCATTACATCCATCCCTATTCGTTTATCTTTTTATGTCAAAACATATCGCCGCTTCCATTGGGTAGAATGCATAACAGAGCAAATCCCTGTTCCCGCCAGTATTTCCTTCGGCGTTAAGTTTAAACATCTCGTTGAGATATAAAAACACAAACGCGGACTACCAAGAAAGGGAAAATCACGATGAAAAAAGGATCATCCATCGAAAAAGGGGTGCTCCGATTCACTCACTTTTAAGGGACCGTGGAACGGATCACGAACGCGAATGAATATTAATCGACCGTACTCAGCATGGATGGTGGCAACCCTCAGGCGGACCAGTGTGGAGACTCGGGATATGCGGCAAGTGATTTAATTTGTATCCATTAGCGAGTGAACGAACGAAAGGAAATGATTCTTCTCCTTTTTTTCGGAATCAAATCCTTCCCAACCGTCCATTGCCTATCCCGAAAGCACGCTGCCACGGGGTTCGGCGCAATCCTTTCACCGACATTTTCGGATTTTTAATCACACTGATTTGTGTGTTTTTATTTTGTGTGTGTGTATGTGTTGTGCTCAGCTGCTGGGGCTGTTAACGTTGCTGTCGGAGGTTTCAGTTTTTTGTCTGCTTCAGTTGAACATCATCCCCTTTGCTTTTCGATTTACATCCGCTAGGGTGATTCTGGGGTTTCTAGCTTAACCCTACGATTTGGGTGGAATGACGAACAAACACACTGGCGGCTGCCTTCATGGTTACCATTCAGCCTCGTGAATATTCAACTCAATGTGATTTTTTATGCCACTTTAAATATTACACCCCAAGGAACGGTTTATGCAGGAAAATCAGTGCAACATTATTGATGCGAGAGAAAGAAAAAAAGCTGTGAATACATCCTTTCCCATTAAAAGGGACGCTACTATGTTAGGTCTGCCATGATTTATGCATATTTGATGATGATACTGATTGCATTGGAAGCATCTTGAACGGGAGAAAAGGCGATGCTATCGTTAGTATTTGTTTTGCATAAACATATAACTCAAACGCATCCGAACAAACTCTCAACGTTTCGATCTATACTTGAGAAACCAAACACAATTATGACATGGTTTGCTTTCACTAGAAGTTAAGGGGAAAACGTTCGCTCTAGGTTTAGTGATTTGTACCCCATTTTCGTGTTTTTTTGCCCACTTTCTTTTTTTAAAAACAATATGCTGTCTTTACACTTGGCGTTTTTTTATTTCCCACACTTATTTCATTGATTGGAAAGAGATAGCTATTTTTTGCTCAAAAACATACTATCAGTATCTCATGAAACTGTCACAAAAACAAAGCAAAACGAAAGAAATTTTGAAAAAATTATTTTCTGCAAAAAGTAGTAGCATACTCGACCGTCTTTCGCCAAATTGAAGCTTATCGAACGCGATCGACCGTCATTATCGACCGAAGGATGCTTTTCTCGTGAATCAAGATATTATTGACGAACCAAATACTGAAAGCGAATGAAGCACACGCCGAGCATCAAACGGTGAGGAAACATAAGCGAAAAAAAAACAACAGGGAACTAAACCCATCCATGCAGAACGGAGAAGGGACCGTGCCGGAGAAGGTAGACCGGGCGGTGGCAAATTGATGAGCCAAGCAGGACAATAATAACAATAATATTTGATTCCTGCTAAAGCGGGGCCCAGCACGAAGGGTCGCCGACCATCTCTCTCCCTGCCCTACGGAACGAATTCGTTCGAAAACCCCAAAAGCAAACCATAACGCGTGCGTGTCCTTGTCGGCACGGTGGACGAGGGCGCACGGCCAACCGAAGGCAGGAAACTGTGAACAAAGCACATCGACACTTTTCCACAACAGAGGGAATGGGAAACGGGGCGAAAGGGACGCTGGTATCGGAGGAACAAGCGAATAGCAAAAGAAAAAAAGGACCGGCGCAAAAACCCTCGTAAATGGAGTAAAGCATTCCGTGTGGCTCGGTCACGATATCGATATATAGCAGGGGGATGGAAACCGAGGCTTCCCCGAGGGTGAAATCACATACGCGAATTAATAGGGGTCGATTGGTCGGTCGGTGAGCGAAATCGGTAGAAATGCCAAAATCAAACAACAACCCAACAAAAAAAAAAGAAAGAAATATAAAAGACCCAACCCCTCCTGTCGAACAAACTGCCAGCTGGCTCAAGGATATAGCTGTTGACATACATACACACACGGAACACACAAATCAAAGTGGTCATAATGACGCACAGGAAACGGTAACGGTAACAAAAAGGAAGCAATAATGGCGACCAGGGTAAAAGAGGGATCGACGAACAAAAAAAAAACAACACCTTCTAGCCAAGGAAAGGAAAACGCTACCCGAAACGTTTTGGGACAAATAAGCTGCGAATGGAGGACGTGGGGTAGTGACGGAGGCAGCAGGGAAAGAAGTTAACAATTTTAGCGCCGTTGTCACGAAAACGTAACCCCCGACACTAACCCCCCGCTAGGGGTTAGGGGCGACACGGAAAAGGAGAAAAAAAACGAAACAAGCAATCCGAAAAATCGAACGGGAAATGTAGGGAAGGGAAAAACTGAACAAGGAGGGATATGGAAAATGCCAAGAACATGGAGAAAAGCGGCCGTCAATGGAGGGTGAACCGAGGCAGAATGAAGGGTGTAATTGAAATATAAATAGAAAATCGGCCCGCGTGTGCAAATAAGGGCGAAACTGTTTAAGTAGCCTGGGGTAGATGAGAGTGTATAGGAGCGGTGGAAGTGGCAGTAGAGCGGGGTGGAAATAAGGACCAAAAATCCAAATGGTTGTGTCGGTTGTAGAGCGCGAAAGAAAGGAGAGTGAGAGAGCAAAAACAGGAATGTTTAAGCCGTATTGTGTTGATCGTAGCAGCGCAATGATGAGTTGTGATGGAGGAATGCGGTGGAAAACCATCAGGATTGACGCACGAGTGGAAAGCTGCTGGCATTTGCCGACCCTGTCAGCGAGACAGGGACGATGGTGTTTCCATGCTCTTCTACGCCTGGAATGACGATGAAGCCAAGGGGGTAGTGTTTTTTTTCGATCAAAGTCGTTGGCAGAATGAAATTATAGGTCATACACACCAGGTACAGTGTTCATGATCACGCTCCGAGTCGCTTTATCATGCCAATGGCTATGCAATTAGGAGATTAGGGGTGTTATTTAATTCGTCCTTGTTACCACTCGTCATCCGGTGGTTTCGATTCCGGCCGCCTTTATGGATGTGTACTATTTTTTATGAGGTTTGGTTTCCGCAAATACAGCAGTATGGGATTTGAAACAAATCTCTTATAAATATTTAGATTTATTCCTTTACTTATGCTGTTCACGATTTTTCCTTTAAGAGTTTTTATTCGACTAAGATCGAATCGTTCTGAAAAAGTTTAAAAGTAACAGTGCTTCACATGGATGAAACGATGCTTTGATGTTACTTTTTGATCAAATAAAATCGACGAAACAAAACATCAAAATAAACATGCAACCTGAATTAAAATTAAACGATGGCATTATCCTTTAAAAGGCTTCAAAAAATTCTACCACGAAATGAACAAACCATCACGCAACCGTTGGCATATTTGTTTTGCCGCACCATACAATTCCAATCTCAGGTATAGAAGAGAGATTATGTTTGCAACCTCAAAAGAGAAAGAAATGAAAAATAGCCCTCTTCCACGAATTATGAAAACACTCTGCAAGAAACTGTAAAAGGGCCGGTGCGAACAGCGCCAACAAACGGCACACACATCGGACCAAACAAAGGGCAGTAGCAAGCATAACAACATGAAAGCGTAGCAGCTGTTTTTCGGTAGCACAATCGTATCGGGAAAATCTTTTCTCAAGGGTTTCTCGCCTTTTTATTTACTCCTGCCTTTGCAGGAACACTTCCTTCTAGCGTATGCAGTTTTTTTTGCTTTTCCCCCGGTTTTAACCTTTTCCACTTTCCTTTCGTTTGTCACCTCATTATAAACATTACAATTCCGTTTCACTTCCTTCCACCGGACCAGGTAGGTCAATTAGGTAACCGAAGCCGATGCCCACCGCACCTTTCGTTTGCTACGCTTTGCGATGGGAAGGATCGCCAGGAGTGTTTGGAGTAAGAGGAAAAGATTGTTTGGTTCCCTCTCTCTATCGTCGATTTGGAACAGTAATTTCCCAGGACTGTGATTTCACTAAAAGAAACATTGAAAATTTGGATCGACAAACTACAAACTATGCGGTTCGTTTATGTTTTACTTGCGAGAGTTCACTCTATATTTTAACTAGGAGTGAAAGATATTCGACAAGTATTGACAAACAAAAAATGTAGATTCATGGTTCGCTAAAGACGCTTTATGCAAATTTATCATATCGATTTTCCCGAGAAAATGACAATCGTATTTCCTGTGCTTCGTAACTTTCCATGCCTTCATAATTAACAAGCTAATCAATGCGATTAAGGATGTTTATTCACTATCACTCAATTCAATCCTGCTCCAGACCCGGGACGTTTCAGTGTCGTACACAAACAGTCGGCTCCCGGTTGTAATAATCCCGCACTTGGCATCAGAGCCATCCAAATGAACTCGGGGAAGCTAAATCCATTAAAGTTATTTGATATCTCACACGGCCGAACCGGGCTGGGTGAATCTTGGGACGAACCGGGCGAGGTGTTTCTGTCATCCCGGAATGCGTCCACCACAATCCGGCGATGCTATCAATTTCAATTTCGATCCTTCCCCCGGATCACTCTTTCCTTGTGTAATCCCTCCTGTTGCCCTAGGTTGGGAATTGGATCCTCACTAAAATCTTTGCCCACGCTCCAAACATCCGAAACACGACCGTGCTGCTGGCGGTGGCGGTTCGGTAAATGGTAGGAGTAAATATGCACCACACGTGAGCATAATAACAATTAAATTAATGATTACGCGTTCGATTCCGGCATTGGATGCGGGAGAGGCCTATCCAACGCGAACGTAATCCGACGCCGCAAGCTAGCGGTCGTATTGGTCTTTATGTATTTGCGTATGTGTGTTTGTTTGTGTGTTTGTGTGCTAAGAAGGACTGATAGTTGGCTTACCGGATGTTCTCCGAACCGGCCTATCCAAAACACAGACGGCTTTACCGCAGGCAGCACCGACGCGGAAGACACCCAAGCGTTTCGAGCAGAATTTATTCCTCACCCTACTTTTGCTTCGCTCGTTTGCGATGCTTCTGCATTTAACATCATAATCAGCTGCTAATCATTTGATCCTGTCCTGCGGCCGGCTACCGCTTTCCTGCTTTTGATTGATTTTCGAACCACGCAACTAACCGTGGTTGTTGGGCTGAAAATTAGGCCCAACGTGAGGAACAACTGAAGCATATTATTTCCCCGAACATAAATTAAATAAGGTATCATTTCACAAAACTAAATTAAATACTTTACTGATAAACGCAAACGTGTAGTTTTAAAATATCTTAAAATAAACACTTACGTGTGATACTGCGCCTGGAGGAAATTGAATTCCTCTTTGATCCTTTCCAGCGTTTCAGCTATTGTGAACTGTCGCCCCTGAGGAGGCGGTCCCTGTAGAGAGGAAAACAAAAGTTAGTAATACAATCGGCTGTAGAAGTAACATATTTTTGTACCATTAAATATCGACAGGCATTTACATTTGAAAAGAATGTATCCAATATAGAATAAAGTCAACCAAGAAACTTCCATTACGATTATATATCTGTTTTGAAATGGCACCAATCGTGATTGAAAAGTAATACCATTTAATTTTGATTCGTGACTTGGTTGTTTATCGACTAAAGGATTTAGTATGGTTTTTATGAAATGGAATATTTATTGCGACTGACATAAATGAAATGGAACATGACGGATTACAGGGTAACACAAACAATATAATCTCCAGTTTGGGGATAATGTTCCGAGCGAAAGTGAATTAACAGTGGAGCGCGACCATGGCAACCATCCAAGCATGCATATGCGACCACCATCATCCTACACTAGACCCAATCACGTTGGAACACGTGCACGTGGGTGTGCGTTGAATCGAGAAATTGGCCAGTGAGCCACCCACAAGCGCCCACCGCGCGCCCAGATGCCACAATTAACTATTTATGCGAACAAATTAAATATAATTACAGTTAAATGCACCTTCAAATTGGCAGTCATATTATCAAATTGCTGCTGCTGTTGCTGCTGCTGTTGCTGCTGCTGCACTTGCTGGAGCCGGCCAAGAACGAGGGAAAGCCGATGGAAACCGGCCGGAGCCAATTTGTTATCCTTTGCCGTACGCGTTCAGGCGCACTTCCGAACGGTTCGAGCAGCCCACACAAATCAATACAATTGTTTGTTTTGTCACCAACGCGGGAGCACTTTACTCATTCGAGTTTACTTTTCGACCTAACTACGTTGTTTTTTTTTTAAATTTAGTTTAACTTTTTGACATTCACAAACTCTTGGAACTGTAAATGTGAAACCACAATAGGAACTTTTAATAAATTATTTTCTAATTTCATAACTTCACGTTGCACACCTCTTTGTGTTAAGTTGTTGTTTCGTGTTTAGTTATGATGTCAATATTTGATTTCTAAGGATAACTCGTTTCCTTAAACTTCGCAAAAGGAAAAATGTGTATAAAATAAATATTTAACTATAATCTCACTCAAAGTTGACTTTTATTGATCGAAAAGAATGCCGACACAACAATTTGTAATTTTTCCAACCCAAATGGAATGGAATCGAATGGCAAAACACTGAAAATGATACCAATGCTTCTCCGTTGTCACTTGCACTATGGTACTGAACATGAAACCAACCGTTTATTACATCGGAATGCTTCACAGAAATCCCTTTGTGGCCGATCAAATGTTAACCTGCCCGCAAAATACCACCGCTCACACCTCATTGTTTCTCATTTCCGGTGAGGTGTGAAAATAATTAAACTGATTAATTCATTCGTCGGGGATTGTGCTTTATTTTATAATCGTAATATTTATGTTTTATTCATACACTACCACCGATACCACTCCCTCCGGTTGGTCGGTGGACGGGACGCAACGAGAAGCACCGCACGGAAGCATTTAAAAAATTTAAATTCCATTCCTCCCATCAAACGAGCGAGAAGGAGATGGAAGGTGAAAGCGAGTGAGAGAATGAACGGAAGTGTGTTCCGTGGATGTCAGTTAAAATTCACCGCACAAACATGCAACTCCGTGCACTGATTAAATACTGTCAAATGAGCATCATCATTCACGAACGGGCCACATACACACAAACACACGCGGATCCATTTACGACGCTCCATTAAGTGATCATTTGATGGCCACACGGTGGAGCAGTAGACGAGACAGACATCAGTGATGCACACTTACACGCACACACACCAGGGCATGCTCACAAATTGTACGTCAGACAATTGATTACTTTTCCACGTTCCCAAACCCGACAGGGAGAGCGCCACGAAATCACTCGGATCCTTGCGCTCCGAAGGATTCGTTTCACTATAATGGCAACCGTATGGTTGTATAGGTGTGTAGATGGTGCGGTGTCGAGTGTATGTGTTCAACGGTGAGTTCCGGTGAAAAAAGGATACCGATACCGGTGTTTCCTCGCAACATCCCGAAATTTGCTTAGTATTGGTGACATCAATCGAGCCGATGGAGATGGGACGGAGCAAGCGCATCGGGCAGCGAGCTCCGAGGAACGCGGTATCGGAAAACTCTGACGTTTGTTCGACTCAACGCACGGTCAGTGCAGAGGGAGGGGGGGCAGTGTGAGGACGGAAGGACGCTGCGCGCTTGCTCACTCGCCTCCCGATTGTTTGCCATCGGCTATTGTAACTTCATTTTCACTCATCAAAGCACTCTCACTCTCACCGGCGGTCTTTTCTATGTGGGCACAGTGTTGGGCGTTGAAGGCAAATGAATCGCACACACACATCGACACACAAACCGCCTGACCGCCACACACCACAGTAGCAAAAGGACAACAAAAACAGCATCGGTAGCGCGGCCGATGATGTTGATGATGATGGGTTGTTTTTAAAGCCATTATTTAATATGTTTAATAAATGATTAAATTATCTACCACCGGCCTCCTGCTGGTGTTTGTTGGAAATTAAACGGCAAACGCACAGTCACAGTGTTAGCTTCGAGTTTCACCCGCATCTGAAACGATGAGCACTGCCCGTGCCCCATTTTCATCCATTCATTGGCGAGTTTCTATCTCGGCGTTTACCCGCTCCTCAACGGGACCAGGGAAATTGACGTTTAAGGCGATTTATGGTTCGCACACATCCACACACCACAACAGCACACTTATCCTCTGGCCTTTTTCCACAACTTTGGGCCACGTTCGGAATGACATCGGAATAAACGTTAACGTTTACGATTTTTCTTCCAGACGAAGGACTGAAGGGCCAGCATGACTCTTTAAGCCGTGAAGAAATGTGTTTATGATGTCTGATTTTTTTCTTTAGAACTTATCTATTTATTTTATTGTAACACTTTTATTATCTTTTGGTTTATTAATTTGAGCATATTTTAAAGTTTGCATGTTTAACATTCAAGACAACTGCTGTGGATTCTTTTTCAAAGCACACTTTAGATTTCTTATATTTTGATTTACATAAATCGCACACTTATGAATATTATATCCACATCAATGTACCCATTCTAGTGCGATTACAGTTTCCACACCATTGGGGAAATGTATCTGCATGCCACTTCTGCAAACGGTTTCACTTCCATGCCCAATGAAGCAAAGCGTTTCGATAAACATGACACTTCGAATAACAAACCATCTTCGAACAGGACGCGCTATTCAAAGCGACGGATCTATTCCTGGTACCGCCTCGACACAGAATACATCACAACACACCCCTATTGCGGCCACAGGCACGAGCCCTCACAACCACACACACACACACGCACTCTCACGTCGTCCTTCCGTAGTCGGTTGACAGAACGTGCACGCAAATGTTAAAAGGACGAAACTGCAGCTGTAGCAGTAGGACTGCTCCTTCCTTACACGACGGCGTTCAAAACACGAATGAATGCCACACCGCGAACGGATGTGCGCTTCTCGTCCTTTCGGAGATCCTTTCACAACAAGGAACTCACGCTACCTTCAGCAGCGAAAAGGTCGCGAGACCGGTAACTCATCATGCTCGGTCGGTTCACCCACCCGATGAGAAATGGTTATCTCATCCGAATCGTACACAGCATCGCGGTTCCGTGCGGTTGGGCCTAGCAACGCGGGATGTTATTTATGGGAAAAGGACATTCGTGAGAAAAGCCGCCGGGCGCGGCTGGAGTCACCCGGGGTGGGGGGAAAAAACGAGGAAAACCACACGACAGACGGTGGTGGCACTTTCTAATTTGTGAGTGAACGCGCGACACCCGCGAGGTCGGGCTGTGTGGGAGATGCTATTGCGAAGCGAAACAATGCCATCGGATCTTTTTCCGCTTTCTCTCTCTCCTCCTACCTTGTTTTCCTTTTCCCGTTGCGTCCCTTTCTATCATTCGGCCGTTTTTATAGCTTCGCTTGAAGAACGCTTCGCTTCGGGTGCACTAAATCTGCCCTCTTCATTGCTCTTTCTACGTGGAACCACCATATACACACACACACACACACACGTACACACTCATCCGTACCGACCCTACCGTTTCTTATCCTTCCACGAAAATGATCCTTCTGTGGTGGCGCGACCCCGGTGGAACGAGTTTTCCTTCCCAGTACCGACCGTCTGTCGAAGTTTAGCGCACGGATCTCGCACGGAAGCGAGACCTAACCGCTTTGGCATTGAATAAACACAGCACAATCCATCCCGGAGGCTGCAAAGACCAGTGGACGGGGATCCTGTTTTCGTGTGATTTCGTACAGAGTAACTAATGCAAAAGGAATGTGGCAAACATGGTACATGAAGAAGGATCAGCACAGTAGAAATTGCAACGCAGCAGAGCGGTTTTTAAATATAAACTTTCAAAAATAAATAATTTTTATATAAAAAACTCAAAGTTGCACAAAGGTTTCATAAAAATCTAATAGCAAAACATGTAAATATGAGCGCAAATTAATTAAAACAGACCTAGCGAATTGGGAAAAAACACAAACATGTCACTCAAAATCTACGCATCCTTAAAAAAGGTAAAAAACAATGGAGGAATGTTTAATCCTTCAAAACCAAAAACACGAAAATCACCAAAAGATGAGCAAACGAAATAAAAGGATTAACACCTCACTCCATCAATGGCATCCGAGTTTACGTTCAATTGGGATAGATGACAAACCCCTCGGAGGAAAACACTAAACAAAAGAGGCAAAAAGGATTAACACGATTCAGTTAATTTCACCGATACTAACAAGCCCATTTTCAGTATTTCAACATGTCATTTGGTTTTCTTTCTTTTACATTTTTGCATGTTTTGCAGCTTCCGTTTTGCTTTCACCGTTTTTTTTTTCGAAATGAACTATTTACTTCACGCAGCGGCAGGCTTTCCCTGATGTATAGTGGAATGTGTCCGGGGGTCCTAGAAAAACGGACGAGCGAATCATCATCCGTCAAAAAACAGGCCACATGCTTTCTTTGCATATTTGTAGCAGGAGGGAAAAAAATTGCCCAAAGAAAGAATAAAAACAAACCGCTCACACATACAGGAAAAAAACCCACATTGCCACCACCCGCTATATAAAGGATGTCCTTTTCAGTTTGACGCAAAGAGGAATGACAAAAACTGTCCCTTCAAATGTGTGCGGCGCGCTGGTCCAGCGGTTCTTTTGTATGTGCTCCGTATGCCCACGGCCCGGGCCAGACCGGGCGGCCACCGTGTGTAATCCGCTTCGGATCTTGCACTCCTTGTGTCCTTTTAATACCGCTTCCGCACACATAAGCGATGGCACGCACCACACTCAACAAAAAAATAGACAACCAGCGGCACAAAAGAAAAACGCATAAAAAGGAAAATCACCCAGAAGCAGTGAACCGAAATTTTGTAAATCAATCCCCCTTGAAATGTGTCCTCGTCGTCATCGCCTTTCGTCCTTGTCGACGTTTTATTTTCATGGTCTTGTTTTTTTTTTTTCTTCTCTCTGGTCGTCCTTTTATTAGCCTATCCTCTTCCAACGCTCCCATCTCTTTTACGCACATTTTTCATCGTGCACCGTGACTTATGGGTCGCTTTTACGATATCGCTTTCCTTTTCCCACCCTTCCATCCTTCCTCGCCGGTACCTTCACTTCACCACAACGCCCCTGAACGGTACCGTTAGCTCCTCTACTGTGGCTTTCAATTTTCCACCATCTGTTCGAACGAAACAGTACCGACAGCTTGGTCGTCCTTTCTCGCTCACATCGTCACAGAGCCAAGGCAAAGGTTTCACACCCTCCGCTCCCAACCGTTCTTCTCCACGGGGGGTGTTTTATCCCTCGCGCACAACTCATCCCTTCAGCCCTCGCCTAGGGGGTGGAGAGTGCCGAGTGAATCGCTTTTGCGGAATCTCATACCAATTCTATTACCGCACGATGTCACAGAGGTTTTTCGCTCGGTCTCTGCCACCACTTTCCAAGCAGCCACCCACCATCCAGTGTGCTGGCACAAAGGAAAAGTCAAAAAAACGTTTGGCAGCAAAGTGGGAAAATAGATGAACCATCCGATGGAAGCTAGAATGTTTGGCGACCAAAACACGTTCGCCCCCTGACCCGAGTATCACTCGTGGTCGTTCCCACTGTGCCCGAGAGTGGACGTGAGAATTTAAACTCACCGACAGTGAGCTAGTGAGCAGTCAGCTGAGAAACGGAGTTACAAAACATTATGTGAAACACATGCGAGGGAGATGTTGGTATCCGCGGCGATGGAGTGGGGGAAAGGACGCGCAATCAAATTAAAATAAATAAACAAAAACGAATGCAACGGGTGCGAAACAAATGAAACGCCCTCCCCGTTGCCAAATTTAACTGTGTTAGTACATGAACATTCCTTTCTGTTTGCTACGCAAGCGTTTGCTTGTGCCATTTTTTCTCGCCCGTTTCTTAATCTGTGCTTTTTGCTGTCGGGCTCTCTACAAATGATCCTTACGTCCCACAACCCCTACTCCATCCTTGTTGTACAGTGACTCCATGACAGCGAGAGCACCTCGTTCAAGTTTGGGTTTTGTTCGGTCGGGCGCCTTTGTGATGAAACCATTGGAAAGTGATATTATTTCCATCAATTTTCCACAAACCTTGCGATGGTGTAAATTGTTTGTCTCTTCATTGCTCTTGCTCTTATAAGTTTTTCCAAGCTATCTTCTTGAAAGTACTTTCCATTTTAAGTTATTAAAGTTAATGTTCAAATACTTTTAATTTTAAGTATTTAAAGTCCATGTTTGTGGCATTGGAAATAAAACTCAACTGAAAAAGCAAATCAGCTGCCCATTCGACGGAAATCTGTCAAAGCCGCTGTAGTAAACTTACTAAAGAAAATTAAAGTATTTAACTCGTTCGCTCGTATCTTATTCAAGTTTGTTTGCTCGGTTTAATTACAAAACGGAGACTGTATTTTGCATTTCATTTGCTTACTACATCCATTTGCATGGTTATTCTGTATAACAACATTAAAATTCCATACGACCACTTTTCTTTTCTAAGGTTGAAAGTGAAAAGGAAAAATCACGACAGCCATTTCTGCAGATGTGTGCTACGATGTAGGCAGCGGTGAAACACAAATATAAACGCGAAGAGCAGCAAAAGACATCATTTTTATTTCCAACCCTTTGTTTAACTTCATGGTTTGGAAAGAGAAAAAGAAAAGAAAACCTTTCACACCCGCACAAAAAGTGCGCTCGCTCATTCAACCATCCATTCCCGTAACACGTCGATGGTAGGAAGTGCATTAAGTCGAGCTGCATCCACCCGTCTACACATCCATCACATTTATCACTCTCATACGGTACGATGTGTGAAAATGGTCTCCGAGTGGTGAAAGAAAAAACCCAAACACAAAAGTACGATCTTTTGGTTTTCATTTTTTTATTACTCACAAAAAGAATAACCTCACGCGAATTCGCCATGTCAACGGCGGTACGATGATGATCACAACATCATCACCATCACCATATTCCGGCAAGATTTCACGGCTGCCATATTTTTCCACCAAGTGTCCCGCTGAAAGGCGAGTGCGTAGACATTCATCTTCATCAACATATCGTTCCGGGGAATAAAAAAAACAACTGGTAGAACACCACATCAGCGCCGCAGTTATTACGCGTCGTTCTAGAAAATATCCAATGGGGACACTGCGGACAGGGAAAATTCTACGTGAGACCATTTTCAGTGCTTTGTCTTGCTTTGATTACCGCACCAAGCAGAAATGAAAATGAACTCGAATCACAAAAGCGGGTTATGTCAAATGAATAACAGCTCTTGTCTACGAAAGTTGAAAAGTTGTACAGTGTGCATCACTTGATTTGCTGTTTTCTCATTCTAATGACGACACAACATCACATTCACAACATACCTTGAGTCTTAAGCAAACTGTAAAAAGTTTTAATTAACTCACTCTGTTACATAAATAAATGAATCATTTGTTCATTCATTTCACGTAAAAAAGAACTCAATCATAAAAGAGTATGTTTTCCTTTCAATTCGTCTCGTTTGATTTGTTGTATGACGCTAGTCATTATAAGCACCAGAACATTGTTGATAGCCTATTCTATCCGACAAGCATCTTGCCTACACCATACCAGACATCTTCAGAAACACTCGACAACTGTACGAACAGGACAAGTGGTCGATTGTTGATGCTCGGTTGGCAGATGATGAAATTAAATTAGCCCCAAGTTGATATTCATTCCCTTTCGAGAGAAGCGTTAAGGGCTTACAGCTCAGTTTTCCAGCACTTTACACAACAGGGGTGGGATTATATTTATCTTTTCTTTATCCCCACCTCACCGAGGTGATTGTTTTCATGGCACTTAGTTTTTTCTTCGTCGCCAATGTTTTGTTAATTACCGAATCATTAAGGAGCAGTCTCAAATGCCCTTTTTGAAATAAAACAAAAATAAAAATGCGATGAAAATGTAGAGGATGAACCTCTCCTTAAAACGTTGATTCGATATTATAATAAAACCAACTGATTGTGTTTTTCATTACCGTTAAGAAAAATTACTGCGAATACAGATAAAGGCTAAATACCATGATCCTGTTGTATTATAAAAATACGATGTAACAAAAAAACAGTGAAAAGACTTTATGCTAGTTTGCTGAGTTTTGGTTTACTTCATTGTCGTGAGTCACAACTTGTTCAAGTGTTTTTCAAAACATTTGGCGCAGTGGGTGCATTTTGAACAATTTCTTAATTTATAACGCTGCCATGATGCATATATTCTTATTTTCGTTCATTTTTTTCCAGATCCACAGAACAAGATTGTTAAAAGCGACGCGAAACAGAAATTGTGCTGAGAAGTGTCGTTGTGGTTTCATATGGTCTTCTATATTTTATTTAGTGACATAAGGAAATGATAAGGATTTCAAATAATGTTGAAGATTTGATGTTGTTCTATTCATAATTTATTTTTGTTACTGTTATAATCGTTTTCTAACTCCCACTTCGTAGTAAACTTGCATAATTTGTTGTAACTTTCTTTCCATAACTAAACAAATAATTAATAACAATTAAAAAACCACAAAAAACACATGAAATTATCAAATAAATAATATAAACAACCAAAAGAACCGCACAGAAAACTAATCAGCTCAAAAACCAGGCAATTATTGTGTTTGCAATCTTTTGAGCTCTACTCTAGTTCTCTTCCTCCTTTCAGAGTGCGTTACAAATTTACATTGGATTGATTTAATCCTCATTAGACCTTGAAACTCTTCCCTAGGGGCTGCTGGACAGGGGACGATTTCTGACGACGAGCTGGATACGTTCTACGAAAGGATTAATGGCACGATATTCCGACCCGTACCTTTCGGTGATTGCAAAGAACATTTAAGCTATCAGAAGTAGCTTGCCACCGAAAAAGATACGACGAAAACGGACTAACTCACTGTACATTACCCCGTGGAGACACACAGGAAACCCTCGCCACGGCAAGTGGAGCCAAAGTAGCCCTTAGCGGGAGGGTGAGGGAACAGTTTTTGGAAAATTTCATCCGGTACAACGCCACTTGCCTGTAAGTGTCCACATGACAGCGTTGTTACGAGATCAGGATATAAATTACTCCCATCTTTGCAAATGATGAGTTCTTCATGACGCTGGGCGAACATTTCCTGCCTGCTAACCACAAGACTTGGGTCTATCGGAAAAAGGGGTTTAGGCGACCGCCGCTAGAGCCACACACTTGCCACCGTTGCAAACCTTGCGGTTACGTCCACGGATCCTCGCCCAGCGAAGGAGGGAGTTGCAAAGCGCCCCTTTTATTTTGGACATCGTACCCTTTTGGTATGATCCTGTTATTTTACGGTTCACTTATTCCTTAGGGGAGTGAAAAAGCGACATCAACCAAGCCAGCCCGCTGGAAAGGGGAGCATCAACGCTATTGCCATGGTACGATGGAATTAGAATTTATTATAGCTAAACGTGCTCTTCCTGCCCTTTCCCCCTTCGCCACATCCAGCCTATCTTCGACACCATCATAAACCATGCGGCAAAGATGGGCGTACATGACAGGACATGAGGACTTACGTCGTTCGGTTCGGTCCGTGCGGTGCCGAGAGCGTACACCACAGCACAACTCACGTTTCGTTTCGAGAAAGTTCAGTTTCATTTACCACTCATTTGCCCAGCACGGCGGCAACACCCTTCACACCCCGCCGGTCGGTTTTTAGTATGTCAGGAACGATAATCATTATCATATTTTCCTACATCACCGGCATCATACGTTGGTGTTCTTCGTCGTAACAGAATCATCGAAACCCCTACTCGGGGCGGTTTCGGTGGAGTGGTTGATTTTATTGCTGGTATTTAAAGCTGTCTGCTACGAAACCTTTGGGTTCTTGTGGGAGTAATGTTTTAGTTGTGTGAAATATAAGGCGACAATGATTGAGAAATTATTTTCATGAGTTTCATTTTTAATAATTTGTATTTTCTATTAATAAAAAAATGGTAACAAAGAGACAAAATATTACAGACGACATTTTTTAAATACAGTTTAAAAGCATGCCATGTGAAAAAAAAACAGATATAACCTTGGAACTACTTTCGGCGCGCGTTAAAATAACAAATAACAACGATTTGTGGCACTTTCTTCGTTCCACATCGGTTTCCCAAATCGGATGTGACGTGTTATGCTTGCGCCACCCCAAAATTGCCAACGGCAGTCCCAGCAGTGCCCGACTCGGCTCACCGAACTTTGCTTTCATCGTCAGCAATAAAGTTTGCTCGATTGTTATCGAATGCCATTTTTTTCTGGCAGTGTGCCGGGGCGTGGTTATGTGTGTTCAAAATGTCGAAAGAAGGCCCCGGGAACGACTTAGACAAGGGTCGTTCTGATTGTGTCGGCAGGAGGAAAATCGAAAAGCTTGCCTCGAAAATTGGGTGCGCAGAAAAACAACCCACCCGGACCACTGTTTTCGTATTCATTCGTCTTCCGCTTCCGGCAAGCGCGCATCCAGGAACGAGCAGGTCGAGTGGGTGAGAAAAAAGCGAGAGCGCATTATTGTCGAGAAACGCTGTGTTCCGGCAAACCCCAGCCACCACAACCCACACAACCAGGAGAACCAGAACCATTCGAGCCAATAAACCGGTAATAAAATAATAGAGTCTATGTCGCTTCTGCCACCCTGCGTCGGTGGCCTCGTTTAGGGGTTGGTTTTTTTTTTGTGTGCAATTTTCTTTCAAACATATTTCCTCAAGGATTGCGATCGCGCGCATCGCTGGCAATGCTGCCAATTATGAGCATCAGTGCGAGGGTGTCGGTGTGAAAATACGGTTTGGCAATATCTCGTGCTTTTTGTTGGGATGTGGGAAATTCATCTCGCTTTTTATTGCACTTTGAATTACCTGGGCGGGGTTGACTCTCGTGTTAAATGGATTGAATTTGCTCTTTGGCCCAATAGAACAGTGAAGAAGAAATCGAGATTGAATCGACGAGTTTAATAGCATAACAAAAACACTTAAATTTTTCAAAACAATTTTGGAGAATGAAGAATGTATGACGATTTATTTGAAGCATTTTTCTTTGTTTTATACTTACTGTCAAAGCAACAGTAAAACATAACTACTTCTTGATACATTTATTTCCGTTTTGTCCTTTTATACAATGCATAAATTGTGTGGAATGTTGATTTATAAATTTTTAACACGCGAATGTCAGAATGAATATAATAAAGTTTCGTTTTTGCTGGTATCGATTTTATTAATTATTTTCCCCGTTTGCTTTCGTTTCATAAACTCTGCCTGTCCAATGGTTTGGAGTTTTTTTCACATCCTTCGTTTTCAATGACCTTTTATTATCGATTGTTGCTATCTATTATCCATCTTTTATTCTATTTCTATCCCTCACCGACACCCGCACCCACTTTTGTGGTTAACTGTGATTATCTACCCGGGTTCCTTTCCTCACACCATGGCAATGGAATGGGTCATAAAAATGCAAAAAATGTTGGCGAGAAAGTTTTTGTTTGGTCAAACAAGGGAAAACAATTCCCTATCTAGCCTTGAGGGAAGGGGAAGGATTTTTAATTGCGATGATAAATCAGAGCGGTCCCGGAAACTTTCGATCCCAAACCGAAGAGCGTAGTACGCGACTCCATGTACAAATTTGTCTGAAGCTGCCGTATGAATAAAAAACAATTCAGGGTAGGAGAAAAGTGAAATGAAACTGGTGTGTGCTTACCAGCAACATCCAAAACACAACTTAATTGGTGTGTTGGCCTCGGTCCGAACGGGATCGGGCAAACCAGCCATCGAGCAAAGTGTCTCCACTACCACAATCATCACCCTCGCCGTACCATTCGACTACCACCACCAACGCGACCGTAAACGATGGCTGAACATCGAAAGGACGGTTGGGGGCGAACATTCCGATCCCCCGTCCCAAAAGTGCAAAGGGTGGACGGAAAAACTTTGGCACCGCAGGCGCCTCGACTCCAAACGAGGAGAGCCCCGGCGCCCGTTTGAATGGGGTGGAAAATTTGCCGAGGGAAAACGCACGCCAATCGAGAGGAGGGGCGAACAGGTTGCCGGCGTGCGCAGGGGGGAACGGTTATTAAATATTGTTATGCCACGCTTCACGCTTGTTACTTTCCGGTCCCCCGCATCGTGCCGTAATTTAATGAGTTTTGATAATTTGGCATTTTGATCAACTGTGTCTTTTGATTTATGCTAATTTGATTGAAATTATTTCAACACCGTTGTGTTAACCAATCGGCCAGGGGGATGATAATGGACGTCGTGGATGTTACAGTCGGGAAGGAAGTTTTTCTGAAAGAAGTTTTGATGAAAACATCACGTACTATTTGGCATTACGATATCATTTCTTCGATACAAAAAAGTTGTATTAAAATCAAACCACTGTCTTTAAATAGAGTTAGCTGTAAAACGATACTTGAAAACAAATTTCATGCATGCATTTTCCATTTTTAACTTTTTAGTCTTATGCTTCTCTCTAGCAAAACTTATGGTTGCCGAAAAGTGGGTAGTTGTGGAAAAACCAAACTCCAACCAACAAAGAAAAATTGAAACACGAAGAATGGGAAAAAAACAACACCAACAATCCCCAGCCCAAAGTTCGCTACGAGCAGCATTTTCCCGGAGCAAAAACGCGGTTACACCGTGGCTCCGGTTGTTTGGGGTGAAAAATGTTGGCTGGCAGCAACCGAGTACGGTAGGGCTGGATCGGGGGAAAGATGTTCCATAATCTAGCGAGCGCGGAAAACGGAAACTCCCGTCCTTCCGGAAGCCGGAGGTGGGCAATTTCCGCACGGACCATTCACCACCGGTTCGCGGAGGAGGAGTTTTTCCGACGACAACTTTGCCCAAACAATCCTAAGCTCTTTATGTCTCACTCTCCACGTTTCCGCGGTGTTATACGAACACGAACACCACAGCACTGCCCCCCCAAACCCTTACCCCTCCCCCCGTACGCCGCTCGTTTTCCCGCACCCCGGAGCGACTCTCCGACAACGACGATAAGGGGGATGATACTTTCTTCCATTCCATTTCCGACTTGACATCGCTTTCCAGTCCTTGGTGACCCTGGTGCTACTGCTGGTGCACGGTGCACACTACCAAACCCCACCCCACGTTTTGGGGCAATGTTTTCCCTCGCGCACAAACAGAAAACAGCCAGCGAAACGGAACGGTTCTTGATTATGTGTACAATTTATATTTCATTTCTTTATTCGAAATATATTGTTGTTTATTTCTGCCTGTCGTTTCCGATTTCGTGCCGCACCCTCCGGCAGCGTCCCCACCACCCCTTTCCGGGGGCCCGTCGCGTGCATTTTCTCCCGCCCAACGAGGTAGCAGAGCTCCCTTTCTCAAACCGACCGTATCCCTCTGCACAGCGAGCTGGGGGAAGGAAACCGACGGGTTTTTCGTTTTGTATTTAAGTGGAAAGGGAAAGAAACAACTTCACTTCAGCGTGGAACACGGAGCACACAAGCGCCATGACCTCGGTGAGTGGGGAGGCTTTGCACGCGGGAGGAGTTGTAAGATGACGCTGCGGAGCGGCGCTGCTCTGGAAATGGATTATAAAAGCAGTCGACAAAATCGAGCGCTGGGTGTGCATAAGGTGGAGCAGCCGTGGTGTAGGTGGCGCGGGAACGTAACATTGCTAGGAAAATTTCAATACATACAACCCACCAAAACCAGGCAGGGATTGGTGGTGTCGTACGAAGATGTTTTCACCGGGATGCGGGATTAGGAAACAGGCGGGCGGCCGGGATCGGGAGACGGGTGGGAAAACGTGAAGCTAAATATATTGAAATCCTCCGACAACTGGCAAAACGTGCCACCGAACCGTAACAACCGACGGCAACCGTGCCCGCAAGCGATATCATCAATATAAATAAATACATTCGAAGTAAAAACACACAACCTGTGGACGGGGTCGGGGAAGGCGTTGGTGAAGGGGAGTGAAAATGCCATTGAGTATGCCATCCAAACACAACCCTGGGTTTTCGTAAGCAGCCGGTGAAACCCGGAGCCCCGGTAGGGTCGGCACTAAGGGAAGCAAATACTCTTACACTTTTGCCTGCGGAAGGGTGGAAGAAGAAGAAAATGGCAAAGAACAATCAAGTGAGGGTGAGAAAAAAAAGGTAAGTAAATACACTGCGTCCCAAAATGATAGCCTCACCGAGTTTTTTCTGTGCAGGGTGAATACCGAGCATATAAATTTTTCCAAAAAATTCACAAATATTTGTAAGTATAAAACGACTACTTTGCATAAATATTGTTGAAGAAAACGAGAGAACAATCCCTTTACTACCAAGAAACTAAAATCAGTGGTGTCCCAAAATGATAGCCTCACTTAGGATTTTTATTAAATTATCAACAAAAATAGCATAAACTTATTAAAAAGTCATGATTTACTAATCAGTGGGGCCTCCATTACGATTTATTGCTTGGAAAAATCTTGATGTCATGCTCTCCGACAATTTTTCTAACGAATTTACTGACAAGGAACGCCAAGCATTTCTAAAAGCAAGTTTCAGCTCTAATATGGTCTCGTAATGTCTCCCATCTTCATAAATCTCTTGAACTAGCCTTCCACAAACATTTTCTATTGGATTAAGATCTTTGGAAACGGCTGGCTAAGACATTGTTTCGATACTCGATCGTGCATAGTGAGTTCTTGTCGTCTTACTTGCGTGCACGGCAGCATTTTCTTGCTTGAAAATGAGCTGTTGAGTGTTGTGATTTTCCAGATAAGGCTTTAAATGATTGTCCAGGATGTCGATAAACATATCGCTGTTCACATGTGTTGGTATAATGGCCAATTCACTTCTACTAAGATCACTGAACACAGCCCAAATCATGACCGATTCACCTTCAAAATTTGCGACTAGAGAAAAAAAACGTGGGTAACGTCTTAAATCTCTCCGGTAATGGATGTTTCCATCTGGTCCATCAAGATTGAACAGTATTTCATCATTATAATCCACCTAACATGAATTATTAATTTAAAATTTGAACAAGACTACAAAGTGACAACTTACGTTTCTCCACTCATTCTTCCTATCATATGTTCTGTAGCAAACTCCAATCTAGCGACTTTTTGGTGAAGTTTGAGGGCAGAAACTTTCTTCATGGACTCTCTTACAATATCAGAACATGAATTCAAAGCTCGCAACACAGCATTTTTGTGCACATTCAACCAGAAATCGTTTTTTGTCCTACGGCAACCTTTGGTTGAATTGAAAGCAACTTAAAAAATCCTCCGATTATCACACGAGGAAAGATTTTGAAGACGACCAGGAGACTTCTGAAGCCCATATTAACTGTGATCTTTTACATAATCGTTAATGAGGTTTGTGGATCTATTTATTAGCACACCAATCCCATGATTTGACCTGCCCTTAAAGCGATAAGCATCAATTTGACTTTTTTCTCGTTCCTAGAGTTGTTTTCCGCTTCCAATGTTCAAAATAAATTACAAATTAAAGAGAGAGAACTTAAAAATTACTTTTGGCAACTGATGACGTGGCTAGGAACTGGGTTGCTTTGTTAATTTGAATGATTTTTGAAGTGAGGCTATCTTTATGGGACACTCCATTTTTTAAATTTTTGATCAAAATGTTATAATTAATTTTTTTTTCTGATAAATTAGAAGTGAAACAAATTTATTTTAGATCAGGAAATATGTTTCGGTCGTTTATTTTACCTTGCGATCATTTAAAATAGCATATGAGTGAAAAAACTGGGTGAGGCTATCATTTTGGGACGCAGTGTATAAGAAATTTCACCCACCCCACTTGGGCGCACTTTTAGCCACAGTCGTACAACAATGTTGTGGAGGCTTTAGTGCAGCGAAAGCGAAGGAAATGTGTGTGTTTGGGAAGGAAGAGAGAAGCGGAATCTGTGTGAGGCGTTGAAACAACGAGGGAGTATACGAATACGATACGATCGAACCGCCGTGGCATTGATAACATCGGAAGCATTTGCCGACCGATGATTGGCTTCCATTAGGGGAAAACGCGAACACGCGGAGACACGGTGAACGAAAGGGGGGCCCGGACAAGTTCGAACGATAGATGAGCGACCATGCGTCTCCATTTGCTGAAACGATCACAAACGCCCTCCCGAAAGTGCTTTTCCTCGTGCAAAAGGGAAAGGCGAAACGGGGCCGCCGATGACGTGGAAGGCGGACGAAGAGCCCTGTATTCTATTTATCGATTCCGAACGGACGGACGAAAAGTCGGTAAGTGAAGGAAATGGAAGGGAGAGAAAATAAACAGGACTTCGATTTCTTCACCGACGTGTTTCCACCCCGGGTGGTGAGGGGAGGTCCCACCCATAACCCAAAACCAATTTTTATTGAGACAGCAACGATACCACCGACTTCCGGGGGAGGGCAGAAACGGCAACAGCCGACGGAAGCAACACAATTCCCTTCACAATCATCCACCCCCCCCGTGTGATCGTCATCGCCATCATCATCATCACCATCAACGGCTTGGAAACCATCAGCGTCGCTGGGAAGTGATTCTTTTTCTTATCCATTCTTCTGATTGCATGAGCTTCAAGCTAAATTTGCTCCATTTCAGGATGACCACTCGAAACCGTTCGGTGCTATCGTACGCCACCATTTGCCAGCACCATCGTCAGCACCATCATCGTCATCAATATGAATGGTTTCTTTTTTACGCCATGTGTCCGCAAAGAAACCCAAAAGGGCAGAGAAGAAAAATAAAATCTACACAGCATCTGGATTCTGTTGCAGGATACTTCCCCCGAAGCAATTCCCACTAGCAAACACACACCCTCATACGGACACATTGCTTCGGGAGGAAGGGCGGCGTTCGGGGGGAGGGAGACACCCAAAGTAGCATTTGTAGAAATTGGAGAGGAAAGTTTACTTTGCTCTTGTTCGTAATCTTGTTTTGCGTGTAGTTAAATGGTGAAAGGATAAAAAGGCATTCAAGCGTCGCACGGTGGGTTCGAGCAAAGGGCGTGAATAGGCACACACATACACCCACATACAGAAAAAAACACCCAACCACGTTACAAAACTGGTTTAGTGTAGTTTAATGGTGCAACTCTGATGTTGCCTTACGGTATGGTTTGTGGTTTTGTTGAAGTTTGGAGAATTGGGAGCGTTTGAATTAATTTTGTAGGTGATTAAGTTAATTGAAATTTAAAGTTGGTTCACACAAGTCCGTTAAGTAACCCATGGGGTAACACATATTTAAAGTAATATTATTTTTTGGCAAATTTTTTGGACAACATTCGTCCGAAAAAATAATACAAAACATTTAAAAAACACAGCACTTAAGAGACTATTTGTTGAGAAGTGGAAATTTCGCCACTCAATCTTCTTCCATCCGACCATTGTTCAAGACGCAGAACACGATTCGTTGTATCAATATTTCTCAAGTGTGAGCATTTCCAAACATTACAGTAACGATTTTTCCCGTACACACTTACTTCAATTGAAACGAATTTCTCGAGTCCTTTGCGCACATTTTCATCCATTGCTTTTCCTGTTGGCAATGCTGTAGACGACCACCAGCAGCTGATAGAGGTGATGCTGTTGATTGCCGGTGCCCTGCTCAATTGCAAAGAAAAATGGCAAACAAAGTCTCTCCCTCGCCAGGGGGAAAGTCTGTGCAAACAGCGACTTTTCCGAAGCCGGGCGAACTTCTCCGTTGAAAAAAAAAAAAATGCTCCCAGCCTCGTTCCAGCAACGGAAACAAAATCAATGGCAAGCTGAAGTGGTTGCCTGGAGCCGCCGCCTTTTCTCTCCTCCTTCCCGTTGGTTCCGGTTTTTCACTCCATGTTTTATATTTCCATTTCCAACACTCCCCCGCCCACAGGAAATTGAGCCAAGGATCATTGAAAATGGCTCCTGTTCATTCGAGAGCACGATTGGTGGAGGGAGGGGAAAATGTGAACCGAAGCAGATGATGCTCGGGAATGATAAAATCATGACGCTCGAAAAGCCAACAGACTGACCGCCATCACCTTCCTTCTCGCCGCTTTACCGCGGCACGGTTTGGAGCATAAATGTTTTATCATGTGGGAAGACATCGTCGTGAACACCCTTCGCGTGTTTTCTTTTCCGGAACTTTTTCTTCACTGTCCCTTTCTCGTTTCTCACTTCACCGACCGAAGCAAAACCGAACACCGAATGGGTTGGAAAGTTAAAGGGAAGAAAATCAGCTTGAACAGACCGTTCGAAGACCGAGCACGGGGAAGAAAATAGCCCTCAGGGAGGAAGCAACGATGTTGAAACTCCATCAATACGTAATAGTTTGTCCAGCATGATTGCCATTTCCGGGATCAATGCGCTTCATTGCTTTGACTTTTTGCGAAAATTTGAAGAAAATGAATCATTATACTCACCTCATGCTTTATCATGAAAAATTATGGTAAATTTGATGGAGTATTGAAGAATTTTTAAATTGACATAGCTGTCCTAAAAAAACTAGGAAATCTTACAACTGATTAAAGTATCACAAAGGGATTATTATTTGTTGCACGAAGCATCAAATCGACTGGCAAAGCCCACACACTTGCAATCGATCGCAACAATATCTTCACAATCGATTGACTCACATGTAGATAGGGTAAACCAAAAGAACTCCCTCCTGACAGACAACACAAAAATCCTCATCCGAAATGGTGTTCACGTTTCGCCGAGGGATTTCTTCTCAGTCTGAGCACAATCCTTTCCTGACAACTACCTCACACCCTGGCGCCCTCAAGGGATTTGAAGATAGAAAATAGAAACAAAAAACGACTTTCAACGTACCATTGAATGAATGGAAAATCGAAGCAGAAACAAAATGATCGATCCTTTCCATCAAACACCACACACGCACGTCTGCCTTTTTACAGCCTCCTTTTTCTTATATCGGATCATCCCGCTTCACCGAGGATTTGAGATGAAAAATCGTCAACAATGACTCGTGCGATGTTTCTCCTTATCGGTCCTTGTCTTCCTCTCACGATGGCTGGCGGCTGCGGAATCAACTTTCCACTTGAATGATCTCGAGTGGGACAGGGAAATAAAACATCAATTTCCTTGCTTATGCTTCCCTCTTTCCAGCCCCTTCATCGGTGTCCTTATTGTGTATCATACTTTTTGTAGCGTTGACGAAGAAAAAGGTTTACAAGGGAGAATTCCGGGGAAAGGAATAAATCAATAAAACAAATTTGACTTGCACAACTCAACTGTATCGTTTTTTTCCATCTGTGCTGTCTGTTTTTTTCCAACTGTAGAAGACAAGTTTACATATAAATATGGAACACAAAACAGTGATGTTTGCGTTTCGTTAGGCAAAAGAAACTAACTAGGGAAAGTGTAGAGAAACATAAGGTTATCGAAGGACAATCAGACAGTGTTTGGAAGAAATTGATCCAAAAAAGACGATCGTTTTAGGGCAATTATTTTTTTAGGTTCAATGCAATGCGACTCTCAAAACAAAAATGTTTCTTAAGAAATAACAATTTTCAAATTTTCTTGTATCAATAGACTGTATTTTTCTGTTTCATCACAAGATCTTAAAAAGCTTTACTTGAATAAAGTTATTTCGTAACTGTAATTTAATTTAAAAAAAAAATGTTTCAGCTATGAAAATCAATCACATCTGTCGACTCATTTAACAATCGTAAATAAAGCCAACATAAGCTAAACACATCGGTAGCAAACTCATTCTTAAATAAAGCTCATCCACTTTAACCACCCCCGCTGGGTAGCATCCCACTACAGAATGTTAAACGCCCCAGCAGGGAGGTGAAAGACATGACGGGCGAACCATCGCACCCGGATCGATATCCATAAAACATTTATTTCAATTTCAAATTAATATTAAACAGATTTGTTGCTGGCCGCAAACAGCGCAAAACAAAACGCACAATGCAATGCACACACACACACCCGCCGGCCTAACCGACCGCAAAGAAGATTAGAGAGCAGGTAAATCGGTAACAGATGTGGCTACACAGAGTGGGTAGGAAAGTGGGGGGCGGGCGGAGAGTGATATAATGGCAAACCGGATATGAACTTAACCGGAATCAAAACAACCCTCGACACAGGGCGGGGAAAACTGGAAAGCCCCGGGAGGGAGGCGCTGATCCCGTGGGGGACTATCGACAGCTCGGGCGCACCAAAGCACTTCACTCATTCACGAACCCCTCCGCAAGCGGGCCGGGTTGCGGTCAGTGGGAAAAACCCGATCCCAACCCCATCCCTGGGTAGCTTCCGAACCGGGATGCAGGAGCTCGTAAACCAGGCCAACTAAGCCCCACACACCGGAACCGAGCGGGAGCCGGTGTGTAGGCCTCTTGGGAGCAGATGAAACTCCATAAACCATGCTCCGACCAGCCCATTCCAGGAAGCTAAACAGTGTAAGAGTGCGGGAAAAGAATGGAGCCAGGAGTTGAAGTGGCGATAACGTATCGTTGCTTGCATCGTTGGGTGGTTGGAATACTTCAAACCAAAACCAAAGGGATCATGTTTTTGCTTGTTTGTTAGTGCTCCATGTTTGGCTTCCCTTCAGTAACCACAAACACAGGATAGACATACGGTTGTTTAGCAGGGCCGGAATGCTGCAGTCCCGACGTTCCACCTGTCACTGCCCACTCCGATTCTGCTGCTAATCAATAAATGTTTTAATCACCACCGAGTGAATCTTTGAGCGCAATTTGCACAGATTCTTCCAACGATTGCTTTGCCTTTTCCTTAAGTGCCTTAGGTTCGCTTTCGCTTGACCGAAATGGAAAGCTATCCTCGCTTTCCTCCGTTTCCACCGTCGGAGTTCATTATGGCAAAGGCATCGTACTACCGGCGTCGGGGATTCCTGCTTGCCTAGCTCGCACAAGGACAAAGTATCACACTTTGCAAACCCTTCCGGTTGATCCGACGTCGAAAGTCTTTCATGTTCGATCGTGAGGCGGGCTCACACGGCCGGCTCGAGTTGTAGAGTGTGTGCTGGCTGAACGAACCCGCAGGAGACTCATCTTGCCATCCGCATAACCGCAGAGATAGAAATGATGATCGAAAGGCAGATATGTGTGTGGTGCGGTTAGATTCTGCACTCGGGGAGAAAGAGAGATAGACGACGGAAAGGAACCCCACTTCCGGATGGGCAGGTGGCACGGGTGGCGCTGGGAGACGCTCCACCGTACATTCCTTTCGGGCCGACACGAACTGAAGAGTACTGCGAAAGGCCAGCAGCTGTGCGATGCTGTCAGGTTCATCAATTCGCCCTGTAGAACGCAGAATGGACGGTCCAGATCCCAACTTTCCACACCCAGCAAAGTTAGCACTCGGTACGGTAAGATCAGTTGGGTTCGGTTGCGGTTGCCCTACATTTTCCCTCCTCCTTCCCCTCCCCTCACTCCACCGTTGCAACTAGAAGCCAACCATCGAGGGAAGGATTAGAAAGCAACAGTCGAGGAGAATTCGATGATGTACTATCTCCTCCGTTTGCTATCCTTTCGCTGGACCACAAACGCCCTGCTCGCTAAACACAAAGGCACACACACACGCACACACAGGCATCGAGATAGCTACATACCCCCACCTACTCACCCACCCTCCCCCCGAGAGCTCATCTCTTATTCATACATGTTTAACTAACTTTTCATTCGATCTGGTAATCGTTTTCTTCCCCCTCCGCAAGATAGCAAAACTAACGTTAACCCTTGGCCGTCGTCGTCCTTACTCTTCCCCCGCCGTGTGTTCCCAACGTAGGTGGAAACGGTCGAAGTGGGATCAGGAAATAGCTCAGCAAATTTCTGCTCACTTCTGAGAAAACCGGGCTGCGGTTAGGCCAACAGATTAGAACAACTTGCGAGCGAAGGGCGGACGTGTGGTGTGTGCTTGGACGCGCGGAGTAGGATCGTTCCGTTCCGTTTGCGGAAGTAGTTTACACTCATCTATACAGCGGAGGGCTGGCTGTGTCCACTAAACCTTCCCAAGCGGAACCGGCAGCGGGGCAACAGTTTCAGTAAGAGGAAGGAAAAACCCACCGGGGGTCGGTGGAAGTTTAGTAGCAAGCTGGTACGAAGTAACTGACATCCAATGGTTGACGACGACGTATCGTTTCCATGGTGTAGTATTGAACTCCCGTAACCTATTTGGGTATTCTATTGCAGTTGTGAATGGGTTCAATTGTTTCAAAATGATTGTTCCTTCTAAGGTTACACATTTCTATTGAAATTCAAACTCATATTTTTATCTGTTTTAGAAATAACATATTCTGTTTATCTACACTGTTTATGTGTTTTTTTACTTATAATGATGGCTAAAAGTAGATGACAAACGGACGTTTTTATTTATTTTTTATTGAAATAAAACAAATACTGATAAAAACTCAACACCCTTAGAACTTTACTCTTAACACGTTGACTCCCATGTCACCCAAAAGTGGGTGACAGTAAAATTCAGTTCTAAAAAGTTTTTGACCCATAAATAAATGAAAATGCAACATAACAATTATAGTAATATGTTATATCAATTCTTTGAAAAGCTAAGTTTTTGCTTAGCATTCAAAAATCGTTGGTTTAATAAATGTTATAAACAAATTATGTTAGAAAAGATTGTACTAAAAAAGTGTGCTAAAAACGCTTGTCAGCCAACGTGTTAATAATTCTTACCACTAAATCACCCGGAATGCGACCATTGTGTTAAACGTCCGAACGAAACACCAGTGTAGCATTAACTATAAGTAGAGTAAGTTAGCCTCATATCTTTCCACCTCACTATTAGTGACCTATCGCCTCTTCTCGCCCCTCTCCAAAGGCATCAGTAGAAGCCACCCCACCCCAAAAGGCGACCGTTCCGACTGCTTACTCTATGCTCCTTGCATACTGGACAAGCTAGCGTGGTCGGTTGGAGTGGCCAAACGGTGGTACACCGCGAGCATTCTGCAACTTCTTCGCAACGTCGTCGGGGGGTGGAGGCATCATCACCATCATCGGCGTTCGGAACTGCTCGATGTGGGGGCCAGACGATGACGGTGGTGTTCATTGGTTCTCTCAGGGTACAAATTACGTTAAAGCGTTATTTGAGCTAGCCTCATCGCCGTCGATGTGTGTTTTCCATCGCCATGACGCCGGGAAAGGATAACCCATCCACCGATCACACACACGGCCACCACCCCCAACTAGCCCCGAACTCGAGCACCGGCTCCGCTGGTGGCTTTGTTTGCACTGCCCAGCTTCCGAGCCATTCATACCAACCCCACAAATCTCACGCTGAAGGTAAATCAGCCACATTAAACGTGCCCGAGAGAAAGGTCCTTCGACGGGGAGGACGGACACGCCGTAGAGTGCTGTTTGTAAATCTTTAGCACCTCAACCTCAACCTCCTCCGACACAAAGTCGCCCAGAAGGCAGGCGAACTGACCGATTCAACGGTCCGTAACGAGTGTGTTGTCGAAACGTGGGCTGCTTGCGGGTGGTTCGCTTTTTCACTGGACCAAGATTTTCCCTCAAGCTTCACCCAAACACGCTCGTATCGAGATAAAGATGTTAATATAATAAGTGACTTTGAAATTGGTTAGAAGATTAAGTTACTTTGTTTCCCAGCCCCGCACCGGTGCCATTCGTCGTAGGTTGTTTGGTGCGGTTTGAGCTCGGAATGGGCTGACGTTGGGCACAACTTCGACCTGGACACTCGTCGCCATACCACCGGAAAGCGTGAGCGTCCGAATGATCTTCCGTTTGATGCCTGCAAAGCCGACGGTATCGTGATGCATGCCATATTTATCCAATGCTAAGGGAATTAGGGGCTACGAAAGGCCGAAGAAAACCCGTTCCAATTTCCGGGAAGGTTGGTTTTGTTCCGGTGCTTGCGTTCGCAAGTACCGACTTCCTTTCGTCCTGCGGTGGAGAACTTCCTTATTTGCCCTCCGGCCAGAAGGAGGCGCATCCGGCCGGCCACAACTACCGGCATAAGTTTCATCAACCGACCGTCGTCAACTTCTTCAACCGGCTCCGGTGCTGTTGTGACGATATTCTGACTTCTTAAGCCGCAGAGCGAGGCACTCTCGAGCGGCACAAGATACCGATGTTTTCCTTTTTGCCTCTGGCAACATAAAGCCCTTAACGTTGCTGCACTCGAAGCGGAAGATGGTAGTGATGTTTGCCAGAAGCATGGCTTATTTTTGACCGGAAGTAAACTACTTGAAGCGGGGCTCTTTTGATGCACGAGCTCACCCATTCGGCTGCTGAATAGAGTTATGTGTAATTTAATTTAATTAAACTTCTCAACGGCACTTCACTTCGTTGGTTGACAACAAGACGAAGCAACTTTGCAAGCTCCATTGGAGCATTTTATTCACAACCCTTGGACCGAGAAGATTTGTGAGAAATCTGTTTGGAAAACGAACGGTTTAAACGATTATGCATTCGTAAAAAAGGAATGCTGGCTAAACTACGACGCTAAGTATGGAATGTTAAAGTAAGTTTCCCAACTGTTAAAATTTAAATTACACTCAACGCATATCACATGAGACACTTGTAACATTTTACAGTTATCGGAAAAACGTATCACTTTTATGTCAAAAATAAGAAAGTTCCAACATCATGCTCATGTTTCGGGAAAGATATTATATTTTTCTTTTCATAAACTGTTGTTTTGCATCCTTGTCACATCTATGATTGATGGATGTTCGAGTAAGAGAGGCACGACGGAGATGCTGTAAAAAAGATCAAAAACTGTGCTTGTATTACTACCGTTGTTGAGCATGACAATAAATTGATCAAGTCCACACTAGCCACTAAGGTTAACCTGGCAGTACAAAGTACCAGGCGCCTCCATTACAGTATTTTATCCCCAAAAAAAGCTCAAATTCAGTTGTTTAAATTTTTCTACGCATTTTTGACCATATACATACATTCCCTGCCATTGAAGTTTTTTTACGATCCATCCAGTTTTTGTTTTGCTGCTCTGCAATGGCCAAATAAAGGAAGCGATTCGTCATTTTACTGACAGTGAAAAATTTCGAAAGCTCCCGGTGTGCCGAAGGGTGGGGGTTGCTAGTCGTGCACCGCGTCTACCGTACCACGATCAACACACTCACACACAAACACACCAACGGGAGTAATGGTCCTTCGAATGACCGGCTGAAATGTGCTCCGGTCGGATGTTTCCAAACGGAGTTGGTAAAGACAAAAACACACCAGGGCGCGCTTCTGCACGACGCCATCGGTTGTGCTTGTCGGTGCAGTGATGTGGAAGAAATGCAATGCTTGCCGAGGGCTCCGATGGAAAACAACAGCATCCGTGTGACCTGCATGTTCAACAAAGTGCTATATTGTACCCCCCGTGCGACCAGGGGTTTTGAAGTTTTTTCAGTGTTGTATTGCATTATTCGCATGTTTTGGTGGTGTGGAGTGGTGTTTTGTATCAAAAACTGTCAGGGAAAGACTCTCTATGTATGGTACGAGCCACTATGCCAAAAATATGAACATTTTGCTTTTCAAATGGTTGTGATTGTCTCAAAACAAACAATGACATGGTTTGCTCGAACTCAAGAAAAACAGCAAAAACATATATTTGAAAAACAAAATAATAACAATGTCGCTTTTAGGTTCACTAATGTCAGCAAGTTCAAGAAGGTTTATTTAGTTTAGTAAACTATTTCGTTCCACCCCACGAAAAACCACGAAACATCTTCTTAATTTCGGTTTTGTTTGCCGAGAAATCATTGGAGATCGCCGCCATCATCATGAGCGAAGCGAAATGTCTTGTCCCTCCTCGGAGTCCACAATTCCCCCGCATGTTATTGTAGCCTTTCCTAAGCTCGGGCTCTTGGCAATTGGTTTCGAAAATCAGACTCCATCGTCGCCGGCAAGTGGCAAGGATATGTGCAAATAATTGACCTAAAGTGGGTCCAGATAGTATCGCACCGAAAATGGCAATCGAACTTTGCGACAACAGTAGGCGAAACTTCCCAAAAGGAATCCCAGCAGCATCATCTTCATCGTCGGCGTCGTCGTCGTGCACTGGGTCAATCTATCTGGGCCAAGGAGCGGTCGTTATCGTAAGCGGTACCCAACAATACAAGAGGCACCCCGGGGGGCAGGTTGAGGAAACGGCTAATAGAAACAGCTTGCTTCATGAGAAATACGTTTATCCCAGTTATCTTCCCCTTGCCATCATTCGTATCGAGGGCTTTGGAGGAAGAGCCGCCACTCCACTTGGACACGCGAGAAGGGCCCAAGATAATGGTGATCGAACGAGAAGAAACCCAATTTCGTGCCGAAGCAAAGAGGATTAAATCCTAAACTTGCTTGTAGTGTAGTTCGGCTGTTGACGTCTTCGTTCGGTCCGGGGAGGAGGCAAAACAAACCGGCTCCCAACCCAATCACACGTTCCAATCGAATGGAGCCGGCACGGTTCGCACATCTCGGTCGGTCGCACTTTAGATAATTGAATCAGACGTTCAGCTACGATCGACGGAAACGTGGAGGGAAGGGAAGTAAACGATTCGGTTGGTTTGCTAGCGATTGTTCGATAATTTTTCTACACCCATGCTTGATAATAAGCTTGATGAGCAACGAGAAAGACGATAATATCGAGTGTAGCGAACAGTGCAATGGCAAAGTATAATGGTGTATCACAGTGTGGGCTTTTATTCAAAACTAGAGTTGTGTAAATCTGATTCAGATTCATGAATCTGAATGAATCTCTGCCTTATAAGAGATTCATGAATCTTTCGCCGAGAGATTCATGAATCCTGAAGACACTCCAACTGATGAAAAGTCACCAGCCAAAAATGGGTTGAGGGACCCCTTGTTTTTTGGTCGCATTACCCATGCCTATGAAAGAATCGTGGAGATTCGTGACAGATCCATGATAGATTCATGAAGATTCATTAAGGTTGCGAAAGATTCATTAAGCTTTGAAGATTCGAATCCGCAAAGATTCATGAATCCATCGGAATGAATCTTAGGTGAATGAATCTCGCGAAAAGATTCATTAAGCACAACACTATTCAAAACATAACAAGCACGGAAAAGGAAGGCAACATTAGTTCGAAAACCTACCCTTTTATAAGTCGTACATTTTTGACGAAGCTTGAATTTAGTAGATTTAATTCCAGATCTACTACACATTTTAACTTTTTTTTTATGTATACTACTATATGTATTTTAGGTATATTAAAAACTCGAACAATACTGAACCGTCGATTCTGAAACTTTGCATACACTAATACGTTGACTGCCAAGCGTTTTTAGCACACTTTTTTAGTACAATCTTTTTTAATATAATTTATTTATTACATTCATTAATCCAACAATTTTTTGTACGCTAAACAAAAACATAGCTCCCCAAAGAAATGATATAAAATATTACTGTAATTTTTATGTTCCATTTTCATTAACTTATGGGTCAACAACTTTTTAGAACTGATTATTGCTCTCACAGGGTTTATACAACACGGTCATACCACAGGGTTTATACAACATGGCGAAATTGATAAAATACTAACCATATGCCGTTATTGCAACTATTCAAATGAAACATAACTCTCAAGTTAAGAGTTAAACTCCCTTCTTGCCTTATAAAAGGAACCCTAAAAGCCATATATAATCAATAGATAGGGAAATAAAATAAAACCACCACAAAAACAGCTCATCGTGGCCGATCTCCCATACGATTGCTGGTGATAATAGGTTTGTTAATGAAATAAAAACAATCTAGGCAGCCTATATACTTATCGCCGCACAACTCGCAGACCAACGAAGAGAAACGTGAGCCAGAGTGTGTACGATGCAATCTCATCTTCCCGTATCCAGGCAGCACCGAAGCACCAGCAGGAATGCGTCGGTGGATCCTATTCTAAATTGACCACACGAATTAACCGCCGGTGCCATCGTTCGATGCGTCGATCCTGGCAAGCACATTTTGCACCATCCGAAACAAAGACCTGCCCGCCGGTGGGTGATGTGGTTCCCCTGTTCCACGGCTACCTGCGCACATCTGCGAATCTCTTTCACACTAGAAAGGCGTATGAGAAGGACGAATGCAGCAGCAGCTTCATCGGATTCCAGGACGCCGGACGAAGCGATGCGTGATGGGGGGGAATGTTGCGGTTCTCAAATGGAAGCCTTTTTCCGAGCGAGAATGTTTTTCCATTTAAATCCCACCCCCGCCGTGGGTTGTGCCGGCTACCCCAGCCCGAGAAAAAAGAAAACGAAAAGTACGGACCGACGCATCGCATCGGAGTAGAAAGTCAAGTGGCAGAATCGATTTCGCATGCTGAAGCCCTGGTAAATGCTACGATGCATCATTGATTGCATTTGCTCGGCGCGGTGTCACTCGTCGTTCGCCATCTCCTGTCTCGCTTCCGGGTGTGTGCTTCAACGTCCTCCGGGTCGGCACCGTTTCGAGCGACGAGCTGCGTTAAAATGCGATCACCTCTCGGTGGTGCGAAACGAGCGATGTTTCTGCAGCATCATCATCGATTGTGCGTCGTACGAATCCGTGGCACCCCATGCGCGTTTTGCAAACCCGGACGATACCGAGTGTACTGCATTTCCGCCGTGGCCACAGCTGACTTACACATAAGGACGGCGTGTAGAACAGCGGGGCAAATTGAAGAGCACGTCGGATCTACGGTTGTTGGAATGCCTCTCCGTTTCGAGCCACTCGAGCTTTCGGTTCGTTCGGCAAACATGCTGTTTTTTTTTTTTAAGTGCGTGCTCTTCCCAGCCTGGTGCATCAAGCGCAGGAAGTGCATCCGATCGTCGGTTGGTAGGAGTGAATTTTCCATCCCAAGCACGCCCCACATCCCAAACCCCCCGATTGGGTCCAGTTTATTTCAATGATAAATATTTGAACGTTCGAAATGCGCTTCCGGACAAACATCCGGGATTTTGGATCCTTTTACATACGCATTATCACCAACGGCTTCGAACTGGCGCGAAACGGATGGATGGCAGAACCAGTGGTATATCCTTACGCTTTCTCTCCTTTTCCTTCACTACGCGTGAAACCACATGATACATATTCGTCCATATAAACGGATGGCTTATGCTGCGACGAAGGTTCGAGCTTGCGTCCGTTCGGTAAATGTTACGCATCGCAGCACTTGGATCGGGCCAACGTAACCCGAATTGGGGAGGGATGGAAAACACGAGAAGCTGCTTCGAACGATCGACCGTCCTGCAAATCCACGCTAAGCCACAGCACCTGATGAAACTATAAAAGGTTACTTTGGGGATTGATCTCACGATTGACACGCTCTGCGAGATGCTGAAAAACGCTCAACCCTAGGTTTTATGGGAGAATTGGTTTAAATTATTTTAGTTCAACGATTTCTTTTTAGTAACGTTAAGTGAAGTTTTGATCAAATTTAATTTATTCAAAAACATTTCTTTATTTCATGGAGAACATGTTTGCCAAAAAGGGAAGAATTTTCGTAGTTCCAGTTACGGGTTCATTTTCATGAAGTGAATCGAACAATCGCCTTCAAAACAAATGGACGCTCGGATATGAAAACATCGAGATGCGACCAAGAAGAACGTGCGCATCCAACAGTTTGACACCGAGTGTACATAAGGTCAAACGAATGATTGATAGACTCTCCCACCGGGAAGGGAATCGCTACAACCCTTTTCTGAATGCACGCACGTGTTCGCCCTGATTGCCCTCCACCCACAGGGCTAGGGGTTTTCACTTGGCATTTCCATTACACGAGTCGATCCCGTGGCAAATAGTTTTTCGAGTGTCCGAACTTCAATCAAACTGCTACGCAGAGAAAGGGATCCGGCATGCGGATACGGTTGGCCGCCGCAGCATCGTCCGAAGCCCCGGGAAGGCGATGGTTCACCGCGAAAAGTATGCCACCGGTCGGTTGGGGCATCCCAAATCCTACACGTGGCTGCAATCGATTGCTGCTGGAGCTCAGAGAGACAAAGCGGTTCGGTTCGCCCAGGAGACTTCCAGTTTTCGGACACGACAGGCTGACGAAAGTACTGGGAATGGAGCTGCCAAAACGCGTGGGCACTGTGTTTCATCCGCGCCGGTTTGCAGACGATGCCACTGATGCAATTTCTATTCCGATGGACGTTCGACGCGATGGACGTTCGAATGAAGGTAACCAACCAAACATTCCCCGCGCCAAGCTGACGGGCCGGGTCCATCGGACGAACTGTCGAGCGCATCAATGAAATTTTCTTGCACAGGAAATGTCATTTCGGGCCAAATATGACAACCAGCGCTAGGTAGTATGTGGCTGTGAACCATGTAGTCAATCGGAACTACCAACGCGAACGGAAGGCCCAGGATTACATTGTTTTAATTGCTATTGGTGGGTTAAATATCACTGACACGCCGATAGACAGGTGGGCTGCAAAAGTGCATTCACTTCTATCATATTCAGGCTGCAGAAACGAAGGCATTGAAATTTGATTTTAATAATCGACAACTGAGTTTGGAATCTTTTTAACATAGAGTTTGACGTCATAACAATTGAACAAGTTGTGGTCATTCCCCAGATAATATTGTTTTTCTTTTGTAAAGTTTGTAAGATTGTCTCAACATGTATTGACCACGACAAAAAAAAAAAAAAAAAAAATTACGTTTATCAACACTTTGACTGGCATGTCACCCAAAAGTGGGTGACAGCAAAAATCAGTTCTAAAAAGTTTTTGACCCATAAATAAATGAAAATGCAACATAAAAATTTTAGAAATATGTAATATCAACTCTTTGGGAAGCTAAGTTTATGCTAAGCCTTCAAAAATCGTTGGTTTAAAAAATGCTATAAACAAAATAATTTAAAAAAGATTGTACTAAAAAATTGTAATAAAAATGCTTGGTACGCAACGTGTTAAGCAAATCATATAATGCAGCTTAGATGAATTTAAAACAGCAATTAACTACTAAACACGTTGTATCTCAGACCGAATGGTGTCAATATCGGACGGTTTTCAATAAATCCACCGTACGGTCTCAATTTTGTTGATCAGTTTTTCACATTTTCTTTCACCATGAAGTGAACCATGCGGGAAACCAAAAAGCAACGACAGTCAGCAAATCTCTTGCCCTGCGTTCCAGCAACTCTTTGCCCTTACTCCATATCCATGGCGAACAATTTCGAACCTCCAACCTTCCCGGCACAGACCAAAGCAAACCGAGTGAAAAGAGAGGAAAAGTGTCACCGCTCCATGGAGTGGGGGGAAGGGGAAAATCTTAGAAACATTCCACCGAACGAAGAAAAGAAAAAACCGGCCCGTTAAAGGATCAGTGAATACGGTTCAGTGGATGGGGAAAGGGAAGAAAGGGTAACGGTAAGAAGGAAGCAAATTGAAAACGATGAAAATATGCTGACTTCGAGACTTCGAGCCCTACCTTCCCGGCGCGTCCGCTTCGGTCCCCCCCTTGTGTCTGTGAAGAGATTGCGTGCTGAGTGTGTTCGTCGCACAAACACGTGCACGGTGCGAAGAAAGAAAGGTTAAAAAAACCCTCGACGAGGCGTAATTGGGAAGACGAAAGGGTATTCGCCCGAACGAAAGGGAGTTCTAAAAGATAACGTTCTCCGGAGAGGTTCTTTCTCCTCCACCTGTGGACCCTGGAACCGGTGAGGTAACGGAGTGCAGGGCTTTGAGTGTATGTTTTTCCCCGGGAGCTGTTTTTCCAACCAGTTTGAGGGGGGATATTTTGTTTCGCTGGAGGAAGGCCGAACATTTTTTTGTAATCTTTTCACCCTAGTTTATTTTCTTTTCAAGCTCCCCCTGCGCCGAGGGCGTATAAAATAGATTCCTTAAGCGGAGCAAGACTTCCTTCCTTAGATCCTTAGATATCCACACTGCCCGGAAGGGGGGCGGGCAGGCGAGGGTCGAAAAGATTTCCATCGGTTTTGGTGTGAATGTAGAAAATTGGAAACCGGAATTAGGATCCGAATCACAGAAACACCAAATTTCTGCAGGGATAAAAGAAACCCCAGTGGAATGGGACGACGGTCGCGGAAACTGCGAACAGATAAGCCGGGGCGGAATATTACCACCAGAGTTTGGGTCGAAGAGAGAAAGCAACCCCCAGGTTGGGTGAACTTGGGAGACCAACACGACCGAAGACGCAACCGAATGGGAGTTTCCTTGCCATGGAAACGATTATGGGTTTTATGATGTTGTAGCAGCCCTTCCCAAATCCATACCATCAGAGGTGAACGCAGAGAAGCAGGCAGGGATCTCTGGAGCGTCCGTCCATTTCCCCTCCCGTCCTTTCGACCATGGGAAGGATTTTATTTTCTTTCCTCTCGACTTTTTTTCCCCCTTCTACTCCCTTTTCCCAGCAACTACAGGGCGGGAGTCGGTATGGTGGACGATTCGTTTTCGAGCTGTTTCCGTTTCTTACTCGCCTTCCTACCCAGCGCCGTCCGTCAGTTTTGCCACCAACTTAGCGGGGGAAAAAAATGGTCCGAAAGAAAGATACCGCTTGAAAACATATCCCCGGCGGAAGGGGCAATCCCTTTTTCGCGTGGTTTTGCTGCGGTACGATCAAAATGGGGAGCTCAAGCTTGCCGCAGCGGAACCATTGCGGAGCGGAAATCAACGGAGTGTGGCTGGAAAAATCCTTTCACTTGAGCGCGTCGGAACGAAGGAGGGGGCACGGGTCGAAGGTCGACAAAGGACGCACTTGCCGCTGGATAAAAGTGTAAAGGAAGCGGAAAATTATGTGCTGAAAACATTTCACGTAGCCCGTTTGCCACTTCCTTCTGGGGAAAAGGGCCGGAGACTACGGGGAAGGATGGCAACGCGTGGTAGTTGATGATGATGATGATCATCATCATCGAAGTCGAAGCCAGAGTTCCACCTTAGTGCGTTTTGTTTTTGTTTCTGGAGTATATACGATTTGAAGATAGCAATCAGTGTTTTTGGGTGAAGGTGGTTGCTAGTTGCTTCTGAAAGACTGTATAACAGAACACCAACGACAAGTTCTTCTTGAAGAGCTGCAGAGCGGAACGGAAAGTTGAAATAGCGAAGTGAATGACTGAGAAACATGGTTGAGGAAAACATAAGCAGTGTATTTAGATCCTATCACATTGTACCAAAAACGTGGCAGGAGGTACACAATAGAATGTTCATCACTTTTTGTAGAAGATACAAGATAACTTTCGTTAGGCTCACGATGAAACACTCATGATTAATCTTCTGGATGTTTAACACGTTGACTGTCAAGTGTTTTTAGTACACAGTTTTAGTGCAATCTTTTTTAGTAAAATATGCTTATACAATTTGTATGACTGACGGTTTTCGAAGACTAAGCAAAGACTTAGCTTCCCAAAGAATTAGTTTTTAATATTGCGCTTTCATTTTAATGTTGTATTTTCATTTATTTATGAGACAGAAACTTTTTAGAAATAATGGCGCTATCAAAAAAGATAGCCATGTCAGACAACGTGTTAAAGACAGTATTGGAAGATTTATTGGTTCAATAATAAGTATGTCTATTGAATATAGTTTTTAGGGAACTGGTTAACTACAACGGAAATTTTTTGAAAAGACAGCTTCTATTAGCTTCTTCTTATACTGTTTTTCAAACTTAACACGTTGACTGCCATGTCACCCAAAAGTGGGTGACAGCAAAATTCAGTTCTAAACAGTTTTTTACCTATAAATAAATGAAAATGTAACATAAAAACTATAGTAATATTTTATATCACTTCTTTGAGAAGGTAAGTTTTTGCTTAGCCTTCAAAAACCGTTGGTTTAATAAATATTATGAACAAATTATATTAAAAAAGATTGTACTAAAAAGGTGTGCTAAAAACGCTTGGCAGTCAACGTGTTAAAGCGTCAAATTAAAAATACTTTCTATATTCTCACCATAATGTTCGTATGAAAATTAGTGACCCAAGCAAAGAGTGGCACAACATTTTCATGATTCTACGATTTCTTAATTGAGACCGTTAAACCATCACAGGCATCGGGAAACTGAAACGGTTAATCGACTGTTCTTACCGCTTCCCGGGAACATTCGCAAAGGGAAATACTTCCCAAGAAACTTCTCACCGTCTCAGCCAAAGCTAAATGGAACCACGTCGGCATGTCAAGACCGCACAAGGGGCGGCAGATCAGGAAGCAGACGGCTATAATCTGCGAGTGTTAAATGATCAAAGCGAATGAAGATTCATTTACCCGGCGTCTAACAATTTTGTTTGGCTTCTTCAGGGCACCCGCACCAGCTTCCCCTACCATCTTTTCACCTCAACCGGTCCCCCAAGGGGCATCGTTGCCAGTTCCCAGCTGGTACTAATTTTCCACCAAAATACTCCGACTCGACCTCTCTTATACACCGAACCATAACCATCATCAGCACCGCAAAGCAAGTGTATCGAAGGAGGCGACAAATGGCGGTGGTTGGCGTATGGTTCTATACGTTTCTTTTCTTTCATCATCCTCACCCATCCTCGATCCACCCCAGCGAAAACCGACTCAACGTTTACCGTGCGCCTGTCTTTCAGACAGTTTTCCCTGGCGATGGATTCATCCCTCTCTTCCATACCGCTTCTTGCAGCCCTCGGGCGCCACGGGGAGGGGGAGGGGGGAATACTTAATGAATATAAATTCGTTTGAAATGTAATCAGAAAAGTAATTATCACGAAAACAGCGCGAGCTGCTCGTAAAGCAGCGACGACAAAGCGGTTGACGGGGCGCGGACGGGAGTGGAGTCGAATGAAATCTTGGAGCGAAATTTGCCAAATAGGCACAAATGGCCATGCCACGTGGGGTTTGGCATTGTTTTTGATCCCCTTTTCACCAAGCGCTCGGTACTTTTGTGGTGAAGCGTGAGAGTTCTGGGTAGAAGTAAATGTCTCAGCGAAGGTGATGAGCAAAAACCCGGATAAAGTCTGATTAATGGACGGTGAACATGAACCGGTTTGGTTTTTGATTAATACCAGCTACAAATTGGGTGAAATCTGCAATAACATGTCGACTTTAAACAACACAAATTCAACTGGGGATGAAATATATGGGAACAATATAATAACCACAAACAACTAAAATTAATATACTTACTCCTAAGTACGGATGGACGTATTTTGAAGAACTCACCTGAGAAAAGAGAAAAAAATTGATAAGACATCAGCACATGTAACATATTTTATTTAATTATTTGTTTAAATAACATGGTACGAGTACATTTCTTTTTTGAAAAGCTACCTTATATGATTCAATTCAAACAATTCGAACATTAACAAGAAGCATAACCATACGTAAAAAAGTACTGTTGGCAGCCTTATCTTTTTCCACAAAAAGCATTACTTAAGTTTCCTATACTTAACGATATAACTAAAAGAAACAAGTGCTGAAACATGTCGAAAACTGACAAATAAAAAGAAAACAGGCAGACGCATCGTACGAAGGTTGACAAGCTTCCGACAAATCTGTTTTGCCTTTCGGTCACCTCTGTTTTCGATTTTCATGTATTTTTCACGCTGCTATGAAGCTGGACGACAACACGCCCGATTGCAAAAAGGAAACCATTAAGTCCTTCTCGACCGAACGGTCATCGAAGCGTCGAAAACCCCGGCACGAAACAGCAAACGAACCGCTTACGCGACGAAACACCACGCTGATGACGCTCCAAAAAAGAGCTACCGATGACGATGATTATCATCGAGCGCCTCGGTCGGTCTTTTCCAAGAGTGGGAAAGCGAACACAACACAAACCAACAGCAAACGATGCTCAAATGGAAGGATTATTTTCTGTGTTTAAGCGAACTAAAGGTTATCCAATTTTCTCCCCATTTCGTGCTGCCGGACGAGTAGCGAGTAGAAAGCGGTTGCAGAAGAACTCGAGAAGATGTACAAACTCACCAGATCATCCCCGTTCCATCCACCGACCCCGAAGATAGTGGAAAAATAATACCGAGTGAAGCAAAATGAAAACTTTTCTCCAACTCTTGAAGCGAAAAACACAAATAACCAACATCGGCGAGGGAGACGCAAGACGTCTTTGGGGGAAACCGAGGGGAGGAAATTGGCAACTCCTGTAAAGAAATCTGACTCCTGTTATTCTTTTTCCACTTCCCTTCGGCAAAGAACGAGAGGATTCGAATTGGGAACATCTGCAGGGGGTTGGTGGAGCGAAAAGATGCTGGAAATTTAATTTGTCTAGCAGTTTGCTAAAGTGCCTTTCGGTCGAATAATGCACAGAAGAAGTATCAGAAGAGCGAAATCCTGCAGCCAGAGTCATCTTCGGTCCCCCCACCAGGACACAAGCAGCACCCTTTACGAAAGAGGACAATGGCTGAAGCAAAAAGTGAAGAAAGAGTGAGGGGCCAAAGCAGCAAAATCACGAGAAAATCTCCTACAGCGCTGGAAAACGCAATACCCCGGGATGGGAGTTGATAAATTATTCTCGACTAGAAAAACGAAACGTGCCAAGTGGTGATGACCTTTTTGCTGCCTGTTTGGTTCCGCTCGAACACCACTACTTATTTATTTAAGGCAAGAAGCAATTGGAAACGGAAAACGGAATTTAAATAAAGCATGCAAATTTGACTGGAATGCACGCAAGATAAGCAGAAGGAAACGGTTACAAAAAAATAGGGTTGATGTACTGAAGGGCTAAAAAGAAGGTTTTTGTTGCTTTTGATTCAATTCTATCTTTTGTTATACGAATTTTGGTACTTCTCTTGAGTATTGTTAAAACCTCCTATGCGATTTTTAAAAGAAAAAACGAATACTACAAATTTTCCGGTTCAATACTTAATTGCGACGAACAATTCAATAAATCCATTCCAAATAGGCACTTACATTTAAGATGGACAGTCTAACTTACGTTTTTCCATAATTAACTCTTGAAAATTTCATCATTCCAACCAACCTTTTAGATTAATTACAGGCAACCGTTTTTCCCCAAACAATAAACGACCGCTTGGCCATCCAAACCCGAGTTCATTGGAATTGGGAAAAAATCTCTCTCATCCCGGGTTGAGGAGGGTAATAAAAATTGTCTTCACGGACAATTCTATGCAAGCAAAATCTACACAAACCAAAGGCTGGCAACCGACGGACGGTCGATTTCTCAATGAAATATGTCCACCCCTTAATGGCAGGATGCAACATCCGGACGATCGGTACGGTTTTGCAAAGGAGCCACTTGTCGAGAATATTTCTTTCCATTTGGTTTTAATTAAGCGCGAATTTCACGTTTCCACTTGCACGCTAGCTACTGGGAAGAGAAAAAGACGGGACACACAAACACACACAACCCCTAATATTCACCCACCGTGCTTCGGAAGAGGGTGGAAAATCGCAAACCCTCACCGCTCACTGATGGGAAAAGCATATTCGGTCCCGCTTTTTTTTCCCCCGAGCGTTTTTCCTTTCTCAATCGTTTACCTCCAACCGCTCGCCACGCGGTGGAAAGGAGAGTAAATAAAACCGGGCGAAGGAAACGAGGGTCATTCAAATAAATTACCGGTGTCTTTTTCCGAGTCCGTATTGAAACCGTCCGAGACGCCTTTCCACCGTGTCGACGGAGTGGTTGGCTGAACTATGGCAAATGGTTCAACCATAAATTAGGCAGGGAATGTGGCAGTGGTTTGTTTTGTGTTGTAACACATTTTTATAAATCTACTTCATTCGATTTGGCTAAAATTCTGAAAAACAATAAAATTCATTCGAGTTTAAATTTGAGTTCCATTAATTCATTTCCCAAAATACGTATCCTTAATATTCCACAATTCATTCATTCCAAACCGAGGCCAACCAGATCCCATAGTGCACAAACATAACATCACCCGATTAATGGCGCGAACCGCGACCAAGAAGACCGGAAGCGGAAAACGAGAATCTGTACGCTTTCCATGGAGTGAAAAACAATTTTAATCACGTTTGCTTAACTTCATCCCTGCTCTATTTGGATCAAGCTAGATTCGGCCTCTCGTCGTCGCCATTCGGACCATTCTCGCCTTCCCACCAGACCCACCGCCCACCATTTCGCCCTTCGAAACACATCGAATTATCCGGCACCAAACATGCCGGCCCAGTCCATGGCAACGATAGGAAACCAAACTGGAAAAACCCGCCCCCCGATTGACCGAATATTCGCCATTTGAAGTGATTTCATTTTGTGGATTTGCAAACGGATCCCTTCGAGTTTCGGCACTACTCCAGCCTTCCTCCCGTTGCACAAGCATGCACAAACGCCAAGTTACGGGTGATGGGACAAGTGCCCGATGGAGAAGGGTGTATTTTGGCAGCAAACTTTGGCAAATTCCGCAAACGTGCGGGAAAGCGAGGCCATCGTGAAGCAAAGGGTGCGCACAAAGCGAGATCATCAACAGTTCAGGCCAAACTCAGTTCACTCACCCGAAACCACCCCATCACCTGGGCTGGGGGTGTTCGGGGAAACATTCCGGAGCCGGGTGGAAAAACGGTGGAAGGTGGGGGACATGGCCAGGCGTATCCGGACAAACGGGTAGCGTCGAACGAGAGCCATGCTGCTGCCGTACCGTTTTGCGTTAATTAGCTCTTCAGCACTTTTCCGTATCCGGTTACGGCGAAAGAAGGGAGGACAAACCCGAGGCGGATGCAAATGATGAAAATGTTCAGCAAGTGATGATCGAACAAGGGGCTGCTAACGGGCGGGTGGTGGTTTTTGAGGGGGAGGGGCGAAAACGGGAGACGAGAATGGATTTCAACCGGAATTCAAACCGAGCGCGGGGTTGGACAAGAAACCGTAAAGAATCGAAATAACGAGACCCTCCAAAGGCGATCAAACGGTTCGTATACACACACACACACACACACACACATACTGGTGAACCTGTTTTACGGAGTCATAAATGATACAAATTGTTCATAGGGAGAAAACTATTGAAAAACCTAACAGAAACAAATTCACCAACAATAAAATACTGAAACTTTGCTTCGCATGTTGTGCTGAAGAAATACTTATAAACTGTGTTTGTGCAGATTAAATTCAAAATAATTTGAGAAATAATACAAACGCAAATATTATTGCATGAAATATTCTAAAACTTTCGATTTTATCATCAAATTTTACATTCAGTGCTGAAAGAATATATTCCACTTTTCAATGAATATGTTAGATCTTCAGTTGCAATATTTGTAAGTACGTTACAATAAATAATTTTGTTTACCAATGAACGAATCGTTTATAACATGTTCATCTCTTCGGAATCTTGAATACTAACATGTAAAATCGGATATAAATTACCTCAGATATAATTGAATATCATTAGCCTCTTTCGCGTTATCAAAACAGGCACACAATGACAACATCTTTAAGCTTCCAACCAATTTCTATGAATAAAAATATATGCTAAAATAGCCTCCTCCACTTTTGGAAAGTGTTCCGAAAATCGAAAACAGTCCATCTACATAATTGCATCGCAATCAAATATTAAACAAACAAAATCTCAACCCACCACATCACCCACCCCAACAGGCATTTCAAAAATGATTTCCCTCTCTTCGTAGCGCAAAACGGGGGAAATTCGATACGGCAATCAAATTGTTACATGCATGCCCATCCCGTCCCCCTGAACACCAAACATCGCGCCACCGTCGTCGGTACACGGGTTTATGGTTTCAATATTGATAAGAGGTAGCCTTGTGCATCCCCTCGAGTATCGCCCCTATTTGAGCCACATCAAGCAAGCGGTGCGTGCTTGCAACCACCCTTAAATCCCACCCCGAACGGTTCGGAGAGACCAACAGGGCGGGAGGCGGTTGGCAAAGTAAAACATAATGCGTTTCAAGCCGATTGATGCCGGGATTTGCTATGACACGGGGAATTATGCTGTCAAGCCAATGGCGGCGTGTGTCTCCAGGGAAAATTCGACTCCCTCGGTGAACGTTCGACCGTTGCATGATGATGCCGGTGACGATGATGGTGTTGCCCCCCGATGACGACAATCTACTGCCAAAAACGGGGGGAGGACATCCGTGTGTCATATATTCTGGGGGCGTGAAAGGTTACTTCAAATGCATTGAATGTTTCCATAGAAGATATTAACATGGCGTTGTTCAGGAACCGATGGGTTCATTTGAGTGGTGAAACGAGCATGGAATGAATAAATTATCCAATAATTTCTTTCCATCCAAAACTAGTAATAAGATACAACTTTGATGATTGTCCTGTCGGTAGTTAAAACAATCCATGTCAATACACTATGACAATAACAACATATGAATATTAACACGTTGAATGCCATGTCACCCAAAAGTGAGTGACAGGAAAACTCAGTTCTAAAAAGTTTTCGACCCATGAATAAATGAAAATGCAACATAAAAATTATAGTAATATTTTATATCAATTCTTTGGGAAGCTAAGTTTTAGCTTAGCCTTCAAAAATTGTTGGGTTAATAAATGTTTTAAAAAAATTAAATTTAAAAAGATTGTTCTAAAAAAGTGTGCTAAAAACGCTTGCCAGTCAACGTGTTAATGAACATTATTAACTATAGGTTTTAGCCAATACAAAATCAATAAAATTTATAATTTGGGAAGAGATTGATATAACAAAAATGTGTCCCAGATGTGTAAGAATCAACTAAAACTCATTTGAAAACAACCTTCCTCCACTACAAACCCTTGCGCACGTGCCATTCTCGACAAACACCGCACGCTTTCACTTCAAAGTCCGACGGTGTCGACTGCTAATTGCTTCATTGGACTCCTCTAGACAGTTAGTCAAGCTCCACCGGTTTGGAAAAGGTGCAGACGGACCACGAAAGAAACCCTGTGTACACTACGTTCCGTGTCTTCACCGTTATGGTCCCTTTCCCTCTCTCCCTCTCTCTCTCCCTCACTCTGGAGACTAATGTTCGTAGCCGACGGCAGAGAAGCTGGCAACGTTTCAACAATTTAACAACGCAACCGTAAAACCAACTCCTAAAAACCACACCTCATCCATCCTTGATTTTCTTCCTGCTTCCGCCGCCACCATCATCGCCACGAATGCCACGCGTTAACCGTCCTCCAACCGTCCGTTTAGAACAGTAACAATTTTACGCTTCTGGCCATTTTGGGCTCTTCCGCTCGTTGCCTCGAGCCTGGAGAAAGATGGGTAAGCTTCAACGAAGAGGAAGAAGATATTCCAGCAACAAATACGTGCCAACTTTCGCAAACCAAGGCTCTCTCTCTCGTCCCATTTTTCCGGAACAGTCTTCCTTCGTCCGGTAGCGTTGCCGAACGGAAGCAACCCCAAGACAATTCCTCCGTGCGGCCCGAGGATCGTTTTAACCGTATTTAAAGACTCTTTTCTCTGCCCGAAGCTGCCCATGGAAATGAGATACCATAACACACAGACACCCACCCACACACACACACACATAAATACATGCAATATAACCTGGAAAATGCCCCCTGGGGAGCGGATGAAACGAGCAGTGCCACCGACGCCGTCGACGACGACGACAATCGCATCGACACGAAACACACACACACACACACACAAAATCCTCCACCACCACCTGCGGCCACACCGATACCCCTGGACAGATTAGATAATAAACGAAGTGAAATTAATTAGCTTATCAACGTGCCCGGAATGGTTGAGCGGCTCACAAAACAACTGGCAAATTAAAACGTGCGGCGTCCGCCCAGCAAGAAAAAGAAAAACAAAGAAAAAAGGACGAGAAAATACATCGGCAAATCGGCAAACGAGCCAACTTTGCCGTCACCGTGCGAAATGATACGTCCCCTCGTATAACTGCGAACCGGTGGAAAGTGTGTGGACTCTGCGAGCGCCCACTTGCTTCAAGAAAAATCGCAAAATTACTGCAGCGGGAAAACAACATTTAATGATAATGATTTAAGCAGGCAAAGTTAATTTGATACGACACGCCACACGTACCCAGGCCTGGCATCCTGCGAGGGCGTTTAGAACTTCCGAGAAGTAAACGTTTACGTTTAGCTTCAAGTAAGTTGCGAGTTGCGAATGTTAAATAACTTTTTGTCTTCGGGCATTATTTTTGTCTAATGGAGACGCCCAGTTATTCACGTTGGTTAGTCGACATACAACCTTGTTAATATATGTGCTTGTAGTTTTGATGGTCCTATAGTTGTATAGATTACAACACATTATCAGAGAGTAGCTTACACCTGTATAAGTGAAAGTTCACTTAAAATTGTACAAAAAATCTTAATATAACACCCAACATGTAAGATCGTAAGAAAATCTGAAGAGAACTCTGTGAATGATCGAATTGAATCGATGATGACTGTAATTGATGGGTATAAAAATATAAACAGTTAAAACGCAAACAAATTATAATTTACATATAATTTAGATTCCTTTCCCTTAACGTTTTCGCAATGCATGTGGAACAAATAATCCCAAGTAACATTGCCAAGACCTATTAGACTTCAACAAGTTTTATCAATGTTTTAACATGGGTGTACCAAGTCCAATTGGTTTTATAGAGGTTTCTCAGCAGGCAAAATAGTTTTAATAATTTTGACATCCTTAAAACCTTTTGAGGATAGCTATAAAACCGCTCATTAAGTCTAAAATCTTAGTAGACTTGAAGAGTCTGTAAATACGCTGTTAAGTCCTTCTTAAAACCTTCTCTTAAAACCAATCAGTGATTTTTGGTCTAGAAAAGGTTTTAAGGGATGGTTTTGACAACGTTCTGTAGAGTGGGCCCTCTTACACTTAAAACGGGTTTATGAAGGTTTTATCACAGCCTTTAAGATATTTTACTCTTAAGATGAGACTTAATTATGAGCATGAACAACATCGTTAGAACCATGATAAAACTTAAAATGTTACTTGGGAATGTTTCGCTAAAAATATGTAAATTATTGTTCCAAGAAGTTCTTCTTTTAAAAACTCTCTTTCGGGTTTCCCCGGTAAGCCAACACACTGGCCTGGAAAACCATCGGTGATGGCAATGATATCCTGTTTCCTACTTTCGATCTCATTTCTTCATCATGTTCCTCGCACAAAGAAGGTGCTCGGTTCTGCCGTTACGAAATCATACGAACGATTGCGGTTTTCCGTGCGGTACCATTGACGAGTCAGTGACGAAAACGATGTAGGAATTTCTTCAACCATCACTCGAAGTCACTGGTAGCACCATCATCATCATCATCGTTCGCTCTCGCGTCTGAAGAAAATCCTGGCAAATATACAAGCCATTTCAAGCGAGCCTCAAACCTCGCCCGTCGCAAGCTTGTGATCTGCCATGTCACTCCCTCCGTCGGGTGGTTTTCTCCACTCGAAGGTAGATAAACTCTTGACGTGAAACAACTTCCTTTCTGCCGGTTTCCACTTTGTGGCATTACATTCCACTTATCCCTTCCCTTTTTTCCGCCGGGTGAACGGTGGGGGAAGGAGAAAATCTTTCGTCAGCTTTTTGGCTCCTTGCAGCATCACACCCTGGAGCCAATCTTGCTTCCCCGTACCAAGTCGTTTTCTCAAGACGAGACACGACACGACCGCCCCGTTCTCTCTCTCTCTTTCACACTGCCCACTTACGCTCACTCTGTCTCTGCGCAATTCGTTCCACACAAAAGTTTGGCTTTCGACAGTTGTGGTTTTCTATCCGTTCCCTTCCGGTCCGCCCATTGTTGCCACTATCCCCCTCCTTGGCCAAGACCAATTTGAGCCAAACATCCAACAACTTGACGATAAACCAAAACTCTCGCCCCCTTTTCTCCCTTGTCTTTCCGTGTTGCCCCGAATCGTCGGTGCAGCTCGTCACCATGTTTGTGCTCTCTTACAAGAATGTTTCTGCGGTTTGCCAGCATTCCCGGGAGCGCCGCCCCACACACCTTCCGCTTGCTCGTGTACGCTCAAAAATCATCACCCACGGCAATCACCGATCCTACCCCACCCGACTAAACCTCCCTCCGCCATTGGCAGCGGTTTGGGCTCCCGTTTACCCTTCAGCTTGTGGTTTCATGGAGCGAAGCTCTACGATGTGCGGTTTTGCTGTGAGCATCAAGTGCGAAACTTTATTTAAGCTTCACCAAATCAAGCACACATACACGCCCACACGCCCACACGCCCACATGCAACCTTATGTACTCTCAACCGTACAACGAAACACAGCTCCACTGGGTTAACTTTCTTGAACATTCCTTCCGGATGCGGTGGAAAATGGGTGGAATACGGACTTTGAGAATGATAGCCAGAGTGCCAGATAAACCAGATGGGAAAGACTCGTTTGTCTTCGGTTGTGTTTGAAAAATAATCGTATTCCTCTTTCAGAATTTTAAATTGCATAGTTCATAAAAAATATACCATTTGTTTTTGGGAAGCAAGGATACACTTTAATAAAAATATTAGGATCACTTCAGTGATTATTTAGAAATTAAAATCATTTAACTACAACATCACTGTAATGTACATCATAATTTGAAACACAGTTACATAGTGAAATACGATTATTTAAATTATAAATTGAAAATCAAGGTACAAAATATCTTGACTTGAACTTGAATCGTATTCGTTTGCCGTCAGGTATAATTGGTTTGTTATATAAAGTCAATGGAAATAACAAAAGTTTTGTGGTTCAAAATGATGTTTATTGAGTTGTCTTACAAATTTTTTACAAAGTGTATCCCTTTTTTAATGCTGACATATTGCCCACAATTGAAAACTCCTGCCAAATTACCCTGAATATGTTAAAAATCAATCCGGCTAAAACTGTCCACTTTCCACCGCGACAAAAGCAGTTGAAAAGTTTATCCCCGTTTTCTTTGCTGCTCCATCAAAGTTCAGCTTCATCGCCACCCGAGATTCGGTAAGTCGTTCTCGTGGTTGGTTGCCACGAGCAAGTGGTTTATATCTCCATTTCCACCCATTTCACGCCGACGGCACTCGATCCTCGAACCCGACGCAAAAACTAACTCCCAGCCGGAACCGAAGTTTTGTGGAAAATCTTAAAATTCGTCCGCGAACCTACAAACTACTGCCACCGCTTCTGCTCTCGCTCCTCCATGCGGCTGGGTGATTAGGTTTAGGGGAACGAATGGGAAGCGAAAAGATTGCCCTAACGTTGACGACCCTTCGGTGTTCGGGGGAGGGATCTCGACTGGAATTTTGGGGATAGACGAGGAGCACAACCTAAAACACTGGGAAGGGAAGAACCCAAGAGGCGGGAAGTTCGGTTTGAAACGCGGCAAAAGGCAAAACCTCATCATTCCTCAAGAAAGCCAGCAAGTGAGAATCGCGACTGGAATCGGAGCGCTCGGGACAAGCTTTGAATATTTAATCACTTTGGACGAAGCGCTTCAGAAGTTCGAGAGTTGGAGAGGGGGAGTAGAGTGTTGAAAGTGGGAATGAAAATTTGTTTGAAATGAGACACCCCAAGCGCGAAGGGACGCAAAGGGCGTACCGAATTCCTGCCTGCTCCTTCTGCCTTCCTCCAAGTCTTCTCCCGTTGACTATCAATGATGGCGATATGCAAATTGTGTCGGAGGTGAAATTAACCATACAAATTAGAATAATACACCGGGCGTCGGGATGCGAACATAAAAGATGGCGCTCGGGAACGAGGCGGCGAAGCGAGGGCGACGCCGTCGGAAAGCAGCTTCTGGAAAAAGTGCACAAACACCGCGCCGGAACTCGGCGCCCTGTAGCGTTTAGTGTTCCGGCAACGAGATGTTGGGTGGGGTGGAGGGAGAGGGGGGGGCAGCCGGGTCGGGATACGGACGGAGTGAAAATACAACATCATCACCCAACAAGTCACACCAACACCAAACTTGCCCGTTCCGTTTTCTTCACTTCGCCCTCTTTGCTGCTTTTGCTCGATTTTCAAACGAAAATGATTTTCCTCGCGCCGGATGGTGGGAGGGTTTTGAGGAGAACTTTATCCGATCCTTTGTGGAGCGGTCGGGCAGGGTGGGAGGAGTTCGTTTGCGGTGTGAAGGTTAGCAGAAGATACGCTTCAGCGGCTTTGGTCTTTTCTCACCACGCTTTGTTTGCTCACCAAATTGTGCCTCGGGGGATTTTCCGGGTCGATGGAGCAGGGGAAGGGAGTGAAGGGGGGTGGGGTCATGCTACCGGGTTTTCGGAAGGAAAATTATGTCTTTTTTATGGACCACGGAGGGCTTATCCAACCAAGGAAATGGAATAATGTTTGCGCGAGGTGTGAAAGTGGTTCGGCAAGAAAATAGAAATAAAGCACTATTTGTTGTGTTAAACAACAATAATTAAAAATTAATTCCACTTTCAACGAACTTCTCTGAAGGCACCATTCTCACAAACAAACATAGTATTAAGAAAACAGTTTCTATGTACACCTACACACTTAAGTACACTACCCACTAAACCGAAAAGTTTCTAAAATTTGCCTTCAATCCTTCAAAGGTTTTAAATAAATATTCATCGTATTCAACAGCTTCAAATGACTAAATAATCTAAGCGAAAACATTTACACAGTTTTAAAAACTATCGAATGCTAAAAATATTATTTATAGTTAAATTTAAACACATATCATACAATCCAAATCAATGTACTAAAACAATCCAACCAATGGTTGATAAACTGGCAGCTATATGTACTTGTTCGTGAAAAAATTATCCACCGAAAACAACCGTTAACCACACGATTCAATAACTTCACACCGCCATTGTATGCATTTGTCCACAGCAATGCGAAATAATATGTTGTTGGGAACGATTCCAAACCACCTTCATTATTTGTCAACTATTGGGATCGCACAAGCATGTTGCGCGTTTGCTTCCTGCAGAAAATTCCTCCCTTCAACAACCCAATGGTTCCCTTCGTACCCGCAATCGTTTTCGAGGTTGACAATGATGGATGTCACCAAATTAACCGCACCAACCAATAAATAATCAACGCCGGGTTTGGCAGCAGCACCGGGCGGAAAGCGGTACGAGCACATACTTGGAAAATGTAATAATTTAATTACCATTTTCAGCCGAAGTAGTAAACAATCGACTCCACCGGGTGGGGTAGAGAGGACTGAATATTGCACGACAGTATGAAGGGGGAGACAGACTCTCTGAGCCCCCGCAAATGGTTCGCGCCCGCAAGGCAGTAATTATCAATCATTCATTAAAATGTTACCACATTATTCCATCCAACCGACGCCCGGTGACGACTGGCTGTTCATCGTGGCGTACACGGCGGCAGAACAGAAACGACACGCATCAACCGTCATCATCAAACCAGTAGCGCAGCAAATCGTGCCCCGCAAATACCGAGTTGAGTGGATGGGGTTATCCCCCCGCGCCATACGGAGGATGCTGGAAAATTGAAACTGGAAGCGCTCGGGGAAAGCGTCAACCACCTGCCAGCGAGGGGGAACTTTGATCAACAGCACGTGGAACATATTTTGATTCGGCGAACCGGATGGATGGTTCGGTGCCCGGAGGTTTGTTTGAACCGCAGGATGGAGCAGCACATCATCGGCAGCGGTGAAAAATCACACGATTTTCGGATTACCAACCACGGGGAAAGGTGGGGGAGGGTGGATGAGAGCGTCAGGATTATTTTCCAAATGAGCGAATATGACAAGTGATACCTTACACGATATATTCGTAGATTCGTTTTGTATCAAAATGAAATGATTTTAATTATATCCTCCAATTTCAATGAAGCTACCAAAATGGACAAATCCGAACTTATTGGAGTTGCATAACAAGTAGTTACCTACTAATTTTTTTTTTTTTAAAGGAAATTGAAGCTTTATTATGTTTAAAAATATTTACATGTGTAGAAATTTTCCTTTACAGGATGGCAGCTACTAAGAATTTACTTACATCTCTTGAAGAGATGGTTAAAGATTGTTTAATGGACTGGTTCTTGCTTTAAAGCTTGACACACTTTACATACTAATTTATTGCTACTCGTATTAATCTTAAACTAGTTTATTTACTTATAAATCTAAGTTACGAATCAATCCATGAATTGGTAGGAGATATTAAGTTCTTGTTGGTATACTTGTATTGGTCAACTGAATGTTGATCCGTTCCACTCCAGCAAGCTCCAGAACCTCCAGTGAAGGCTTAACATCATTTTTAGTATCTTATTTGCTCTGATTTGCAACTTCTTTTTGTGTGTACTAGCACACTGCGACCATACTGAAGATGCATAAAGTATCATTGGAATTATTATTGTTTTATATATCAGTAATTTATTTTTAGAATTGAGCTTCGATTTACACAAGAAATAACAAAAATCTTGTTAAGAACATATACAACCGAGCTTCATAAAAATACTGTGACAATTCATGTTGTCAACAGTTGTCTCATGTTTAAAACATATGTAGGACAATTTTGAACGATAATTTTTCGATTTTGAAAAGTTATTTCAATTCTATCAAATGTTTCGGAGCTTTTTGGCGAAGCTTTCGATCTCTCAAGCTCAATCTCTTTTCGTCCTAAAACTCACGTAAAGCAATTACCTATGTTTCTTCTTAAGAATTAATTAGCCATTCTTGCAATCTACACCATTGCAAATTCTTCTCAACTCTTTCGTGTTTCGTTTCGCGCTTTGTTCAACCGGTTTTGAGAGTCTTTGCATAAAGTCGTTTTTATCCATTGTTCTGTTTCTTTGGCACAAATGCACCGGAATCGCATCACATTCCACGACAGACACTGGTCGTTGTTTGTAACGACCGAGAAAGGCAATCATCAGAAAACACAAAAATTGCCATTGCATGAGCGAACCGAAAACGAGCACTCGCTCACCCCTCCATCCTCCCAGTGACCCCGCATCTCCTTCCGACGTTGGTGCTTTTTGTTTCTCCTGCTGCTAACGGCAGGCCTTTTCATAAATATTTGCCATCGAAATTATGACAGTCCTCGACGCGCGCTGTGTGCGACTTTGTTGCATTTGACTTAATTGGCCAGTTTGGTCGGGCGTCATCCTGCTCGATGCCTCCCTTAAGCCCACCTCCCTCCCTTTGCCATTCCCGTTAGTGTGAGTAATGATGTTGTGAAACCGAGCGATCCAACGGGGGGCGGCAGGTTTGGGGCGCAGCCCGAGCGCAATTTTAATTGCCAACTGCTTTTATTGGTTTTTGAGTAATTTATTCATTCATCCACGGTCTCGGTGTGCCTGTTTTTCTACGTTTTGTTCAAACAGCCAGCCGTGGAGGCAGGAAGCGGCCGGGTGGTGATGGGACACGATCGACCGCAGCCGGTTCCCATCCGGTGCAGCTGCGTCTTGCCGGCACCACCTCCATATTCCCCGCCCTACCGGAAAACGGCGTCCGGTAATTGGGTGTATTAAATTAAAGTGGTGTGAAACGATTAATGGCACAGGTTCCGTCGAGAAGCGATGTTCGAATGTTCAATTGTTAATGCACGGTGGTGATCGCGCGTATCTTGTTCGTGGATCCGGTTTGGTGCGCCCGTGTGTGTGGGTGCGGGACCGCGTAAATCGTTTTTCACATTGTTTTGCTCGAGATCATGCACATTTACAGGCAGTGATTAGCACAACGGCAAAATGGTTTCGCAGCGAGCGCTGTATAATCACTCTATTATTTTACGCTAATCGTCGAACATGCATTTACCGCACGCCTGAGGTCGTAGGGTGTCAAGTTTGAGTCTCCGGAGTAACTCAAGACCGTAAACGTTGGGCATGTTGCTAGACAACTATTTTTGCACTGATTGATCAATATTCTAAATCAAGGAACAATAATGATTTTCTAAGCAAATTTTTACGGAAAAATATGTTCCACGCCAAAAACAACTTATTGCACCCCATTTTGATTGACACGTAACGATAAACAAAAATAATGACACGGGAGTGAAAAACGATCGTTTATGCACCGAAAGCCTTAACAAAAATCAAAGCACGACCCCTCGTTTTATGATTGCTTTTCGAAAAACCCATGGCCAGATTGCGTGCCTCGTGTTTATTAGCAGAAACACCCAGAAAGGGAAACCCTTCAATTTTATTACTATTTTCCGGTTGACACCGGGGATGATTACGGACGGCCTATGAATAATGCCAAAATGACACCGTTCCAAAGCGGAGCGTACGGAAAGCGTTTTAAGCGCCAAGTTTCCCAATCGATACCGAACGACCACTCCCTCCTCCCCACCGGGGCAAAACCAGGGCCGGAGGGCAGGACAAGGTGGGGCCTGAAATTGAGTTCAGCGAATACCGTGTGGCTTTCCACCCCGCACGCGGTAATCGGTTTAGTTTAGTCTTTACGCTGACTTAAAATGATTACATTTGTTAGCCCCGAAGGTCGACCGCCGACAAGAAGCGGGAATCCATAGAAATGGGGGTTCGTTTTGTTTACTTTGCCTGCTGGGAAGAAGTGAAGCTGCCTCGAGGGTGGAATAGTTTTTGTTGTCTTGTTTTTCTTCTTGTGTAGCGTACATAAATAACGTTGGCGTTTGCAAACGGAAGAATTATGGCAATTCGTGAACGTGGAACGTGTACGAGCGTCAAATTATAACTGTATAAATACGGATACATAAAACTAGACATAGTATGTTCACTGAAATATATTTAAGAGATTTTTGTAAAGTACGGAACATTTTTATCCGTTGCCTGATAGGATCAACTATGTTTTTCCTTTAAAAAACTAACATACCATCAAGTCAATTTGTACCTCCACCTAAAGGCACTCCATTAGATGACCCAATTTTCCCTTTGGCTCAATAGTTACGCCACCCTTTTTTTCCCCGACGTACGATGGGAGCGCACACTGCATAACAGCTGCATCACGGTACTCCATTCACCGTGGAATGCATTGCACGCCTGATTGTGGCAAACGCTGGTCACCTAATTATCGCCATTCAAACAATTCCGGAGAAAAGCTCGCGAACCCGCAAACAACACGCCCAGGTGGCGCTCGGAAAAGGGAGGGTGCGGCGCCGGGCACGGTCAATCGTTTGGTCAATGTGCACAGCTGTTACATCAAACCCGGTCAGAGAGCCACCCCCCACCGGGTCCCAACACATCCGCCCGCGTCCGGCGGAGTCATTTAATTGGCGAGAAGCATTACGAAATAACACACCGCACACATTGTACACGGTGCAGCGGTGAGAGAAGGGGGAGAGGAGGGAGATACAACCCGCCCGGACGGAGAAGGTGGGGTGAATCATCTAAGCATCATTAGCATACCGCATGTACGCGATTAAAGTGTAATTGCGCGAATCGACAGCTTTCGAGTTCGAGAGCGTCACACTAGCGGAGCGCTTAAAGCGTCAAGCGTCAATTGGCGAATGCACTTTACGGCACTTTACATTACGACGACGACGTGAGTGCAAATGCATCCAATCAGCTGGAGCGGGGAGGGTGAGGGGAGGGGAGGGGGGTAGGAGACAAAAAAAATAGCTTCTATCGATGGTGCGGGCGATAACAATCACACGGGCAATTAATTATCTTAATGCATCGATTTCCGCGCATTTCCCACCATTGTGGTTGCGGGATGCGAGTTACAACCCGAAATGGACGCAGGGACGACGGATCGGCAAGAAAAACAATAAAACAAGAGAATGAACCTGTAATGAAGCCGACACGGCACGAACTTCCACTTTTTGTGTGCTCGCCAACTTGCAACAATTTGCCATTTTCCATTCCCTTCTCGACGACACTCGGGTCGGTGGACAAGCGGCAGTTTTTGTTCGCATACAAAAGCGAGCTTCATGTTACATGAATACACCGAGAGGCAGTCGGTGATTGCATCCGCGGAATTTGCTTGCGGATGGATACATTAGTGCAATCTAGATGCAGTCAATAAGAGATACCCATCGGAATAAAGGGCAGGCCGCAGCCGCAGAAGAGGAGTAATTAAGTCCGGCACAAAAGCGCACGGTGTCGTGAAAGACACGGTTTGTCCACATCTTCCAACGGTGTCGTGTCCCAGATGTGGCGAAAGTTAGAAAAGGTTATCTGAGTGATGTTTAACTGGAAATGAGTATTTTAAAATGAATGGAAACCCGGGATATAATTTATGATATAACGTTAGTTTTATACATGTATGAAACCAACCTTCAGCTATAGCCATAAGGAACTCATTTGTAATACTATGTATATACTCAGTACATCCAGTATTGCTAACATGAGGAGTTCGAAAAGCACAAAAGTGATATTGAGCAATATAGTTAATTATCTTGAAAAGGAAATTTCACAACATACAAGAGTTAGAGTTAGATAGTAAGAGACTCACGAAAAACAGCTCGAACTCTAAAAACTGTCCTCTTTTTATCTTAAGTTGTAAACAAATAAGAATTTATGTGAATCTACTTGAATGCAGAGTCTTACACTTTTGTTTTACACTTGAACTACTTTTGGTTCATGTTTTAATTTGTTTGAACTAAAACTTTAGCTTTTAAGCTGTTAATTTGGAGGCAAGATGCTGCAAGAATATAAAACAGTTTTTCAACTTGCAAAAAGTAATCTTTAATTTAAAGCAAATGATACCGGGTACTTATATTTAAAGATTTTTCAATGGATTGTGGTTCAATATTTTTGGGAACGGAAATGATGTTATGATACAGAAGAGACAAATTTAAACAAACTGAAAAACATCTAATGCTTATCTTTTCTCGTTAGCTCCACTTGAAACTATGCACATCAATCCCAACAACTGTCGAATACGACTTTAGTCAGGAAAATTGACTACTTTGTTCAATTCTCTGTATTTTGGAGGACTTTAAATGCGGGTCAACAATACCAAAGACCAGACCAATGGAATCTTCTTGTTCACATTGTCCACTCAATGTGACGTTTCCAATTAGCTCGATTTCTCTCAAGCGGTCCCTTACCTTTTCTCATATTTCATTGGGTTTGTAACCCATCAAAACCCCGACCACGGTTGGATAATTACATCAATTATTTTCGTCACTTTCACAACCTCGCGACCTTCTCCTTTCGACAAGAACGGAACCGAGCGAAACATAAACCTGACTTCTCGGGGTAACAGAAAACCCAGATCTGTACATGAAAGTGACCGAGGCGTAAGGTGAAAGTTTCATTCAAGAAATTAAGCGGATTACAGCGATGCCGACGACCAAACATTAAGCTGCCCCTCGGTGGCTTGTTAACCCCGGCGGGAAGCCACACACCACGGAGCTGGAGGATAAATCCTGTTTATCGATTTTCTGTTAGGTTTTCATTCTTTATGTACAGCACACGCTCATTCCCAGCCGTCTTCCGGTTTCGCTCCACCCGCTAGCAAAGAGACGCTGGTTTTGGGAATGTTTCATTTATCCGAAGGTTACATTATCGCTCCGGAGCTTATGCCATCGATCGATTGCCTTTCAACGGTTCGACGAGGGTCTAGTCACAAATGTTTGCTCCTTTTAAGCAACGGACAGTATCCAGAAACTTTTATCATTATTCGGATGATATGTTTTCCAATTAATTTCACAACGAATGAGCCGCTATTAATCCGCCTTAAACGGACCATGACGGATTGACTTAATTGGTATTCTGTCCTTGATTCCATCTCATCATAATTTTATATATAACGACTCTGATTGGAAAACAATATACTGCTGCATACCAATACAAATATGTTATCGAAGTTGAAATAAAATAAACCTTATTGCTTAAACCCTTCTGACACTGCGCAACCATTTGGTTAAACTCATAAATTTTGCTGCTCTTCCAACGAAAGCATACAACAAACACGCCAATGCTGGCAGTGAAAATTGATTCCAATAAGTGTCCCGCTTGGGGCCACCTTCAAACCTTCCCCCATTCCCTCCACCGATTCGAGGACTGATTCAACCCAGAACTGAACATGCACGAACGCTTTTAACGTCAAAACTGACAATGCATTTCAATGTCGCAACCGGGAACCGCATGTGCACGCGATGCAAGTGCATGGAAAATCGACCGTGCACGTGCCTTTGCAAACACAGTTGTCGGCGAGCGGCGGACCAGCAAGTCCGTTTCTTGTTGCCGAAGACCCGGGCGTGGGGTGGCGTTGGTCGCGGTGGCGATTAAACAAATATTTCTTCCCCTCAATTAACTTGCGGATTATACGACGGACATCAATTAGCATGCAATTTGCATAGATAATCGTGGTCGGCGGTGAAGCCGATGCAATCCGGCTCTTCACAAGGCAAGCGGCGTCAATAAATGGAACACACGTCTTTCGAAAACGATCGTATGGATTGCGATCGAGGATGGCTTCAGAAGGCGCTCCATTTCTTAACTGGAAAACAAAAGCCGCCGTCAAACGACGCTGAACGGAGAAGCTGAAAACACACGCCAGGCGTGTATGGCTAATCGCTTTATTAGGAACCGTTGGGAAAAAGATGGCTAACGAGATGCGATTTAATTTTTCTTCATTCCATTTTTCCTCGTTGCTTCCGTCGCGTTCGGTCAAGTAGCGAGCAAAAGCGTTATTTTTCACGCTTCGCAGACTCACAATGGGAAAATATGCTACCGCCATAAGCAAGACGTTGAACTTACGCGGCCCAATGCTTCGGGCATCTTTTTGGTTCCTCCGTCGTTGCATCATTATTTATGGATGCAAATGAACCAACGAATGATTCATTAACGTCCACAATGAGTGCAATATTTGTCTTCCATCTGAACACTCGCCATGCGTCTTTGGTATTTTCTCAGCAGTTTAAAGTAGTTGATTACATACCTGAAAAGAAATAAAAATACAAACATGATTAAAAACTGGAACATTATGCCACGAACTATTCTTATTATCGTACGTTAAATTGTTGAGTGGGTTTTAGAAGATTTAGATTAAGAAAGAAGGTACTATGTATTTTAAAAAAACGTACACATATTTCTGAACTATTAAAATATTACTTTATTTTATTTGCAAACACAATTAATAAGTAACGAAACAGAAAAGACCATATAAAGTTGCATGTTCTACATGCTTCACGGAAGGATGCCCATATCTTAAAGTTGGACTCTAAAATGTTTTATTATTCTCATCAACTACCTTTTTACGATCCATACCATCTTTACGACGAACTTCTTTGGCTTCACGGGAAAAGATCACGAGCCGAGATCGCACTGCTTGTAAGGAGCTTCATTGGGATGCTAATTTCTTCAAGCCGCAAATAAAAGCTCAAAGGGCATCGAGTATTTTCGTAATAAAACAACTGCATAATCATTTAACAAACATGCAAAACAGGGTAAAGCATTCGTGATGTTCTCCAGGAACCCAACCCTCGTCGCTTCTTTGTCCCATGCCTGATGATATCCATATGGAAAAAAATAATTAGCAGACTGATTAACGAAATAAATGGTTAGATTATAAAATGCTCCGAACGCTGCGTATGCGAAAGGTGAACATTGGCAAGACATTTTGGAAAATGTAGAAAACAGGAAAGTCGAAATCATTTACATTTCGAAACGCGATACACGTTCTCACACTCAAACCACCTAATGTAATTAAATAATTTCATTACAGTTGAAGTTCCCCAAACCGAGCGAAACTTTGCCTACGCCAAACCATATGGCAAGCGCAATGGAAATTGTTTCGTCTCAACCACGCACCCCGTAGGAATGTCAATGTGAAGGATGATTGAAAAAATTACACAAACAAAATTATTCAAAAAACAATAATTGAATGCAGTAGCAACAGCGGCAGCATCACAAATTACCCCCAAACGCTTTCACGCACTCTCGCACCGGGGTCTCGATGAAGTCGGCGGTGAAGCGATAGAAGCGATGCAAGAAGTGGAACAAAAATTAATTTTTCCATTATGTAATCAAAGCAAGAGCGGGAAACTGAAGAGGAACGCCGAACGAGTATATTTGAAACGAAAAACAAACGCGATCCAGCTTCCACAGCCAGGGTTTCGCTGCATATGCTTATGCGCTCCTTCGTTTGAAAAAGTGTGGTATCAGTAGTAAAGAACAAAAGCAACAAACTGGCGGATTGAAAACATAACGACGGGCAGAAAAACATCCGCTACCCAATCGAGGGTATGTATCGATTCGAAATCATCGTATCAATTTATCAATAAAAGCTTGTTACGGTGTTCACTGGGAATGGTGTGGTTGAAACATCGGGCGAACCAATTCCGAGCTGATTGTAATCACAACTCTAGAGAGTGGAAAAATAAATAAAGCAACAGAACTACAATGAGTTTCAAACGGGCTTACCAACAACAACCACCGACTCTTTCAGCGTCGATCAGAACCCGTTTTTCCCGCCGGAACTTAATGAGCATTAATAGGGGCATCGGGTTTCGGACCCCTCGACCGAACTGGTTGAGCTGTGGTTTTTTACGATTTACATTTCTTTTTTATTATATTTTGCTACATATTCACCATCACCACTCCCCACTCGCCACGGGAACTCCCGGGTGGGTGAAGAGTTCGGCTCGAAATTCGAAATTAATGGCACAAACGAAACCAAAAATAAAAATAATAAAACATGAAACCAAAAAACCGCTTCACAACCCCGAAAAGGCCATTGAATTCGACCCGGCCCGCCCCGGGTTCGTCGTAAAACAGTTCCGTTCCGTAAACAGCCCGCGGCTCAAATCGGTCGGAATTCATCGGAACGATGATGAAATGATAGCTTCGATTAATATGTGGCTCGGTGCCTTCGAATCCCCCTGCGCTCCTGCGGCCGAACCTGTCAGCGTATAATTCATCGGAACATGATGATATAAGGTGGTGGTGAACATGATGAAATACATGGGGTATCAGTGTGAGGGGAAGGGGGAATGAAACAGAACCTACAACGCATGTGAAATTCATCTCACTTAAGTGTGTGTTGTCATTTTCGTGTCCGCTATCTTTTTAGCAATTACCATCTGTTTAAAAATATTCAAGTCTAGAAATTTGTACGCTTTATTTCATTAAATTAAAGGTCAAATGTTTCATGCATATATTTATACAATTTTTAAATCTACATTTATTATAACCGGCTGTGGGTACCATGTTCAAATGGTTGAGAACATTTCTATACTCATTTACACAAAGAATAAAACAATTTCAAACAAAAATCCATTCATTCTTCTCCTCCGAAAACAACCTTGACCACATCGGGACTATAATTTTATTTTGCCCCTTTTATTTCTCGGATGAGCAAATTTTTTACAGCTCGTTGGTCCCATTTCATCGACATCGAATTGCCAAACGGCTTCAATCCCACCACTACCCTCTTTCTCTCGCCTTCTTTGCACCGGCAGGATGTCAATAATCATCGATGGTCAGTTAAAAGCCGACCCCGGCCGGAGAGCAGCAACGTAGCGAAGTGATGTTTAAAAAAAAAGGAGAAAAGATAGACAAAAACGTGCCAGTAAATATATAAAAATTGGAAAAATATTCAACTGAACGGAGTGTTCGCTCGGAAACACCCCTTCGTGGTCCCCGCGTACGTGTTCGGTTTCACCTCCTTTTTTGTAGCTTTTAGATTTTTTGTTTTGTTAATCTGTGACCATATATTTTTTCACCTTTTCGAACAGCGGTTTTTTTTTATCCTGCTGCTGCTGCCTCGTTTCTTGTGTCCTGTTTATGCTTCACTGAACTTTCCTTTCTTTTTCTTTCACCACCAACACGGAGGAAAAGCGTGTCGTAGGCGCAGTATTACCAACGTGCTAGCGTCTCGCTCTCTCTCTCCTGGTACCAGGAAGGTGCGTCATCGACATGGTTGCGTATAATATGGACCCGTCTCCTTGTGGGAAGCGGGGGTTATCATTCCTCAACGATCGCCCGGAACATCCCCCGACCCATCAGAGCGCCCGTAACGTGACAGCATGATTCAATGGAATAAAAGCACGCAAACAACCCCGCACAACAAACGCAGCGGAAGATGGACACCAGAAGCGGGGGAAGGCCAGGGGGAAGGGGGAGCGCACCACCCTCAGGAAGGTGGAAGTAGCACCGCGGCACGATGGAGCAGTCAGAAGCGATGAAAACAAAATTGAAAAACATAATAATTCATTTAATTTATCGCAGGCGAGAAACTCACCGCATGGTTTCGATTCCATGATCCAACAACCGCCGGTCGCGCACACACACACGCACACACGCTCCCTTCACCCCTTCTGCAACACCCACCAACCCGCCCGCTACTTGGGAGGGGCTTCGTAACGGGGTGGGCCCCAGCACCCAGCAGTTGCGTGTGGAACACGAAAATGAAACACATAAAAATCCCAAATCGAAATGAATTCGTTCCGTACACGTTGGGTGGAGGCGACGGTGCCGGGTGGGGACGCCTGGTGGTTGGGGTGGTTGTTATTTTTTTTTTGTTTCTTTTCGTTTTGTTTGGTTCCACTCGCTTTGCGGCTTGAGTTTGTTTCGTTTTTTGTGAGGTTTACGTTTTCCTTTTCGCGAGCCTCTCGCACCCCCCCCCTTTTCCACAAACAACCGTCATGGCGACGCGGCCCGTCCATTCGACGATTTGTTCGACGACCATTATCGTGCCGAATGGATGAACGCACGTGAGCCATCCGCTCCTTCCCCCACCACAACGTCACCGAGGACACGGTGTGGAGGGAATGAATGAGCCATGTTTCAAATAGGGCTCATTTTTTTAACCATTTTGCTCCACCGCGGCTCTTCCGTTTCCACACCCTGCTACTCACCCACCCACCCGCCTCCGGGCGGACTTTCGTATAAGCTATCCGTTAAGCAAATGTATGAAGGCGTAAAATTGAAACATAAATGAGCCCGTTGCTTTTTTTTTCTCGTCCCTCGTTGTGATTTTCAACGTTCGCTCGATCTCGCTTGCTTCCTCCGCGCTCCGTGTGAGCTTTCACTCGGGTTTGCTTCTCTTTTATGTTTCTCTCCCTCCCCCTTTTTATTCGGTTTTTATTCTGTTCCTTGGGCGTTTTATTTTTTTTTTCTGTGTGTGTAGAGTTCTTGAACATAAATTGTCCCTTTCTTTCGAGTGCGTTTGGTTCTTTGTTTTTTTTGCTTAACTTTCATTCGACCGCCCTTAGCTGTTGCGACCAATTTTCGCTTCTACTTTGTGCGTCCCGTCAACGCCGGAGCAGTATAATTTAAAATACAGCAAACCAGCGAACAACACATGTCGTTCATTAGCTCGGAAGATGATTTACCGAGTGGCGGAAAACGTCATGAAACCCTTCAGCGTGGAAGGGTGGAGGAGGGAGCAGCTTACTCTTCTTGCAAACATCCACCCTCCATACATGCGCACACGAACGAGTACATACATATAATCACGTGGGTTCGACGATAAACGACTGATCAAATGCGTTCTGTTTCACTTTATTGTCGTCTGGAGGACAAAAACTCCACTTTGGATGGAACAGACCCCGAAGGGGGAACGTTTTTCATTCATCCCGACCGCAATTGGGCGTGAAATTCATTTGCGGATTGTCGGTTTTATGTGCGGCATTAATTTGTTGCTCAATGTGCTGTGTCTTTTAAGACTTTCTACAGAGCAATGAAGTAAGCAAAACGTTACAAACATAACCCAAACAACTTTTCCGACAATGGTAAGCAAGTATTTAAGTCAACATAAATAAACAATCAACCTTCTTTCGCCCCGATCGGGGGGCTGCAATTTTCTCCAATTGCAACATCAAAGCCCAATTGTACCGCCCCAACAGACTAGATAGTGCGCCGACCCACGGGGCTTTATATGATGTATGTTGAGGTAAATAATCATTTTCCCAATTTCCTATCCCACCCATCCAGGGGGGAAAAGCTTCTGGCGCTCATTTGTTTTGCTGAAATTACCAACGACATTAAAAATGGGTGAAACAACAAGAAAAAGACCAAGATTGACATGAAATGGAGACATTCCACCCAACGCGGCGTACCCGATCCTTTGCGTGCGCGAATCTGTTAAGGAGAGCGATCCTCAGCTAACCAACGGAGTGCATAAATTGATTCCTTGCGGCTATAACCCCCAGCACGGCCAATCATCTCCTCCTATTGCCTCAACCCACGGGTTTGGGAGGGCTGTAAAAGAAGGATGGAAACAAACAACACGAAACGAATGTTACCACCGGCCGATCATAAATCCATTAAAAAATCCCTACCCCACTCCAAAACCCCCCGATCCCGAGGACAATTTTCCACCACTCACGCAAAAAAGCGAGCGGGGCGAACGAAATGTGACAGCAAAACACGTCGCACGGTAATTTCCGATCGCGGCCGGTCATTTTCAATGTTTTTCAAGGCCCGTGAACTGGAAGGGCGACGGAATGGGAATGCGACATCGGTGCGTCTGGCCGGGCGCAGCCAAGGCCGCAGCATCATCTCATGCTTGCTGTTTCTTGTTGTTTGCTGGTCAGTTTCTTTTTTTCTGATCTCCTCTTTGCCAGCTTGCGACGGAGATCGGGAAACGTCCCCGGTTGGGCGACCTAGCGCAGCAGAAGGGAGGGAAATAAAATAACACTACACGAATAATAATGATAATAACTGTAATCAGCAACACGCCTCTGCTCGAAACCCATCAGCAGAGCCCCGTAGCTCCACCGGACACCCTGTTTCCCCGCCGACAATTTATTCGCATAAAACGTAATGGACCATTCGAGGGAAGAGGAAAAAACACGCTTGCCAACAACGAAATAAATTGCCAAGAGAGCGGAAAAAAGAACTGTGCCTACACTGACCGCCGAAGATCAGATCATCAGCGACGGCAAAAGACACATGAGGCGACTTTTTTGTCTTCTCCTTTCGTTGCACGGTCCTTTCGTTGACGAATTTTAAAACAACGTTGCGAAGAGCACACTACAGTACGAATCATAAGAAGCTTCGAAAAAAAAAGATGTTACAAGCCGTAGAGGTTTTTTATGTTATATAATTAGTTTGTACACGTTGTAAATATACTTTTGATAAACAAAATCATATTTTAACTCATTTAACTAATATTAATTCTATATTGTTTTCAGTAATCAATCATCTACATGTGTTAAAAGTATTGTAGAAAAGAAATGGTGTTGTGTGCTTCAGCCTACGTTAACACGTTGAGTACCACGTTACCTAAAAGTGGGTGACAGGAGCAACTAGTTCTAAAAAGTTTGTGACCCATAAATAAATGAAAAAGTAACATAAACATTATTGTAATATTAAAAATAATTTATTTGGGAGGATAAGACTTTGCTTGGTCTTTGAAAACCATCGGTTGAACAAATGTGACAAACAACATTTTTAAAACAAGATTGTACTAAACAAGTGTGCTAAAAACGCTTGGTACTCAACGAGTTAAACTTGATAATCAAGTATGAACATAAAAATTGTAACAACAAGTGAACCGATTTTTTTCATGCAATCCAATCAATGGCTAATCTAAACCTGAATGAATGTAACTTCTGTTAACACATCTATTAAAAGAGTCAACAAGACCGGTGCAGTACGTTCACCTCGAGCAACCGGTAAAACTTTGACCATATTAGTAGTAGGTTTTTACTCCTCTACCCTCAGCTATTTGGTGAGAAATAGAAGAAAAAAAATTGAAAATCCATCCCAAAGCATTGTCTCCGTTTTCACTCACTAATGCAGAAACTTGCCACCATACGGGAAGGGTGTGGCGTGGGGGGTGGGCATGGGGGGGGGGGGGGGCGATGGTATCCCCAAAAGCACAAACCTCAAACCGCAAACCAATACCGACGAGCATTTTTCGATGTATAGTGCCAGCGGTTGTGTGGAGCGTGGTTCTCCCCGGGGACGGAACAAAATGTCGGAAATTGGGAGATTATACGGCAAACGAGGGGTGGCGAAACTCCCTCCACCCTCTTAGCTCGATCAACACCGAGAAGGCATCGCACTGTACCTTCCTTCTCATCCAAAACAAAGGCTAGTTTCGAGAAACCCGGTACCAGGAAGCGACATGTGCACATGAGTGTGTAAGTGTGTGTGTTTGCGGGTGATTGTGCTCATATTTGTGTGTACTCTAGTAAATTATAAAATTTTACACTCCACGTGGAGTGCGCCTTGTCTGGCGGTTTTGCGGAATCGTCGTCTCCGCTTCTCGAGGCCGCTCGGAAACATTGGGAAGAATTAGGTCGACCGGTGGAGGCATGAGGGTGAGGAGGGGAGGGGAAGGGACCTACGGCTACGGCTACGGAAGAATTAGTTTCGCAAAACGACCGACCGGGAACATTCGCCGCTCGCAGGCACATCACCATCATCATCATCATCATCATCATCGCCACGCGAAAAAAAAGGGGTGGCGACCGAAGGAAACGCCGAGAACCGGAGAGCACACGGAGAACTGCCTGCGCCCTGATTGCACTTTTGCCCATTTTGCTCGCGTTTCTTTGTGCCGATGAAACGGCAGAGATACCGCCAATTTCCGCCAACCATCCCACCCGGTCCCCCCTGCACAGCACACACATTATACCCTCGCCTCGTTTAAAGCGGACGGATACCGCTCGAGCGGAACGGGAACGCGATCCAGAAGACGTCACACTTTGCTTCCCCAAGCCAACGTCGTCTGTTCCATCCTGCTGCGATTGTGGTGAAGAAGAACGCCGTTCTTTTTTTTTTCATGCCGCATCATCGGACCTTTCCGTGTGAGAGTAATTTCGCGTCGTGCGATCACATTTTACCCTTTTTATGTTCCTTCCCCGAGTCAGCTAGGGGCCTGTGGGGCGAGTTGGACAAGTCCTTGGGGATCTTTCGCCGCCGGGTTGTCCACATGGTTACAACGATGAACAAAATGGATAGTGAAATTACCGCTGGCAAAAAGTGCTTTAATCATGTACCTTCAAAAAACCTTACCGCAAATATAAAAATCAACACAAACTTTACGAACGTAGATGTACACAAACTTTATGACACGAAAACAAAACACAACTATTTGATTGAACAAGTCAAGCAAAACTTCCTTCCTATGACAATTACATCAACGTTTTGCACAATTACATAAACATTTGTTCTTAGATAATTCGTCATTTTCATCTTGTTACTTGCATTTTAGCATCGAATTTTGATATCTCCAAAGACTCACCGTTCCCATTTCTACCAATTGCTCCACTGTGTGATCGAGTGGTCAAAGTATCATTATTATCGAAAATTGCTCCACATGCTGTTGTGGCTGGAACCATTACCAACTTCAGATCGTTGTTGCGGGGCTTCGGGCGATGATTGTTGGTTGGTTCAGCCCTTTCTAGTTTACCTAATTTTGATTTTGTTCCGTATGAACTGAACGGGATTTCACTTTTCTTTGCCGCATTGTCAATGTAAAAGAGCAGCTTCTTGTGGCTTGAACTCTTTTAACGTTTTTTTTTATCTTGTGTTATACTCTGATGTTATGTTATAACCGATTGATTTTTTGTTCATGTGCCAATCAAAGTGAAATATGTTGAATAGACGATTGTCTGTTTGGAAACATTGGATGGATACCTTTTTCCTCAACTTCTATCTTTTATTGCTTTTTCTTGAAAATACGCCAAGCACGAAACCTAGCAAGGCATACACACTTTTCTAAACGTGTTACTATAAGAATATCCCACTTCTTCAATAAATTTTAGAGAAAATTGTGACAGAGAAAAACAATTTATGGTATAAATCTTGAAGTGTACTATGGTTAATAGACTTCTTACAGTTAATAAATCTGACGATAACTATAACATTTGACCCTTTTTAACGACTCGTTTAATCAATTCATAAGTACTCTCACAAACCCAACAGCATCGGAATATAGTGTCCACTGTTAGATCTTATGGTATAAGCACTATTGGTTTCAAAATTCCAACCAGCTCGAAAGAAATTCACTTACATCCCAATTATACGCCACTTCTTTCTGGGACTGCTCAGATCAAGTTGCTTTGAAAAAAAGCACCCCTCCTCACTTTTCCAGATGAACCAGCACAACGAAAACCAAAAGTAAAACATCCGAGAAGGTCATCAGAACCGTGAAAAAATAACGAGCTGAGCGTGAAGTGTAAGAAATGGGAAAAATATACAAACCTCTTATAGCACCCTTGCGCGCGGGTTCATGATTCGCCTACGATGCTTCCATAACGACCACCACTAACGCCGGAAAGGTGTTCGGCGTATCTTTTTCCACAAAGAAGTCGGCGAGTGGAGAAAAAAAAAGGAACATGGCTCTCCACCCCTCTGCCTTCGCCCATCTGGAAGAGGCTGGCAAAAGTTCATACAAAAGTCAAGTGGTAAAATGAGACACGGCCGCCTCGGATGAAAAGCGAGGGAAAGTTTGTCGACACTTGTGTGCCTTTGTGGGTGTGTTTGTGCTACAGTTGGCCAGTTGAGAACCCGGGAGTACATCCTTTTGGCAGACGCTTCGCAACGCTTACGGGTTTAGCGGAAGCGCTAAGTGCGGTGCAAAGTGCTGAAAAGGAAGCCCAGGCGGATCGTTGAGCGTTGCAAAATACGCCGAACCGGGTCAACAGGGCACGGAGGCACAAAGAAAAACCACTCGAGAGTGAGGATACGGCGGTGTTTCGGTTTGGCAAAGATGGTTGGGCAAGGGGAGCAAACGGGGTGGGTGTTTTGCTACCCCAACCGTGCCTGCGCCGTTGCGCTCGGGGTAAGGGTCCTCTTAAGTTGCTGGTTGAAGTAGTTGTACCACCCGAGCTTACACACCGGTATATTAAGAACTTATGGTGGTACTTGGCGCGATGGACGTTTTGAGTGGGTTTCTCTTTTTTCTACCGTTTTCCCGCACAAGTGTTGCATCAGTTACAGTACTTGAAGGAAACAACAACCTTGGAGACCTCGGCGTGACGTTACATTTTGTACGAGGCTCATCTAGTTTAAAAAAGGTTTTAAAATCAGCAGACGGTAGAAATCAAATAATATATGTCGCGAAAAATAAATTGAATCTAAATTTCTACATGAAATTTGATTTTAAAACTACAATGTTTATTAAAATAACCAGAAAAAATGTCAATGGAGGCGCCCAGTAGATCCTATAAAAATTTACCATCTGTTAAAAACGTTCATAGTCGTTCATATTGACTTCTTTAAGAGTTTATACGTATAAAAGACGCTCATAACGCTCTCGTTCCGCTGTCATGACACTGCCACTTTACCGTCTGGACAGCGACTGAGCACAAAAGGCAAACATAACCGCCGCATCTCGAGCCCGCGAGCCGGCCATAGGCAAACAAACGGAAAGCGCGAAGCCTTGCGTGCCAATCCATAATTGCCGGTCGTGTCACCAATCGTCATCGTGCCGTCGTCTTCCATCTTTGAAAACCATCCGGCTCGTTTGTGCGCATGTCGCGGCACTTCCATTCCCGTGTGTGTTTTCCCCTCTCCGTTACTTTCCGCGTTGAATTGCGCGGATTGCACAGATGATCAACGGAAGTTACCATATCGAATGGCCGCCGCAACGACGATGGTCGACAATCCTTAAATAAAGTCCTCTCCAGTCACCCCCTTCGCGAGACTGCGTGTGTTTGTGTGTGTGCAGTGTGTTTATACGTATACATCTGCATGTTCTTCCCCTATGCTCGGGAAAGGGAATTGATAAACAAAACAAAAATGCCACCCTCCCTCCTTCCGGGTGCAAATGATGGCGGTGGTTGTTTGTGTATCAAGAAGCAATCAGTGTTCTACACGCCACCCGGCCTTTCCAACGCTCTCCCAATCGGCCGCCCTTCTTCCGTCCACTTTCAAAGCGCTACTGTCTTTTTCGTTCCGATAAATTGGCTTATGTCCTGTTCATCGTCGTAACAAACCGAGCTCTCTGAATTTACATGGCGCTTCCCCGAAAGGTTCCCTCTCTCTCTTTCACTCTGCTACCGACACACTGCAAGCCACTCCTTTCTCCAACGATCAAAGGGGCGAGAAGAATACACACAACACCAAATGAACCATGACTCAAGCATGCCGAACTCAATTACTTCACGTTCGGTCACATTTGGCACCGCGCTAGGAAAGCGTGAAAACCCCTCACATCGGGCTAGAACGGGGAGCAGAAGGGAGTGAGAGACCAACTGCCTGTATCGGGAGTTTTCCCCTCCATTATACCGAGACAAGCGGCCATTACTTACTCCCGGAAAAGCCCCCCCGGCCAACGTTGTGACGGCGACGAAGGAGTGAGCAACCGATACAGCAAGAATTTTCCAACGATTTATGTCTACACCATCCTCAAACACACACACACACATACAAGTGTTTGTGCACGTTCGAATTTTGTATATATGTATATATGAAATGAAAGTCAAGCCACCATTCGGGTACTCACCCACGTGTTTGAGAAGGCCTTCTCAGCCGACTCCGTTGTGCTCGGTGTTAGTGAGCAACCATGCGCCTCCATTAGACCGGGTGGAGAAAATTGTCCCACTCGCGCGTAGTCGACATGCGCGTAAAGAAACTTGCACCTTATTTTTTTTTTGTTCGTAAATGAACCTAACACACTCCAAATTGCTTTACGGGTGAGCGACCGAACACTTCTCTTGTGGTGATGGTCGGGTGGGAAGGAGGGAGGTGTTCTGGTGTTTTATCACTCAATTTCATTTTCGAATTCTTTCCGTGCCATACCACCGTCCCCATGAGAGAGTTGTTCCATCTCGCTTACCCTGCTTCCGTGAAACACATTGGCTTAGGGGGGGAAAACAGTATGTAGGTATGTTGTACAAATATGTCTGTATCATGGCGCCTCGCTTCGCGTTCGAGCGGTTCCAACTCATGGGCAACGCGCGACAATGGCAGCGGAGGTCGCCCAACTGTAAGTGAATAAACGCCATAATAACCGAAGCGAAAAATCTGTGTCGAGCTTCGGAATGGCCGAGACGGAGCAACATAAGATAGGGGACTCGGATGTGTGAGCACTCCTCGAAAGGGGAGCTGTGTGCGTCTATCCAATAAAAAATAATAACGCCACACCATTTGGCAACGCTATCCCATCGTGGTTTCGGTTCACGAAAGACTTTCTGGGGGAAAAGCGCAAATGTGGCCATAATGTCCTGTGGGAACAGTGTACACCATAGGGGCTGCGGAAACACCGGACCAATATGATGTCTTTCCATGGATGTATTTTTTTTTTTACGACCGCTGAGAAACGTTGAAACAAGCGAGCATCCACCCCGACGATGATTGTCAGACGAAACTAGGACATGAAAATATACGGAATATAAAATCACTCCATAAACAGATATTCGTCTCTCCTGGGAAAAAGGGAAAACGAAATTCCCTTGACAACTGTACCTTCCTACCAACCGGACGGAAATGTATGCTTGGGTAATATAAACATTCTAGGCACGAAGACGCGTTATGTTTATGAAGCATTCTTTGAGAGAAAAAATTGGAAAAGGACAATAACTCTCATTGCCCTACAATTTGTAGAGCGTAAATGATTGATTACATAAAAAAAAAAATACAACAAGTATAAGAAGCTTAAAAATGCAAAATATGTTTCAACACAACACAATTTACGAATAATAGCAAAATGTTGTTTAAATACTGCGGAATTTATTAAATATAAACCTAATTTATAGCAGCAAAAGCTCCAATTGGTAACAAATTACCGTTTCTGCTTTAAATATTTAATGCAAAATTGTCTTCAAGTTTTGTGTAATTTGTGGGTTGATTGTTAGATAGAAAAACAATAATTTTACAAATGACTTTCACAACTGAATAGTTTGATTAAGTTTATTAAAATCTAAAAAGTTGCTATAAAAGTAAACAAGATAAAACTCTTCATAAACAAACAACGATTAATGTATTTCCTTTTCGGGACTCATATTGCTCGGCAATAAAAACGCGCAATAAAACGAGCCAGATAGATACAGAAAACCGAAACATAATCAAATCACTCATTATCCTCATTTTCCACCGCACAAATATCTCCTCTTTCCCTCCCCCGAATTGCCCGGTGCTCAAACCGGACGATCAAATAAACTCATCTCAATCACCCCACGCCGATAACTTTTTACGGTGGAGACAAGTATGTGCGTTTGTGCGAGAAAAAATATCTCTCCACTCCACTTAAGAGCAGCATACCGACGCCAATTCCACGCCGTTAGCAGTAATCGACGCTCGTCGGGCAGGGATACGAATAATAGACTTCTTCCTGACACCGGCGACCAGTCTCCGACGAGGATTCCTTCTCCTTCTCCTCACGCCGGGACGGCGGCAATGGGCATTATATGTTGCTCAATTTTCCCCTGTGCTGACAGCTTTCCACAGATTCTCCCACAGTCGGAGAGGGATGGTTGGGGTGGAACGAGAGGAAACAAACTGAAGCAGACCAGAAACCTCCATTAACCACTTGTTAGTCACACTTCTGTCCAAATGGTTCATATCGCCCGTTCGGTTGCCACTCTCGTGTCCTGAGGCACCACCACCACACACAGTCAGCCATTTTGATTTTTTCCCCGTTCTCCCTCACTCTCGCTTGGTCGTTTTCACTCTCTCTCTCTCTCTCTCTCGCTCTACCTTTCCTTCTCGCTCGTTTTTCGCTCGGCTCTCGTCTCGATGGTAAACCTCATTTCACCGACCGTGGCTTATTTGCTGTAAGTGAAAATTAGTGATCAAATAGAAATGCTGCCCGCTTTAAGTGCTGATTGCCGCCCTAGGAGCCGCCCCACACCCGCCCACGTCTCACCTTCTAGAAACCGTGAGCAATCAGATTTTATTTTATTTACCCTGACGCTTCCACCCGGCCCAACTCGCGGTATCATCTTCCCGCGGACGCGAACGCTAGAGAGTGTGAAGGGATGGAAAACGTTCGTCGGTGTGTTCACGGCACGAGATGCCTCAACTTCCCCTCCAGGGAAGCCAGGAAGCTGGGAAGGTGTGCGAAACAACCTACACCAATTCCATCGTCTTATGATCGTCGCGTCAAGGAAAGGCTGATGGCTGCGCGGCGCAGCTTTTCATCCACAGTTCGGGGGGAACGGAAAACGCAACCGAGAGATGAATGTGTTTCCTTTTCGTACATTTCAACCGCCCATCTCGTTTCATCTTGCAACATCTTCCTGCCCTTAGAACTTCTTACACCCACACAGATGCAAAAACTGACTTTACTCTCCAACATCCGAATCTCGGAAAGCGGTGGAAAACAGCGGTGTTGTGATAGAAATTTCCAGTACGCCAACGACACGCTCCAACAGCTGACGCAGTTTCTGTGGAGACGTGTCCCGAGATAGCAGTTCCCGATTACGTGCGTAGTGCAAAGATGATTGCCGCCAGCGTGATGATGAGCCGCATTCTGATGGAGGAGCTCGAACCGGAACGGTACGAGGATCGCAGGAAGGACGACAAAAAGAAGGACCGTTCGGCGAAGTCGGCGGGCGAAAAGAAAAAGCCGCCCAAACAAGCAAAGGAACGTAAACAACCGAAGGATGCCGGACAAATCACCAAGCCAAAAGCCAAGTAACCGTTCCGCTAAATGACCGCCGTCGTTTGTGTGCTTCTGTCTGTGTCGATCAACCGAAAGTGCTATTAAAAGAATGTATCTGAATTAAACCAGCCGTGCCAATCTTGCCAAAACCACCGTGTGTGTGTTGTGTGTTGACACTTGCGGGCGATGAAAGAAATTTATGTTTATCTGTTGCACCCACCCTATATATCACCTCCAAAAACAGTGAAAGAACACATCCACCATACGGAAGGAGTGCATTCACCTTCGCCGGGTGGAAAACCACCATCCCGCCAACGTATTTCCTCTCTCTCTCAACGCAGGAAGATGTTGACGATGTTTTCTTCGTCACTTTTAGCGCCGTGAAAATTGCGCTTTCCCAGTGCCAGTGCGCATGTGCTCCCCTCGAATCGGTTTGCACGTTTTTCTACGGTTTTCGAATTGAACGGCTGCCTTTCTAGAATGAATGGAACCCGTTTACGTCTTCAACCTTGACCAACCGCAATGGGGGTGTTGTTAATATCGATTTCAACATTCGAAAGCGATGCCATCAATCGAGCACATGAAACATCAAAAAAGCATACTTAACTTGAAAAGAAAATTGTCCGCGTGATTATTCCTCCGTTTAAATATCCTAGATGTATCATAAAAAAAATCAAATAAATTTCACATGAAAATTATTTAAAAAATAAAATATTGATTATGATCATCAAACGAATCGTAAGCACCATCTTTTAACGTCTCAAAAACTATTCGTTGATTGATTACTTCCATCCCACTCGTCATTTCTTGGATGTGAATCAAAAATTCAATATACTTCCATCATCAACTGAAATCTTTGAATGAAACAACCAAAAAGATACACAGCACTGGAGGAGCTTAAAAAGGGTAAATAAAACCAACCCATCCGAAACGCAAGCGAGCGAAAGAAGCTTCATCAATTACGATTAACCCAACCGCAACAACGCCCGGTCTGGTTTCCGTCCGTCGTTTTGTATGAAGTGTGGGGTGGCGGGTGGATGAACCAGTTGACCCCGATGAGGGGCGTGAAAAACGAAAACACACATGGGTGGGTAGACCGTCGAATGGCCACTTGACAATTAGGATGGGTTTGAGTTCGGACCACCAAGTCGTTGCCGATCGTTGACAGAAGCACTCCCAGTGTTCGTTTGGAAAATGCTAATTTCGGGGCCATACTTAATAAATGAAAACGGTGGGAAAAAGTGGGCCACGGAGCACACCAGTATTTTCCTGGTAAATGTGTGCAATCGGATGAGTTAAATTAAATACAAGCATACGAATAAGTAATTAGGAAAAATTCACAACAGTTCTTGAAACATTTAGCGGTCAGTGGTTTTCGATTCGGATCGCTTTCACTCGAGATAATCTCACCACATATTTTTCATCCCGCCAACACCAAAAACACAGATGATGGGAGCAGAGTGGAAAAACGCAATGCGCGATGAGACGAACGGACGGCCGGAACTGGACCCGGAGGTACCGACAACAACAAAATCGAATCACCGGAAAACCGAAAGTCATGTATGCAAATGACTTAATTGTCATTTATAATGCGATTAAATGGTACCGTTTACAAATTTATGAGCTCCGGTCAGAGTGTTGGGTGGCACAATGCGGGTTTGTCGTTTGTTTTATTGCTTTCACAACAGGATAGGGGACCGTTGTGGGTGGGGGAGAAGAGGAGTTGGACAGCGGGTGTCTCGTGTCAAAGCGAAATGCTACCGATTTTTTTTCTTTCATTTTGTCCCAACGCTGTGTGTGTTGACAGGGAATTGTGTTTCATTAATGGATACAGCCTTCGTTGATCACTTTAATTTAATATGCCTTTTATCTGCTTATATCATTTTTATCAACTTAACAGCAATCAAACTAATTTATTTTTGTACCTTTTCTAACATTTTTACAACCAAAATTTTCTGGCCCGAACCCATTACCGGTGTAGAGCATCTTAAAAAGAAACATCATGTGCGTGTATTTTATGACGCTTTTCTTCTTTCAAGTGGAAAATTGAACGGTTGCACCCGTTAGGATAAGTAATGGCTCTCGAACATGTTGGCATGTGCACAAGTGAGCACGTGCCAAACGAATACCGGCCATGAATCGGCAAAACCGTGCCAAACTTTACTCCTTTTTATGCGTTTCAAAAATTACAAAATTGTTGCAAGTGTAACGTTTAGTTACAGAAGAGACAAATTGTAATGATTGAAATTCATCAGGAATTTTGTTCACGATATAAATTTAGTAAAACGAGCATATAGAAATTTAACCAACAGAACCGAAATATTCTACAGATTCAGATACATTCTAGCAAGATCTATCTGCTTTGTTTTAGCAAAATAAATAACTGTTAATTAAAATAAACAGTGGAGACTTTTTTTTTCTCGTGCGCCGAAAGGGTAAAGCCTCATCGTCGATCATTGCCAACAGAAAACTGCCCTGACCGAAACCGAGTATAAACAGCTTGCGGCGGTGCGCCGTTTGATTGTCCGTGCACCTCCCCCGCATCCGATTCGATTTGAAAACACTTTTCCAGACGAGTTTGGACTGTTTACACAGCTACAACGTAAACGTTTCGCCCGGCCGGATGCTGTTGGCTTTTAGTAGCTCGTATTTCAAACGGAACGAAACATTTTGCTTCCGCTTCCGTAGGTGGAAAGAGGGGTGGGGGCGGAGGGGGGTAGGGGGGGGGGGGGGGCAAGAAAGATTATGGTAGAACTGGACTCCACTCTACACCTTCCCGGACGCTCTTCGTATGCTACGCTTTGGCGCAACACACACAATGCAGCCGTTACAAACATGTGTGCAGATTGTTTTGAAGTCGAGCACCAAACTTCAAAGGTAACGTAATTGTTTTTGCTTTCGTTGAGCACGGGGGACATTCCACCGGGCCATTACCAGCATATGCACGATGTGGAAAACCTTGTAGCAACGGTTTATTTTTTATCGTGAATCCATACTTGGTCAAAAGCCATGTTCATGTTTATGTTCATTTCTCTGTTATCGCATCCTCAAGCAACACGACACGTTTCAAGCTGCAGATGAACCAATGAAAAATAAAACATTGCAAAGAAAATATTAACGACTTCAAAAAACGCAGCCAAAATCGACCCCCTCCATGGTTCGTCATGGTAAAAATATGTTTTGCCATCGGTCGCCGGCATCAAAGTTCACGATCAGAACCCCCCGACGATGGCGATGATCATCGTGGCGATTCCGGCGAACCCGGGGTGGGGGGTCGGCACATTTCAAAGGCAAAGGAAAAATGCTCAGAATTTGTGGAATTAAAGCTAACGTAAATAAAACAAAAACCCCAGCGCCGTAATGCGATCCGTCGACGATCTGCGCGCATCACACCGCCATTAAGCGGGCAAACGACGCGTAAAATCCATCGCTCATCAAATCCGATCCGAAAGTAAACGTCAATCCGCGCGACGTTTCCACAAAATTCGGCCAGTGGAAAGGGAGCACCATGCGCGTCGTTCCGCCATCGTGAAGTTTCATCGCAGTTTTACCACTCGAATGGGTGAGTTTCGTTTTTGGTTTTATATTTACTTTTTGTCATCGCTCACGAGATCGTGAGATTGCGCGATACCTCGGCAAAGGGATGCGCCAGTAAAACCGACAAATTAGTGACAGACCAATAAAACCCACGCTTCCGACGTACCGACGTCTTCTTTTTTTCGAGTCGGGAAATAAATTGGTTCCTTGCTTCGAAGACCTGAAACCGACGATCACTTAATGACGGCATAACCTCACCGTTTGTCGTAACAAGTGGCTGCCACCAACATAAACAATATGGTTTATGGTTTTGTTGGTGGTTTCGAATTAGCAGCTGCCTTATCTTCATCTGTTGTCCTGGAAACATTTCCAATTTGCTACCCATCCTCACTCGCTCATTTACAAACATTTGGCTGTCACACACAGTTTTGTCCAACATTCTCACCAAAATGTCATCGGGGAGCAATATTTAAAAAAACAAAACCACCACCATCGCTTAGTGAAATCGCTTCTGTCACTCAAGTCGACATTTTTTCGTTCCACTTATACTTATCAACTTCTTCTCACCCTTGCTCAACCAGTTGAGCATGGGGGTTCATGTTTTACAAACAAACTTCACTCATCTCACCCTTTTTTTTACTGTCGCTGACGTCAAGCTGACGAAAACGCCAAGATTTGGGGTTTGGGAGCGCGCAAACCAACCACCAACCACCCCTCCTTCACCCTAGTTCCGTTCGGCCTGTCAAAGGTTGTCAACGCTACGACCGCCAACCGATTGAGTCGACCGGATCGCATGATCGGTTCGAAAGCGAAACCACCCTCCCTCTCCCCCCCAGTGGGATGACGATTAAATCCACTGTAAATATTTATACATTATGATGATATTTATGGATGTTTTGAGTACTTTTTTATTCCTTGCGCAGCTCCCGCTCGACGACCATTTGATTCGTTCCCGGCGATTCGGCGGAACGGAACATCTTGATGGGCGAGGGAAGAAAATGCGCTTAATTTTGCTCGCAAAATGTTTTCCGCTTTTTTTTTTATTTTTTAGCTGTTCCCCGAAACGACATTGTGACCAGTTTGTTCGTCGTCGTAATCTATCTGCAATCGCCAGCAGTTTTTGTTTCTCAACTCCCAAGCCAGCCACGCATCCCTCTCTTTTTTGCCGTCGCCTGATAATCGAGATCTCACGGTTGTCCGCCTTGGTTAAACACTAGGCTCCCCCCCCCCCCCCCCCCTTCTTTCCCACCCTACTTCACCATCTTGCGCGAAGCTAGAGGCGTCGACCGTCGTTTCGGTGTTTGCATTTGGCAGCTGAACAATCTTGAACATTTTGTAGTATTTTTTCCCCTTTTTTTCCTTTTTTTCAGTACTTCTTGTTGCACCGTCCCACCCTTCCACCCGGCTCTCGTTGCGCCGACGGGGTAGCGGCGGCGTCAAATCGCCGATGACGAACACGATGAATGGGATCGCAAACGCTTCATTTGCAAAACGGTACGCATCGCACATCCAGGTTTAACAGTCATCTTCTTGGTATTTGGGGTTAAGTTTTCTTTTTGCTACCGAGAAAAACCACGGAAGATTTTCAGCGCAAATTACATCCGTAATCATCCGCTCAGCTTGAACGCGAGACAGCGGGGGGAATGAAGTGTAGCAACTCACAACAAAGGCAAACGGCAACTAAAATTCCTCGTCGCTTTGCGAAACAGTTTTTATCCGTTGCCACTTTTTTTGTGTTCGTCTAATTTGCGTGAAAAGATGCCAAAAATAATCCCACCACGGAGGCGTCGCACACAAACGCACGCCGGCGCATCTTTGCCAATTACCGTGTGGTTGGCGCATGATCGGGGGTGATCTTTTTAACGACCAACACATTTGCTGCTAATTTTTCCCACCCGCACCAAGAAAGCCGCAAAGCCGGGATTAATATTATGGACAGTTAATTTACATTTTACGGTGACGGTAAATTTTAATGGAAGAGATTTGCAGCAATCCATGTCATTCAGTGTGACACCTCGGAGGGATCGATGTAAAACAGATCGTTTAATACATTTTAATCTGTTAAACTAAACCATACTTTCAAAAGCAGCTTTTATCGTTTTCATAAACGTTAAATATGTCACACTGGAATTCATTAAGAATGAAAGCAAAAGCATTTGAAACCCGCTTACGAATCAAAACACGACCGAACACATTCGCGCGCATGTTCGGGAAGAATGCGAGTTTCGTGGCAGCTAGAAATCTCAAGCATGTCGAGCGACGTCCGACGGTGGGTTGATGGATGGGAAAAACCACGAAAAACATTCCTCTACAACTAGCAACTGAAGGCAACCGAAGAAGCAAACATAGGAACGAAAGCAAATGTCGGAAACTTCAACACCGACTCGGTTTAACGAGTCGAGTTGAGTCGCTCGCGCGCGTTCAATCAGTTGGAAAAGAAAAAGTTCTTCCCCCGGAAAGATTCCTGTGTGGTTTCTTCTACCTCCTCCGCTTCGTAACACACCCACTGATGCAAGTGAATGCCACGGATGATTGCACAGCGCACCGCTCGGATGAGATGATTAGAATTCCGGCGATGAGATAGGAATAAAACGTGCTCCAACGTGCCAACGTCGGCAGTTAAGGTCCGTCCACATCGTGCGGGTGTGTTGGGGGTGGTGGGAACATTAACAAAACAATTAATAATTTCTTTCATTCAAGATGGATGACACCTTCAGCCGAAAATGCGCAACAAGATGGGGGAGCCAGAAACCGAAACGAAAAATGTCCAAATTTTCAACAAGCCCCCAAAAACAATAAACTCTAAGGTGTGAGCACTACTACGAGATGGAGAAAAAAATAGCACGGGGTGCAGCAAATTCACGGAAAATCCCTACCTTGTGTCTGGCGGCACCGGCTAGTTGTTGTTGTGGCGAAGCAAACAAACTCCCCGGGCAGCAAAGGGAACCAGGCCCGCGAGGCATAAAACCGGGCGTATCATAAATCAAACCGAACTCGGTCGTGCCCGACAACTTGACCAAGACGCGGCCGGCCGGAGGAGGGTAGGGCAGGATGCCGCCGCCAAAGATGCCGGGCGGAGGAGGAGGCGTGAATATGATGATTTAAGCATTGCTGTTCCGCCGCCGGCTTTTCCCCTTCGGCCAACGCCGTCGGGGCGTGTTCCGCTGAGCTTCTGTGTGGCGTTTCGGTGTCGGTGTTCATTAATTTTCCTCCCGGCTCCCGTCGGACGACGGGGGGTGGGGGACAGGAATTTGTACGGCCATAATATAGTTTTTGTATGTATTTTTCTTCCACACAAACCACTGCTAAGGCAAGGGGCTTGTAGAGTGGGGAGGAGGGGGGAAATTTGTCAGCGCAGGCTTGAGTGATTTTCGTCGCTTGACGCAACACCAGCAGCAAAAATAAAAGGCGTGAAACGGTGTGGCCCGTTACACGGTTGCTTTGTTTGTTTATTTGTCGTATTTGTCACTTTTCCGCGCCACACGAAAATACACCGGCCCCAATCACTCAAAACTGGCAAACGATTTGCAACCCCCATTTGTTAGCCTTTCCTTCCAAAGAAATGCCACCCGAGACGGAGATAAGATCTTTGTCAGCCCGGAAACACACGAGCTAGCTGCGAGCGTTGCGGAAAAGAAAAGTGGTAAGCTCCAAACGAGAAACCGTTCAATCAGCGCACAGATCATTGACAGCACCGTCGAGTGGAGAGGCGGACTATCAGGTAACAAAAAATACACCCCATAAACCACTCTTGAACGTGCGCTCCCCTCCTTTGGAGCATCTTTATCTGCTGGAAGGAGTGGGAAAACAAATATCGACGAAGTTGAAGCCCGATCGACGCGGAGAGGTAGCAGACAATAACCTATTTTCTTACATCCAATCGAAGGGAGCACACTTCAGCGATGCTTCACTGAACAACTGAGCAGAGAGGTGTATACAACCTTTTGACTTATTTCAATATTTTCCTACAATTCATTCCATCGTTCCATCGGCCCTTGAGACGCATGGCGCAAAACACAAGTATTTGAAGTACAGTAACTTGAACCGATAGAACTCATAAATGCGCCTATGTAATTTTGAAGCGTTTCACAAAAGATAAGTGGATGCTTAGCAAATTGATATTCGTCTTTCGGGAAATAATTTAATAATCGTATTTTCAATCGTTAGATCAAATTTCTGGCTGTTCTTACTTTTCTTGATTTGAAAGGAATCTTTTGATTGTAAGGAATTTGTATTATCCTGCTTGTTGCAAAAAAAAATGCTCTCAAAACGGCTTATATCTATTACCCAAAATATAATCCAAAATAATACTAAACCTTTTTGAATCAACTTTCTAAATAGTAAAATTACATAAAAATGATTTTTTTTGTAAATTTATAATTTCATCGATGTTTTAAATAATTTTCATGCTTATTTTAGCAGAATTTTGATCAACATATAAATTTTTGGTTTATTGTACGTAGCTTTTCAAGTTGCACTTGAAATTATTCCTGTGCTTAAATTATTTTAAAATATCTTAGTTTTTCTGACGTACCACTCTCTGAGTATCTAAAATAACTCAGCTTTGGTAAGTTTTTAAAATTGCGAGCCTTTAGCTCGTAATGAATATGAAAATTGTATTCCTTGAATGTAGCTATTTTGGATGCAAAGTAAACGAGTTATTGTCGTCGGATTTTGAACGAGAATCACGACACTAGGAAATTTGATAAATATCAACTATACAAAAACGATAGAAAAAGACTAACAAAAAGTATAAGAGAAAGTGACCTGGTATTGAGCAACTCATTCAACCATTTTAATCTTCAATTTGGGGAAAAAAACTTGAGATGGATTTTTATTATGTAGCACAAAAATGTTACTACGGGCCGGATAAAATTGGTTGCCGACCCCTGTTATAGAGTAAGGGTTATGTTCAGTAAATTTCGAATATACAATCGTTTTGGTAGTTTTCTAGATTTAAGGTCTGAGTAAAAGTTAAAGTGGTGTTATACACGCGGAAAACACGACATTTTTCTTCTATTAGTTTTCTCTACAAAAAAAAAAGTTAGAATGAAATCAAACTTTAAACAAACTAAACTTGAGAAAACTCTTAACTACGAAACATATGCCGTAACGTCGCAGATATCCCAATGTCACGAATTCTTCGACATCCTCAGGTCGACGTCTCTTCTGCGAGACGAGGGACGTCTACAAAGACTTCTTTGAAAAAAGGGGGGGTGAAAAACTTGACATGCAAACAACGAAAAAAAAAATGTGGCCTGAAAAAGAACGTCCGTCCGTGTCCGTAGTGTACTCCACTCCTCCGCAGTTTGTTTGAGCAACTAACCAAACACTCGTTTTCCGGCCAACAGGTCTGTTGAGTAGAAGACAACGAAAGAGGGAGGTGTGTTGATGCGAGCCGATGAGAAACATGAATTGGCAACAAATAAAAATAAAACACACACAGTTGTGGGATATTCTGGATGCGGGGGGTAGTTTAGTTTAATTTATCCTTTTCCGTTCAAAACATGGTTATCTGAGTGGAAACTCTTTTGAATCGGAAACACATTTTAATGCATTGTTGGAAAGGGCTGTGAAGATACTATTCCTATTCTTAGCACGCATTTCACAGCCCCCTTCCATTCTACGGTGGAGTGATAAAGTCCCATACCGGGTCAATATAATAAACTGTTATCATACACACACACCTCCACCGTCGGTAAGTTATGGCACATTCCGAGTGCACACCCTCAATTCGAAAGGGATGCTAACGTTGAGCCTTCCCAAGCGCAGTGCAAACAGAAGTGGGCCCGAGTGGCATGTGCGTCAACAACAACGTGTCGAGGGTACGCAGGGAAGGGGGAAAATATATATATGGTGTTGTACACAGACCCAAGAACTGCGAGACCGGGGCCGAGGATTAGAGCACGAGGTTAAGTAATGTATCATCACCGCGGATGACCTCGTGTCTCGTCAACCGAGCTGGACACATTTTCAAACAGTCACCCCTCGAAAGCCACCCTCTCTTCTCCTGCTACGTAAGAAGGGAGAGAGGGAGTTTTGCTAGCTGAGTTTTATCGTTCCTATCTCTCGCTGTCCCCAGGATGAAGAGGGCACGGGCTCTTGTTGGCCGTGAGCAAACAACCCTGGCGGCAGCGCAGGATGAGGAAGTCTTGAACACCGCAAGCATCAGCACACCGGTCTCCGCCAGCATCGCTTTGCTTCTGTTTGTCCAAGAATAATCCAGTGACGCATTGGAGCTCTGGGCTGTTCCGGGGGGTGAGGGAGGGGGCCACCAAACGGGGTTGGAAAAGGTGACGAGCAGAGCAGAAGAAGGTGCACGCCAAATGGCCTGACTCGATAAAGTCACATTCGCGCGCCGGTTTGCTTTTCGAAACCTAAGGCCACCGGCCCCTCCCACCACCCGCTGGGAGGGGGTTCAAATTTGGTCGGTCAAAAGTTGCATTTTTTGAGACGGTCAACTTCAAAAGCGTTCGAGGGAGAGAGAGTTGTAACCTTTTTTTACTTCGGTTCGGAAATTAAATGTTCCGCAAGCCTGAGTATTTGTTTCCATTAATTTGATCCATGAATGTGTGTGTGTGTGTCCGGCGGCCACTTAGTCGCGCCCCAAAACGCATTAAATTACCTCCTCCCCCTCTTTCTCCACACCGCTATATACTCGACGAACTGTCGTCGTATTTCTGCCAATTAAACAATTTAACCCTTATGCCCGGCGAGGGGGGAAGGCTGCGGCCGCCCGTGTGGGTACGATGAATAATTTAAAGCCAGCGGGCGGCGATAATTGCGCACCGAAGAGAGAGAGAGTCAGAGAGCAATAGGCACGCGGATGGTAGGGGTTCCAAAAATAGTGCCCTAGTTTGTGGCGGCTTCCTCCAACTCCGGCGCGGGTTTTTGAAAATCTCACCCACCCGACGCTCACTAAGAGGAAGAGAAGAAACTTAAGGGGAGATGGGAGGGTCGTTAGAGAGGGGTGGCATCTCGTTGAATAAACCACCGTCCGTCGTTGAGCGCAGATGGCCGTTCGTCATCGTCGTCATCATCAGGTTCCCAGGTCGCGCCATCGCGATTCGCCCAAAGTCCGGTACGAACCTCAGTCCAGAGAACCGGATGGGGACGCGCTCGGGAGAGAAAAAAGGGGCGAACAAACAACAACCACACATCGGGTAAATATTGACGCGTCTTTATTATTGTTGGTTTTATTGTGTTAAAGCCCCGCGGACGGTAAATAACGGAAACGGGATCCTATCCTAGCGCGACACTCCGAAGTGCCTTTGTCCGCCGAAGTTGGCCGAGGGACACGATTTCTTTTCGAGCGTTCCAAGCAGAACGCCGCGCCGATGCTGTCGGGAGGACAAGACAAGACAAGAAACGACCAACGGAGCGCACCAGCGTCTTGGTTGTGTGCGCGCGTGTAGGCGATTTCGGAATGATGATGCCGCGCCGAGACACTGTGTTTACACAATATACCGAATCCTCCCGCGTCCACCGATGGGCAGATTATCGTTCGCGGGTTTTTTGTGACAATTTGGCAGCATCCATATTCAGCCTCACGCGGGGCTACCGGCAGAAAAGCATTACGTTTCGATGCGACGAGCGTTGTGTATCGATCATTTGACTGACAGAAAACGGCGGGGCAAAGTGATGGAGTTTGACATTCGATGGATTGGGTGGAAAAAATGGATTTCAAAGGGATCGGCAACGCGAAATCGTTATATTTATTTTATATTTTAGCTTTACAACCCATACAAGAAGGGTTTAGCTTTTTTCATTGTGTAAAACACGACGCGTCCGTCACATCTGATACTTTTCTTGCATAAAGTTTAAGTACCACAGATGTTGTTGAAGACTTGTTTGAGTCCCTTTTTTTCAATCAAATCATCTAAGTTTTACATTTGAAAGTCGATTTTAATAACACAAATAACACAAACATGAAAAACCTCTACACTTATTAACAAAAAACCAGCACATTACACACAAATTCACTATGAGTTTCACAAACCAAAGGCAACATTATCGTTGACTGGTAATCGAAATAGTTCATTGGATATTCATCGAAAGCTAAAAGTTAAGTTAGTTAAAGGTTTACAAAACACGAGGAAATCTATAGAATTTCAGTCATTTTAAATATGCCATAATTATAACTATTAAATTAGACTTCTTAAAACAACTAAATATTATAAAATAGGAATTGATGTCCAGAACTGGATTTCGACCGGTGAGGTCCTGAAAGTGTTTCAAACAAAGTTTTGTCGGAAAGGGTCAAAGAATAACTTTATACAATAATTGATGAATTATTAATCATTTCAAATATGCCATAATTGTAACTAGTAAATTAGACCTTTCAAAACAACTAAATATTATAAAATAGGAATTGAATTCCAGAACTGGATTCAGACCGGCCCTGGAAGTGTTTCAAACAAAGTTTTGTCGGAAAGGGTCAAAGAATAACTTTAGAGCAAGCGTCAAAACATAACTCGTCACATGTGGAGCTGGTTTAAGAATATGGCATAACGAACTCCATCTTTAAATGTCTCTATAATAGGTCGATTTCTGAAGACAGTTACTAGCTACAATTATAAATTATAACGGTAGTTGCGACTGTTGCTTTACGTTTTGTTAAAAATAACCAAGCCAACAGAATCCCTACAGTTTTACTTGAAAACATTCCAACATAATGCCACGAAGCCTGATTCAAGATACTCAGGAAAGTCCTAAAGTGAAGTTCTGAATTTCGAATTGAAGGATGGGTTAAATTTCTCCAGCATTAAAAAACTCAAGACTATAAACTCCTGTGCAGTTCATTTTGCTTCACTTCGCTCAATCCAACCGACCTCCGCGAGGAGGATGGTAGCCGTAAATTTATTTTTAATTGCAAACCATGGCAATTAGCCGCGGCGGGAGGGGCGCAAAAAAAACACGACCTTCACCAACAGAAATCCCCATTCAACGGCGAATGGCCCCCAGCAGCCATCTTCCACCGGCAGGGAAGCAGCACAACAACACCAACGCAGAGAAGGAAGAGAGTCCAACTCCGAAGTGGTCGCCGTCGACAGCGTTCCGAAAGCGAGTGTGTGATGTCGTGTGGAAAAGCAGTGTGTGTCGGTTAAATTAACATACCCGCTAGGCAATTTCGAGCAAATCGTCCTCAAAAACGTCCTCCATGACACAAACATCGAGCAGTTTTGTATGGTGAGGAGGACAAGGAGGACGATTGCTCGAAAAACGTCCTCCTTTTGTTTCATCCCCATACAAAAATGGAGGACGTTTGTTCGCGCGGAGGACGTTTTGAGGACGATATTTCGAGCTGCCTAGCGGGTAATCACTAAAGTGAACACCCGACCCGCGCAAAGGCAGTGTAAAAACACTATCCGCAAACCGAGCGTTTTTGGGGGCAGAATAGCGGTCGTGCACTACTGCTCGAAGAAGGTATTCTTGCAGACGAAAAATACCGTCTTCGGGCGCGGCACATTCTGTCGCGAGAACGTTTTGAGCTCGTTTGGAGCAGCGGTTTGATGAGCGAAAAAAAAAGCGCGTTTCTTACTCACGCTCTTTTGCACCACACCACGCTTTGGAGAGAGACTCAGAGGAGGAAGCTATGTAGGGTTCTGTTTTTCTACGGGTTCTAGATGTAGAGTTCTGTGATTCTATATTTAGACATGGTACTTCAGGTTTGTGAAAAGTTTCTAGCGGTAGCCGTTCTACCAGTAAGGCTACGGAACAGTTGCATGCGGCGCGCTCTAAGTTGTTTATAAAAGCAGTGGATCGTGCAATCACACTTTTTTCCTCAGCTTGTTTACATTTCTCTCACATTTCTATATTGCTCCATTTTTCCTCTCATAGCGTTTGGCGTAGCTTTCGGCAATTGTTTAAATCTTGAAAGCATGCATTTCGGCTCTAAGCGTGCGCGTGGATTCAAATATTTAATTACTCAGGGAATGTAAATTCATACAAAATTATAATATCGTAAAATGTTCAGTAATTTAGAATACTGTTTCAAAAATATTTGTTACCGGTTAAAATTTTTTTTATAATTTACCGTATGCGTGAAAATGTTTGCACGATCTTACTTATATAGTTCCTGTTTTCTCTGGGCATACACATCATTGGCTTTCTTAGCATCAACTTAATCCTTAACTCGTACCTAAATAGGTTGTGAACGAAAAACCACGTTTTACTTAGTTAAGGACTTGCATCATGACCAAGTAGCAGTGTATTCGCGATTTGTCTCATGCGCAACTATCTCAAAAACATATTGCCATAGGAATATCCCGGTGGATCGTGGAAAAGGTCTTGGACAGGGATAAGGTTAGATAACTTTCCACGAGGCTCCGCCCTATCCCTCGAAACGCACCCAAAACTAGAGGCCGGTACAGCTAATGTTCTGGTCGAAACATATATGGCCCCCATGCTGGATTCCGGGTTAGTCACAATGGCGTTTTATGAAGGTCAAGGCTTACTCTAAACGCCGCCCAAGTATGACTAGCCTCCGGTAAACCATAGCCTGCATTTTAAGGAACTGCAGTGTATTCCGCAAGCGCATGGAGAATGGTTTTTTCTAAATGGTGCAAACATTATCACGCATGCGGTATTTGTTTGATTATATCCAACTAATTTTGTTTGATTAAATCCCCAAATGCAGTTTAAGTTTTTGTTCCAAATGGTTTAAGCCCAGGGGCAGAATGCACCACGTTAATTATTGTTCAATTTGCTGTTCATTGTTCCAGGAATATGCAATTGATGAAAGTTATTTTATTTTCAATAGTTTTTAAGAATCTAATATGATGATACACAGTTGGCTTTTTACTTCCGCTCACGCCTTCGCGCCTCCTCTCCTTTCATTTTCGGGTAGGAGATGTTTCGGGCTACAATATTAATCAAAGTATTGAAAGCACATATAACAAGTAACTGATTTTAAGTTGGGGTTTGCAAAGAGCATTGATAAATATTCTTCTCAAAACAACGTAGAATCACGCTCGTGCAAGAAGTTCAATGCATCGAGTGATAGTTCTACAAAAGGACCACCAGATGACGCTACTGTTATGGCAAAATCAGGCAAATTCCAACAACAACGCTTCGTGTCCCATACAAAACTTCGGGAAACGTTCTCAAACGGTTCGGTTTGCGGATAGTGTTTTGCTTCCCGCTGCTTCGCCGCCGCTCTTCCTCCCCAGTCGGAGGGTAAATGTGTGCATTTCTGTGCTAAACTACTCCGGTAGCGCGAACCATCACGTCGTCAAGACGGGAGTGACGGCGGCGGTGGGGGGTGATGACACAAATCGGTGACTATTTTCCCTCCCACCGCGCGACGGGGGTTTGAGATCAGATTAAGAGCCCGTTGATTTGTTGTAATTATACGCCAAACCGTGTTGCACCGACGACGGCGATCCGGGAGGGTGCCGAAGAAGATGCACAAGGTATAATTTCTGCGCGATTCCCTCCAACGGCGAAAGAGAAGCGGGCGTTTCGCAGCGGGAGGAAAACATCCTAGGTGGGGGGGCGGTGGATCGGGACGTCAAAGTCATAACATAAAAACAAACTCTCCCAGTAAAGGCGAAAATAATCATAAGTTTTATCCCGTGGCCATCTTGACGACTCCATCATATCGGGCCGGGGCAAGGATCATTCATTAAAAACCGTACGGAACGGTGAAAAAAAGGGAGAAGAAAAACAAGTAGCGGCTTGGCTTCGCGCATCATGTACGCAGCGGCATTATCCGCATCCGCTCACTAAGGGGGACGCAAACGCATGTCGCCAACCAGAATGTTCGCTGATCACAGTGATTGGAAGGTAAATTAAATCTCATTAAGCGGGCACCAACTCATCGGCGAGGCGAGCGTCAAACAGACGAACGGCTCACTCGTCGGGTTGAGTGCTACCTGAACCCTTGGAGAGGCATGAGATTTACACTGCGTCCCAAAATGATAGGCTAACTTAGTATTTTATGTGCTAGACTTATAAAAAGCATAGGATATTTTTTAATGTAACTATTTGTGAGCATAGAATGAATACTTTTCTTTAATATTTTTCGAGAAAACGAAAAAACAATCCTTTTTGCTCCAAGAAAGTGAAAACAGTGGTGTTCCAAAATGATTGCCTCACTTAAGGTTTCGATTAAATAATCAACAGAAATAGCATAAATGGAGTAACAAGTGACGATTTAATAATCAGTGGAGCCTCCGTTACCAATTATTATTTGGAAAATTCATGATGGCAGTTGCCTGGGGCAACGTTTCGTTTTTTTTAAAGGAAATTGCTTTATTATTAAATATTTACATCTGTACAGGTTTTCCTTGAAAGGATGGCAGCTACTAAGAATTTACTTACATCTCTTGAAGAGATGTTTAAAGATTGTTTAATGAACTGGTGGTTGCTTTAGAGCTTGAAACACATTACATACTAATTATTGCTACTTATATTAATCTTAAACTAGTTTATTTTCTTATCAAACTAAGTTACGAATCAATTCATGTATCGATAGGAGTCATTTAGTTCTTGTTGATATATTTGTATTGATCAACTTAATGTTGATTCGTTCCACTCCAATAAGCTCCAGAACACGATTTGTAGGGGTGTTCCAGTGAAGGTTGGCAACGTTTGGTTGAATTGGAAGCAACTCTAAAAATTCTCCGTTTATCACGCGAAGTTTTTGAGGACGACCGGGAGACTCCTGAAGCCCATATGAACTGGGCTCTTTCACATAAGTTTTAATGATATTCAAGATCTATTTACTAGCGTACCAATCTCATGATTTGACTTTAGGCGATAGGCATCAATTTTACATTTTTTTCGTCCCGTGAATTATTTTATACGGCCCATGTTTGAATTAAATTACAAATTAAAGGAAGAGAACTTATAAACGCGCACCTTTGCAAAACTGGAGACGTAGCTAGGAACTGGGATTTTTTGTTAATTTGAATGGTTTTTGAAGTGAGTCTTTCATTATGGAACACTGAAGTTATTTGAGTTTTTACCTTAAAAATATTCTAAATTATTTTTCTGGAAAAAAAAGAAATGAAACACATTTTTATTCTATTAACACATTGACTGCCATGGCTATCGTTTTTGATAGCCAGCTGTCATTAGTTCTAAAAAAAATTTGTCCCCTAAATAAATGAAAATGCAACATACAAATTGTAGTACTAATTAATATCAATTCTTTGGGAAGCTAAGTCTTTGCTTAGCCTTCATAAACCGTCGGTTTAATAAATGTTATAATCAAATTTTATTAAAAACGAGTGTACTAAAAAAGTGTGCTAAAAACGCTTGGCAGTCAACGTGCTAAGAAACGCGTGAGTGAGGCTATAATTGTGGTCAGCAAAAATCGGTTATTTTGAAAATTTTATATCGAAGAGAAAATTACTTTGACACATGTTGATACTTAGCTAAATGAAACCAAGCACAACTTCAAACGAAATGGAATCGAAAATGTATTCATTTCCCTGAAAACGACCATCTTCCCTGACTGAGCATGCAACGGTTAATGACTTCGACGGCGACATTAGAGGACTCAACCTCAACCTCAACCCATGAAGCACGCGACCCTGCGCACCGTCTATATCTATACGTATTTGTGTATGTGTTTGGGTTTGACGTTTTTCAGGCCTCCACGGGACAAGGTAATTATCCGGACCGCTCTGCTCCTCTGGGGGGGACGGTATATTTTACTCTCATCATCACCCATTACGGGTATGTGGGGGGGGGGATGAGACGCGGAGCCGCATTCCACCCGGTCCAGGAATCAACGAAAATTGCCGCCATATTATTGATGGCACTACTGACGCCAGCGCGTAGCGTGGCCACGGGAATTAGAGCGACCCGGGTGAGTAGCGTCCTGGGAGATCTGCTGCTGCTGCTGCAAGGCCGTCGGAAAGGGGACCGAAGCGAGGCTCGGAGTTGAGCATACGGCGGGGCTGTGGAAGCTAAAATTAGCGCAACCATTTTCCATCGTCAATTCTGCGTGCCGCTGCGGACGGCGGCGATATTACTACCGAGCAATTACGCTTTTACTGCTTCTGCTGGTGGTGGTGGTGGTGGTGAAGAATCCCGAAACCCGTCGACTCCTTTCGGTCGGGAACACAGTCCGGGTATCCGGTTGCAGGTGGACGTTCGGGCGTTCGGATTGAGAAACGCGCAACGTAACGCGTGACAGAGCAACCGGCCATCACTAATGAGTGCACGGAAGCCGACCGCCGCATTTCGGTACATTACGAGATGTGATCCCCCTGAACCAGGCGTCATCGGGGTTGGACCACCGACGACGGCATCGGTGAGTGCATCCCGTTGCGCAAATTGCGAAAGAACTGCCAACGGTGGCGACCACCACACCACACCACACCACGCAGAGGACAGTCCGGGAAAGCCGGGGATGTATTGCAATTCGTGCAGGAATTTGCTCATTGCAGGTTCCGCGCGCGCTTATCGGAGCTGAAGCCATTAATGAGACCCTACGATCCGAATAAAGGAAACCGATGGGCTTTGGGGAACGCCGTCGACGTTCGGAGGAGACCATTTCGAGCGGGCGGGGGAAATAAATATAAACCCATTCGTTTGTATTGCATAAATAAATAATAGAAAATAATTGGAACCCGATGGACCAACATGGTTGGCAACATTACGAAAAAAACACATGAGATTAAATTTTTCTTGCTTTTATTGTGGAGGGGGGTGTATTGGGTAATATTTTTATTTCCATATGCATCAGATTCATATGCGAATGATACAATGTGCACCGCAAAAATTAAGTTTCAAAAGTTTCATTCTACATTCAAATAAGGGTTGGAATTAGTGTTGTGCTCAATGAATCTTTTGACGAAATTCATTCGTATGAATCTTTCACCAAAGATTCATTCAGATGGATTCATGAATCTTTGCGGATTCGAATTTTCAAAGCTTCGAAAGAACGAAAGATTCATGAATCCTGGATACGCAAAGAATCATTCAACTCACACAACTCTAGTTGAAATAACTTTAATGCATCTTGAGTTTGAAACGTTGACTAAAATATTTGCAATAAAATTAACCTTTTTTTCTTTATTTTTAGCTTTTTCTTCTTCTTCTTGGCATGACTTTTTCCTTTTGTGTACGTGGATATTCAATCCTCTCGTACAGGAGAAGGTCCGGTCTCGGTTTGGATTCCAACCCACGCCGTCGAGGTGGATATAACAAATATTTAGAAGTTCACCACATTATTCTCACCAAATGCAAAACAAAATACAAAGATTGAAAAATCGCACATAAATGAAATGTAGATGAAGCAATTGTAAAAACGAACAGTAACTTCAATAATATAATTGAGCATTTCTTCATCTTTCTCAAATACATAAGGTCGGCTTATCAGGTCGATAAGAACTTTGTAAATTATTTCTATGAAACGATGAAAAAATTAAAAATGAACTCAATATTATAGAAACACAAAACTGGGTATTTGGGAGCCATTCAAAAAAAATAAAAGGATCGAATGATTAAAACGATGAATACGAATTGAAACACGATTTCCCAATATATAAAATTAAAAGTGCCTGATTTGGTCCGAGCTATGCTTATCTGCTCAGCATCTGACCTTGTGGCACACAAATGGGTCCGCGTAAAGACTACCTTGTTCGGAAATTTAAATACACTTTGAGTCAAAAACACACCTCTCGCTACTGCGTTGCTCCATTTTTTTTTCTCTAACCCTCCTCCATCACGGAGCTGAGGGCAACCCTTTCCGGCGCCACGCATTCCATTTCCATTAATTATTCATATCTCAATCTCGCGCGCAACCCTTCGTGTTCGAATGTTATCTCACGCCGGGCACGTCTCGTTTTTCCCGTGAAACACATCGATCCGGCGGGGGGGTGCGGTTGCTTTGATTGTTGTGAAACGTAACCCTGCTGAGTAACGCTCTCTCCCCCCTTCCGCCTGCACATTCGCTCGGCGGCGTAGAGGCTCTGTCCAATTGGCCAACTTATCTGCTTCGCCCGATCTGGCAACACACATCGAGATCGTGTTCCGATGCTGTTCCGACCGGTGTCCCAAAGTGATTTAATTACAACAAAACTGCTAGCCCCCCACAATGGGACGTGGACGCAGTTCTCCTTTACACCCACTCTACACCCAGTATCCACCATCGCCCCTCGAACGCCACCAAAGTACGAAAAAAGGGGTGGCATTTTATCAGTGTTCATTATGTTCGCGCGCAACGCGCGTTCGCGAAAGTGAGCGAGACCGGAAGCTCGGCAGATCGTTCCATTTCGGTCGAAGTACAGCGGTAGAAAGAAAATTGTGTCTGCTCATCGCTTTTGCCTTGTGTTTTTCACACACACACACGAGAGAGTAAGAACCGGCGACGATGAGATGTCGTATTATTATTACCAGATGTTTCCACGATGTTTCTCACCGATCCGCAGTTGAAGCGCACTGCAAGGGCGCGGGGTGTGTGTTGGTGTGCGGTAGATGGCGCAGTAGGGGAGGTGATTGATGACATTCCAAATTCGAAACCCTCACCTCCATCGACGGCAGCGGCGTCCCTTCGCGAAACCAATCAAACCCATTTATCGCTCACTCAACTCGATACGAGCACGCCAATCATTCCGATCGTGCCGCTCTCTCGGCCCGTTGATTTTTCCCCCACCGCCCTCACCCGGGCCCCTACCAAGCAATCAGCGGCACCCATGGCAGCCCGAGGCGCCCCATTACCTCCGGTGAAGCAAAGAAGAATAAAAAGCAAGCACAACAACGGAAAAGACAGTCGAGAGCCGGGCGGCAAATTAATTAAACATTGTTCTCGCGACCGTCGCGCATACAAATATGGCAGCATCAAGGTATGTGGATGGGAAGGGAGAAGGGGGAGGAGAGAGGGGTTGGCAATGGAGCGAGCGACGACGCGGTGAAATCATTGTCCATTTTCGCTATCTATCATAAGCAATTAAGATGTTACGTCCCTGATAAGGTAAATTAAATCCCGCTGTAAATAACGCCAACGCCATCATCGCCGATTGAGACGGTGAGTGGGAGGTGGGGGTTGAGGTGCGTACCTTGCACCTCGCCCGGTACGGTGCACTTCACACTGAACAGGGCTTGGGCAAAGAAGAAGGGAGAAGAGAGACAGAGTGCATGTGACTACTACCTTTTCCACCGTGTATGACACGCTTGTCAACACAAACGACGTGTGGTACCGTACGAGGTGGGGAAATATCGTGAGAAGGATGGGAGGGATCCCTTCCACCCCTTTTTCCACCTAAGGCCCTGAGCTGGCCACAATCTGATGACAGCAATCGAATCGATCATACACAAAAGAAATAAATAAAATACACCCTTAAATACGATGCCATAAGCCGGTGGGGAAAGGGGATGTCGGGGTGGTTGAGTAGCAGCAACCACCCGGTGGCACCCTGTTCGTTCGTCATCAGACTGCGAACACCTCCGTCACACACAATCACACACACACACGTGGAGGTATGGTATAGTACACACTGTCGCAACTTGATATCGATTCACCGAGAAAAACGTGTTCCACCGGTATCGCCGAGATGTTGGCCGATAAAATGGGCTTCGATGTGACACAAAATGTCTTGACTTGACGCTTTCATTTGTTCCTTTCGCTTTTTTTCTTTCAGCTTACGCCCTACTCTTAAGGGTTCCGAACAGGGCGGTTTTGGATGTTACTGGGACTGGATTTCTCTTTTTCGGTAGTTGGTATTGATTTTTGGACCGGATTCGTGCCAATGAAAAATTACACGGGGAAAGTTCAAACCACAACCGCTAGTGGTAGGGCAGATATTAGGAAACAAGGGTAACGATCAATTGTTTTGTAAAATAAACAAAACAAAACATTCAGGACATCAGGGTGAGCGTTGAATTCAAACGTGACAAACGTTCTATGAAATGGTTCATTCTTGACCTCAATGTGGGGATTGAAGGCTAGTTGTCTCTTGTGAGAATAAGATATCTAAACACCAGCGAATATTTAACGTATCTTTAACTTAACCTCAAATTATTGACAGTAAACGTGAAGATAGATGACAGCAGCTTTCATTCGTCGAAAACTTTCATTCGTCTTCATTTCATTTCATTTCATGAAAAAACTCATCACGCGTTTACATGACTCACAACAAATTAACGCTAACTGTCAACTGGCAATGAAGAGTCGATAAATAAACTATGAAGAATTGTAAATGAGCTATATTATTTCATCTCTAAAATTCATAATAATACTCATTTAGCGTTCTCTAAATCAGGCGAGTGAACTGAAATCTCATAACACGACGGAGTTTATTTCATTTAACGATCATTTTAAATTGTTTTACACTATTGACTCCTTCTAAAGCTGCCAGTTGAACAAGCTGTCAAACAAATTTCATTCCTATGAGATAAATTTCTAACCTGGCTACGTTAAGTGAAATGCGCAACCAAAAATGCTTGTTTATTTCGCGTTTAGACAAGTTAAGTTGGGTTTCACATGAGTGAAATGAGTGTATGACAGTTGCTGTTAAGTGAAAGTTACAATCGTTTATAACCTCATTAAGCAGCTTAACAACATCGAATTAACCTTGTTGCTAGTGAATGATACAATAGCTTTTTCCAAGTTCAATTTGTTCCATTCGCTAACGATTGCTCGTTCATTTTTTTCTAAAACTAAATAATTTTTAAAATTTGTCGTAGAATTTTGATTCAAAAGGTACAAAAACAGCAGTATAACGATTTTTCTTGTTCATTGATATGTTTCTACTAATACTTTTTTCTGTTGTTTTTATGTAAAATGTTACTAAACAACTAAACCAGAGCTATAATATGGTTCACTAAGTTACTAGAACTGTCTTTTCGTAGATTTTTGGAATCTTTGTTTTCCAAAAGCTAGATTGTTGCTAGTATATAAAACCAGTATGTTACCATTTTCCTTTGTTGAAGGTCCGGTTTAATTGAATGGTTGTGGTGTGAACATTTATTGAATGAAAACAGTGGATTGCTGCTGGTAGCCGTACGCTCGAAAGCATTCGCATGACTCACCGACGTTCCCGGGACAGTAATAATACCCACCTTCCTGATGGCTTTCATCATTTCACCGCCAATGATTTCCCACCCGCCCAAAACAGCACAAACCCCACCCACCCTTTGGTCAATTGATTTTTTTCTTATAAGGAAGCGCACACTTACAAATCGTTTCAGGTGTTGGGTGCGCGCACGCCCGCCGCTTCAGTTACAATATGTATTTCCGACCGACCCCGGGGAGTGTGCAGCAATGGCGGTTTGCTCGTAGCGTTTTTCGCTCCGTTAAGCGCATTTTCCGGCTCACCGTTTTCCCACATCGCTTCGCCGGATCGCTTCTGGCGCTAGGAATTTCGCCAGCGGCAGCAGTGTGCTGGCGATAATCGGACACTAATGTTCGAGCAGTTACGGTTGAGAGGTTGGGTGGAATGTTGCCGTCCCCCGCCCAGCCCGAGTGGGGAGGACAGAGATGGTCGGTGAACCGTGGCGAGTTCACGAACTTTTCCGCCACGTGGTAATGGATAAAGGTAGTTTATTATTTCATAACTACCTGCGCGTGGCTGTGGGTTTGTGTGTGTTTATATTGCTCGGGGTTTCTCTTACATTAAACTCATCGACTTTCCATTGGCTCCACCGCCCAACCTCGGACGCGGTGGTACGGAACTATCGCAAGGAAAATGATGTGTGTGTTCGACAAAGATAAGGATGAGTTAGAGCCCGCTTTCTGCCTGGCTGAAAATCTACCCAGCGTAACCGATTCGCCGAAACGATCGCTATCATTTTATTGGATCGTAATGTGGCCCGCCCCAAGTTTTTAATTACTTGAAAAAACCATTCCGCTGCTAATCGGTTAAAACCCTCCCCTACACAAAGTGATTTTTTACATTCGTTCTTTGGTGTGTACCGACAAATGGCATTAAAATAATTCAAACGTGAATGATTCTTCGTCGTAACCGCTTATCAATTGCAACGAAAAGTTGCTTAGGCCTTCGGTTTGCTCGTTTGAAATATTATGTAATTTTTTTAGAATCATTACGAGAAAAAAATAATAAAAAAGTCCATTGGAAATAAACGATTAATTTTATGACTCATTTTGGTTGTCGTTATAACTTTGAAATAAAAATGTGATTCGTATTTTACATTCTATCGACATTGGCGATTAAAAAATGGATGTAACATTGAAAAATTTTAAAAATATTAATTAAAAATGGTAGAGTTGTTTACCGATGCCGATGGATGCCGCGGAGGTGCTGGATACATGATTGTTGATTTTGTTAGCTGCTTTCCTCACAACAACACCGAAGAAAAACTATGTGATTGTGCTTCCCTCCAGGAACAAGTTTCGTAGCCACTGCCTTACCGTAGTGATACGGAAAACACTCAAACTTTTTCAACACTCCTACACAATGATGCACTTTTGCTGTACTTTTCGAACCGTATTTTTCCAACTGTAATTATCTGCAATTGTAAACCGCGGTACTTCACGTGTGTGATTGAATTTCACTTCATACGTTTGAATGCTCTCGCTCTGCTCTACCACTTGGGAAATTGACTGGGAGAGGAAAAAAAACGAAAATAAATTTAATTTGGTTAGCCCGCTTTGATATCTCACTTACGATAATTTTCAGCAACAATCTACCCCACGCACCGGAAATCACTGGAATTTTCCACCCATCTTCAAACCATTGCCCACAGACGCTCTCTCACTCACCACCCACCGGCGATACGTTTTGGGTAAGATTAATTACAATTAATTGGATTTCATTATCGATTCAAACAAAATGCCAGCCGTCAATCTTAATTTTCCTCACGGTGCACTCGCGCAACGGCTTTCCGCCACCATTAATGCTCACTTCGACGCTACAACCATCATCATCATCATCATCATCATCATCATCACCATCAGCAGCAGCATTACCGCCAGCATAATCAGCATCTGCTAGAGTAGACAACCAAGCCCACACCACACACACACATTATCATCAGTGATGAGATCACTTGCACCCTCTTCTTGCTTCTTGCAACGCTTATTATTATCTTCTTCAAATACTTCTTCCTCTTCTTCAGCAAACCAACCGATCGACACTTCAACAACTCCACCCTTTCTCTCCCTCACACACACACACACCCTCCACTTTTCTCCTACGGCCGGAAGATCTTCGCCTTTCACGCTCCTTTTTTTTCTCGCGCGCGCACACTTAAAACACTAACGATCAATCAATTTATCAATCAACGAACGTAAAATTTGCTCCGATTTTTTGATTAATTTTGTTTTGCTCTTTTCTTTGTGTTTTGCTTCGCTTCAACTCATTTCACATCACTTAAAATCTTCTCGCACGGAAAAGGCGGGTTGCGAGATTCACCATTTCAGGGGGAAGGAAAAAAATTGAACTTTTCCGAATCGGAACCGTTACAATTCGGAGGATGCCGCTGCGTACACATTACACATTTACCAACTGACGGGGCGAGAGAAAAGGGAGGTTTTTCACGTTTCTTCAAGGTTTTATGAGAGATCGTTTGTTATTCCGAAAGGCGTCAAGATTTGTACGGATTAACAATTTTCGCAACACTTGCCAGCGTTTTATAAACGCCAGACTTCTGTTTATGTGATTCGTTGCACAACAAATGCACTGCGATTATTTACCTCAATCGTTTGCCTTTCAAACTATGCCAACCTTTACCTAGTGCAGTTTTTTTTTATTATTTGTTTAATTTCACATCTTTTCCACTCGAAGTATTATGGGCGACATCAGCGTGTTAGTTTTTACCTGTAAAAAGAAAAAAAGTACAAAAAGGTATGAGAAATTTAGAACAAGTCATTCGTTTTCTGAATAATAAAACTACAAAATGGCTCTTGTTGGAATCAAATGTTCTCACAGTCGATAAAGCACGCTTCTTGGGGGCAGAGAAATCGATTGGCGGCGCAAAAATATGACACTCGAAATATGAACCAAAAAAACACATAAATATATAAACCGGAGAAACAAGCTGTGGGAAAATAAAATTTGGAAATTTCGGGAAAAAGGGCCCAAAAAATTATTGGCTGGATCGGCAAAAGGCGGCGAATGAAGGTGTACAATTTGCAGCATACCTGAATACATATTTGACAAAAAAAAAAACAAGCACAATAAATACTCGCATTACGATGCGCCCAAAATTCGCATTCCGACACTGCAGCCCTGCCTCATAAAAACTCCTCCATGCAATTGTATGCTAATTGAAGACGGGGTGGAAAAAGGGCAAAAAAAAGACCCCCGCGACGAGAAAACCTACGCAAATTATGCGTATGTTGTTCGGGGCGGAAGGGAGTGACATATAAAAAAAAAAAAAAACAGAAAAGAAAATGGTCGTCGGCGACGATTGCACACCTTCATTTCATGATCACGTGAGCAGAAATTTGAGGTCCATCCCGGTTCGACGGCTATTTTGTTTTTGTTTGCATGCGTGTCTCCCGTCTGCACAAACACTGCTCCGGCTCATTCCAGCCAATCGCAAACCGCGCTAATGAAGACCCGAAAAGGGGCCCCAGGCCGACGGAAAGGGATCAAGATCATCATTTTTTTTGCGATTCGAAACCTTTTTTGCTCGCCGCAAGTACGTACGCGATGATGACCACTTCGTCGGTTGTTTGTTTTTCCGTTTCGAGCTCGAGGGTCAAATATCGTTGAGTCAAGTCAAGCCTTTCGAGGGGGGGAGGAGCTGAGAAGGGGTACGATACGACGGTTATTGATTTTTGAGCACTTGAGCACACCGACACGAGAACTCATGGGCGATGGCCGCCGGATCGGCAAAAAAAAACAAACCAAAACCTGGCGCCACCTTTTGTCGGCGCGCACGGAATTAATTAGCGGACCACCGTCGAAAACAATTCGGCACAATTTTCTGTCATTGCTTGCCCTGCGGGAATGAATACATCAAGAAGAAACATTAAAAGTGTTAACATTAACCGGTTCGGGGGTTGTTTTTTTTTTTTGTTTTATTCACTCAACCCATACAGCATTGGGTCGCCGCCGGACGTCCTCCGGAACGTGCTATAATTCCACGTATTTTATCAAAGCACGTAAACGGCTTCGGGGTCCGGGTTTGTTGTTTGTCCCCGGCCCCGCACAAACTTGCTCCTTTTTACAGCATTCCACGTTCGGTGAATACACAATTTCGTGAACCGGTTCCAAGGGTAAATTTATGTCGTTTGATAGCCGGGGCGAGATAAAGTGGCAAAAGGCAAAAAGGAGGAAAAGAGATTAATTAATCCTAATCGTCCGCTTATGACACATTGGCCAGTCGGAGGACGCGCTGTTTCGTCGGTATAAAACCTACCCAACCCATGCACTCCAACCGCACCAGGTTTAGGAAACGTCGAGGCGATCAAACAGAAACGTTATGTCAAAATTACAGCTCGATTTGATTAATCCTGTCCGTTTCTCGTTCGTTCCTAATGGCGTTGGGCACGCGGGTCCGAGAAAAGCAAAAACCGGTTTCGAACGACAAAATAAAAAACTTCAAACCGTGTCGCTTGTCGGTAGGCTTATCGCTTCGGTCGAGACGGAATTGATTTATCTTCTCAGCACCACCAAAACAAGATGAAAAACGGATCGGACGGAAGGTGCGAAGCCGCCGCTGAAGCAGAGATTTAAATAATCGAAAAAGGTCTTCCGATCATGGGCGATTTACGATCCGTCCAGCAAACGATGGGAAACATCGGAAGAGCAGGGTGCGTTTGATTTCTTTCCAACGCTTATCTCTTACTACGGGTTAAAACATGTTCTTGATGGAGTACTAAATCTTGTGTTTCGATTAGTGAACCTATTTAGTAAAGTTAAGTAAAGTCAACGTTTCGGCACGATTTATTTAATCCTCCAATAAAAATCACAATAAGCGCAATTAGTTGTTGTGGTGATTTTTATTAAACTGCTAAACTTAAAATCTCCTTCATTATTTCTCAAACTGTATGAATTAAAAACCTAACCACAGGATTTGAAGTAACTAACCTCTCGGTGTTCGTTTCCCGTTTCGCATCGGACGTCAGCAACGACCGGAACCGGACGCGGTCGGTCGGTTGTGAAATATAAAGTAAAAAAAAAGAACCATACGGCGGCTAATCAATCGCTAATTAGTGTCACTACTGATAAAGCAGTTTGTTGACGAGCGCTCGCGCGCGCTCATGTATTTTTGTGTGTGTGTGTGCGGACATCGGCTTGCCAAGCTCCGTCGACGGTGCACGGAACCAGAACCGAGGACCGGTTTTTAGAGCACTCGAAGCGGGAAGCAGATGTGGTTGTGAATTGGATTTCAAGTAGCTTCCGAAGCAAAAGGCAAAAGACAAACAAAACGCTGCCAAACGCAGGCACTATGGGAATAATTAATCCATCCAGAAAGTTTCATTTTATTTGATGAAGGTTCAACAAATTTGGTGCTTAAAATAAACACTCATCAGAAGGAAAATAAAGCTTGTCAGCCTTAGGGAACGAATAAACAACATTTTTTATAACATAATGGATTTTTCATTTTTGTCATTCGGGTATAAAAATGCACCCTCCTTACATAAATAAAACATTTATTATGCAGATTTAACCGACTCATATTTTTTTTCCTCTAAATCAAGCGAACACATGTGTTAGATTTTCAACAGCTTCCATTTAAATCGCATCCGACACAATTATATATGGCCAGCTATTTTTCTAAACACCGTCCCTCCCCCCGAACCTCCCAGCCCCGGGACCAAGGTGCCGTTATTTATTTTAGCTTCCCACATGTACCCACGGTTGGTTACGTGTTGTGGCGGCGCTTCCTTCCGCGCCAATGGGTGGCGAAAATCCCCTCCCAACAAGAGATACAACGCCGTCCTGGGGGATGCACCACACACGTGGGGGGAGCCGACATCTCCTTCGTTTTGCTCCGTGGCGCATCACGAGGGCAACCGTTACGATTCTCGAACGCGAGAAACTGAGTGTGGCCGCACACTGAGGGAAAATGGATGGGCAGCTGGGCAAAGTGGCGGCCAACGCGGGCATTTCGGTAAACATCGGTGTGAAAATAATAATTAACGAACTAATGAGCACAGGATGGGCGGAAACGGGCTTCCGAAGCGCGGTTTGGCCCATCCCGGCCCGGTGGCAAGATTAACGAGAGCATCATCTTTTATGGCCGATGCTTCATCCCGTTGCCGATGATTGTGTGGTAAACAAACGAGAGCAAATGATGCACCCGAAACGCCCGGCTGGGACTTCGGAGGGGAAGGTGATTCCGTGATCGCTTGACCACCGCCGCCATAAGACCCGGAACCTCGAGTGCCGCGCGATAACGTGCGCGATTTAAGCTTTCTCTGCCCCGTGGTCGCTAAACCTGTTCGGGAAATGCCGGTGGCCGGTGGCTTCACGCGCTCAAGTGTTTGCCCGCCGCCGGAGGGCATCGATCGGCTCGCGATGCCCTTTTTCACACGCATGTCAATCAATCGCCGGTGCGGGTTGCTGGTCGATGTAATGGAGGCTAATAAAAGGCTCACTCTCTTGGGTGCCCGCATAATGGGGGGCTCCACAATTATCGCCCATCGAGGGGCACCGTAATCTGTGGCCGCCGCCGGAGCTCGAGCGAAGGAATAAAAGTACGGAAGCCCCAGGCATCGATGATGGATTTCATCGGGAAGGCATCAATTATGCACATGGGAACTGGATGTGGTGGTAATTTATTTTTACTGAAAATCAACTCAGAAGCGACATAGTAAAGCTTTAGATTTATTTTAAATACTTAAAAAGTTTTTTACATTATAAAGATGCCAGGAATATAAGATTTTCTATTCAATTTCAGGTGACCGAACATCGGAGAGTCGATGTTTTTTTCCGGTAATATCATATTAAAAATGACATGACATCAATCATTGAGAAGCAGTGCAACGTTTTGCATTTTCAACTAATTTTATTTAGTGGTTGTTCTTTGATTATCAAACCCTTTGATAAATTGTTTGCAACGTAGAAGATTGTCTCAAAGTTTAGCGGCTTTATTCACTTAATCTTATCAACAGAACAATAACGAACCAAACAATATGAGAAGCAATTTATGCAAATTTAATGAAGGCTTTCCTGGGCAAAAGAATCTGTCTAATGAGCAAATCCAGCAAAACTAAATGTTGAATATGTGAAACATTTTCATAAACCCAACATTTGTACCAAAATTGAGTGTATTGTTAGTGCTGCGTAACTAACTTAAACAAATAATTGAACACTATTCCCCCTTGTACAAATAGTTGTAATGCGAGATAAGTATTGAACAACAGAACATCAATAATATGAAGTAAAACGTTTCGTCTGAGTTACGAATGATTGAAACCTTCATAAATAAAATAAAATAAAAGCAACATATGTCTTCATCTTAATAATTCCTGCATATGAGAATATTTCTTTACATCAGTTCAGTTCAGCCCTAACCTCAACTTATCAAGTTTTTCGACCATCGGCACATTTGACGGTTTCATCTCACGTCCACGCACGTGGTTTATTAGTTGTGAGCAGAAGCATATTTACACATATGTAGTCCAAAAAAAGCGCACAAAAAAACCCGCACCGTCATCGCGGGCCGGAGGTCACCCGGGGTGTCAAGTGAAGCAAAGTGAATCGATAACGACAAAACTAAATGGCAATCAGCCCGCGACGTGGCAAAGCGTGGAGCCCTTGCCCTCCACAAAGAGAGAAAGAGAGGGAGATAGAGAGAACACTTTCCACGGCATATAGGATGATGTCCCGGATTGGCCACAACACCACACACACTCACACACGCCGGGTGGTGAGTGTGGCGAATCGTTTGATTAAACAATAACAAATGGCCCCACAAACGACACCGAAACACACGCTTACACCGAGATGATGGGGAAAATATCGGTATCGATTGGAACCGAGGGTTTTTCCGCCTTCCCTCCCTTTCCCCTGCTCGCCAGGTACCATTCAGCCGTGATAGATATTTATACCCGCCTTCGACCCCGCTTCCCAGCTGACCCAGAACTCGATCTTGTGTTTCCCACAGAAATGAATAATAGAGAAAAAAAAAAACTACAGAACACCAACTAGCGGGCCACCCTGGCAGAGCGATAGGGGAACTCCTGGCGCTCCAAATTACACCATCCCTCACCTCACCTTCCACGATTTCTCGTCCCCGCAACAATCTTGCAGCGCGTGAGAAAATGTGTTTCACTCTTTCCGACGGAGTGGTCTACTTTGATCTACAAATTGAAATGGAAGCAACATTTTCTATTAGCACAAGGGAGAAAATTATTAAATCTAATCGACCTGGACGTAGTAGCATCGACCTGCAACCGGTCGGCTTTTCCGTTGGTTTGCTTTTTTTCCTATTCCGCTCTGTTTTTTCTTCCAATTTTCCCTCCTTTTGTTTTCCATTCTCCTTTTTGCGGTGCCACACTCCACACCGGCAGCGGTGGATACGATCGTGAATCAAAGTCGTGAATCATGCGCGCACCTACAACCCTGCACACACACACACATAACACACGAGATGATTGGATTGGGCAGAGTTTACGGTGGGTAATTTTTATTTTTACCTTTCTTTAGTCTTTCAATTATTTTCTACCCCGGTTTTTCCCACCCCACACAACCGGCGGCTTGGAAAACGCGCCGCATTCGGCGGGTGGGTGGGTGGGTGGGTTCGCTCGTGGACCCTTTCTTCTTCTTCCTGTGAGCTGTCTATCAAAAGCGCACGATTCCTTTCTTCGTACCGTTCAACCATCGACGGTTGGACGCGTAAAAGCGAGTTGGGTTGGCGCACGGAGAAAAGATCGAGGGAAAGAGATTGAGTTTCCTTTTGTTTTCCTGTGACCGAGCGCTCCGTTGCTATAGATCATCGTTTTTTATTCCCCGCGTGGAGTTTTATCCATTTCCTACTACCGGTTCGACCCCCGCTGGAAGCTTCCGACTTTGGCCCCTTTGGTCGTGCCATGCGAGAGTGTTGAAAGCAACCCTATAGTTTTTAAGTCTTCCGTTGATACAAAGTGAGTCGCTGCGGGGGGAAATTATTGCTGTAGAAAATGGTCCTTCCTCTTTGGCCATTGTGCGTGCTTTAAAAGCTCATAAGACCAGTAGACCAGTGGAAACTGAAAAATAAACAATGATTCAAATATGGTTAATCACATCTATGTTCATGACTATAGGACCTATCACCATCAGCCACAACGTTGTCCATATCTCGTATTGAAAACAAAAAACAAACAGCTCCCATTACACGCAAATCCAGGCATGATAATCTATTTCCCAGCAGAACAGCAGCGTTTTGACCCATCATCGGAACAAACGTGCACAGAAGATTCCACGTTTGGCTATTGAATCAATCGAAAAAGGAAAATGCCAGAGGGGGCCCCATGGGTGATGGGGGAGAAAAACACGAGTAGCACGAATAAGTGACGGTAGATTTGTTTATCGCTCCACTACTGCTGTCAATTTGACAGTCGGTTGCCGATCCAATTAAATTCAACAACCATTTGCTCCGGCGCGTTCCACCGCTCGCGGTTTCCTCCGCTTTCGACCCCACACAACACCCAACCACGTCGTCCCACCCGCCCGCGTCGGGGTAGGGAGGTTAACCTTTTGGCTTTTTCCTTGGCCACGGGCGATCGAACAACTGTCCGGACCAGCGCACAGCTCGGGTGCGGGGCGCGCTTGTGTGCCTTTCGCTTGACCAACCCCCATTTGGACCGCCGTTTGCGCGTGTATGTGATTTTTTCTTCTTCCAGCTCGCGTCGATTCGTTTCGAATGCGGCGTGGTTGCGTCCGCCGCCATGCTCCTCTTCACGCTGCTTGTTAGCTTAAGTCGTGTACGTTTGTTCCTTCGTGTGATTTTTTTTCTTGTAGAGCACCCTTTATCGCATCCCGGCAGCGCGGATTCGCTACGAGTAAAATGAATCTAAAAAAAAGTGGAAAAAATATACAACAATCCTGTAGACGAGGAGCCTTAGCATGGCAAGGGAATGCAAAGCATGGAGCAACAAAAACGGTCTAGGCGAAGGGTCTTGCTGAGGTTTCGTTGTTTTGCCTCGCTTTCGATCGATCGGTCATCGATCGAATGGTTGTATTTCAACTCGACTGTGGGAAGCCTTGGGTTCCGGGTTTTTGATGGTCAGGCGGGGAGGCATTTGATTTAATTTCCGAAGCGCCCGAATTTAATACGCCGTCATAGGTATTTTATTTTTGTAAAAGAGTTTTATTGTAACTAATTTTAACTAACTAATGGAAAATTTCATAATAAATTTTTAAAAGACAAATTGAAGTAAATTTTAGCTGCCTTTTACTAGACCAGCAATTACTCTAATTTTATAATTTTGCATTTATCTGAAGTTTTTGGTTAGGTTCACAAGGAGGATAACAAGTATAAACAGATTTAACAAAATAGCCATTATGTTTATTCGACCAACAGCCGTTTATCTTCCATAATCTGGACTGTCAGCAACATAAAACATATCAACACAAACAAATCTGATCTCCGCATAAAACTAATGCCAGCTGGTGCCGTTGGAAAAGGGCAAGCAACAAAGGCAAGGGTTTCGAAACATTGGAGCCACAAAGCTCGGCATCGTTTCGACAAACTTGATCGATTTTATTCCTCCAACGAACTAATGGCGTTTATTGAGCGGTTTCTAGCAAACAAGCCCCATTTCCGACATTTTCCCACCATCTAAACATTCGAACGAAGCAAATGGCGTGAATGGTTACGATTCGATCTTCCATTTCAGATGAGCGTTAAATAGTGGTATTTCTTAAGGCCCACGAATCCTAAGGCTAGATTCATTCATACGATTTTGTTACCTAAGATTCATTCAGATTAATCAAGTGACTCTTGTTGTTTTAACATTAATGAATCTTTGAATTCATGAATCTCTCATGAATCGTTTATGAATCTCGAAAACAAAGCAAAGAGTCACTCCGATTCATGTATTTGAATCGGAATTGGACAACTCAAATAAAAAGTATTTTGCTTGCTTAAGTAAAAAAAATGAATGGAACGGTAGCAGCTCCAATTCCGATAATCTTCGTAAGAAGCGATTTCTAAGGAACGGGAATAGTAAAAGTTTCAGTGAATCTACTTCTTCACAAGAAACGCAATCAACTTGACAAGGCTTCCAGTAAATCCAAGCGTTTTTAATGTACCAATTTGTCAACAGCCATTTTTTCATTGCGAGCCGCTGATCAGCAATAAAAAAAAAGTTATCGGCATTTTAATTCAATTCAAGCTCACCGTGGCGCCAACCACGTTAATACGCTATTACATAAACGGACAGTCGCACCCAAAAGGTCGCCACGGTTTGTCGGTGCAATCGGGCCGGTAGTAAATATAAAAGGCGGTAGAAAATCGATTGTAGCCGTGCCACAAATCCAACCCCCCCCGTGGGGATTTGACGGCGAGGCGAAGTACAAAATCGGAAATGTCAATTCGTAGCGCACAGGGGACGGGTATGGGAACGAAGGAGGAGTGCTCTTTTTCCTATTGCGAGCCCCCTCTCCCACCTTCTCCCAGGGGGGGGCCCGTTTTGCAAAGCCGGCAGGCAAAAACGGCAACGATTGTGACCGGTATGGCAGGCGGCATGCATATATAACACACTAATCAACTAATTAGACGATGTTGACCCAATCCCGACGCCAAGCGACCCATTATTCTGGTCCCGGTAGGCTACGGCGAAAGGTGAGCAGCAGTTGTCGGATTACTCGCGTACGTCGTTTGATTCGAAGGCGTGTAAGAGAGACGAGAGATGTAGAGAAAGAAAAGGACGTAAACCGCAGAACAGTACATTGCAGCGAATAGCGTAAACCACTTGAAGGTAGCTGACAACTTTGATAAGACAGTTTAACACCAATTTAAAACAGTTGAACACCTTTAAATAAATGTTTCCACGTTCAGCAAACCCGTCACCGGATTTGATAACACGTAGCACTTTTAGTGGAAACTTGAGAAGTTTTCATAATGCAAATTAGTTTGTAGAACTGTAATCAAAGTGAGAAGAAAAGTTAAAATGGTTCGACATCACGTTATGAACTGAACATTACTGTGTTGGCCGTAATGCCGGCTGCTGCTGCTGAAACGCGATTCCAAAACAATTAGCACCACAATTTGTGCTCCCCGACGGTGGTTGCGTCGTTCTGTCATCGGCTGATGATGGCTTTGGGGCTTCCATTGGAGCAGCTTGGTGCGAGTGAAAAGAAGAAAAACGACACAAGCGAGCGAAAGAGATCGAGCTCGCACATGGAAGCGTGAAGACGCGAGATGCCACATCGATACGTATCCACTCGCTTGCTCGATGGCGCTTCAGCGGGTTTATGGGAGACGGAGGGGGGGAGCTGCGCAGGGGATGTGTGAGGTATCTTTCGCGCCGCGTCGAGAATTAAGTCCGTGTGCTACCCGCGCGAACCACATTAGCGAACAACTCGCCGTACGACGATGCCAAAAAAGGGGATACCACATCGCAGACGACGCAGGAGGATGGATGCGGCCAGTGCGCAACGAAGCACAGAATGTAACACACACACGCACGCACTTACACATGCTCCATTACACCTTCCCCCTCGGGGAAAAAATATTCCATCCTCGCTGGTGGACGGATCGCGGTTTCTCGCGCAGCCTGCTTGGGTTTCGATTTCATCGTTTCGTTATTTTTTTTTTCAAACCCACCGCACCTAACCTCGTCTCACGCCACCTACCAGCGACAACTATTCCGGCTAGGTTTGTGTTTTTTTTCCTCGCTTTGACATTTTCTTGTTCCATTGTCATATCGTGTCGCCATGTAAAACTGATTGTATCGATGTGTTACCCCCGGCCCGGATGATACACCGGGCCCCCGCGCAGGAAAGGAAACACGGTAAACGGTGGAACAACACAACACACCGGTCACAAAGCCCATCCATTATATGTTACACGCTTTCGGCGGTCGTCCGGTTCGCGGACAAACACGCAGCACCACGCCACGGGCAAACACACCGTCACTGCCACAAATTTGTAATGCCCCGCGGGGTCGTGATGGTCGTCCGTTCGATGCCATCCCCCCCAACCCCGGACCAACCAACCTGACATGACCGATTATTATTACCACGCTTCTCACACCCTACCCCGTAACGAAACCAGAATTTGGCGGTGAAGTGTTTCGCTGTTTTTGCACATGTGTTTTTTTTTACACTCGCGCCACTTTGACACTTAACGCGATCCAATGAGTGAAGGGGTTTCGATTTGAACGGCGAGGGCTCCCTCCCTGGCTGCTCTATAGTGTCCCGTCCCCGGCCATCTGGACTATCTTGATTACTGGTACAAAGTTTATTACGCTCTCAATGGACGGGTGCCTTTGCCTACCCGGTTGTACTACGACGCCACGATTGCTTTGTCATGGTCTTTCCGTTCGAGGAATGCGACGGTGATTGGTCCAACGATTGCCGGCGCCTCGTGGTCCAATATTCGAGGAATTCCACACATTTTACGCACGAAGTAAATGCCTAATTGTACCGAGAACCATTCTTTACCAGTAAAGCCATTCATCGTTGTCATCGGGTGCCATTATTTTTCCACCAAACATGCCACAGCTGTGCGGCGCAAAAGAATAAAAGAATTTAAAATAACAAGCACACTCAATACACACCTTCAAATCGCTAAGAAGCAGATCACAAAAGAAACCGCACCACAAAATGCTTCTCACTGTATGCCCGCAGGCTTGCCATCACGAGACAAACGATCCGGTACCGGGACCATGCACTTGGCACTGGTGGTCCGTCTCAAATTTGCCAATTCTTGGCGGTGACAGACACCACGGCAGATGCCGACTGCCTTTTGCTTTATTTAGCGATCTTTTAGGCGTCCCACTGTTGTTGTTGTTTTCAAAGCACCGAATTGCTCGGGGGTAATTGACCCATCACGCCGTAGCGCACGATCGGGAGAAGAACGAGCGTTCACAAATCGCTGCGCCGGAGCTGACGCCGACGATCGTAGGCTACCGTCAACGTTAGAAGCGCAAACGAGTTGAATAAACGGACACGCACGTACACCGCACCAGACGAAAGCACTTGTTCGACTGAATCAGTGAAGTTTGTTCGCCAAGTCGCAAGGTTTGTTTACGTTTGATTGAATGACAGTGAGTGTACGTGTTTAGAGTGTGCACTTCGATGCTTACATACAGAAATTACAGATAACAATTTCTTTAGAAATGATAATTGATTAGAGCTTGTCGAACTTTTTGGTAAAATCGTCTGAAATGGAAGAAATCTTGTTTTGCATTTTCTAGAGTTTTGCCATACCATTCGTTTGATCTTTTGCGTTGTGCAACGTGTTTGCGTGAGTAACTAGTTACAATCCAAAGTTGCGTTACATCCTCCACAGCTTCATGGCTTCTAATTATTTTCTCCTGAACATTGTTTCCAAAGAATTCCAATAGTATTAAATAGCCTGGCAGTCAAATTTACATATTAAAATCCAAGGAAAGTTAAAAATGGAAACGATGTTGGCTGAGCTCTGGCACGTATTGGCCACCTCTAACGAATGGTAACATGCAGCGCCCTCTGTGTGATTTTTTGAAATTCTGTTGTAGTCAAATGTTGTTGCATCGAATCCGTTTATCCGCCAAGTTATGCTGTTTTAGATTTTTCGGTAAACTGTTGATGAAATTGACCCAGGCACCGAAGAGTTATTAACAAATTAGCTAAATAAGTCAGTATTTAAGTTGTTACCGTAGACAAGTAGGTTTTTGAAGATTGTTGATGCCAGCTTGACGCCCTGCAGCTTCGATCTAGTGGTGGGTAAATCAAATCCTCAAATCCGCATCCGAATACATCAAACAGTCGCGAAAAGTTTTTATTTTAAATATTGTCTAAAGAAATCCTCAATAAAGAGTGATATTTTCATTCAAAATACGGTAAAGATACGGACGCACTGGCCGCGCCCCGTCTATTGTCTGCTTAATATGTTCAATCGAATGTATTCAGCACTCGATTTGAGTTATCTGAAATCAAGCACATTGTCTCTAGATCGATTCGTTACGTGACTAATTTGATTTACTTCGTGTCTGTCAATTAAAAACTGAATCAAATCGAGTCTCAAAAGAATCAAATCTGATTCGAATCCCCAAACAAATCAAATCTGATTCGAATCTCAATTGAATCGAATCCTTAGAATCCGTGTATGAATCGAATCTTCGAATCTTCGTCATTATAATTCTGCCAACACTACCCGCATCATTTCGGTCCTTCGTCAGTTGCTCGCTCGCATTCGTTGTGCTCGGTGTGAAAACGGTCGGCGTAAGGGAACTGCTATCGCACGCGTTCACCGAATCAAACAAAAGAAATAAACAGAAAAAGTCATAAGGTGCGGGCAGTTAGCCTTTCACAGTTGAAGCATACTTTTCGTACGTATAACAGACCACCGCGAAAGCGACGAGGCGTTGTGAGGAAAACAACACATTTGTACTGAGAAATCATTATCAGCAACCGTTCTCATTCGGTGGTGGTGCGTATGTATGTGAGTGTTGAACGTCTAGAAAAGATAAAAGCGAACGTCGACGTCTCGAAGCTGGCGGCTGGTAAAAGTAGCGTTTTCTAGTGCATTCTATCGAAACGGCTACGCACAAGAAAGATCTTAGGCACAAGGAAAGGTTCACGTACCTGCTTTGCATGTTTAACGATTCTCCGTTCCTTCTTCAAGCAACACGCCGAGATCGATAGAAGAAACAACCCAAAAGCGGGGTCGAGAACGCACGAAACAACGCAGCAATCGTCGAGGTAGAAGCGATTAGGAACCTTTTCTGGTGACTTCTTCCAGAGCAGAGACCATCAGGTGCTGCTATTTGTTACTCGAAACTGCCAAGCCTCCGATAAGCGAACGCTCGAGTGAAAAGTGTAATGTCATTTTGTTTCCGTACTCCGCAACCCGGAGCATTTGATGCGAAGAGAAAAGTCAACGTAAAAGAATAAAAAACACGATTTTGTTGTCTTTCGAGCGGAAGTTTCCCTCTGCTCCTTGAGTTTCCTTTGTTCCCTTCCACTGATTCCAACCGATCAGTGAGGAAATAGAGTTGAAGGCGAGCAGCGAAAACCAAGCCAGATAAACAGAGCGGAGGAAATCCCAGCGGGAAGAAGAACACCGACGGCCGAGTAAGAAGACGAAGCAGAGCGAGAGAGCGCCACAGCATCCTTTTTGCAGCCGTGGAAAACCCACAACGGGAAAAGCAGGTACTGCCAGCGACAAATTACGTCGTCGCCTCCTTTTTGCGCCGTGCAAGGATAAACAAGCGGATTAGAAATCAATCCAAGCAGTCGAAACGAAGTGTCATCGGGATAAACAACCGTCCCGAAGTTGAAGAAACCACGCGAAGGTTTACCGTAGGATCTGGTGCTCCGTGTAGTGGAGGGTTGTATGTGTGCTTGCGCGTCCGTGTGACGTAGTGGAAAAGTGCATGTTTGTGCCCCCGGGGGCCTGTGGTGTAGCTCCTGTGTTTGTGCGTGTGTTTTGTGTGTGTGGTTGCCTATGAAGTGAAAGCAAAAGGAGCCGTGAGCTGGAAGTAGAAGATAGAAGGAATCCCAGCGAAGAAAGAAGGAGCTCATAAAAGGGCCTAAGAAAGGTCGCCCGTCTACGTTAGGCGTTTCCCAGAACCGACCCGGGATCGTGGGATTTCTCCTTGAGCTTGGGCCACGCGGGGTACAAGTGCAGCACAATCCTGCGTGGAACGTCGGGCCCCGATGACTTCGTCCCAACCGTCATCCGACGCAGCAGCCGTCGGCCAACAAACGATGGCCGAAAACGGAACGATGCTGCCCTCGGTGGTGGAGAGCGTGTTCAACGCGGCTCGCAGTGGCAACTTGCTTGCGCTGAAGGTAGGTAAACGTGTCCTATCGGATGTTCCTTGTTTTTTTTTTGTTGGCCCTTCGAACGCCGCACCAATACAGGGGCCCAACGGCTAGGGCCGATAAGCGGAGAGATAAGCGAAGTCCTATGGTGTGTTGGTATGCCATGCCATGCACGAACACTTCACACCTCGCGTTGAACGTAAATGGCGTTCCGTTTTTGGTTCAGCAGTTTTTTTTTTATTACCAGCACCACCAACGAGTCGCTAAAAAGGTTTATATAAATAGTAGATGAGCAGCAGTTGCCTGGCAACGACTGCGTCAGGACAATGCACATGTGCTCGGGAGTGTCCTGTGCGGGTGATGGTCAGAGCAAACGATAGCAATCAACACTCTCGAAAGTGCTCGAAAACGAAAACTAGGTTATGTAATTCCAACCCCCTGTTCTGCTGTGGGCGTTTTCCCCCCGGGGGGATGCTGATAGAGTGAAAGGTGTGAACCCGTTATGTACGTCGGTTCTTTTCCTTGGCAAAAAAACAAAAGCGAAATCGAAATCGAGTATCTTGTCGATTTCTTCGCGGGAAAATGGAACTGCGTCGCGCATCCATTCGTTGCAAGCAGCATCCTGCACCATCGGAGGTAAACTCGATTTGTTTACTTTTGAGCACGAGCTCAGTACTCCCACTCTGCCGCGCAGAATCTGCGTTCCAGGGAAGCTGGTGGGCTGCTTGTTGTGTTTTTACGTTGCTACAGATCAGGGCATGGTGCGTTATCACGTTAGAGTGAATAATAGAATCTATTTTGAAGAAAACAAATTGATTTCATAGACTTTTTGGTACAAGACTTGTGATAAAATGGAGCAAACAACTGGAAAATTTGACACCACGTACATTTAGTCATTCAGATTTTTGGATGTAAAATACAAAAAAAAAATAACTATAAAAAATAAACTAACGTTCTCTGAAAGAAGCGTGCAAGAAATAAATACTCATGGTTGGAACGGGTTGAATAATTGGAATTTTTTTTCTAAATCTATGTATTTTGTACAGCTGATTAAACATTTAAAGAAACCCTGTTTTACAATAATCAACTGTGCTGTTACTGAACCGTATGAGAATTGTCAACTGATAACCGATGATGCCATCGTTCGATTTGCCCGTACACAATGTTTTGATAAAAAATCCTACTTCGCAAATCTTCTATTTTGTAATTTGTGTCATTTCTTAGTTTTCGATGGCGCCAAAGTTTGCTCCTAATCACGTGCTATGCCACTAGCAGGTGCACGTTTCGAAGCGTACCGCCGTCAACCGTTAACCTCAACCTCCGAAATTAAACAACAACCAAACGGATGTCACGAGCGGGAGGCTACCCGGCATTCCACGGTTTTTTTTTTTGTCGCCGCTAATCTTATTAGGACAAACCGTGAAGATGTGGAGTTCTGCATGTGCGCGTGCATGTGGTTGTTTCGGTCAGGGTCAATTTTTTGCTTCACATCGCGTTCCTTAATCAGCTCCAATTTTTGGCGCTTGGCAACTTAGTGTTCGAAATGCTATTAACGTGATTAATAACGGAGCAAACAAATTGTCCCCGAGCTGATGAATGTTCTCGTTGCCCCCGGACTAAACCCCACCCGAAAGGTCGATAAAGATTGGGGTAATGTTTGTTTTAGTTCTTTTTTTTTTCTTTGATTTATGATTACAGTTAGGGAATTACGGCTCGGTCGGTCCTCCCCCATCTCACCCCGGGGGGTGCACTGTAATAAAATTTGCCTGTGGACAAGTGTCGCGCCGATATTTGATCGATACACGCTCCGGAATGGAATGGTACACCAGCGCTGCACCCGAACGAATGTGAAGTGGATGGCATGTCCCTGGCACAAGAATTTATTGCACGCGGTCTTCATGGGCACCGAATCCTTTTACATTTGTAGCAAGCTTTTTACCATTACCATACCCCACGTACGGCCTAGAATCCCGCTCGAAGCGAACTGGATGGGAAAGTGGTCGGGAACAAAACGTGTCCCTGTCACGTGTGCTTTCACTTGCACGTTCGGCACCAAGAGTGTGCTAGGACAGCGACACACTCCAGCCGATTGACCGGCTCTCTGTGCACCTGCACCAAACGATGGGACATGTGTTCGGAAGGAGGCACCACGGAATCGGCGCAAAACACGCGACCACGTGGTCGTGGACACCAAATATCTACGCCGTCGTGCTCCTCCTCCGTCTGGCGCAATTTCTAATCCTATTTCAGTGGCCACCAGGAGGAGCCCTTGGTATCTGCGTTCACGTGGCCGGCGGTTTAGGCACGTATGAAAATCACTTCGCTTTTGCTGGTCCGTGATTTATGCTATTTTCCGGGTTGGTGACAGCAAACCTTTATGATTAGATTCATGTGTCTGTCTTTTAAAATGGCATTCCATATTTGTGTTTGGAATGTATCCGTGTGAGAATAAAACCATTTCGAAGTCTTCCGTTTTGTGTGTTTTATTGCTGGAACACGTTTTTTTAAATTGAAAAACTCATCATGCTTTTATTTCCAAAACAGCGTTTGAACCAAAATTCCTCGTCATGCAAAATCGATTAGTGTCGAAACAACATCCCTAACAGGTTGAAGCAACAAACCGAATAAAAAACCAACACACGCCCTACACTACATCCATCCAACGTGCTCAATTTCCGTTGGCCACGGCGGCGCGCTTTTTCTTATCGTTTTTCGGTTTTCCTGCAGTTTTCGAGGGTGATGCGTTTCAAGGTCGCACCCCGATGGGGCGCACAAAATATCGATGCAACAATATCGCGGATCGCTTCCAACCAACCGCCCTCTTCTTTCGTCGGTCGGGCTGGTCTGGTGAGGCCTGTCGCTGTCACTTTTCTGCCCTAGTTCGCCGTTCGGCAATAAACTATGGTGAACCGAACGGGATGGGTGGAAGGGGTGTAGAAAAAAGTGAGAGCCACCTAACTTTTCGCAACCGAAACCACCGTCAGAAAACACAAGCACGGTCAGAAAACACAAGCGAAAAAACGAGCGTTAAAAAATTGCAAACCGACCCCTCGTTGGGGGTGAGTTTTCACCGTCAAAAAGAGCCATATTTTATTGCAGTTTGTTATGCTTTTATTATCGGCCACTCTATCTAATGCCGCGGAGCCCGCAAATCTGCCAAAACGCAAGTGGGTGGTACTTCTTTTGCAAGTTTGTTTGAGTTTGGGCCCCTCCATTTGGGGCTTTTGCAATTGATAGCTTTTCCGTTGGGATCTTTTCAGCAACCGCCCCATCGCTTTCCGCTACCATTTTACCTTTTGGATTGGGTTGCGAGGAAAGGTTAGTGTTTACTGCTCGAAATCGAGGAGTAGGAGGTTTATTATCGGAAAGACGGAAGGTAATGGTGGTGCCATTTCGCAAAGACATATTGATTTTTATCATCCACGATATGAGTTCAATTCAGTTTCGTCCCGATCGAATGCACCCTCCCCGCTTCTCTCTTCCCGCTTTAATCTTCA